>NW_026526732.1:135017901-135660401 GCF_024362965.1 Panthera pardus
ATTATCAATATTCCACTATTTGCAGTTTTAAGCATTTCTCTTTGGTATCAGATTCTAGCAGGAATAAGTTAGGGGCTCATCCATCCATCCATCCATCCATCCATCTAACAAGTAACTGCAAAGTGTTTACTATGTGCCAGGCGCAACTTCAGAGGTTAAGAATAAGCAGTGAACAAAATCACAGAACTTGTATCTGGAGAACTCAAAAATTAATCAAACACACACACACAAATGTAATTGTAGAAAGTGCTAGGAGACAGGGGCTCACAGTCTGGAGAAAGATACAATCAAAGAGGTTGTACATGAGGCGTCACCCAGAGGGACAGGTGACATGCTACCTTCTTCTCTCCTAGTTTTCCCCACACCCTTACCCAAGCTCTCTGTACACAAATCTCGTCTCTTCACTTTCAGCAGTCCTGACTCTTGCCTTCCCGGAAGCCCAGACAAAACAGATGAGACAAGTAATCACCAGACCCCTCGCCCCATCCCCTCACCTACTACGTTCTGAAAACTACTCTCTGAAATGAGAACATTTTTTTAAAATTTTTTTTTCAACGTTTATTTATTTTTGGGACAGAGAGAGACAGAGCATGAACGGGGGAGGGACAGAGAGAGAGGAAGACACAAAATCGGAAACAGGCTCCAGGCTCTGAGCCATCAGCCCAGAGCCTGACGCAGGGCTCGAACTCACGGACCGTGAGATCGTGACCTGGCTGAAGTCGGACGCTTAACCGACTGCGCCACCCAGGCGCCCCTGAAATGAGAACATTTAAAATGCTGGATGTCACACAGCCAAGGTCTTCCAAGAAATCTTGAAAAACATGTCATGAATTTCAGACCAGGCAGGAATTCTTCTCATCAGTGATTGGAAAAGTGAAATTAATTCAATAAATATAAATTCAATCTCATAATTGAAAAACGATCACCCCGATTGAGTACAGAATAACACAAGCATATGAATCTCTTAAGGTCTGCCAGATACTACCAATATAACACTGGCAAGAAAAAATGTCAGGCCAGGAATTTTAGACTCGGTGTATTTAGTGATTAAAGTGTTTCCTTAAAGTTCTAGGAAAGCCAGGGGCGCCTGGGTGGCTCAGTCGGTTGGGCGTCCGACTTCGGCTCAGGTCATGATCTCACGGTCCATGAGTTCGAGCCCCGTGTCGGGCTCTGTGCTGACAGCTCAGAGCCTGGAGCCTGTTTCAGATTCTGTGTCTCCCTCTCTCTGACCCTCCCCCATTCATGCTCTGTCTCTCTCTGTCTCAAAATAAATGTTAAAAAAAAATAATAAAAAAAAAAAGTTCTAGGAAAGCCAAAAATAACTCATCAAATGTTAAGAAGATATTAGCAAAGAGCTTTTCCAAAAGTCTTCACCAAAAAAAAAAAAAAAAAAAAAATCAATAAAATGTGAGTAGCTTAGAGTAGAATTTTAATGTGTATAGGCCTCCACTAATTTATACCCATACATGTCTGCTCTCTACCTGCACAACTGAACAAACAAACAGAAACCAACCAAAAATCACAGCATATAAACAAGAAATAAAAAGAAGGAATGGATTTAGGGCAGGCAAAAACAACCATCTGCCACAACAATGGAATGATTTAAGATCAGAAACCTGTAAGACAGAGTCACACGGAAATGTGAGAAATAAAAACAAATGTGATGTCCGAGATAAGGAATTCCTTTGACAGGTTTATCCATGGACATGATAGAGTTGAAGAAAGAATCAGCAACTTTGAAGATAGTTCAGTAGACATGACCCAAATGGAAATACAAAGAGAAAAAAAGAAAAAGCAAAAAAAAAAAAAAAAAAAGCTGGAAAGAGGTCCCAAGACATGTGGGACAATGTTAAATGGTCTAATATATGTATAATTAGAATCCCAGAAGAAAGAAGAGGAGAAGAGGGGAAAGAGGAATTGAGAGAGAGAACGGCAGAAGCAATATTTGGAAGATAATGCCAAAACTTTACAAAAACAGTAAAAGATGTCAAACTCCAGAACCAAGGAGCTCAGATAGCTCCAAACTGAATAAACGTAAAGTAAAAAACAAACAAACAAACAAACAGAAGAACAGATAGGGGCACCCGGCTGGCTGGCTCAGGTAGAGCCATGCCACTTTTGATCTTGGGGTCGAGAGTTCAAGCCCCCTGTTGGGGGTAGAATTGACTTCATAAAAAAAAATTTTGAAAACCCAAAACAGCTGAAAAGTAAAAGATGAACAAACCAACAAAACCCACATCTGGATGAAACATAGTTGAATCACAGAGAACCAAAGATAATGAGACCATCTTGAAGACCGTGAGGAGATTCATCCCAGAGAGCAAGGATAAAACCCAACAACTCAACAAAGTGAGCAAACGGGAAGACAACAGAACAATATCTCTGGCATCCTGGGAGAAAAACTGTCAACTTGAAGTGATACACGTGATAAAAACAACTTTCAAAACTGGAAGCGCAGTCAAGTATTTTCAGACAAACCAAAGCTGAGGGAATTAACTGCCAGCTGACTCGTGCTACAGAAATATCAAAGGAGGTCTTCAGGCAGAAGGAATCCAGACAGAAATTTCGGATGGAAACCTGACAAAAAGAAGGAAGAACACCAGAAATGGCAAAAACAGGGATAAAAAGAAAAGTCTTTTTCCCCTTGAAAAATAGAATGACAATTTTTTTGTCTTTATTTTGAGGAGTGAGAGTTTTAATGACTTTAAAGATAGTAGATTGTTGAAAGCGAACGTGCCAACGATGTATAATGGAGTTTATAATACATGTACGAGAGGAATGTGGGAAAATATAGCACAAATGACAGGGAAGAGGAATTGGAAGGAATGTTCTATAAGGTTCTCACACTGTGCCTGAAGTAGTAATATTTTATCTGAAAGCAGACTGTGATGCCAAAAGGTACATGCAGCAACCACTAACAGAATTTTAAAAACAAGGTAACTAATAAGCCGATAGTGGAGATAAGACGAAATCACCGTGAAACTAGAGAGTGGTTGTTAATTCATCAAGCAGACATCTGCCGCGGCTCCACGGACCTCCTGCCTCCTTAGACTTCGGCCACGATGTTGCAGGGGTCAGTAGATCTGCCTTCAGCAGGGGTGCACCTGAGCATATCTCCCCTACGGAGAAATCAGACCTCTTGGCGCTTGTTCTGTTTTACCTCATCCCACAGCTGCAGGAAAAACATCTTCAGAGACGCAATTCCCTTCACTATGAAGATAAACTTCTATGTTACTGCACTTAGCCAGCTCCCCGGCTCCATCCCAACCTCCGTACCTGGACTCTTGCGATGGTGTAAACCGTGGAAAGATCCAATAAACCTCTCTCCTTGTCTGATGGCTTTATTACTCTCTAAGGTCCTTGAAAGAAAGAGCTGGGTGTAGTTGAGCCTCGTAGTACCACTGCCTAGTATGTGCTCTGCAAATATTTGTTGCATGGACGCATGAATGAGTTCCCCTCAAGCAAAAGTGTCAGCACTGCATATACACTTGGTATATGTGTGTGTGTGCCCTACAGCCGCAGGATTAAACACAGAATAGGAGAAAATGTACATTTCTTGAAGAAACAGGAAAACTGGAAGTTTTCCATCATTATAACCATAAAGGTTTAAAAAAAAATTAGGAGCGTCTGGCTGGCTCAGTCGGAAGAGCATGTGACTCTTGATCTCAGGGTCATGAGTTCGAGCCCCACGTCCGATGTAGAGATTACTTAAAGGGAAGAAATAAACTTGAAAAAGTTAATATCTGGAACCTGCATTTTTAACAAACTCTAAAGGTGATTCTAATGAGCCCAAATCTGAGACATGTTGGCATATGATATCCACAGGCTTCAGAAGGAAAAGGGAAGGTGGGACCCCCCCCCCCCCCCCGCCCCCGTGAGGTAGAGCACGGAGAGGTCGTTTTCCCCAGGGGCTGGGAGTTTTAAACAAGCTCCCCAGGTGACACTGATGTGTGTGTCCTGTGGGGGACAACGCAGGGGGAACTGTTGCCTCTAGGATGCCAGTGACTCAGCATGAGGACTTTAAAGTCAGAATCTAAATACTACTAGTTATTACCTATGCAGCTTTGGGGAAATTGATCGGCATTTCTGTCTCTCAGGTTACTCATCTGGAAAATGGGACTGATAATGGTGCCTACTTTGTATGGCTGTGAGGATTGGATGTGTTGATAAATGTTAAGTGTTTGAAATATAAGAAACGTCCAGTATTAGACCAAAAAAAAAAAAAAAAAAAAGTAGAGATTCATTTTACTTAGAACATCCCTCTACAAAGAAAATTAAGAGTGATGGATTTTTATTTACAAAATCATTGGACCAATGTGCAATGCCCACATTCCTGTTAAAGTTCAAAGAGTTCAACACTTGGAGAAGTTTTTCAGCAGGATATATGATTCCATTTTCGGCACCCTATTATTTGCCACTAATCCACATGTCTATTTTTACCAGGATGTCTAATCTTAGGGATTCATTATATCCTCAGAACTGGATTGCCCGCAAAAAGTTAGCTCTTTAAAATATGAGTTTGTAGCAGATGCATGATTAAGAAAATAACTAAATCTTTTGGGATAACAATTTTTGGATGGTTCTGTATTCCCCGGAATCTCTTATCTGATTTAAGCTCCTTAGAACATCAAAATATTTGTTGCAAAGTTGACAAAACCTTTGAAATTCTCAACAGATGGGATCTTAAATGGCGCTGGAATACTTCAGATTACGTGAAACAAAACAAACTAAAATAAAAAGTAACTTCAATCTCCCCAGGGTTTCATAAAATGGTGAAAGGAATTATTATTTGCTTGGCTATGAATTTCTGCCTAACCCTGTTTACTAAAATGCCTCCGAGACCCACATTTACGACCACTGAGACATCATACATATGCGACTCAAGGATTATGCCAAAAGCTTTTGATTTCAGTTTGTTACCAGGGGTGTAAGTGCTGTTTTTGGTTGTGGTTCTTTGTGGACATCACTTTGGCTGTTACATCACAGCCGCCGTCTTCTCCTCTTCCTTGATTAAACTGTGTCTGTGATTTGGGAAGATGGTAAAAGCAGAGAATTGTGCCGCCTCTGCCCTACCCGCAACCCCCCCCCCCCCCCAGGAACAGTTTAGTGACAGACACAAGGAATCTCTGCCCTAGATGAATTGTTTTCATACTGTATCTTCCGTCTCTAGTGTTTGATATAATCAATAAGAACATTCTTGCATTAAACTCAGGAACACGTTTTAGCTCCCACGTGTTTCATAGTAATATTTCCTGTTCTCCGCACTCATATGACCAAGCAATATTTGCGAATTCTTTTGGGTGAGCAATTGACAATTTATGGGAGACATCTGAAGTGCCTAGAGCTTGGCACCGTCCTCCACAGAGCTCCAAGTTGGGACCACAATGGAAAGTGACTGGCCAGATTTTTTAAGACTTAGAGTCAAACGGTGTCTTTGCAATAGGGACCAAGCAGGTGACAATAATCAGTGAGCAAAGTATTTGAATGACTTTAAAGTATTTCTTAAGGTTCCCCAGCCGCTCTTCTCCTCCTCAAGACATTCATTCTAATAGCTTCAGTTTCTGTCGACATGTCGATGGCTATCAGTTGTATATATTCCACCCCCAAACTCTCTCTTGAGATCTAGACCCATCTAATCCACTGACTGCTGGGCATCTCATCTTGACTATCCCTTGGCCGCCCTATGGAATTCATCATCACTTCTCTTGCCTCCCAAAGTACTGTTGCTTTAGAAGATGTTTCTGATCTCAGTGAATGACACCCCGTCCACCCAGTTTCTCCAAGCAAAAACCGGGCTTGACTTGTCTTTTTCTCCTCGCCCTCCAACACGCACACATGTACATCCACCTTTCTCAATATAGCCAGAATCCACTGAATTCTCTTCATGTCCACTGCCATCCACTTTATCTTCAGTGCCCCCCCTAAAAGCCTTCTTATGCCGTTGGCCCCTGGTCTCGTCCCTTTCCAATTTTCTAACTTCAGCTAGAAACATCTTTCCAAGATACAGTTTAGATCATGTCAAGTCCCTGCTTGAACTTTCTTCCAGGGTCCTTTGCTGCCTGTAAATAAAGACCAATTCAGCAACCTGTCACGCTCACTGCCTTCAATGCCATCCATCCTCCCCACCACATGCACTCTGCTAACTCCTATTGAGCTGAAAGTTCTGAGTTTGTTTATGATTTCCTTTGGGAAACCTTCCCTGAAGTCCTCAGACCCAGTCAGCTTCTTTTGTCCCCACGGCACCCGTGCTTAGCCTTCATAGAACTTGTTTTATGTTAACTTGTCTGACTTCTTCATCGCACTGTAAGTTCCTTGATAGAAAGAGCCGTGTGTAGTTCAGCACTGTAATACTATTGCCTCGCAGGTGTCTGCGAATATTTGTTGTGTGGGACTAACGAACGGGTCCATCTAGAGAGAAAGCGTCAGCACTACGTCCATACGTAGGAAACGTGCCTGCGCCCTCCAGCAACAGAATAAAACGCAAAACAGAGGAAAATTTTACACTCAAGATTCTGTGATCTTTGGAACGGAATTGTGAGCCATTAATGGCAACCTATGATTCTTGCTCTAGTCAGAATGAATTGGAGTGGAGCCTGTAAAAAGGCAAGGTGATTAATTCATTTATTAACATCGAAGGCCGGACTGGGTGCCAGACCTCGGGAGAGGCTTTGGAAGTGCAGGGATGATTAATTCTTGTTGACTGCTCCCCAGGAGTTCAAAGTCAAGGGCCTGGTGGACTCACAATCTGCCAAAGCTGGAGGAGACACAAAGGAAATTCAATTCAGCCCCCTCATTTTACAGAGGAGATGTAAATAGTTTCTGCAGTGCCTCCCAAGTTACTCAATAATTGTGTAAAAAGAGAACGCTTCCTCCTGTACACATCTAAGCTTTCCCCACACCTTCAATTAATCCACCTCCTTAAAAAGGGAACACTGTATCAGTGATATTATGAAATCACAGTCAACCTAAGCTCACCTTGGAAGGGGCGGGGTGGGGGGAAGGTGTGGTCTGCCAAAGCTGCCCGGAAGGGGAAATTTCTATTTGAAATCTTGGCATCACAAATGCTTTAGGGGAAAAACAAAAATGCATGAAGGAGTTAAAAGCGGCCATTGATTAAAATCATCAAGCTGTGTTAGCAGGACAGGGAAAGAATTTGATTACACAATCATTTGACCCAAGCATTTTATTGGCCAGAAACTGGTCTTAAAAGAGAGACTGGTGTTATTAAATTAAGGGAGAATTAGTTTTTAATAGACAGTTTGGGAGCTTCAGTGACGTGGCCATTTGTGTGCATGTCAACGTGCCGATGTCAGGGAAAGATGCACAAGCTGAGATGCACAAGCGCCAGGTGAGATGAAGAGGAGGCGGCCTGTCGAGGGTGTTTTTCTTGGGTGAGGGGGCCCGGTTCGCAGGGTGTGTGCCTCGCCGTGGGAGACAAGAATAAGGCAGTTTGGAATCAAAAGGTGGAAAATATCCACATCTTCAAGTCAGAAACCCAGAAATGCTCACTTGTGGAGGATAGTCGATGCCTTAAATACCTGTTTCACTCACAGGTCACCTGTTTTCCTGGAGCTCTGAACAAACCATAAGTGGGGTTTCACGTGTACTGTTTTTACATTTAGAGGGTCACTGACCTTAAGGGACTTCACGTGGGCCAAAGGTTACACTGTAGAGGTTGTCCATTGACAATAGTTGGCTATGTTATTATACGATCACATATACATGCATGCACATATACAGTATCACATATACAGATATATATTGCTAGTTTTTAAAGGCTTTTGTTTTATTTATTTATTTATTTTAACGTTTATTTATTTTTGAGACAGAGAGAGACAGAGCATGAACAGGGGAGGGTCAGAGAGAGAGGGAGACACAGAATCCGAAACAGGCTCCAGGCTCTGAGCGGTCAGCACAGAGCCCGACACGGGGCTCAAACTCCCGGACCGTGAGATCATGACCTGAGCTGAAGTCGGACGCTTAACCGACTGAGCCACCCGGGCACCCCTAAAGGCTTCTGTTTTTAATGTTTATTATTCTTGAGAGAGAGAGGTAGAGAGTAAGTAGGGGAGGAGCCAGGAGAGAGGGAGACAGAATCCCAAGCAGGTTCCACAGCGTCAGCATGGAGCCTGGTTGCGGGGCTGGAACCCACCTACCATGAGATCGTGTCCTGAGCAAAACCAAGAGTCGGATGCTTGACCAAATGAAACCCCTAGGCGCCCTTACTATCATATATATATATATATATATATATATATATATATATATACTTTATATATATATATATATATTCTCTCTCTGTCTCTCTCTCTCTCTCTCTAGAGTAAGACTCATGGTGGTGCATTATAAAATTATACCAATGGGGAGAAATTTTATTAATAAAGCAGACTACTCCTCAGTCAAACTTTAGGCATGATTTTCTCTGTCCTTTCCCCTTACCATCCATGGGAGCATGGAGGGGGGCTCGAAGATTTTTTTTTTTAATTTTTTTAAATTTTTACATTTTTTAAAAAATCTTTTTTATTCAGTAGAGTAACAATGATGCTGTTCTGTTCCCTCAAGTAGAAAAGTCAAAAATTACATCTCATCTCAGAGATTCAAACTGCTTTTAATTTATATGTTGATCTCATGTGACTGGACTGGAATGCAATGGAATTTAAATGAGGCATGCTCACCACAGAGAGAAGAAGACATTTTCTAATTATGTGGCGAGAGGCTTGGAGGGTGAATGTTGGGAAGGAGGCCTCCAGGTGGGGACTGGGACGCGCTTTCCCGGCGCTCACAGCACTTACGTCCTTTAGTGTATGTTTTCACATGGGCTTCCCTTCCTTCTGCTCCTTCCTGTCCTGGCTAATATGAATGTCATCATTTGGCCTCTGCTCCCTTCTGCTTGAGTGTGTCAGCTTCTAGAGATTAGGGATTAACAATGCACTGAAGATATAAAGTCACAGCTCATTTTATTACGTGTTGCATTTAGGGCTGTTCGCTATTCTGTTTTACGCTGTTTTGAATTTGTTCACAATGTCTTCCAATTTGGGATCGTCACCCCGATTGCACAGCTGAGGGATCAAAGGCTTGTGGTGCGCATGTAACTTGTTCATTACCTACCCCCGGCCGCGGGTCTGCGGGTGGAGCCAGGATTAGAAGCCAGAGTCTGACTCCAGAGTTTAGATCCTTTCCTGCATGACACTGTCTGTAAACCCCAGCCCTGCCACCCCAGCGTGTTTCAAAGTACCCGACCTGGGGTGATTACTCCACAAATATTTGTGGAATTCAGGTGAACCCTAGAGGAGCCTTGTTCACCATGTTAAGTGAACAAGCCTCCAAAGTTAATAGAAAGCCAAGCAGACACATAGACAAAGAGGTTAATATGAGACCCGATGGACACCACACTTCTTCCTCGGCACTGCCCGGTCCAAACGGGAAAGACTTCAAAATGACTCCAAATTAATTCTGCATAAGTGGGACAAAGAATTCAAAGCAAGTGTTGCCAACTCACTTGAGAGATGGCTGGGAGTGAATTTGGTTCCAGCTGAGCAGAAATTCAATTTTGGCATCCACTCAGCTCAGAAATAAGGTCAGTTGTTCAAAATTGTGTCTCAAGGAAAGGCTGAGTGTCACAGGTGATTATCTTCACAATTCTCCAGCATCCAGAGAGAGCTCACACTAGTTTCAGAGGGCTTTCCTGAGAGCATTTGCATATGCATTGATTAGCCATGTTCCTAGCTAGGTTTTCATACTAGCAGGGTTCACTCACGTGCACCAGACCATCAGCTTTTCTCGGGTCATTTTAAAATCTCATTTCCCTATACAACAATTCTTTGTTTGTGTTCCTCTCGCGTATCCTTCTTGGAGCAGACAAGCTATCATTCTCTTTGTTCTTAAGAAGCCAGCCAATTATGGATTTTTATACTTCGGATTCTGAAACATGACATTTGAGACAGGCTTAGGTTTACCCACAGATCCCTAGGGCATAATCTAATTACCGACAAGGTATAATGCGCGCAGTCTTGCAGAGAACTCTGGAATAAATAAATGCTCTATATTGACCGGAGACATTAGTAATAGATCATTAATTCATGAACCAGCATTTATGGAAACCAAAGAGTGTTAGATATGCCATAGGATGATAACAAAGGGGTGAAGATTTTCAGAAGATTCTTCTAGTGGCTGGGTGGGGTCAATTTTCCTTCTGGTTGTAGGGAGGCCACAGAGTTACCAGGGTCTGCCTTGCTCACAGTGCAATAAAGACAAATAGGTCTTATCTACCCTTCCATTGGAGGGTAGCAACACGTTCCTGAAGGGGAGCAGAGTTGAGAGGACTCTGGTTGTAGAGCACGGAGGAGGAGGAGGAAAAGGGGCAGATGTGAACCCACTACATTGAGGGTTCTTGGATGGGAGCCTTGAGGAGCAGCTCTATTGGGAGCCAACCTAACAGTGTCCAGCCCACTCTCCACGAAGTCTTTTCCGAGCAGCTAGAGGCCTTTCTCCCTAGAGAGTGACACAGCCCTCCAGCTGGAACTACCCTGTACAAGGGCTTTGTCCATTCATGCTTTGGCTCCCCTTGGAATATTTGGCTGGCTTAACATCCCAACCTTATAACCATCCTGGACCCTGGCAAACCCTAATATAAGAAACGCGTGGTGCATTTGACCCGTTGTAAACTAAGCCCTGGTTAACTCTTACGACAGAGTAAGAGTTGGAAAAACTCTTTTGGTTGGAAAAACTGGCTTCAGGTGTCCATGGCTCTGGTGTCACTCACCGAAATGCTAAATAGTGTCAAAAAGCTGATCATTTTAGGGGCGCCTGGGTGGCTCAGTCAGTTAAGCATCCAACTTCAGCTCAGGTCTGATCTCACTGTTTGTGAGTTCAAGCCCCCCATCGGGTTCTGTGCTGACAGCTCAGAGCCTGGAGCCTGCATCAGATTCTGTGTCTCCCTCTCTCTCCGGCCATCCCCCACTCACAATCTCTCTCTCTCTCAAAAATAAATAAACATTAAAAACATTAAAAAAAAAAAAAAACGCTGATCATTTTGTTGACTACAGTTGTCACTCATTCATTTGACAAACCAGTATTTCTTGAGTGCCTAACGCGTTGCGCGGTACTGTCCTAGGTGCTGGTGATAAAGCAGTGAGGGAGAAAAAAAACAAAACAAAACAACAACAACAAAAAACCGAACAATACCAAACCCCCTTCAGAATGAGAAATCCCTGACCTCATGGAGAGATAAGAAAATTAGATAAGATTATAGACTGTAGTATGCTGGATAATGTGAAGCCATAAGGAGAAAAATAAGGCAGGGGAGAAAGGGAGAGAGATAAGGAGTTGAGAGAGAGAGAGAGAGAGAGAGAGAGAGTGTGCCTGTGTGTGTGTGTGTGTGTGTGTGTGTGTGTGTGTGGAGGGGGGTGGGGTGGGGCTGCAGTTTTATAAAGGTTAGCCAGGAAAGAATTCCTAAGAAGGCAACATTCGAGTCAAGACCAGAAAGAGGTGAGGGAGCGAGTCATAAAAACCAGGTAGGTGAAGAGCATTCCAGACAAATGACAACACAGTACAAAGATCCTGAAGCTGGAATGTTCCAAGAACACTAAGGAGGCCAGAGAGGTGGAGTTGAGTGAGGAGGGGGAGGGTAGGGGGAATGAGGGCCAGAGAGGGAATTGGGCAAGGGGGTGGGGGGTTGGAGGCAGGTCAGAGTGGGAGGACTTTGAGGCCACTGAAAGAACTTTGGCATTTACTCCAGGGGAGATGAGAGTCCATGGCATCGGTTATATGAGAACTTTTCATTGAATACCGTTTTGGGGAGCAGATATGAAGATACAGTGGTGTGGCTAACTGTGTAGGGAAGGAAAATAACTAGTGCCCATTTACAGAGAAGTACATTTCTATAAGTAAGGCACTGAGATTGCTGTTTGTCTGCTACGGACTCAGGTATTGTCTTTCCTTCAGCTCCCTATCCGTGTCTCACTCCCTCACTGGGCTCAGACTCTGCCCCAGGGCTGCCTCTTCAGTGAGGCCGTCTCTGACTACTTTATCTGAAGGAGTGCCTCTCCCTCTCTAGTCCCTCATCCTGTTTTATTTTTCTTCAAAGCACTCAGCATTGCCTCCACTGTAGCATAGTTGGGACTCAGTGGGCGGTTCGGCTTCTGTTTTAACAGCATCACTCTGGTTACTATGTTGAGAATGTACTGAAAGGATGTGTGAGAAGAGCAGGTAGACTAATTTACTAATAGACTGTTGTTTCTCAAGTGTTGTGATATGATATGTCACAGTTCATTGAGAAGGTCTTGTGTACATGTTAATATCATTTATTCATTTCATCATGGGCACCGTTGTTTATGGGCATACACATCCTCTGTTCTTAAACAATCCTGAGAAATACAGTGTGCCACCGGACAATTGCCCCCTGATTTTTTTTTAATCTAAATTATACAGAATAACAAGATAGAGACACCGAGAAAACACTCCCGTAAACTGAGAAATAGTACTGTGCTGAGAACAAATTTTTCGGACTGTCGTCTCTGAGGTTCGTGAAACAAAGCTGCCATCTTCCACTATAATAAATAGATGTATGCATTCTTTGAGACAAGGATGAGAGAAGATGGAATTTTTAGAGTCGATTCCTTGGTACCACTTACTTCTTCGGCCTCTGAGGCGCCTGACCCTTTTAGCCCTAAGGACCTTCCCTGGGACTTGTCTTCCTTTGGCTAAACAAAACAAAAAGAGTGGACTTGTCTTGTCAGATGCTTCAGCTCTGCGGGATCTGGAATGAAATCGCGCTTTTGCAGAGGAGCAGAAGTTGTACAGCTTTGCACCCACAAAGGTCTCACATCTACCGAACCCCATCTCGGGCAGGGCCCGTGCTACTGAGGGGAGAGTTCAGGCCAGTCAGTGTAGTGGACCGGGGCATGAGGATTTCAATTCTGCTCGGTCATTGAATGATCTCCAGTTACGGAGTACTCATTTTACCTCTCTGGTCCCTGATTTCCTCGGCTTTAATCAGGAAAGTCATGATACATTTAGTGAAAAGACATGTTGCAGAATAATGTATGATCCTATTTCCTCCTTTGTTTCAATAATATAAAAAGCAAACCCTTTCTATTTGTGTTGTGTCGCATACATAAACTGTATAGAGATAGGGAGGATGTATACACACACACAGACCCATACATATATGTCTAGATCTATATGAAGATATAAATATGCATACACGGATAAACACAAAGCAAGCTTTGCACAGAATGCTTGGATCTTTGACCCCTGAGTATCTCTTTTTGTTACTGGCACTAAGCTGGCCAGGACAGGGATTTCTCCTCCCCCAGGGATGGGGTGGTGAATTGGCACACCAACTCAATTTCTCATAAGACTACCAGCTGCCAACAATAATGGTCCTAGAATCTTGTAAAGGAGCTGGTACCCACGCTCATCCTTTTGGTCCCCAAGCTCAAGGCTATTTCCCCCTATTTGTGAGCACATCTCAATACTTGCGCCATAAAAAGGAAGGGTCAGAGAGAGGTGGGGTCCCTCTTCTGGAGCACAGCCCCATGCTGTGTCTAGTTGTACCCAACCCAAGTTTGTCTATCCCCAGAAGAGAAGAAGGGGTCCTTATACCTGAGTTCCACCCTGCACTAAATGACACTTGCGGGTGGTCAAGAGCCCTTGACTTGACTGCCATTCAAAGTGGTGTGCAAGTGGGAGAGGGGGTGTGCTGGTTGAGGGGCCTGAAATGGAAGTGATGAGAGGAGGGATTAGTAACTTTGCTATCCTTTTATAGCATGCTTCTGTAGGCTTTTATTTGTTAAAATGAACGTACATTGTAATTTAACATCCAGTCAATAAAAGCAGACCCTAAAGATATTAACCATACCGTGCAAATGCAAAGGATGATCATCATTTCAAGGTACGTGCTGACCTGCCCTCCTGTGGCCTTTGGTGTCATTAGGAGCACTTGGCCAAGCACTCGTGTTTTGCTTATGCTGCTCATGTTGACGGTAAACTTAGGGTTATTTCCCAAGACTCATTGTGAGTAGATTTGCAAAAGAAAAAGATGTTTTGTTGCTCACACAGATCTTTTAGAGGCATTGAGTTTTTAAAGACACTTTTTTTAAACAATGAGGTAATTTTAGAAAGAAATTAAAGCTTTTGGGCACCTTAGCCGAGAGTAAATGTGAAGAATTAAAAAGGTAATTGGACTGAAACTGGGTTAATCAAACCAACTTTCAGAGCTAAAGGAATCACAGGGAGAGGAGAGCAATTTGACTGTGGAGCACCCCAGACATTGTCTAACCCTTCTGACTCTTCAGTTTCTGGTTCTTCTGCCCTGATTCTTTAGGATTACATCTTTTACAAACTAGTTCTGATCTTTCGATTCAACATTATAATTTTTGGTCCTCATTTGACTTGTACTCCTTTAGAACCAAAGTTAGTGTGGTCTTTGCTTCTTTGGGTATTCATTCTCCTACATTCAGGTCCCTACCTTACTACTTCTCTCCTAAATTGAAAATCATGGTGATGGTCTCACTTTGAAATCATAGATGTTTTATGTATGTATGTATGTATGTATGTATGTATGTATTTATTTATTTATTATTTTACTTTTTTTATTCTTGAGTTAACATATAGTGTCGACTTGCCTTCAGGGATATTGTATGTATTTAAAAACTAAATTCTCATGTGTTGTTCAGTTTCTTTCTTTCTTTTTTTTTTTACATTTTTATTTTTGAGAGAGAGAGAGGAAGAGAGAGACAGACAGACAGCATGTGAATGGGGCAGGAGCAAAGAGAGAGGGAGACGCAGAATCCAGAGCAGACTCCAGGCTCTGAGTTGTCAGCACAGAGCCCAAAGCAGGGCTCAAACTCACCAACTGCGAGATCATGACCTGAACTGAAGTTGAACACTTAACCGACTAAGCCACCCAGGCACCTCTGTGTTTCGGTTTCTGATGTTGCTGTCCAAGGCAGTCTGTTCCTTTAATTCTATTGCCTGGGTTGCATTTCAGATTTGTAGACAGAACTGCACTGATGCCATTGAATCTAAACATGAGGGCCTGACAGCAGAAATATGTCTGCACCAAAAAGTTAAGCATTTGCATGGTTTTCATTGCTTGGGTAAAGTAAGTCAACAATTCACGCCATTTTCCATTTATTAAGTCTTCTTAACAGGAGATTTTTAAAAGACCTGGCTTGAAAAATGCACGTGTGTGTGTGTGTGTGTGTGTGTGTTAATTCAAATGTCAGACAAATCATCAACATGGGTTGTACAAACTCTGACTTTCTGTGGAAAAATCTGTAACTTTCAGAAATTTAAAACAATGTACTTCAATTGTTACTAAGCCTTTTTTAAAAACACCACAGTCTCTGATTTATTTCCTCATCCTCCCTCCCATTATTTGAGAAACATATTGGTAAAAGTAATTTCTTTCATTTTTCTATCTCTTCTTGTATTTTTTTTCATGTTACCGTTTTACAGATGATTTATTTATATTGCCTATTGTAGTTCCCAAACATCACAAGGCTTATGTTTATGCATTTGAATCTTCTGGGACTCCACCAAAGTGATTGCTTTCACCGCGTTCAATATTCATCCTTTCCATATCAATGAGTTTCTAGGGGACTTTCCACAAAGCTCTTGGAGCCAGTGCATTTTCCTGCAATTTTATCTTGGAATGCTTTAGGACTTGAGAATAGTCATAACAAAGAAAAAAGAAAAGCTACCCATCTACGATATGATTAAAATCATTAAAAATTAGACTGGCTTTAAAAGATAATTTTCATCAAGCATATAATCTTAAAAAATTTCAGACTTTCGAATGTCCCCTCTCTGCAAAGAGAGCTTTCACACTATTCTTATTTTCTGAGTTTATACTCTAATAAACTTGCCTGCCGCTAAAAAAAAAAAAATTAGAAAATATAGTGTTTGAAATTGTTTTGTTTTGAGAGAGAGAGAGTGCAAGGGGAGGGGCAAAAGGGGAGGGCAGGGGCAAGAGCACAGAGAGGGGGAGGGAGAGAATATCAAGCAGGCTCCATACTCAGTAAGAACCCAGAGGCAGGGCTTGATCTCATGAACCGTGAAATTGTGACCTGGGCTTGATCTCATGAACCGTGAAATTGTGACCTGGGCTTGATCTCATGAACCGTGAAATTGTGACCTGGGCTGAAATCGGTTGCTAAACCTACTGAGCCACCCAAGTGCCCCTTGTGTTTGAAGTTTTGTTATTAGTTTGGCAGGCATACAGAGGTCAGCTGTGAGAGAATGACTGTTTTTTTCCAAATAACATTTCTTAGTTCATATTCCTGGCAGAGTTGTAGGGGTAATCCATCTTTGAGGGCTACACCTGAAAATAGTAGATATGAGGTCTTTTTAAAAAAATTTTTAATGTTTATTTATTTTTGAGAAAGAGAGAGACAGAGCATGAGCAGACAAGGGGCAGAGAGCAGGGGAGACACAGAATCTGAATCAGGCTTTAGGCTCCTCACTGTCAGCACAGAGCCCGAGCAGGACTCAAACTCATGAACCTCGAGATCATGACCTGAGCTGAAGTCAGACGCTTCACCAACTGAGCCACCGAGAGGCCCCGAAAAAATAGATATGAGGTCTGAAATCTTTCAAAACGGTGGGTTGCATTTTGGTATGCTAACTCCTTTCTTCAGTGTCTCATTTTAAAAATGCTTCTCTTAAAATTTATTCTCCCTTATACAGGGAGAAATTAAACCAATTAAAAGTGTACACATGAGATCCTTTATAGACTTGAAAATTCAGAGATTGCTTACAACAAAAAATAAGTAGAGTGGAATTTTAATAACCAACGCAAAGACCAATATATACAGCCCTGACTTCTCTAAATAGGAAAAGATTCCTGAAAACAAAATATCCTGATTGTATTTTATGTTGAAAGACTAAAGGGAGACCCATGAGGGGCGCCTGGGTGGCTCAGTCGGTTAAGCATTCGACTTTGGTTCAGGTCATAATCTCACAGTTTGTGAGTTCGAGCCCCCCATAGGGCCTGGGGCCTGCTTCGGATTCTGTCTCCTTCTCTCTCTGCCCCTCCCCCACTTGTGCTCTGCCTCTTTCTATCAAAAATAAATAAATGTAAAACAAGAATTTTTTTTAATAGAATAAATAGGGGCAGCTGGGTGGCTAAGGCGGTTGAGCGCCCAACTCGGTTTTGGCGCAGATCATGATCTCACAGTCCGTGAGTTCGAGCCCTGCGTTGGGCTTTATGCTGACAGCTTAGAGCCTGGAGGCTGCTTCGGATTCTGTGTCTCCCTCTCTGTCTGCCCCTTCCCTGCTTGTGCTCTGTCTCTGTCTCTGTCTCTCTCAAAAATAAATAAACATTAAAAAAAAGGGAGACCCATGAGGCTTGGGGTGTTCCAGACATGGGTGCAAAATGTCTACCTGCTAAGTGGATGGGCTCTTCAAGTGACATGGTCAGCTAAATGCCACAGGAAGGAGTCTCAGCAGGACTGAGGGCAGTTGATGTCTGTCGCTTGAATGAATACCCCCAACTTATTGGGTTTTAATAATAGGGTCTTGTTTAGATATTGCTACCATTTATAATTTGTGTGACTGATTTGCGTAAGTATATATAGTTCTTCTTCATTATTCATGGATTCTGTATTTGCAAATTTGCTTATTTGCTGAAATTTCTTTGTAACCCCCAAGTCATTATTCACAGTGCTTTTGTGGTCATTTGCAGACAGGCATGGGTGGAGGGGGGCGGTGGGTGAAAACTTTTGAGTCGCCTGGGGCACATGTGCCCAGGGGAGGTTGAATTACAAAGAAAAAAAACCAAAAAACAAAAAACTCACCCAGAAAGAGAGACTACTATCACTGTTATCGCTGTGATTAGTTCTTCTGCCATTTTTCAGATACATATGCATTCACAAAATCGGGATATAATGTAAGACTATTTTGCGGCTTTTATTTATTTATTTTACTAAACATTATATTATTACCATGTTGTATGCTTTTAATAGTGTTTGAAGATCCAATTTTAACAGCTGCGTTCTATTCCCAGCCACACATGGCAAGCCTAGAAGCTTCTTGGGCTAACCTAAGCCTCATTTTCTTTTCTTTTTTTCTTTTTTAAAAATTTACATCCAAGTTGGGATATAGCACAATAATGATTTCAGGAGTAGAATCCAGTAATTCATCCCCTGTATATAATACCTAGTGCTCATCCCAAGAAGTGTCTTTCTTAATGCCCCTTACTCATTTAGCCCATCCCCCCACCCACAACGCCTCCAGCAACCCTCTGTTTGTTCTCTGTATTTAAGAGTTTCTTGTTTGTTGTCTATATTTAATAGTCTCTTTTGTATTGTCCCCCTCCCTGTTCATATATTATTTTTGCTTCCCTTCCCTTATGTTCATCTGTTTTGTATCTTAAATTCTACATATGAGTGAAATCATATGATATTTGTCTTTCTTTGACTGACTAATTTCACTGAGCATAATACACTCTAGTTCCATCCCCGTTGTTGCAAATCTGAGCCTCATTTTCCACCTTCAAAGAGGCTGGGGGTTTGCAACCTAGTGCTACCTGAACAAGAGTCTCTTTAGAAAGTTTAATGTAAATGTTTTACTGTTTTCTCCCAAGTGCTCAGGGACTAAGTATAAGAGCATGAAGTACAAGCATTTTGGAAACCATTTGGGAGTTTCTGGTAAAACTCCCAAAATGTGTTCATTTCCTGGTGCAGCAATTAAATATGCTTCAAGGGGAACTCGTACACTTGTCTGCAAAAGGAGAAAAACATTCAGAGATGCTCATTCTAGCCCTCCCTAAAACTACAGTAGTAAAAATAGTGAAAGAGTAAAAAAAAAAAAAAAAAAAAAAATTGCAGCTAACCAAACTGACCATCAATAAGGGAATGGATAATAAGCGCTGGTATATTTGTGTGATGGAATATACTAGACAGTCATTAAAAGAAATGGGCTATTTACATCATCATGGGTAGATCTCAAAAGCAGAGTGCTGAACAGACATAGCAAGTGGCAGGACAATACCTTCAATTCAGTTTTCTTTTTTAAGTTTATTTATTTATTTTGAGAGAGAGAGACAAGGCGTGCGGGGGACAAGCAGGCTCCACGCTGCCTGAGCAGAGTCCAGCTCGGGGCTCAAACCCATGAAAGTGTGAGATCATGACCTGAGCTGAAACCGAGAGTCGGATGCTTAGCCGACTGAGCCACCCAGGGGCCCCAATACCTTCAGTTCATTTATGACCATCTGGTTCAGGGATGCACACGTGTACGTGAATATAAAATGAAGGGGGCACAACATCATCATGTCAGGCATGCTCTCTCCGCCTCTGATCTCAGAGCTGTTCCTGGCTGCACAACAGTAGAGGGAGTTGTGAAAGTTCCCCATCTGCTGGACTGGAAAATAGTGGTTTCTAGACGGAGTCTCCAGCTGCTATTCAGTATTTGTTTCCCACTGTGAAATTTCCATTCCAGTTTCAACTCTTCAGGACCTTGTCGGTTAACTACTCCTCCGGGGACGCATCTTCTTGGGCAACACAAAAGACGCTAAGCCGCATCTTCAGATTTCCTGACATCTGCATACATCTGGTCAAGGAGAGGTATGGCTTCTTCAAAGATTTTGGAGCATTGCTTCTCACACCACCCTCTTTCAGCACACCTTCTTCCTGGCTGCCTCCTGCTCTCAGGCCTAATCTCAACTCGTGGGGGGGTTGGTGATAGCTGGTGGATGTTTTGTCTGCTTATCATACCTTCTCATCCTCCTTCTTCAGGTTACAGCACTCTTCCTGTTTGGTATTTGTTCCCTCTTTTCCTGGTGATCCTGGTGAGGGTCCCCTCCCCCACCGGTGAGGAGGATTCCCACCCCCTCACCCCCACAGTCCTGTGACCCAAGCAGGACCAATCAGGGCCGTATCTGAACTTCACCTAAGGGAGGTGGGAAAAAAGTCTTCTTTGTGGGTGGATCTGAGGCTACGGCTCCAGGAAGCCATCTTCCTGTGTGAGGTGGAGGGAGACTGTGTGGAGAAACAAGCAGGATGGGTGTTGGGTGTGGGAGGAAGAGAGAGTGAATCCTGGTGTTAGGGAATTCTCTCAGAGGCCTGGTTTCTGCAGCTCACTCTTCAGGCATGTGAATAGCCCGAGTATCCTTCCCAGGTAAGTGAGCCAACACTTTTCCCTTTTTAGTTCTCCTCTTTTGTGACCTAAAGAGCCCTGGCCAATAGAGCTATCCCTTACTGAGATGCTCCACCATTGCCTGGCCTTTGTGTGAAGAGTCCAATCTTCACAGAGTTCTCTGTTTCTCTCTTTCAGTCGCTCCACATGGACCTGGTCTCTACTGGTGCCTTTTCTCATGCCCTTCTCCTCTCTTTCCAAAGGGATAGCCAGAGTCATGCACACCAATATTTCAGAGCTTGGTCTTTTTCGATAACGTGTTTAAATACATATGTATAACATACATATGTAATAGATGGACACACAAATATATATAAAATAAATATATTAAAAAGACATATTTTTACATAATACATATTTATTTTATATATTTATATATTTATTATATGTATTTCCACATTATATATTTTTTAATTTTATGTATTTTTTATTTGAGAGAGAGAGAGAGCATGAGCATGAATCAGGGGGGAGAGGCAGAGGGAGAGAGAGAGAGAATCTTAAGCAGGCTTCAAGTTCAGTGAGAAGCCCACCATGGGGCTTGATCCCACAACCTTGGGATCATGGCCTGAGCTGAAATAAAGAGTTGGACGCTCAAATGACTGAGCCATCCAGGTGCCATTGTATGTGTGTGTGTGTGTATTTTAATATATATTAACATATATAAAATATGTACTAACATATATCTAACATATATATTAACATATATATGCACTATATATTATACATAGTATATATATACTATATATATAACTACCTATAACATATATAACATATATATATATATAACGTATATAACATATATGTATATATGTATATATAACGTATATAACATATATGTATATATAATGTGTATATAACATATATGTATATATAATGTATATATAACATATATATAACTATATATAACATATATATACTATATATTATACATAGTATAATACATACTATTATACATAGTATAATATATACTAACATATAATATTATACATAGTATAATACATACTATTATACATAGTATAATATATACTAACATATATAATAATATATATATAAACAAAGTTGGGAGCTACAGATGCTGTGACAGACTGGTGGAAGAAATGTTTTATAGCCCCAAAGAGGACACACCTTCCATTTGTATAATCCAGTCTTTTTTTAAAAAAAAAAAATTTTAATCTTTACTTATTTATTTTGAGAGAGAGAGTGAGCTCAAGTGGGGGAGGGGCAGAGAGAGAGAGAGAGAGAGGGAGCGAGAGAATCCCAAGCAGGCTCTGCACTGTCAGCCCAGAGACTGACACGGGGCTCTGTCTCACAGACCGTGTGATCAGGACCTGAGCCCATATCACGAGTCAGACTCTTAACCGACTGAACCACCCGGGTGCCCCTGGGTAATCCAGTCTTATACAACGGAATAACGTGGCTCAACTTCACACGGGGATACCCAGACACTCCCATCACGGAACCCTCTCGACTTTTTACAGCGAGTTGGAGGATCTTTACTTTTATAACAGCAGGTACAGGTTTCCTTATTGACTGAGATGCGCCATGGCTGGGAAGATGCTTATTTAAAGCCACGCCCGGAAAGGAGATGAGCCTCCAGGATCCGAATAAAGAACTATTCTGCTGATAACAGGGGGAGAGTGTGCCCATCACTCCAAGGCAGAGAAGCAGGGAGAACGGTGGTGGGGGTATTAAGGAATGGCCTATGCACGAAGAAGCCGGCCCGTTCATGATGCGGCCTTGCCTGTAGTTCCTGAGACACAAAATGCTCGGGTGTGAATGACATTTGTGTGGAACTTCCAAAGGACTAGACATTCTGTAACCTGGCAACACATATGGGTGGATGCTCATGGAGAGAATTAACTCAGGGAATCTGCAGAATGATTAGGTAGTCCTTGCATAGGGATGCAGATTTAGGATTTGTTTTGTATTTTTTTTTTTCCTGAATATGTTTACTCCTTTTTTTCTTTTTATTATTTATTGATATAATTTATTTACTTACATCCAAGTCAGTTAACAGATAGCAAAGGATGCGAAACCCCAGACATCTGTTAAAAAAAAAAAAAAAAGACACTTTGTTAAACTTTACTTCAACAATCTTGTCCTGGTGTTTGCTCGAATTTGTTCCTAGGCTCAAGCTGCCTCAAAAAGTAACGGTAGCTGTTAATATGTGAAAGCACCTTGCCAGGCTTAATCTTGTCAGCGGAGAAAAATGCGGTATTTACATGACTTTGTTTAAGCAAACTCTTAATGGCATCTAGAAAGCTAAGACAAGAGAAGTCACTTGATTCTTTCCAAAGTGACACGCTGTCTGGAAACCTGTGAAAAGGGAAGATAACCTAATATCTTCTGTGCCTCTGTGTTGGAGGGCACCAGAAGCTTTCTAGCTTCTGTCTTGTAAGGAAAACTAAGAAAGGGCTAAGAGACAGGCACAGGAGAAAGGGCAATGTCTTTATCCCGGCCAATCTGCTTCCAGTAAGGGAGAGAGAGACCGAGGGCTGGCTCGTTGTGAAGGCTCTGGAGAATTTGGGTCTTTACTCCCCAAAATTCCACAGACTTCAGTGATTCCACTGGGAAAATTCTGAGAATCGCGTCCAATGAGTGAGAACAACGGGTTAACTGTTTCTTGGCACATAAGGAGGAAAGTGGACCAATGCAAAATGATTTAGAACCATAAGAATTTAGTAAGAATGAGTGAAGAAAAGACAAAATATTTGTTTCTATTCTTAATCCTTTGTTGACAGACTTAGTATAGATTAGTAATACTTGATGGAGTTAGCTATTTTTATATGTAGTTCTGTTTTTATTTTATTTACGCCAAAATTTCCAACTCAAGCAAACCACGTCCATGGCAAAGGATTCCTGTTTCTCCGGGAGCTTAACCAAACCCATGACTGTTTTCCTGGTGTCTGGAGACCTTCAGTAGGCAACACAGCTCAAGAGGAAATAACCTTTCTGGCATGAAGCTAACAACCTAAAAATATGGCATAATGGTATGTTATACTCCCACTCTCAGACATCTTTGCTCTTCCTGTTATTCTGGCAACTTCTTTTTCTTCAGTTCAGGTGGATAGCAGTGCGGGAAGCTGGCGTCTGGAATCACCGTAGTGACTTTGATTTCTAGCTGTGAGGAAGAACATGCCCACGTGGCCATTTCCCCAGCACCATGATATCTATGGGCACAGAAGATATCTGCAGAGATCATGGGGGCAGGATCCGGGAGCATCCACACTGACAGCTGGACACTTCCTGCCAGTGCATTCTAGGGAGAGCTGGCCTCCAGCATCCTCTGTAGTGACCAACAGAAGTGAGTTATGTCTCCTCTGAAGAACAATTACTTTTCAATTTGGAGAGGGGACAGGTTCACTGTTAAGTGAATGTGGGACTTTTAAAGACTAAAATATCATAAATAAAAGCAGCAGAGCAGAGAGAGCATGAATAGGCTTTGGAATCAGACAGCCCTGAACTTAAATCTAGGCTTCCTCAATTACTAGCAGAGTCATATATAACTTGTCACAAAACTATGAGACCCGAATTTTGAGACACAAAGTTCTCAGTGAGTTAAATCCCTAAAGATTCAGTTTTTTTTTTTTTGCCAATTTCTAAAATCTTGTAGCTCTTCCTGCACACCCCAATCCATTGTAATAATATTTTCAACCTCTAAATCATTTTTGTATTTACCATCTATGCAAACCATTTGGTTATTAATATAAATTAGTGAGGATTTGCTAAGGACAGAACCAACCAGGTATATATAGGAAGAGATTTATTATAAGGAAATTGGCTGAGAAGTCCCACAATCCACAATCTGCAAGCGAGAGACCCAGGAAAGCCAGTGGTGACATTCAGTCTGAGTACCACGGGTACCAATGGCAGAACGAGATTAATATGGCAGCTCAAGCAGTGGGGCGGGAGAAGCCAGATTCTTCCAGATTCTTCCTTCCTTGGCCTTTTTGTTCTATTCAGGTTCTCAGCAGATTGGGTGATGCCCTCCCACGTTGACGAAGGGGCCCACTTACTGAGTCCACTGATTCGGATACTGATTTGTTCTGGAAATACCCTCACAGACATACCCAGAAATGATGTTTAGCCAAATACTCCCGGCCTCCCTGTGATCCAATCAAATTGACCATAAAATTAATCATCACATAATATATATCCTGTTGGTACACTTCTCATATTTAGTACTTTCCCTTTTTCCAGGATTAAAAAATAAACTCCATAAGGGCAGATAGAGAAGACTGTATCTTATATCTCGTTATGTTTTCTTCAGCAAAGAAGATCCCTCCACTTTTGGGACTCTTTTGATTAGTCCTGGATGTGTAACATCTCTGAACCTCAACACTACATACTAATTGCTATTAGTCATGGTGACCACAAAAATGCTGTTACAGGGGTGCCTGGGTGGCTCAGTCAGTTAAGTGTCCAACTCTTGGTTTTGGCTCAGGTCAGAATCTCACAGTTCACGGACTGGGAACCCACATTGGGCTCTGCACTAACAGCATAGGGCCTGCTTGAGATTCTCTCTCTCCCTCTCTCTCTGCCCCTCCCCAGCCCACGCTCTCAGTCTCTCTCTCAAAATAATTAAAAAAAATTATATTAAAAAATGCTGAAAAAAAAAAAATGCTGTTACCAATTCCCAAAGCTCCTCATAAGGATGGTACAACCTTTGACTGAAAAGCACTACAGTGTCAAATATATTGTAAATGTGTGTCTGGCAAACCTAAGTTTATTTGCTCAGCATTTTGATTGTTTCATTAGTGGCAGTAGGGGGATTGCAGTCAAAAATCCATTACTTTTACAGCAAAAAAAAAAAAAAAAAAAAAGAAAAAAAGAAAAAGAAAGAACCCAAGAAATCAGTTCATCCAATATTCTTTCAATTGTGGTTCTACCCACTAATCTTTGTGTATGAAGAGACCTGTGAGTCTGTGTTGCAGCTTACATTCTCTGAAACACAGATCTGAGGAAGACACTGCATAGTGTGTGTGTGTGTGTGTGTGTGTGTGTGTGTGTGTGTGTGTGTGTTTAAATTAGGGAGTTCTTTTGGGATCGGTTGGAGAGGGAAAGGAAGAAAGTAGGATTAAGCAGAGGGAGAAGTTAGCAGATGTGATTCAGATTCAAGAAAGGCCTGAGCCAACTTCACAGGGGGCTCTGCAACTGAGATAGCTCTTCCCAGTGGTCCCAAGCTGGAGCAAGGGAGCCGGACTCTGTCTCCTATGCCAATCTGTGCTCCGGTGTAGAAGGGACACGAGCTGGGTTATGGCAGCTCTTTTCAAATTTTATTTTATTTTATTTTTTAGAAAGAGCGAGAGAGAGGGAGGGAAGGAGGGAGACAGAGACTCCTAAGCAGGCTCCATGCTCAGCACAGTAGTATTGCTCATAGTATTGAGCCAACGTGGGGCTCATGACCTGAGCCGAAATTGAGAGTCGGACACTTAACTGACTGAGCCACCCAGGTGCCCCAAGGTAGCTCTTTTCAGCAGAAGGCTAGTCTCAAAGACTGCTGAGAGCTCAGGGCTCTTTGTGGGCCTTCATGGTGCTGGAGACCAGAAGTCCAACATCAAGGTGTCAGCAAGGCTCTGTTTCCTCTCAAAGCTCTAAGGTTGAAGCTTCTGATGGCTCTTTTCATTCCTTGTCTTATTGGGAACAGAACTCTAATCTCTGCCTGTTGTTACATGGCCTTCTCTTATTTGTGTCTTCTCTTCTATAAGGGCATTTGTCATTGGATTTAGGGACCCACTTTTATGATCCAGAACGGTCTCGGCTCAAATTCTTTAATTACATGTCAAGATCCTTTTTCCAAATAAGTTCACATTCACAGGTTCCAGAAGGTAGAACATTCACGTACCTTTTTGGGAGCCACCATTAACCCCTTACAAATGGTTAACCGTAAATGTTCCAGCTTTCTCATATAGGGCAAATAGACTAATTATCAAAGGGAAAGAACTTTGACGTGGAATGTAATGTCACATAGGGGGGAGTTTAGGAAATTGGGAATTAGGACGGTTGGGGACACTACTGGTACAGTGGGCGAGGGTTTGGGACGCTCATCACTTTGCCCTGTGTGGGAACCTCTTGAATGAAAAAGGGCTGACCCATGTTCTATATACAACTTTGCAAAATCCTACCCAACTTGCGTATGTCCCCTAGGACATTGATGTAGGTGAAAAACCTGTTTATCATTATCTGGGGCTAGAACTTATCTCCATTTTACAAACCACCAGGAGGTTATATCATCTGTAAATTTTATTTCGGAGTAGCTAAAGGGACATTACGAAATATTTATTATAAAAGGGGACTATGGGGTCCGATAAGGTGCAAAATCACTTACAGAAAAAAAAATTCCCCTAAGGTGTTTTTCTCAAATCTTTTAAGTGCATTTTCCAGCTGGTAGTATTTTATTGTCATTTCCTAAAGTAATTACAACTGTCAGCCTCTCCCTGAGTGATGTGTACTTGGATCCAACCGCTCATGCAGCTCATACTTTGAAACCATCTAGAGCTCCTGGTGTGGGAAGCAGAGTTCTCTGTATTGAGACCTCTTCCACAGTCCTGTTGGGTGACACTGGAATGGTAACCAGCCCTCCCTGAAACTTAATTTTATTATCTTTCAAATAGAAATGTCATACATCAAGTGATTGCAGTCTGAAGATTAATCTAATGAATCTGACTAATCAAATTATCCGCAAATAGTTTTTAGAACGTACCTAAAAACTAATGAGGACCTGAGAAGTAGGAACCCTTTGAACAGAAGTACAGCTCATCAAGGCTGATGTCTCTCTCTGTTCCATGAACTACCAGTGCAGGCATTTGGAGATAAGAAAGTGGGAGAGGATAATAATCCATACCTCAAAATCAAACTCTCTAGTGGCGCTCCTATAATTGACTCCATTAATGGTAGACTATGACCTGTTTTTAACATCTGTTCTCCTGCTCTCAGATTGAAGATCAAAACAATACCTTTTGAAAGAATTGGCAAAGGAATACAAGAGGCCCCGACACCTGGATGATGCAGCTCCTGGTGGACAGAGGTCTTCAGATGGAATCCCTACCATGACCTAAAAAACTCTACAAAATCTGGCTTTGGCTCTCCACGCATTCCCCTCTGTCCTCAGTGTCTTTGTTCTGGTTCTTGAAATGTCAGTCATGGTTTATGGTCTGTGTCTCCCCTTGAGACTGTCTTCTCCCAGATATTTTTTCATGCTTCGTGCTTTGTACACCGTGTACCCTTTTCAGATTTCTTTTTATAACATAGCATCCCCCAACCAATAGTGTTTCTTGACCTTACTTAATTTTTCATCTTAACCTCTGACATCGTATTACATAATTATTTGATCATTTATTTCTTGCTCTTGTCCCCCACTGAAATGGAAGACCCACCAGGGCAGGGACATTACCTACTTCGTTGCTTTATCCTTCATGCCTAGAACAGAATGGCATATAGTCCTAGAATTCTAAATTGATGCTCATTCCTGTGTTCCTCCTGCATGTTTTCTTTGTGATTTAAATTATGTCTTTCTGCAGGGACAAGAGCTTTGCCTTCTATTTTTGTTTTATTTCCTGAATTTCCTTTGAATAATTAATAAATAGCTTTGATCCGCCTTTATTATTTCTGTTTAACCAATTTGTTTGTCATGGCTTAAAGAACTAGTTAGAAATTTGGCTACGGAGAGGTAAGCTAGGTTTTGAAGGCCTCTAAACATGACTCAGCCGATTCATTATGTAAACTTTGCAACCATAGACCGTTGAACATGGGCAAGACTAAGAGAATTGTGTAAGGGGATTTAGAGCAGATGATGGGAGTGTGGACTCCCTGATTTGTTTATTATTTATGCTGTACTAGGAAAAACAATGGTTACTGGTTATCATAGTCTAATTACTGGTTATTAGACTATAGACTATAAGTCCATGAGGGTAGAGACCTTGCTCTCTTGCTCACCTGTATTCAGGACCTAGAATAGTGTCTAGTATATAGTTGGGGTTCAACAGATGTTTTGAATGAATCACCAAATGAAAGAAGGAGTATTGCCATTGGGGGAGGGGGCAGGAGGGTACTCTGAAAAGTAATACCGGTAGTATTTCTTATGCATATGCCTTTTTTTCACACTTCTGTAATCAGCAGAATAAATCAGTGTCCTATCACCACATTCTTAGAGTCACTGATGTATTTTATCCTATATTTAGTACACTTAGATATGAGTACCAATCATCAACTAAAAACAAGGATGAACTCTTCAAGTGTTGCTTTTGAAATTCTTTCCTCACAAGATTTTGTGCTAGAACAATAAACGTATTCTTTGCTGTGTCATCAAGTTTTGTAACATGATCACTGTAAGAGGTTGAATGGTGGACCCCAAGATATGTTTCTATGTCTTAATCCCTAGAACCTATTGATTTTTTTAAGTTTATGTATTTATTTTGAGACAGAGCAAGTGGGGGAGGGGCAGAGAATGAGAGAGAGAGAGAGAGAGAGAGAGAGAGAGAGAGAGAGAGAGAGAGAATCCCAAGGAGGATCCTCGATGTCAACATGGAGCTCAATGCGGGACTCAAACCCACGAACTGTGAGATCATGACCTGAGCCAAAAACAAAGAGTCAGATACTCAATGGACTGAGCTACTCAGGCACCCCTGGTGCCCCCTTTCATGGCAGGGAATGGCTTACTTACTCATGAAGGGGACTTCAGATATGTATTTTTTGCAAAAAAACCTGAAGTATGACAGAGGCTTCGGAAAACCTATAAAGGCAGATGAGAAAACCCCTTCCTGGGGAAAAAGAATGAACATCCACAAAACACCCAGGGACCCATGAGGATGCACAGCACAGTTTCCAAGATGTAATGGCGATCCGCCTGATCTAAGTGGGAGAGGGAGAGTAACCATTTTAGACATGAAAAACCAAGACTCGAGAAAGTTACGAGTCACATATCTAGAAAATGAAATTGACCAGGACTTGACCTAGATTTTTGACTCTGGCATCCAATGCTGTGTCCAAATGTGGGGAAATCAGGTTCAATTTGTATCAACTTAAGTGACAGGCTATCCTAGGAATGCACCTACAAAATAGATGAAAGGGCTATGCTATCAATTTGTTATGTTGGGTCAGGACCCTGGTGCCTGCTTCCGGTGGCAGAGCACAGCTGAGTTCAGTAGGTGGAGGGAACAGAACATGCCATTGAGCCTGCCTGCAGATCAAAACTGGGTTTGCCCTTGTCACTTCCTTTCTGGGAAGGCAATTAAGTGGCGCCCATCTGCCACCCTCCAGGTGCTCAGAAAGAGATGGGTAAACAGAGTGAAAATGTGGGCTGGAAGCTCCTCCCAGACCTGTTTCTTCTGCTTTTGATTCTTCCTGCATCACCAAAGCCCAAGTGAGCCTCCTACCCTTAGCCATAGCTTGATTGAGTAAGGCATTTCATGGCAACCTACCAAGTAAAGTTGGCAAGGGAAGTGGCTCAGATCTTAAACCACCTACGGCCTAGAATGCCCTTTTTCAATTCCCTCTCTCCCTAATCCAACCCCTGGCCCATCATTTAGGACACAGGCCAAGTGTTTCTTTGTGGACATTTCTGATTATTCTATGGAGCCCACATTGATCTTTCCTTACAAGATAAGTCCTCTATTCCGAGTCTCCATTTATAAGTTGGGCCAGGAGAGCAAAAGTGGTCATAATTTGGCAGTATTTACTAAAGAGTGGATCATTATATAAATATATATCATTATATAAGATTAATCTCCACCTAATCACCCACCTCACTGATAGGAAACTGCTTACGTCATAAGCGAAAGCCCTTGGTAAACAGGATCTGGCAGGGCACCACTGGTTTACAATGGAAAAAAAAAAGATCAACATTAATGACAGGATTAGACTGTCAAGAAATGGATCAGAATGCCAAAGGATTAGGAAAGGCCCTTAGGAAAATTGATGACAACTCAATTACTTCTTATTTTTATTTATTTTTAAATTAAGAAAAATTTGTAAATGTTTATATTTTGAGCGAGAGAGAGAGAGAGAGAGAGAGAGAGAGAGAGAGAGAGACAGGGTGTGAGCAGGGGAGGGTCAGAGAGAGGGAGGCGCAGAATCCGAAGCAGGCTCCAGGCTCTGAGCTGTCAGCGCAGAGCCCAACACAGGGCTCAAACTCATAAGCCATAAGATCATGACCTGAGCCGAAGTCAGAGGCTAACCAGCTGAGCCACCCAGGCTTTCCTACAGCTGCTGTAATAAATCACAAGTGAGGTGGCTTAACTACAGAAATTTATTTTCCTACAGTTCTACAGGCAAAAACCCCAAATCAAGATCTCAGCAAGGCCACACTCCCTCCAGTGGCTCCAGGAGAGAATTCCTTCTTTGCCTCTTCCAGTTTTGAGTAGGCTGTTGGCATTTCTTGTCACTTGTTGCCTCCTGCTCTCCTGGATGTCTCCTCCTCTGTGTTTCTCTCTTATGAGGTATGCATGTGACTGCATTCAGGGTGCACTTGGAAAATGCAAGATAAGCTCCCCTCTTAAGGCCCTTAACTTAATCACATATTTTGCCATAAAAGATAATAATCTACATGCTCCAGGGGTGCCTGGGTGGCTCAGTGGGTTGAGCGTCCAACTCTTGATTTCAGCTCAGGTCATGACCTCACGGTTCATGAGTTTGAGCCCCGCATGGGGCTCTGTGCTGAGAGTGTGGAGTCTGCTTGGGGTTCCTCCCCTCTTGCTCTCTATCTTTCTCTTAAAATAAATAAAAATAAACTTTGAAAAAGAAAAAAAAAAAAGAAAGAAAGGGAGCGCTGAATCACATTAGCTAGGTCTTAGACAGTCCGGGCAGAAAACATTCATGTAGCCTAGATAATTTGTCCCTCTGGAAAGTTGTGAAATGTACCTCTAGATGTCACGTTTTGGAGTGCTGACATTATCTCAAAGATAATCTATGAGAACAGGTGCTAATGATGAGGCAATGGGAAAAACCACTAGGCTTTTTCCCACCTATTTGTTTTGAGTGTGTCTGGTTCTTTCTCTAGTCCTCTGTTTGCCCAATCTATGAAATGGGTGTGTGAACGCCACACCTTCCCAAAGGACTATAACTTTGACGTCAGCTTCATTAAGCTGCTGTTTGCCTAACCAAAGAGAACATAGGAGAGGTGGAAAGTGTTTTTTAATTAGCTGTCTGCTCACATGCCAGGTGCCAGTCGCCCAGTGTTCAAACTGAGATTGGCATCAAATGGCCCAGCTAAGCAACGAAGCATGGAACCGGGGAAACAAAAAAGCAGGAAAGGAGCCCAAGAGAGGCTGCTGAGTAGCAGAGCTTTGGTCTGGGTCTTGTGTTTCAGGATGGTGTGATCGAGCCATCACATGTTTGGAGGTTAGGCAGGCTCAGATTGAAATCCCAGATGAGGGTCTTTCTGTAAGTTACTTTAATAATCGATCCTTATTTCCAAGACTAAACTAGGGATCGCCATACAGTCTAGAACTAGAATTAGAAACCTGTATGTAAACCAAAACTCTGTCGTACCGCTCAGTAATTACTAGCTGATACTGTTTCTGACACTCGGGGGAGAGAGCAGGTTAAGTGTGATAAGTCCTGTTGTACGTTCAGGTGGAAGAAAGTTGCCCATTTTTTCTCTTACGTGCTGGGAGAAACTATTATCCACCAGTTAAACTGGGAAATAGATTTTGAAGATGAAATTTTGCTTCAAAAATAGTCCCTTGCCTATCGGTTTCATTTGGTTTTGCTTTTCTCCTGAAACATCTTTCGTGTCGACTCACCCTTGGCTACAGTTGAGCTTACTGGAAATGCATTAAAAATGAAATGTAAGCTTGTGTCCTCCTGAGGGGTTTCTCTTCTCATGCCGTGCACATTGGTGATGTTGTCTTATTCCACACGTTTCCTCCTCACATGGACATTGATTATGGACGCAAGCCTGCGGAAGGATGTTCTAGAACCAGAATGACCACACAGGTACTTTTATTTGCCGGCCTTGAGAGCTTCTCACCTCAGCCTCCCTGAGCCTTCTGTTCAGTGGAATCCCTAGAATATTTTAGAAGAACATCTAAAGTTCCCTGGAGCAAGACTGCTGCTGCTATTAGAATCTTCTGCGAGGCAAGCTGGTCCTGGGCAGCTGGCATAGAAGTGAAGTCCACGTAAAAATAAAACTCTTACAAAGGCCAGGAATGGAGAACCCAAAATATGTATGGAGACAGTTGAGAAGTAAAGGAGAAGGAGGGGGTTTTGCCATTGGCTTAGCTAAGATACCATCCCATACATTAGCAAGCAACCTTGGGCATGTTACTTCACCAAAGTCTTATTTTCCCCAGCTTTGACGTGGGGGGATAATGAGTATCGGCCTCAAATGTTTATTGCCACGATTAAGCAAGATAATGTTGGTGAAGCACCTTGGAGATGGCCCGGTATTTAGCAGGTACTAAAAAAACATCAGCTGCCACATCCTTCCCACAAATCCTCTGTCTCATATAGTGACGTGTTGGGAATCGGCCCACACTGGAGCTAGGGTGAGTTGCATGCGTCGCTTCCCCTTTATGTTGAAGGGACACACTGTTGGTGGCTTGGAATTTGCTGCGGTGGGATTATTTACACCGTGGAAACTGACAAATGCTCTCAGTCAGGGCTTTCTCATCTACTTCTCTCCCCAGAAAGTTTGTTGCTAAATAATGTGTCAGCACAACACTGGGTATTGATCAGGGAACTTGACATCTTTGAGCCTCAGTTTCTTCACCTTTAGGGGAGGGAGCATAAACACATTCTACCCATCTCACAGGGACTTTGTGTCACATAACATAATGAAAAACTGAAAGTGGCTGAGAGTAGTGATGATTAATATTAATGTTAGCCAGAGAAGGTGCTAATGGCATTTCTTCCAGGGAAGGACTCCCCAGTCCCGGTTTTCTGAGTACCCTGAGGCAGTGAAGACCACACAGGTGAAAATCTCAAGTAGAATGAGACTTGCTTTTCCTTATCACCGTCCACACCCTCTATCCTTGATTCCCTAGTTCCTTGCTCAGTTCTTTTTTTTTTTAAGTTTTTTTTCTTTTTTTTTAAAGTTTATTTTTGAAAGAGAGAGAGACACAGAAGCTCCCGCTAGAGAGGGAGACACGGAATCTGAAGCAGGTTCCAGGCTCTGAGTTGTCAGTGCATTACTTTACTTATGCTTAGGAAGCACACTTACTTTCTAACCAAATACACTCAACAAACACATAGGCTCCGTACCAAACGCCAAGGATATAACAGCCCTGAGATGGTCTCTGCCTTCAGAGGGCTATAGCCCAAGAGGGGATAGGCTAGGAGAGCAGAATAACAATCCTGCGTGATAGGTGTTATGAGGAGGGTGAGCGTGGGTTGCTCTAGAAATACGTGGTCTCATGTAGCAGCCACTAGCCGCATGTGGCTAGTGAGTGTTTGAATTGTGGTTATCCAAACTGAGATGTGCTATGAATATAACCCACACCCAATTTTTAAAAAAAATTTTTTTTAACGTTTATTTATTTTTGAGACAGAGAGAGAGAGAGAGAGAGCATGAACGGGGGAGGGTCAGAGAGAGAGGGAGACACAGAATCTGAAACAGGCTCCAGGCTCTGAGCGGTCAGCACAGAGCCTGACGTGGGGCTCGAACTCACAGACCGTGAGATCATGACCTGAGCTGAAGTCGGACGCTTAACCGACTGAGCCACCCAGGCGCCCCTAGCCCACACCCAATTTTGAAGACTTAGTAGAAAAAACAAAAAACAAAAACACAGTAAGCTAACTCATAAATAACTGTATTATATTAATTACATGTCAAAATATTAATATTTTGGACATATGGACTTAAATGAAATATATTATTAAAGTTAACCTGAAATAGTTTCTTTTTATCTTTTTTACTGTATTTATTATTGTTGTTATTATTTCAATTTAAATCCAAGCTAGTTAACATAGTGTAATAATGGTTTCAGGAATAGAATTTAGTGATTCATCCCTTACACACCCAGAGCTCATCCCAACAAGTGCCTCCTTAATGCCCATCACCCATCCCACCCACCCAACAGCCCCCCAGCAACCCTCAGTTTGTTCTCTGTATTTAAGAAACTCTTATGGTTTGCCTCCCTCTCTGTTTTTATCTTATTTTTCCTTCCCTTCCCCTATGTTCATCTGCTTTCTTTCTTAAGTTCCACATATGAGTGAAATCATGATGTCTGTCTTTCTCTGACTGGCTTATTTCACTTTCTTTTTACCTTTTTTTTTTTTTTTTTTAACGTTTATTTATTTTTGAGACAGAGAGAGACAGAGCATGAACAGGGGAGGGGCAGAGAGAGAGGGAGACACAGAATCTGAAACAGGCTCCAGGCTCTGAGCTGTCAGCACAGAGCCTGACGCGGGGCTCGAACTCACAGACCGTGAGATCATGACCTGAGCCGAAGTCGGACGCTTAACCGACTGAGCCACCCAGGCGCCCCTCTTTTTACCTTTTTTAATGTTACTGTTAAGAAATTTAAAATTACACCTGCGTTCATATATTAAAAAAATTGTTTAATGTTTATTTTTGAGAGACAGAGAGGCACAGTGTCTCTTGGCCATTTGTATATCTTTGGAGAAATGTCTATTCAAATTGTTTGCCCATGTTTAAATTGTGTTGTTTGTCTTTCTGTTGTTAAATTATAAGTGTTCTTTATTATTCTGGATATAGACTTTTATCAGATCCAATGATTTGAAAATATTTTCTCTGTGCCTTTTCACTTTTTCAGTAGTTTCCTTTTCTTTAAAAACATTTTTTTTTAATGTTTATTTTTGAGAGAGAGAGAGACAGAGTGTGAGTGGGGGAGGGGCAAAGGGCGAGGGAGACACAGAATCTGAAGCAGACTTCAGGCCGAGTTCTCAGCACAGAGCCCAATGTGGGGCTGGAACTCACAAACCATGAATGAGATCATGACCTGAGCCCAAGTCGGACACTTAACTGACTGAGCCACCCAGGTGCCCTGTAGTCTCCTTTTCAAGATTATTTTAGCTGTTCTGGGTCCTTTGCATTTCCATGTGAGGTTTGTGGTTTTATTTTACAATTTTTTTTTAAAGTAATCTCTACACCCAACGTGGGGCTCAAACTCACGACCCCAAGATCAAGAGTTGCATGCTCTTCTAACTGAGCCAACCAGGCACCCCTCCATGTGAATTTTAAGATCAACTTGTCCATTTCTGCAAAAAAGGCAGAATTGATCTACAGATTAGACTATTGGTCAATATTACTGTCTTAACAATAGCAAGTCTTCCAATCCATGAAGATTTATTTAGGGCCTCTTTAATTTCATTCTGCAATGTTTTGTAGCTTTCACTGTACACAAAAAGTTGGTTAAACATTTTCCTAAGAACTTTATTTTACTGATACTATTGTAAATGAAATTGTCACACCTGGGATGATAGTGATTTCATTGGGACTCGCTTTGAGCCCTCCCCCTGATCTCCCTGTTAAGCTGTCTGCCTCTGGGGGGTTTACACCCAGATTTCCCACTCCTCTCATAGCTGGTTGATTGCTCTATTGCTTAGACACCCTGGTTGTTAACTTGCTGTCTTTCAGAGCCAGCTAAATTTGAATCCTTCACAGAGATAGTTTTTGAGGCAATTCTTCGAGGTTTGTTTTGACCCCTGGAGGGCTCTCCTTAGCTCTATGCTTTCCTGGTTCTCTTTGATGAACTAGCTGATCTGTGGTTCAAGATGTTACTCCAATGGAATTACCAACTTCCCTCTTAACTGCTACCCCCAAAATCTCCAATGTTTTGAAGAGTGAATGTAAGCCTAAGCTTCCCCATAATCTGTTTTAAATAAAATCGGTTCCTCTGGGAGTAGCCTTGGAACTTTCTGTTCTTAGGAACTGCCTCTCCCCCTGTTCAAAATCTCTGAGCTCCTGCTTTTGATATAGAAACAGTGGCTCATGTCTCTTGTAACGATATTGCTCCCTAACAAGCAAGGCACTGGATGGAGGTAATAGCTTCTGGTCTTCTCCATTTGCTTTTCCCAGCATGGAATCTCTGCCCTATGAGTGAGGTGGGGCAAGGGTGGTCAGGGCCTCAATATTGTCCACGTGACACATCTTGGGCCAAGTCTGTGCCCTTGTAAGTGTGAGATGGATGGAAGAAGGGACTCCCCTATCTTTTGGTCACACTCACCAAGAATTTAAGTTCAGCAACTTGTAGCTGGAGGGAAATGAGAAATGATGATGTTTTGCTCCTTCTGGTAAGGTACTGTATTCCTTGATGGGAAGCTGGGAGGAAAGGGAGCTTTGTTTTCTTGGCCACACCCATCCGGACTGAAGCCTCTGTCTTTGCACAGAGCTACAGCTGAGGGTAGAAAGGAGCCGGGTTGGTTCAAGTGCCACAGATCCTTGGTGTTACTACTGAGATTACTTAGTAGATTTTCTTGAATAAATGCTTCTTCATTTGTTGTATGCCATTAGGACAATTTTCAGAAACTCGAAATGGCCGTTTTTACATATTTTTCGCCAAATTCTAGTTGTTTCCTGTTGAGTCTCTTCCACAGAGCTCCTCATGCTGCCATTCTGGAACTGGAAGTAGTAATGATTTTTTTTTAAAACAAAACTAAAACCATAAAGGGGGGAATTCACTGGTGTTTACTCTATTAGAATGAAAGGTTTTTGTTCAAGAATGGATGGCGTTTAAGTAGTTAACTGGTGACTACCAGATGGCAAATTATGATAGAAAAAATTACAGAAGACATGAATAATAAAATACGGTGTATTTTTAATGGAATATACAGAATACATAGGAATTCCTGTAAATCTGCTAGAAAATGATGTGGAACCTCATAGAAAAATGGGCAATGGATGAGAATAAGTGGTTCAGAGATGGAGGAAACTCTTACAGCTAATAAGTTCAGAACGAGAGCCTTAGCCTCATTCGCAGTCCTAAAAATGCAATTAAAATATTTACTTTAATCCAAATAATAGGGCAAATTAAGTTATTTTGTGTCAAATACTGATGGAAAATGGGGAACAGAAGCCTCACAGACTCTTGGTGAGATTAAGCTTTTGGAGAGCAATTTGGTGGTATTTAATACAAACAATTATGCATTTAGCTTACAACCCAGGAAATTTCATGCCTGGTAAATACGTTGGAAAATCTTCCCAGAGAAGCTAGAGGAAGGTGATTCATGGCAGCGTTGTTATCAATATGTGTTAGAGTGAAGATTTGAAATCTGCCAAAAGTGCATCAACAGAGAATGGATGAACCCATGTGGTATATGCATGTTATCAAATAAGTGTATCAACGAAAGAGAAGGAAGTAGATATGTCAGTAAAGATGGTTTACAGATGTGATATTGAGTATGAAAACTGAAAAGCAAAATGAAATGTTTGGCATGACATAATTGATGCAGAACATAAAAAGATACTTTATGTTGTCCATTGTTACACAGATTTGTGAAGAAAGATATGGATGGTGAAATAATACCCACGAGGCTATGTGTGGTGGAGATCAGATGGTGAATGGCAGCGGGTAAGGGAAAGGGAAGATGACAAAAAAAAAATAAATAAACTCATTAAAATTAAATTAAAAATGGATTAGGCAAAGGCACAGAGGAATAAAAAAAAAAAAAGACTGCTGGTAGTGCTCCAAATAATATGCTCCAAACTAAGGAGTATGATTGGCCCTATGTTTTCTTATTTTTAATTTTTTTTAATTTTGGTGGGGGAGGGGCAGAGAGCGAGAGGGAGAGAGGATCTTAAGCAGGCTCCACACTCAGGGTGGAGCCTGATGTGGGGCTTGACCTCATGACTCTGAGACAATGACCTGAGCCACCCAGGAGCCCCTGATTGGTCCTATTAGTTGGTCCTATGCAATTCTGTGTGCCCACGAGTCCCATAATATTTTTGATGATGATAAAATGAGATAATGTATGTATAAGTGATTAGATAAACATTCGAGAAACACTCGTGAAGATTCCCACGAAAACTACAGTTTGAATTACGTTTGTAAAACTTAGACATGAATTACTATTATAAAAATTACTAGTTATTCGTTTTAACTGGCCTGTGGCTTAGTCAGGTAGAGAGCAACTGGGAGGGCAGAGTTTATCTTTTTTATTTTTATTTTTTAAATATGTATTTATTTTGGGGGGAGCGCAAGTGGGGGAGGGGCAGAGAGATGGGGACAGAGGATATGAAGTTGGCTCTGTGCTGACAGGCTGACAGGAGCGAGTCCGATGTGGGTCTTGAACTCATGAACCGTGAGGTCATGATCTGAGCCAAAGTCGGACGCTCAACTGACTGAGCCACCCAAGTGTCCCTGGGAGGGTAGAGTTTAAAAAAAGAAAATATTTCAGTAAGGCAAGCTGTCAAGGTGCTTATGAATTACACACAGAAAATGAAACAAATTCCTGGACAAAATCTGTTAAGTCTTGGTCCAAAGGGTGCCATCTGCTCATAAAATCATGGAGAAGCTGTTGGAACTTTCCAGCACTGGGTTGAACTGTCTCCACAAAATTCTGTGGCACCAGATCATCAGGCGGATTTCTAAGGGGAGAAGGCCACTAGGATACTTTCACTCTTCTTTTCTTGTTTCTGCACAGTAATTCCCAAAGTAGAGAAAATGAGCATTTTCCTTCATAAAACACTGGTCCAAACTAAACTTACTTCTACTGAACTAAATCCAGGAGTGCCCCTGCTTGATCAACACCACCCATCCAATTCATAATCACTCTTCAAATTTCATCTCAAGTCCAAGAGAGAGTGGAACGAGCAAGGGCATTGGATACAGACAAACTGGGGTTCAAATCTAGATTCCACTTCTTATTGGCTGCATGAACTTGGGCATACTTTTAAATTTCACGGTGCTGCAATTTCCCGAGTAAAATGGCGGGGGTGTGGGACATACATAACTTTCAAGTTGTGGCAATGAAAGAATCAGAGCGGATGCTCAAATCAATACTTACACATTATTTCCCCTTCACAGGCCTTGACTACTCTTGTCCCCGTCCACCTCTCCCTTCTTGGAGTTTCCCCAACACAAGTAGGTGCAACTCAATAACCTCCTGTCTTGATGGTAATCTCATTTCATGGTGTAAATCTCATCTCACCAGGAAGAGCTTGGCATGACGGTCTTTTCCTTCTTCTCACTTTGTCCCCTGCCTCTTCTCCCTGTTTCCCGCCTCCTGTGCCTAGCAGACCTGGCACTCAGTAAACCCTTGTGGGCATGATGATGAGGATGCCCCCAGCCTTCCCAGAGGCCTCCAGGAAAACATCTCAGTCAGGGGCAACATGTCTGGACAGGTGTGAAGGAAAAGTTTATTATCAGAAAGTGAAGCAAAATGTCACTGTTGGGCACACGACCTCAATGCAGCGGGTGGTGCCAAGTACTTCTGTGTGTGCCCACAGTTAGTCCTTATAATGCCAACCTTGGGCAACCAGAGGCCTTTTCCAACTGGTTCCTCTTTTCTCCTCCCTGACGATCCCTCCCAACCTTTCCTTGCTTTGCGCTCTGCTGGACTCCCAGAGAAGCACTTTCTGGGTCTCTGTGCCCTGGGAATCATTAGTGGCTCCATCCAGAGTATCTGTAAACGTTCCCTGGGTGTGGTTGAAAGAGGCTTTACATCCTTTGGATTCTTCAGAAGGGGGTACTTCAGAGCCATAAACAAACCTTTCTTTTGTTAGTGTAAAATCCTGCTCAGGGGACAATTTTGTCGCCTCACTCTGCTGGCAAAGCCTCCATTTCTATATTGTCTTGTAATAAAATTACCTCCCTCTTACGGACCATTTATGCTTAAGCCCATGAGATATGAACTGTCATTACCTCTATTTTACAATTGAGGAAACTGAGGCACAGAGAGCTTGCATAACTTGCATAAGGTCTATCTCCACTGCCTAATCTAATCCATTGCTCCACCACCACTCACAGTTAAATAAGGAAGAGAAAATCTTATCTCGTCTCGTGAGTCTTAATGCATGGGAATGCTTCCCTTAGAAGCTTCCTTTCCCTCAGACTTCTAAATGGGTAAAATGGAATCTCATTCTCCATCCAATCCTCGAAACCGGATTTGATGGGGCCAGGGATTGGCTGGCAAGGACACTTCTCCAGGGCCTGGCCCCACATGGCCTCACATGGTCAGAGGGGACCCCAGGGAATCTTAGGGGGGCGGGGTGGGGGGAGATGAGCATTTCCATAAGAGCACGTCTCAGGAAGCTTCCTAATCAGGTGAACTGGATACTACCAGCCCGTGAAGGCAGGATCACAAAACTGCAGCAGGCATTAAAGAGAGACGTATCTTGTCAGGGGCGCCTGGGTGGCTCAGTCGGTCAAGCGTCTGACTTCGGCTCAGATCATGATCTTGCAGTTCGTGGGTTCAAGCCCCACGTCGGGCTCTGGGCTGACAGCTCAGGAGTCTGGAGGCTGCTTTGGATGCTGGGTCTTCCTTTCTCTCTGCCCCTCCCCTACTCACACTCTGTCTGTGTGTCTCTATCACAAAAATAAATACACATTAAAAAAGAAAAAGAAAAACCCACCTTGCCAGAAGGAAGAGGGATAGAGGAAGACTGTGTACAATCCAGCCTGTGTAAACTGCTAGGGAGTGAACCCGTTAGGATAGGAACCTGGCTGCATGTTATTATCATGAATAGATACAAACTGAGGGGCCTTTGCATTTGACTTAACATACCCCACTAGTGATCAGTGGTAGGGGAAAAAAGAAGAGAGAGAGAGAGGGGGGCACCAGGTGGCTCAGTTGGTTGAGCGTCTGACTCTTGATTTCAGCTCAGGTCATGATCCCAGGGTCGTGGGATCGAGCCCCCTGTCAGCCTCCTCACTGAGCGTGGAGCCTGCTTGACATTCTCTTTCCCTCTGCCCCTGTCCCACTTGTGTGCTTTCTTTCTCTCTCTAAAATAAAAAATTGCGTCTTTCTTTTGCCTCCACACACATAGTGGTGACTCAACTTCTCCTTATCTGCAGCCACAAAGGAAGGTGGACAATTTATTTTTTCCATGATAAATTTAAAGTAGATAATCATTCTTTTCTCCAGATAATAAGGCAGTACTCACAGTCAAAAGGCTTGTCTTTTCCTAGTTCATTTAAACTCATAATTTCCCATGGGCCTATGATATACCAAAGCACAAAAATAGGTCACTGTCATCCTACTGCTCCCAATCAGAAAAAAATACAGTTTAACTGGTAAGGGAAGGGAGTGATAGCTAAATTTCTTATAAAATCTTTAAGCCTTATGGATGCTCTCATGGGTATATAATCGACGCATTTCCTCAAGATTCACCGGGAAAAGAGATGCTCCCCATTTTCCTGGGTGCAGAAAGCCAGGTGCCCTGGCTGGTGGGAATGCACACGGGCTGCCTTTTCGGTTTCCATGTTACAGCGGTTCCCAGGAAGCCAATCACTCGGCCAGCTCCGGGCTGTCCAATTACCCAGGCTCTCCAATCAAAGGTCTTTTCTCCTCCTCACGTAGTACAGATTTCTATGAAGTGCTTCGAACCCGCAAAGGAACTTAAAGTAATTCTATTTTGGCTTTAACATACAGGCCATTTATCCCATACATTTACATCAGTCCAGTTACATTTCAATTAACAACATTCATGTTTGCCAAGTGGGTACCATGAACAAAGCATTATGTAGACGCATATGGATAGCAGTTCTCACTCACGGAGGGACTAGAAGAAGACCTGGTGAGCTTTTCTTTTCCTTGTTTCAAAACAGTTTTGTGGAGGTTTAATTCACATGCTCCTAAACGTTACCCATTTTGAGCGTACGATTCAATGGCTTGTAGTGCATTTGCAGAGTTGTGTGAACATTGTGGCAATCCTATTTTGGAACGTTTCCATCATGTCAGGAGCTTTGAAAAAAGTATGGATGCCCAGGCCACCCAGACCCAGGTAGTCAGAATTTTCGGGGTGATTTAGGCAGCTTCGCAAGTGGTTGTGAAAGGTTGTTGAGAAGGACTATTGTGGAGGATACAAACACAAGTGGTTCCTAGCACCTGCTCGTAGGGGGCTCACAGTCTACAGCTGTCCCACCGGGGCACTACTGACGTTTTGAGCTGGATAATTCTTTCTTGGGAAGGGCTGTCCTGTGCATTGTAGGGTGGTTTTTATTTTTTTTAAGCTTATTTATTTATTTTGAGAGAAAGAGAGAAGAGAGGGAGAGAGAGAATCCCAAGCAGGCTCTGCACCGTCAGCTCAGAGCCCGACGCAGGGCTCGATGTCACGAACCGTGAGATCATGACCTGAGCCGAAATCAAGAGTCAGATGCTCAACTGACTGAGCTACCCAGGAGCTCCTTTAGGGTGTTTAGCAGCATCCTTGGCCTCTATGTATTAGAGGCGAGTAGCACTGTCTCCCCCTGCCCCCTCCCAAATACCTCCAGACGTTGCCAAATGTCCTCAGAGGGGAAATTGCCCCTGGTTGAGAACACTGGGCTACAGAGGCAACAAGACATGACCACAAATAGGTTGAAAACTTAACAGAAACAGAGTAATACCATGAGAGATACAAAAACAGTGCTGTAGCAGTTTAAAGAAGAAAAGCTCTTGTGTGTGTCTCAGTGTGGTTCAGTGTCAAGGTGGTGGACTTGGAAGCAACAAATGTTTTAGACTGATATCCTGGCTCTGCCAGTGGCTAGCTTTATGATCGTGGACAAGGTAGCCAAATTGTATGAACCTATTTGCTCATAGTAACCATTCAGTATGTAGATAGGTCAGTACTATCTGCACACTGAAGATAATGATACCTCGGCAGGGACAGTAGAGGTCGTGGGCCAAGAATGAGCACCCAGTAGGCACTTGATATAACCTTACATTAATTGGGAATTTACTCTGCCAGGCATTGTGGGAAATGCATTACATACTATTGCATTTCGTCTTTACTATAATCTTATTAATTATGTATAATGATCACCCCCAGTTTACGGATAAGGATAAGTCTCTAAGCCGAGACTTAGAGTCTACATTGATGAACTTATGGTGGTCTTGGGGTGTGGTAAAGAGGGAGGTTCAAGAAGCAGATGGGTCTGACTTGAAAGCCAGAGTATTTGTGAGCTATGTTATATGACCATGCTTCTTAAACCTGTTCTTCAGAAGAGCCACCTGGTACATTAAAAGTGCACATCCACAGGGGCGCCTGGGTGGGTCAGTCGGTTGAGCACCCGACTCTTGACCTCAGCTCAGGGCTTTGCTGGGCTCCCTGCCGGGCATGGAACCCACTTAAAAAAAACACACATTACATTCTGGGACAGGATTGTGACTCTGTATTTTCTACAAGTGCCATAAGTGATTCTTATGATCAGCCAAGTTTGGGGATGATTTTCACGGCCCTTCTCATAAATTCCAAATAGATGTTCAATCAAAAATTAGCTAGCTAAAAGTTCTGACTTGGAAAATCAGGAAAATGTGTAGGATTTGGGGGTGCCTGGGTGGCTCAGTCGGTTAAGAGTCAACTCTTGATTTCGGCTGAGGTCGTGACCTCACGGCTCATGAGCAGGCTCTGTACCTGCTTGGGATTCTCTCTCCCTCTCTCTCTGCCCCTCCCCCGCACACATGCATGCCCTCTCGCTCTCAAAATAAATAAGTAAACACTTTTCAAAGAAGAAAGTGTGTAGGATTTCAACAGAAATAGTAAGGCGGGAATAGCATAAACAAAGGTAAGAGGCTTACGTGCATGGGGTATGCTTGGGTATTGTAGTAACAAGAGCTAATGTGACTTTGCATTTCCGGGCACTTTCCCAAGCATATCACATGCATGTACATATCACAAACCACTTTGTGAGATAGGCGCCATTATATTCTCATTTTCAGGTGAAGAAACTGAAACTCAAAGAAGGGAAATCACCTGTGCAAGATCTCAGAGTGGGCCAGTGGTCAAGGCAGGATTTGAAAACAGACAGCTTGCGTCCCATCCTCATAACAACCAAGTCCAAGTACGTGAGGCGTGGGGCGTGTTTGGCACTCATCCAACACAGCTATTTGGGCACAAAGATCCGATTGAAACTTGGGTTTGTCTAGCCCACGTCTTCATTTTGCCGCTGCCTCACAAAGGTCTCACTCCAAGTTGCAGGGAGCTTTGAATACTGTAGCTTCCTAATTACTTAAACGATATTTATTTCATGCCCATCCTTCCCTCAACAGGTAGTCATAGAGTGTGTGCGGTGGCCCAGAGCCACAAAGCTGCAGAGAACTGAGGCACAGTTTTGTCCTGGGGGGATCACGGTCTTGTGGGGAAGCAGACACACAAACAATTAATTCTAACAGTCAAGGAGTGTAAAAAGCACTCAGTCTAGAGAAGAGAAAGAACTAAACTCTGCCCGAGGTAGTGGAGACTTGAAGAACAAGCCCAGGAGACATGCTGAGTGCATAGTCTATTCTTAATTCTTCAAATAAGAGGGCACAGGTGAGAGCAGAATCAAGATGGCATTTTAAGATTCGTGGATGGTAGGATGGAAAGCGATGGAGAGCCGATAAATTGTTAGTCCAGTCAGGAAGCTATTGTAGCAGCCTGAGAGTAACATGGGAGACGCTGGGGTCCCAAATGAGGGCCATGAGCATGGGGAAGGGAAGGTGGCTCAGTTGGTTATGCGACTGACTTCTGCTCAGGTCATGATCTCACAGTTCATGAGTTCGAGCCCTGAGTCAGGCTCTGTGCTGATAGCTCAGAGCCTGGAGCCTACTTCAGATTCTGTGTCTTCCCTCTCTCTACTCCTCCCCTGCTCACGTTTTGTGTCTCTCTGTCTCTCAGTAATAAATAAACATTAAAAAAATTAAAAAAAAAGATGTGTGCCAAGTGCTGGGAGGGTATCAGAAAAGGAGAGACTTGCACCCAAGGGGACTTGTGGGGATTAAGGGAAAGCTGTATAAGTAGTCATCCATCCATCCACCCATCCATCCATCCATCCACCCATCCATCCACCCACTCATCCATCCATCCATCCATCCACCCATCCACCCACTCATCCATACACCCACCCACTCATCTATCTATCTACCCATCCACCCACTCATCCATCCATCCATCCATCCATCCAACATGGACTGAGAATCATCTATGTGCCAGACACTGTTCTAGCCATTTGACATACAGTCATGAATAAGACAGCAAGAGCAGTGCCCTACCAAGGTTTATATTCCAGTAGGGGAATAGACTTTTGATTCATATCTTGCAGGAAGGATTGGAGTCCACTGTGCAGGTAAGGGAGTCAAGACTTTTCCAGTAGAGAGAATAGGACATACAAAGGCACAAAGGCAAGAAATAGCACGAAATATAATTAAAGCACTCAAAATGCTTAATATGGTTGGATCATAGGATGCACGGTTGGATGGCAAAGATGGAGGGAGATGAGGCAGGGCCAGTCAGGCACACAGCTGGGAGCTTGGGTATTATCCTGTGGTGAGGGGAAGGTTTGATTAATTGTGGCACCCCACTGCTGTGCCCTCTCTTCCTCTCTATTCCAGTCAGCATGTGTGCTTGTCAGTCCCACCAAATAAGTCAGTGGAGATGGGAGCATTAATTTATTTGAGCAGACATGTGTCAACATCATTTGGAGAAAAGGCACCAGACCCATTACACACACTCAAATAACATGATTAAGACTAGTTTGAGAGCAGCAAAACTCAGACCTTCCTAATTCAGTCCTGATTGGCTCAGCTCACTCTGCTTCTCAGCCTGTCTCCCTAGCGAATTTCTCCTTCCCTATCTCCACACCCCTCAGCCCCTTCCCCTACTACACACACACACACACACACACTTCGTATAAGTGGGTCTCTTTCCTGTTGTCTGGTCTTGATTCTTGTTAGGGCAAGCCATAATATTCATTGGATTGCCATAACAAGGAAGGGGTAAATTCTTAGAACCTATCTCCCTTAATGTAGGGGAAGGTACTGTAATAAAAACATGGTCTGATCCTAATCTCCTCACATCTTTATTAGATTCATGAACTTGTAAGGATCTGGACAGGATCTCAGAGGCTGTGTAATGAAATCCACCTCCTTCATTTTAGAAAAAAAAAAAAGTCTCAGAGAAATTTATCTAAAGTCAACAAGGCTCTGCAGTTGAAAACAACACGAGCACTTTCTGGTTCCTTAATCAGTGGGGGATATGTGTGAGCGTGTGTGTGTGAGTGATATGCGAAAGTGTGAGTGTGTGCGAGTGTGTTTGTGGGAGTGTGTGTGTGTGTGTGTGTGTTGTAGAGGAGTGTGGGGTAGGAAGCCCAGGGGCTATGTGGGAAAGTGGAAAAGGTAACATGCAATCCCAACAGCCATACAGGCAGGCTTATGGATGCTGGAACATTCTTTAGGCTCTGCAGAAGTTGAATCAGCACCAAATCCAGGCCATCTGGCCATGCCCTCAGCATCAGGAACTCTAAGTTCCTACTTAAGGGTATGCCTTGCCATATCCCCATTCCTCCTGATCTCTGCTTTGACTATTCCAGCTGCTTCTATCACCTCATGTTAATAACTTGAAAAAAACCTTGTTGGTTCCCTCTGTGGAACCTTCAGCTTGTCTGTTGCTAACTCTCTCTCCTTCTGTCTAGCCTTCAGTCTCCCTGAGAGGCACTGACCGGTTCATTTAGTCTCATAGTTATTCCTTGTGGACAAAATTCTTGTGGCAGCCCTTCTTGGAGACTGCCACCTGGCCTGTGGATCAGCTGTCCGTGGCCCCTTCCCTTGTGGCAAGGATGGCAGAAGTTTTCTTTCGTAAGACAGGATTGTGCAGGTGGCCGTGTTGAACCAACCTCCTCTCCAAGCGGACCCTCCATAAATATTAGTGACTAAGATAGGGCTTAAATCCAGGTTCAGACTCCTAGTTCAGCGCCCTTTCTATTATGCCACGCTCGCCTGGGTTCCCAATGGTTCGTGTATTTCTTCCTTACCACCTGCCTGCCCCTTACCTTCTCATGCTGTGCATGGCCTCCTGGTGCATTCGCTCTCCCACAGAGCAAGGCCCACGCTCAGAGCCTGGAGTTATTGAAAAGGCCCCGAAAAAGTAATTGTAACTAAGAGTGGCTTAGTCTACTTCCCTGGGTATTTACATTTTAACAATGCCTTAAGCTGAGCAAATTACCCTCTAATGTGGCATTTTAGGCTGCTCAAGAAGGAAAGAAGAATCTGGGAGGAAGCAAATTTTCCAGGGCGCTCCAATTACCATATAAACCGCAACTTATTTTGTATGCCGGTAAGTAGAGCTTCCAGCCTCTTCTACATTCATCATCTCCTCTGTCACCACCACCTTTATTTCACAGATGAAGATTAAGAAGTTAATAAAATTTCTGGGCACAACCCAGATTAGGGATGTTGAGACTGGCACATGTAACCACTTCTTACGCTCCAGAAGAAGCTCATGCAATACAAGGTGAAGGGAAAATGTTTCTAATTTAAAGAATTCTTGAACATTCTATTACCCATCGCACTCTCCTGCAAGGCAGAGGTACACTATCTTTCACAGACCTGGAATGAGTTCACTTGTATTCCTGGAGAGTTGTGAACCCACAATAATGCCTACTATGGAGTGGGTAGTATTTAAGAAATGCCAATTAGTGCACAGAACTAAGGAGCCCCCATGGAGATATCCACTGTGAGTGTTTTTATTTTTACATTTATTTCGTTCATGTTTCAAATAAAATTGAGAATATGTGTGTATATGCATACATATGTATTAATATTCTATTTGTCTTAATTTCACTTTATAAGAATTTTTATGTAACTGAAGATGTAGAAAGATATTATTCTCAAAAGATGTTATCCTAATAAACTACATAATATTCCACCACTTCAGTATAGCGTATAAATTAAATATTTCCCTCCCGGTGGATGTTTAAGTTGTTTTCCAGTTTTCGCTATGGCAATGATGATGTAAATATTCTTTTACGTAAATCCTTATTTACATTAATTATTATTCCCTAAGGTAGATCCCCAGATCTAGAAATAGTGAGCCAAAAAGCATGATGATGTTTCCAGCAAAGAAAGAAGTTCTCTTTGAGACGGAGTGGTAAGGAAGATGTGGGACCCTCTTCCCAAGTACGGGGTAAACTTGATGAGTCCACATTCAGTTTCCTCTCTCATGGGAAGGGAGCCCACTTGAGGGCCGACTTCCATTTTGTCCATCTTTTTTTTGGAGAAATGTGTAACCAGAGTTAGGAGGACAGGTTGGTCCTTTAATATCATCGGCCACTTCTCATTCTCTGCTTGAACCGTATTCTCCTTTCAATGGACTTCTTTCTCTTAAATATTTTTTAATCTTTCATTTATTTTTGAGAGAGAGAGAGAGAGAGAGAGAGAGAGCATGAGTAGGGGAGGGGCAGAGAGAGAGGGAGACACAGAATCCAAAGCAGGCTCCAGGCTCTGAGGGGTCAGCACAGAGCCCAACACGGGGCTTGAACCCATGAACTGCAAGATCATGACCTGAGCCGAAGTCGGATGCTTAACCGACTGAGCCACCCAGGTGCCCCACGATGGACTTCTGACTACTCTTAGAATGGTATCCAGGGCCTACACTATCCACACCATCTGTCCCCAGACTGCTTTTGCAGCCATCTTGTGACACTCTTCCCTTGCTTAACGTCCTTCTGTGGCTCAACCATGCCAGACTCTCTAAAAAGTCTTAATTAGGCCTTTTCCCTATGTCTAGAATATTCCTCTCCACACTCTTTTTGAGACGGAGAGGGGGTGGTAAGAAAACATGCAGGGGAGAGGCAGAGAGAGGGAGAGAGCGAGAATCCCAAACATTCCAGGCTCTGAGAGGGCAGAGTCCAACTCAGGGCTCAACCCACGAACCTGTGAGATCATAACCTGAGCTAATCAACAGTCAGATGCTTAACTGACTGAGCCATCCCAGTGCCCCTTCTCCACACCCTTTCCATGACCTAGCTCTTTCTTTTCCTTTAGGATTCAGTTTTAAACGTTCCTCAGAGATTTCTTACCTGACCATGTCACAAAATGTTGCTACTTTTTAGAACTTGCTAAAATTTGCAAATTTTTTTTTGTGTTTTTTTTTTACTTATTGCTCTGTTACTGTTACTTGTTTTTTTCCTCTGCTTCCCATCCATGACGGGAGAGCAGGTTCTGGGTGTACCACATGTGATCTGGAATTCCTGGAGCTTAACGCAGTGACTGGCTCGTGTTAGGGCATTGCGTAACTACTTATTGTTGAATTTCTCGTGAATTTGGCCAATTGCAGAGGTGGTACAGGGTGGATAGTGAGACAAGATGTGGAATCTAAAGCCAGATTTGAAGGGAGGGACTCGGGCTATCAGTCTAAGGTTGGGTTGATCTGCATTTCCCGATGTGGTGGCTGAATAATGGTCCCCAAACACGTGCCTGTCTTCATCTCTGGAAACTGAATGTCTCACAATGAAATATCTTTGTTTGCTTGGCTAAACAGCCGACAAAACCATCCCCAGGTTGGGGTAGCTGTGATCCAGGTTCAAGGTCAGGGTTCTATTTATTAAGTTCCCAGCTCAGCAGAAATCCAAACTGCAATAGTCACAGCCTCCAATGAAGCCCAAATAAAATTAAGGGTGAGTAAGGTACCTTCCATGTAGGGCTATCATAAATATGGCATTAGATAATGCATGTAAAATAGTTATCGAAGAACCTGGTATAAGGTCAGTTGCTCAGTAAACCTGAGCATGTTGCCATGGGGGGTAGCAATGTTGAGCCCAAAGACGCTAATGATATGGATGGTGATGGAGATTCAAGAAGACTGGCTTCCTGACTGAACTCAGGGAACACCCTGGGAGTTATCAGTGCTCAAGCAGCCCGAAGGCAGAATTCTCTTTCTTTTTCTTTTTTCCTTTTTTTCTTTCTCCTTTCTTTCTTTCTTTCTTTCTTTCTTTCTTTCTTTCTTTCTTTTTCTTTCTTCCTTTCTTCCTTCCGGAGGTGGGGTTCAAACAACGCACATTTATTCTCTTACACTTCTGAAGTCAGAATGTTGCAATCAAATGTCAACAGGACTGGTTCCTCATGGAGGCCGTGGTGGGGCGGGGACAATCTGTTCCCCTGGCTTTTTCAGCTTCTAGAAGCAATCTTCGTTCCTGGGCTCATGGCCTTGCTCCATCTTCCGAGTGCATCACTCCAATCTCTGCTTCTGTCATCACATTGCCTGCTTGTTTCTTTGACCTCTTGCTTCCCTCTTATAAGAATGCTAGTGATTACGTTTATGACCCACTGGATAACCCAGGATAATATCCCCATCTAAAGATGCCTAACTTCTGTCTGCAGAGTCTCTTTTGCAATATAAGGCAATATTCACAGGTCCTGGGACTTAGGATGTGGATATTTTGGTGGGGGGGGGGAGGGGGAGATTATTCGGCCCATCACAACCATCCGTCATCTGTCCCCATCTCCCCACTTCCCCAGTGTAGATTCCTGGACGGTCTGTGAGGCTCCATTGTATACTCTCTCAACACCCTTGCTCTCATTTCTGTTGTAAGCCTCATCCCCGGTTAACTCAACTTCTCCAAGCAGCAAAATGAGTCTGGAGAAAAATGCAATTTTGCCAGCAGGTCCTGCCTAATATTTTTTACTCCAAATCTGAAGTGGGCCCTCAGCCTTATGGCAGAGCTCTTGACATGCCCCGGGGCACAGACTGGGGTAGAGGGAGAGGTAGAATGATTCAGTTTGAGATAATTAGTAAAGGAGAGGGGGAAAAAAGGTAGATGATGTTAAATAGAGATAAGACAATGCAACTGGATTAAAAAGTGAATTGTGAGGAACATTTGCCCTGACAGTGAAGAGTTTTTATGTGACGCCCTCTCGGTGATGGAATTCTACAGCAGAGGGAAAGTTGTGTGGCTAACTCAAAACAAGGGAATCTTTCCAGGTCTGCTAAGAAGCTTGGGGAAAAGGTCATGTAAGTACAGGGCTTACATTCTTATGGGGGAGACAGGAAATGAGATAGAGATAAGGATACAAATAAAGATACACATAAAGATAAAAAATAATGCCAGTTGGAGAAAAATGCTGATAAAAATAAAACAGGGAAGAGGATGGGGAATAACAGGGCTTGCTATTTTAAGTTCTTTTTTAAATTATTATTTGAGAGAGAGAGAGAGAGAGACAGCATGAGCAGGAGAGGAGCAGAGGGAGAGAGAGGATCCCAAGCAAGCTCTGCACTCAGCACAGAGTACCACGTGGGGCTTGATCCCAAGACCCTGGGGTCATGACCTGAGCCCAAGCCAAAAGTCAGACGCTCAACCGACTGAGCCACCCAGGCACTCCAAGGGATTGCTATTTCAGAAAGAGGAATTAGAACTTCTCTGAGGAGGTGGCCTGTGAGCCCAGGATGCAGCCAGGGAGTTCACAAAGAGATGGGCAGGCAAGGAGAACAGCAAGTGTAAAACCCCTGAGGCAGGATTTGCTTGGTGAGTTTGAGGAACAGCACGAAAGTGAGTGTGGCATGGACAGGAGTGGTGGATGAAGCTGGGATGGTCTCCAGGGAGGGTCTTCTCGGAGGATTCTATGTCTCCTCTGGTCAGGGAGACAGGTGCCCCTCTCCTCCTCTCAACCGAAGAGCTGTGCTGCCTTCAGCAGAGCCCTGTTCTCTGTCACTTCTGCTGGGAAGTCCTCTTGGATGCCCTGGAGGCATACCTGATCACAGCCTCCGGTATTCGCCCTTGACTCTTGCGTACCTCCCCTCGGGCAAGTCACCGCTTCTCAAGATCTCCGCCTCTGCATTGGACCAGATCTACCTTTCTGTGAGAGTCGAAATGACACATCTCTTCCCAAACTCCAATATATGAGTCACCACCACATGTCAAGATTTTTTAGAGGATTTTCTTCTTTCTGCTATATTTGAAAAGAAATGTTGCTTTCTCCTCCATTGTCTAGTTTTGTTGACCTCTCCTATGATTTCCTTTGTTAGGTGATTTGCACGTTTGGCCTACGGGGTGAAGAGGGTCCCAAAAGCATAGAAGGTGCCAGGGGGAGGTCAGAGAGGAGGTGGGAGCTTAGAAGGACAAGTTGAGAGCATACTGAAGCAAGGGTAAAGAAACAAAATAGAGCAAGGGAGAGAAGTCTGATCCCCCCTGAGAAATCGACTTCCACACCATTGCTGTTAATGCTTTCTTCCCAATCCAGGGGCTAGAGCGGATGTCCTTGACTGTCCCCACCAGCGGTGGCACAGTCCTGTCTGCCTCCTGCAGCTGAAACGTCCGAGGGCTGGGGAGCTCACCTTTGAGGATGTGGAGGAGGAAAAATGGGCGTTAGGCTTTTGCTTTTCGCTTGTTTGCTTGAAGAATCATCAAGGTTTTATTGATTTTATGTCGTTCCATAGGTTATCGTAGGAACTAGGACCATAGCTACGTAAAGACAGACATTCTGAACAGTGTTGCTGTAAGAAATTAAAAAAAGGAGTACAGCCAAAGGAACATTCATTTTATTTTTTTATTTTTATTTTTTAAAAATTTTTTTTTCAACGTTTTTTATTTATTTTTGGGACAGAGAGAGACAGAGCATGAATGGGGGAGGGGCAGAGAGAGAGGGAGACACAGAATCGGAAACAGGCTCCAGGCTCCGAGCCATCAGCCCAGAGCCTGACGTGGGGCTCGAACTCACGGACCGCGAGATCGTGACCTGGCTGAAGTCGGACGCTTAACCGACTGCACCACCCAGGCGCCCCAGGAACATTCATTTTAAATCCTTGATCTAATCTCAAATCTCTTCCAATGTTAAAACAATCTGCAAATGATATGGGAGCAAAGAGTTAGACACCATGACCTTGTCCCTTATGTTTTCTTAGCACCTTTGGTACCTTGTGACATAAGTCTATTCTCAATATTTTGAGGAGCTCCATATTGGCTTTTCCACAGCGGCTGCATCAACTTACATTCCCACCAACAGTGCATGATGGTTCCCTTTTTTCCACATCCTGACCAACACTTGTTCCCTCTTGTCTTTTTTTTTTTTATATAATTTTTAATGTTTATTTATTTTTGAGAGAGAGAGAGAGAGAGAGAGAGAGAGAGAGAGACTGTGTGAGTGAGGGAGGGGCAGGGATAGAGGGAGACACAGAATCCAAAGCAGGCTCCAGGCTCTGGGCTGTCAGCACAGAGCCTGAAGTGGGGCTCGAACCCACAAACCGTGAGATCACGACATGAGTGGAAGTTGAACAGTTAACCAACTGAGCCACCCAGGAGCCCTTCTCTGCCCATCTTCTAATTGGATTGTTTTTTGTTTTTGTTACTGAGTTGTAGGAGTTCTTTACGCATTTTTGGATGTTAGCCCCTTATCAGATATATCATTTGCAAATATTTTCCATTTGGTAGGTCGCCTTTGTGTTGGTGTCACATCGAAAAAGTCATCACCAGAAGCAACATCGAGGAGCTTCGTGCCTGTTTGGTTCAAGATGTTTTCTGGTTTCACGTCTTGCATTCGAGTCTTCGATCCACTTTTATGGAGCTAATTTTTGCGTATGTGTAAGGTAGGGGTCCAGTTTCATTCTTTTGCCTGTGGCTATTCAGTTTTCCGAAACCCATTTACTGAAGAGACTGTCTTTTCCCCATTGTACGTTCTTGCCTTCTCTATCGTAAATTAGTTGACCATACATGCATGGGTGTATTTCTGACCATCTATTCTGTTCCATTGATCTATGTATCTGTTTTTGTTTCAATCACTAGAGTTTTGTAATAGCGTTTGCAATCTGGGAGTGTAATGCTTCCAGCTTTGTTCCTGTCTTCAAAGACTGCTTTGGCTATTCAGGGTCTTTCGTGATTCCATACAAACTTTAGGATAGTTCTATTTTTGTGATAATGTTGTTGGAATTTTGAGAGCAATTGCATTGAATCTGTAGATTGCTTTCAGTAGTGTAGACATTTTAACAACATTAATTCTTCTAATCCATGAGCATGAATATCTTCCTATTTATTTGTGTCTTCGGTTTCTTTCATCAATGTCTTACAGTTTCCATTATTTCTAAGTATTTTATTCTTTTTGATACCATTAAAATGGAATTTTTTTCCTTAATTTCTCTCTCTGATAGTTTGTTACAGAAATGCAATAGATGTCTGTATATATTTGTGCCCCAGGTTTTAAAATTGTAATTTAAAATTACACTGGTCAAAATTGAGGACTGAAAAGGTGAAACCAAATATTCATAATAACAATTATAACAAAAACAAAATGTAACTTTTTTGTTTTTGACAGATCTCATGACTCTGGTACATATATATTTTTAAGTTTCTTTTTGAAAGAGACAGAGAGAGAGAGACAGAGTGTGAGCAGGGGAGGGGCAGAGAGAGAGGGAGACACAGAATCTGAAACAGGCTTCAGGCTCTGAGCTGTTAGCACAGAGCCTAATGCAGGGCTTGAACTCTGAATGGTGAGATGATGATCTGAGCCAAAGTCGGACGCTTAACCGACTGAGCCATCCAGGCACCTGGACTCTGATATATTTCTAAAAAGAGTTCAAAGAGTAGGTTTGCAGGCCTGGGTTCAGGTCTTAATTCTGGAACTTAACAACTGTATAACTTTAAGTACATAGTTACATTTCTTCCTATAGGAGTTCTTCTTGGGTGTAAATGTGGATAAAAATATGTGGCTTACAAATGCACGGATTAACTAATAGCATATGTCTAGCAAGTTGCCTAACGTGTAGGTAAGGCCCACTCTCACTTCTTTTTAACTTCCCTTCCTCCTTCCTCCCTTCCTCTCTCCACCTTTTCTTTCTGATTCTTTAAGGAGCCATATGACATTCCAAAGATACTTAGAAAGTACAAACATACCAAAAGAATTTAATAAAAATGCTGACATTTTTCTAAGGAAATGTGTCAGCGTTTATAATGGGTGTCATACCAAACTCAAAGCAATAACAAGGAGAGGGAGGAGGAGAAGAAGAAAAGGAAGGAAGAAAAAAAAAGAAAGGAAGGAAGAAAACAAGGCAGGAAAAGCCTACATAATTTTTCCTCTTTCCTTCCCCACCGCTTTCTTTCTCTCTCCTCCCCTCTCCCCCTTTCAGAATATAAATTCCTGAAGGGCAAGTTTTGCAAACATATTTTTATATCAAGTCAAGTAATGTAGTCCAGAAAAAAGATTAGATATACTGCTAATCTTGAGTTGGTTAAATAAGCACAAGTTTTTCAAGCTTCTGTACAGAAAGCATTGTTCCAGGTGCCATGAGATGATACGAAGATGAGCAAGGAAAGTCTCTACTTTCAAGTGGTTCGCACTCTAGCTACATTCACATATAATCTTACGGAAATACAATGACCATAATGCAGTGCAGACATCCATGCATAAAAAGAGACTGAGTTAGAACCAAATCACCTAACTGTCCTTTCTCCCTGTGTTTGAGGTTTTTATAGCTACAGAAGATATGAGGATGTGGGACACAGTTGGCACTTTTGATGCCAGCCCGGGTCCGAGCTACTGCCCTTTCTAGTCTGGTTATTTCAGTAACCTCCTAACTGGTATTCCAGCTCCCCCACGGTCTGTCCTCAACACAACAGCCAGGCCGATTTGGACAAACACACATCAGATCATGAAACTCTGCTCATGGCTTCTTGATTCACTGGGAAAAAGCCAATGTTTTATCACGGTCCTGTCCCTCTTTTCTCTCTGAGCTCTCTCTAGCAGCTCTGTAACACTTGGCTTTCTTGGGATTCCTCCAGAACAATGGGGACATTCCTGCCAGAGCTACCGCGGGTGTTGCTTCTCCCAGACACCTGCTTGGCTCCCTCCTTCCCTCCCTTTGTGTCAGATCTTTATGCAAGTATGGTCTTCCTTGATCACCTCGTTTAGAGATTGCAATCTTTCTCCGCTCTGCCTTGTCACTATCATACCATGTAACCATATCAGTATGCTGGAGCTGCCGTAACCAAGTACCACAGACTGACTTAACAACAGAAATTTATTTTCTCACAGTTCTGGAGGCCGGAAGTAAGAAGTCAGGGTGTCCACAGGGTCGGTCGATTCTGAGCTCTCTCTCTCTTTGGCTTTAAATGGCGGCCGTCTCCCTGCATTTACACACAGTCTTCCCTCTGTACGTGTCATGCCCTCATCTCCTTTTCTTATGAAGACATTAGTCGTGTGGGGCTCACTCCAATGTTTTCATTTTACCTTACACGCCTCTTAAAATACCCCATCTCCAAATATAGCCATGTTCTGAGATACTGGGGATTAGGACTTTAACATATAAGTTGGGGGGAGGGTGGGAGGGACACAATTCAGCCCCTAAAAATAACTTAAGTATTTATTTTTATCTGCTTCTTGGTAAGTTCCAAGAAGGCAGGGGTAGGTGTCTGTTTTGTTTGCTGTCGGTTACCCAGAACTTAGAAAAATGGCTGGCCCATAGTGGACGATTAATCAATGTTTGAAATGAATAGATAGTAAAGGTATCGACGAGAAGGTAAAAATCTGAATACTTTGGATATATATTGGCTGGGGGCAATGTACATTGTGAATTTGGAGACCTGTCTTCAGCAAGGGGTCAACCAGTCAGGGAGAGACAGAGCTCAGATTCTTCTCTGATCTCATCTGATCCTTAGCTGGCTAGCACTGCATTTCTCAAACTGTGCCTTTGTCCCTGCCACCAACAGGTGTCCTCCCCAAGGGGCTGGGAAGGACTCTAGCATCATCACTTGGCTATGTGAGCTTGGACCAGTTGCTTGTCTCTCTGGTAATTTGTTTCTTCATCTGTAAAATATGGTTAAGGATTTTTACCTCATAGGATTAATACGAGATGATATCTGCGATATAGTATTCCCTCAAGCTAAAGTTGCTGACCCATGACATTTCAAGTTATAACCTTCTCAGAGCTCTACAGAGATAACACTCCATCCCTGAACCCTGCCTCTCCATCTTTCAGTTCTGTCCTCTGCCTTCCATATCCTTCCGTCACAGCTCACTGACAGAAGAATTTGAAAAAGAAGCAAGAGAAATGAGGGTGTGGTTATTTTTTTCATGGCTCGTAAACAGATAAATTATTTTTTTTTTAGGGAAACAATAATTTAATGCCTTAACATGAAACTCATTTTTACAATCACTTCAAAAAGAAAAATTGTGTAAGACAGCAACTTAGCAACCAATACAGTCATTTGCAACCCCTTTATTTTTTTTGTTTATTTTTGAGAGAGACAGAGAGAGAGAGAGAGAGACAGAGAGCATGAGTGGGGAAGGGGCAGACAGAGAGAGAGGGAGACACAGAATCCGAAGCAGGCTCCAGGCTCTGGAGCTGTCAGCACAGAGCCCGACTCGGGGCTGGAATCCACAAACCATGAGATCATGACCTGAGCCAAAGTCCGACGCTCCACCAACTGAGCCACCCAGGCGCCCCTACAACCCTTTACTTTTTAAAATAGTAAACAGCTCCGTGTTAAAGACAGAGTTTAACTGATTCGTGGACGTGTAAGGAGGATGGGTTTTCAAGTAACACTGTTCATAAATCATTTCTAGAAATAAACTACTTTACAATACAAATGTCCCTTGTGCTCATCATTATGAATTCTTTATGTAGCATTAGTTTTAGTGCTGTGCAGATGGATGGCTGAAAACTGTGCAGTGACAACATTTTTGGTTAAACTAAGCTCTTTAAGTACTTTAGATATTTCAGTGAAATGATTATTTTTCCAAGCTCATTCTGGTTGTCCACATTGCTTGGGAAATGATTTCAGATTCAAGCAAGTGACTTCAACTGAGCCTAAGGCATAATATGTATAGGATGTCCCCATACCTTACTGTGGTTTTAAGATTTAATTGCTGGAAAAGCGTATGTGTTACAGACAATAACGAATTGGTTGAAAGTGTTATCATTTCAATTATTTTACCTTTATGCAATTTGGTGAATTCTGAATCATCACTGCTTTATTTTAATTTTTTTGTGTGTGTTCTGATCAATGTTTGCCATTTTCAGTTAGGTCCAAAATTCAAATTAAATGTGTATTATTCCAAAGACTAAAAAATGTAGTCACAGTACAAAGTTTAAAATTGAAACCTTGGAATGTTTTTTTGATTAAGTTTGCAACATAGACTTCTGCAAGCGTTGAAGTTTGAAACTGCACTAAGACCTGTGGGGGCACTCTCTGTAAGAACCTTCTACCTAGTAAGTGCTGTGAGGAATAAAAGCAAAAAAAGATTTAATCAGAAGGGGAAGTTTCCTCTCAAGAAAAAAAAAAAAAAATCCCTTTCCCTGAGATCAGTTGCTGCATGCAGGGCAGCAAAGACCAATCATCCAGAAAACCCCAAAGGCCTTTGAAGGGGTGAGGCAGGGTGTGTGGGGTGGTGAATTGGAATATGAGATCATATTACCTAAATTTCCATTGCTTAAATGACCCTGGATCCAGTTTTCTCTTGCTGATGAAGTTGTCTGTCCATTTGTCAGAGGCTTTTAATGCTGCCTTTACCATTTATAAAAGCTGAGAAAATGGCTTAAGAGAGGTGCTGCAGTATCTCCTTTTCCAAGGGATCGTCTACAACCAACAACCTACCGTTGTGAGAGAATCTGTGTATTGGCTGAGCAGGTGAGCTAGGAAGCCACAAGACTTGGGTTCAAATCCGGTCTCCGCCAATGACTGGGTGTGTGACCACAGGCAAATTATAAAACCTCGGGAAGACTCCGTTTGCCCACCTGTGCAAGGGAGATGATGATTCTAATAATACGTACCCCGTTGTATGGATCAAACAAAATACTATACGTGAACGGCTTATATGGTGCCTGGTATATGGTAAATGTTCAATACATGCTGCTGACGGTTAGTGTTACTCTGATTACACTGCCCCAAACCCTCTCCTTGCTCTCATCATAAATGGAATCAGGTTTCTTCATTTGAAGTTGGCAAAAGGGGAAAGCTGCTGTTTGCTTTGCAAAATGCCTAATTGCAAGGCAAGGTTCTCCGTGTCAAGACACAGGAAGCCAAAGGGCTGGATGTGAAAAGCAAAATATTTCTTCCCTACGATGTGTAGGTTTTTCCATGCAAAATAAAGTGGGGTTCTCTTGGGAGAGACCTTAGAAAGGTTTGGGGGAAGGGCAGGGAAGCTGAGAAAAGATGCTGGAAAGGACTCTGTAGAGAGGGCCGGCCCAGAAGCAAGGTGGGAATCTTCAGGACAGAGAAGGCTGCTGGCCTCCTTCTGACTCCCTTGGCTCCCTTTGACAAGCAAGTAGACTTCAGAACAACAGCATCGAATCCAACTTTGTGTGGTGCCGATGATCTTAACCACTACACTGCAGGGCCTCCCTCTCCTGGAAATCTCACTCTTGAGGTCTTCTCAGATGTGCTCCCAGTTGAAATAAATCTTTGCTTCCTATACTCTACTACTGCACTATGTTTGCATCTCACAGAACGCTTAATCATTTAGTCATTCAGCAAACACGCATCACATCATCTGGGTGCAAGGCCCTAGCTAGGCATTTAAGGCAGAGTGTGAAAATCTGAATGCCATTTGTATGTTTCCAACATCATGTCTCTCAATAATATTGCCAGCCCCTAAAGGCAGAAGTCACCTTCATTCACCATTGTATGACTTACATTGCCTAGCCTAGCACATTGAACATAGTCCTCAGTAAATGTTTGCTGAATTGAATGGAACTAAATAAGAGAGGTGAAATATTAAGGTGAGTCTTGACTGAGATTTCAACTGGTAGAGATCGCATGCAGAGAAAACGGACGACACAAAATCACTTAGGAAAATGCACGGTGTGTGCTAGGAATGATGAAAAGTTTTTATTCTCTATAGCTAAGGGAGTGGCAGAAGATGATGCAGAAAAGGGAGGATGAAGCCATACTGTAGAGACTTTGAAGTCCAAAACGAAATTTTCATGCTGAACTTTTCAATCAATGGGGAACCATTGAGTGTTCGTCGGCAGGAATGATCAAACCTGTGATTTAGGAAGCAAATTTGGCCTTGCTATGTCAGAGTGTTAGGGGAGATGAGCTAAAGACCAGGAGCCCAGTCATCAAACTAATGAATTCAGCTAAGCAGAGATGTTAACAACTTCAATGAGATTGATTATAGAGAGAAATGGAAAGACATACAAAGACATGCGAGACTTTGCTAAAGCACAGGTCTTAGCAGCAATGTAGACGCAAGGGTTGGGAGGTGGGAGAGAGAAGGCAAAGAAAAGGAGGACTCAGGGATGGTTTGGGAATCCAGAGCTGTGGATGAGAAAAATGTGGTGCCACTGAAACAAAACAAACCAACAAAAAACAGCACCCCCCCCCCCCCAGTCCTTGCAAAAAAAGAGGTGTTGGTTGATTTAGAAATGGAGAAGTGTACGGGTTTTCTTTATTTGTGTATTTGCTTATTTACTTGTTGGTTTACATATTTAAGGATGAAGGTCTCTGGATATTATAGGGATGGGAAAACCAGAAAAGAGAGATTTTCTAGAGGCAGGGCGAGAAGGAGTTGTGATTTTAGAGGCAGAAGCAGTGAAGTCAAGATCCTAAAAGGAAGCGTCAGCCTAGCCAAGGACAGGCGCTTCAAGCACTGAAATGGAAGTAAAGAAAGAAAAGGAAGGGAGGGTAGAGAATGATTCAGGCTTGGGAAGAAGGGAGCAGAGGAAGCTCACATTACATCAAGGTGATCTGATGAGGGCCAAGGGGCCCAGGAGGTGGGAAAGAGAAGATTGGAGGGAAACAGAAGTAAAAGAAAAAAGGCTGATTGCCACCGAGTGGTGAGGACCAAGCCAGAGAATGTCCACCATAACTACTGAGTCACTGAGCGGATGAAAGGTCCATCAGAGGGAGCAAGTGAGGAAAGGGGAGAAGCCAATGACTTGAAAATTGCCAACTTGGATGAGCATGTTGAACGTGAACCCTGAACAGAAGCTAGTTGGGCTCTATGCTTCTCGCACCCCTCCCTGCATCTGCTTCGACTTCCTCCTCCCCCAATCCTCTCTTCGTCAATCTTCTCTGCCTTCTGATTTTAAAGAACTTGAACCCCTCTCGGCCAGGAGAAAGTATGCTACGGGAGCCAATTAGAATCCTAGTAGTAGAAAGAATCATAAATGATTACTTAGTTCATATTTACCATTTTGCACACCAGGAAGCTTAAACAAACCCAAACAGATGCAGAGGAATGCAGTGAATTGTCCAAATTCGCACAGCTGGCTACTGCCAGAGCCAAGATCAGAAATCAGATGTCCCGTTGCACCTTTCTTTTTTTTCTTTTTTTAATTTTTTTTTAACGTTTTATTTATTTTTGAGACAGAGAGAGACAGAGCATGAACAGGGGCGGGGTGGGAGAGAGAGGGAGACACAGAATCCAAAACAGGCTCCAGGCTCTGAGCTGTCAGCACAGAGCCCAATGCGGGGCTTGAACTCACAGACTGCGAGATCATGACCTGAGCTGAAGTCAGCCACTTAACTGACTGAGCCACCCAGGCGTCCCCCGTTGCACCTTTCTTGACACCACTTTGCATCCTAACAGAGTAAGCAATTTTTCTATTTGTCCCAACGCCAAATTCTAATGTGTCTAGGAAGAAATATTACACTTTCCAGCTTTTCTGTAGTTAGAGTAGTTTATAAAATACTGTCCTCTCAAAAGGGAACTGGAGATAAGGAGTGGATTTATTGAGTACAAACGAAAGGACAGGCACTGTGCTGGGAATTTTACATATTTTATTCCATTTATTCCTCATATCACCACTGTGAGATAGTTCTCACGTCTTACACATGGAGAAGCTCACACAGGTTAAGGGACTGTCTCATACCCACCCAGTTAGTAAGTGGTGTAACAGAGATTTGATCCCATATCTGGTCACTCCTCAAACCCACTGTCTTTCAATTAAACTATTAAATGTTAAATATAAAAATATAAATTTATCATACATGAAATTATTATATAAAATTACATAACGATATATTTATAAATACATAAATTAAAAAATTAAGTATTATATATAAAATTATTAAACTTTCTCATCAACTCTCACATGAAGTGAAAAATTATTTAGGGCCCTGAGTGAAAAAGCTTATGGCAAAATGAAAACATTACGGGTGGGGAACCCTAAAGTGCATGGATGATGGGCATTTCGAGGTGAGCCCCACTATTCCCAGCTCTATAGATTCTCTCCTTCGGGGAAGGGAACTAATTTAGTCACCTCCCTGCTCTTCAGAGTGAGACAAAGGTGCCGTCCCTTCAAAGGGCTGACTATTTTATTTTCCAAATCATCCCTCTCTTATCCTCCAAGAGACAAGGAAGCTTCTGGAACTGTGCCTGCTTTGCAATTCTATTCCCATTTGATCTTATCCAAGAGTGCCTTCTTTGTAGAATGTCACCATGGAGACTTGATCAAACTCATGCTCATGCACTTAATCTTGCAATCTGTTGCCGAATGGCTGATATTCCTTCTTAGGCCAAAGCACAGCAAGTTGGTAAATGAATTTTTGAAGGAAACAGAGCTTGCGGACAATATGTTTAACCCAAGTGTGGGACGCGGCCCTTTAGTAATATACAAGATTAAACCTGTTGTTGAATAACACAACTCAAGATGTTTAAATTAAGACTTGGAAAAAGGAAATGTACAGTCTGGTATGTTAACTCCTCTGCTGCTTGTCAAATTTTTCCAAGTTTGTTTCGCTCAACACATATTTACTGAGGCAGGTAAATATCTTGAACCTTGACTATGGAGATATGAAGATGATTAAGATATCAACTTTGGCCCCAAAGAGCTCAATATCTGGCTGGGGACACAGAGAAGTAAGCTAACTATATAATGTCATACATGCTGTAACAAAGCTGCCTGGGAAAAAAAATGAAAGGAAGGAATAACTAAATCTTTCAAATGAGGGTAGAGAAGGTGAAAAGAGGACATTACAGAAGGCTTCCTAGATGAAGTACCGTTTGAGGTTGGTCTTAAAGAGTGGATTCACAGGAATTCAAAAGCGGAGGAGGGGAAATGAAAACACCATCTAACAAAGGTCTGGAAGAATCACAGGGACAAAGTAGTCAGGAAACACAATGATCTAATGGGATTAGTATGTAGACCTTGGGATTTGCAGGGACTGGTAGCATCGGGGATGGAAATCTGAGCTGGATATAGGACGTAAAGGCTCTGTGTGCCATATTTGTGCCTGTTTACTCAATCTTGTATCAGTGGTGACAGTTGAATCATAAGCAGAGTTCAGGTTTTATTAGGACTCTGAACTTCAAATTGAGCCTAATGAGGGTTCTTTGTTGGGCTTTCGGCAAGGGAAGGGCATGATCAGATTTGGGTTCTACCAAGCTCCTTTTCCTTAGGGTGTGAAGAAGAGATTTATTGCAGAACCGAGGGGGTCCAGGAAAACTAGAGGCAGAGATGCAATCAGGAGGTTTGCATAACCCCCTAGGGCAAGAGGCAGAAGGTTTACAGAGGAGGAGCAAGGGGGAAATTTTCTATGTGGAACCAGATCAGACTTGACTGAGATAGGATTAGCAGGTTTTAGTGAAGTTTGAATGGGAGGGGTGATGAATAAGTTCTAGCCAATGGGAATGTTTTTCAGAAGACACAAGGGACAATTCTGCTTCGCTGAAATGTGAGACACGTGCACGCTTAGGAGCGCCGTAGGCTGGGAAAGGTCGACTCTTACTGTGGGCAGCCGCGTGACCCCTGCAGTAGGTGTGCATCTGTAATGGGGGTACAAAGCAATCTTTACCACCCACGCCTGCTATACTATTATTTCTCCTGGAGACTGTGAATGCCTCAGACAGGATCACTTAGTATTGTTTTTGCAGTACCCAACAGCGCCTGACACAGAATAGATACTTGATACGTGTTGCAATGAAACAATCTTGCTGTTGCTTAGACAAGTTTCCTGCTCTTTCTCTGAGCCTGGCTTCCTTTGATTCTTGTACCTTCTGCGTGCTCACACCTATTCCTGTCAATTCCTGCCATTCCTTCACCGAGGATCAGCTCAGGATTTTGGCCATACACTACTCAGGATGCGGCCCACTTCTATTTTCATTATAAAAACTGGGTGCTCGCATTTTTGGGCATGCTCACCTTTTTGAAAACTGGAATTTTATTAGAACCGCCCCAGGTGTGCAGGATAAATAACAGTATAAGGCAAAACTCAAGGCAAGATGGTAGTTTTGGTGATTTCTCCAGCGTCCAAATATATAATCCGGGTTTAGCCAGCAAGACAAAGAAAATGGAAAAAATATATATAGGAGGATAGAAGAAGCAGATTGACTGGAAATGTGCTAACAGAGGGAAAAGAATCAACAATGATTTTGAACCTGGAAGCCTAGAAGAAATGTGTAGCAATGGCAGAAATGTGAAAAAAAGCCCAAAGCTGGGATGTGTATGAGGAGATGGGAGTTGGAGGGTGACGTGGCAGAAATATGACAAAGCTAATCCTTATGGGTTACTGGATTTCCATCCTTTCCCAGAAAATAAACATATCTGAGTGACTATACTGAAAATGTGGCAATGAGTTAATAGTTGAAGAATTTTTACGAAGTGAAATAAGATCATTCATATATTTTAATTCAAAGTAACAGTTTCACACCCCATTTAGATTCAAATTATCCATAATCCACTTATGACTCCTATAGAGGGACATTTACTTAAATGTTAGTAGTAAACAGGATTGCGTGAATTTTTCATCCCTCAAAATGGATATTTAATTTCAACTTGATGTGATCAATACCACACCGGGAAATGATAAAATTTGTGAGTGGTGAAATCACAATTCAAACTTCTTTTAAGAAGAGAGACAGTTAAGACAGGACTCCTTACACCTGCATAGTAACCCAAAACCTAAACCCGAAATTTGCCCAAGTTCATGAAGCAAATCAATCAGCTCTGGCTTTGAGTAAGGTAGGTTTAGTTGTGAGGAGTTACACGAACTAGCTAACAAACAAGGGCTGTCACTCTCACCCATCCACCCCCATTTTTTTACACCCATGTAACTTTTTAAAAAAACATGATGATATTGACCAGTCCTTTGAGTTTTTAAAGAAATAGTTGAAACCCTTATATATGGAGACACAATAAATAACCCTCACTCTCTTGAACTTCTGGAAATAGCTAGAGACATTCAAATCCAAACATTACCCTTTCCCCAAACTACATATTGAGTGGTAATATTTTCTACACGTTCTTTTAATTTCACCAGAGGTTACACATTATGGTCCCCCCCTTTAATATTTATGGATAATCCTTTTCTTTACCAACAGATGTCTGAAATAAGAGATTGGAATGAATCTATCTATCTATCTATCTATCTATCTATCTATCTATCTATCTTTTTATCATCTTCCAAGAGAGCACAGAACAATGGCCAAAGCACAAATATGTCAATCAAAAAATGAATAGTTCACACCTCTGTTTTAATAGGTTATCTTCAGGGGTACTGGGAGTCTTGAAGCAGGTGACTGAGAAAGTGTGTACTTTGAACTAGAAGGGGTCAAGGAAAGCTAGAACAAGCCCAGCACCACAGGGCTCACAAATGAGGACGACAGAGTGAAAGTGGCAGGTTCAATACAGTATTCTATGAGCAGTCAGTATCTAGACGATGGACACCATGGTACCAGACAAGGTGGTCACAGTCAGGGGACGAACTCCCTCCAAAGAAAGGGATGCTGGGTCGTATCTCACATTCAGAAATGTAGATGTTAACTATCCAAGATAATGTTCTGGCTGTTCCTACTTCTGAAGCACTGTGCTAACTAACTTCCTTTCTACCCGCCCACAACGGCATTTGAAACTCAACTACAAAATGTTAACACTTTTTTTTGGGGGGGGGGGGGGGGGAAGAAATGTTTTTCATCTCGGTGATAATCTGATTCAAAACACTGGATCCTTTAATTAGAAAGATGCACCTGCCCACACATCTCAAGGATTTCCAAGGCCTCACAAAGACCACCCACGGACCCAACTCCACAGACTCTGAGTCTGGAACCCTTAGTCTGGGTTTCCTTAACTGTGCTCATCAGCCCAGAGGTTTTCGGAGTTTGCTCCAGAGTAAAATGACCTGGCGAACCTTTAAAAATCCCAATGCTCGGGCCACACCCCATTTTCGATTAAATCAGAATCTCTGGGGTGGGATCAGGCATGCATACGTGTGTTTTCAACTCTTCAGGTGATTCGAAAACGCAGCCAGGTTTGAGAACCAACTCACTGGTATATTTTTGGCACGCAGTTCATCTACGTGTTCTAGGGTGCTTGGCTGTTGTTGATCACTGCGTCAAAAACCACAGATGGGCGCCTGTCGCAGAAATAATTTACTTAGAATCGTCTTAGAAAAAACAAGTAAATTTGGGCCAGGGGTGGGCATACCTTCGCCGCGGTTTCCCCGGGTCAAAAAGCAGCTGCAATTCCTTCAGCCAACGCCAAGGGGCACCCTCTCCCTCCCCGCTCGACCTGGAACGCCTTCCCGGTGCTGATCGCACAAAGAGCCCGGCCTCCTCCCGGGTGACATCACAAAGGGCCGATCCCCCGCCCCTTCGGCGCCACCACGTGTGTCCCCGCGCCCGGCGGCCACCCGACTCAGTCCCTCACCGGCCGGTCTGGGCAGCGGTGGAGGGTGGTTGGCAGTGGCTGGAGGCTTCGCTATGGGAAGTTGTTCCTTTGCTCTCTCGCGCCCAGCCCTCCTCCCTGGTTCTCCGCAGCCGCTGTCGGAGGAGAGCACGGGGAGGCGCGGGCTGCAGCCGCCGCTGCCTCTCCCCGCCCGGGTGGCCGCGCGGCTGGGCAGGTGCTGAGCGCCCCCGGAGCCTCCCTCGCCGCCTCCCTCCTCTGCCCGGCTGCCCGGCTGCCGCAGTGCACATGGGGTGTTGGAGGTAGATGGGCTCCCGGCCCGGGAGGCGGCGGTGGATGCGGCGCTGGGCAGAAGCAGCCGCCGACTCCAGCTGCCAGGGGGCCACGCGCCCCGGGCGCCTCTGCGAGCCCCGGGCTCAGCCATGGGGACCTCCGCGAACAGCAGCACCGCCCTCGCCTCCTGCAGCCGCGTCGCTAGAGCTACGATGATCGCGGGCTCCTTTCTCCTGGTGAGCGCGCGGGGGGACCGGGGGCGGCGGGCGCGCGGGAGCCCAAGGCGCCGCGCTCCGGGAGCGGGGCGGGTCCCCGGGCCGGGGCTGCGGGGGGCGCGGGGTCCGCCCGGCTGGGTGGGGGTGGGGGTGGCGGAGCGTGCAGGCCGAGGGGAAGGTACCCGGGTCGTCTGGGGGAGCCACCGGGCTCAGCCGGGACTCTGGAATGAAGGCGAACTGTTTTCCTCGCGGTCTGGCTGCGCTGGAGGAGGCGCTAGAGGTGGCCCCCCGGCTTCCTGCGCATTTCGGGGCTTTTCCCGCACCTCGGGCCCCCTGTGCCCCCACCCCCTCCACACACCTGCACAGGCACCGGCCGCTGCGCCCTCCGCGTGGCGTGGGGCGGGGGCTGCGGGGCGGGGCGCCGGGGGCGGCGGCCGCCGCTGTGCTGCAGCTGCAGTGTCGTGTCGGGATGCTACCGCAGTGGGAGAGCGGTTCCGGTGCGCCCCGGCCGCCGGAGACCTAGGTGCGTCCGCGCGGTGCCTTCCCGAGCGGCGCGCCGGCCGCCCCTCCCCCACCTCTCCTCCGCGCCTCGGGTGGGTCGCAGTTTCTGCGTGCCCAAAAAAGGACCCCTAGACCCGCTGTCGGGCGCCTCCGAAGCGCCGGCTCCCAGCCAGCCAGCGCGCTGTCACTTGAGTGGGGGGAGGGGGAGAGACCCACATAAAGGAAGATGAATTGCTCCAGCCTTTCCTATCGCTCGCTTACCTGCGGCCAGGCAGGTGACCCTCCCTGCAAAGGGGAGCAGGTTCGTTCTTCACCCGAGCCGCATTCAGCCTCCAGGGCGTGTCCTGGACCTAGTCCTCCTTCGCTTACCTGGTCAAAGCCTGAAACCACCCTCGACCTAAAACTTATCCTCAACTTCCCCAGATCCCTTCCCCTTTCCAAATGTTAGAAGGGAGGGGGCGAGTCAGGTGGACGAAAAATTGAGATCAAGCCCTTGAGCCACCATAAGCTTCCCATGCCTGTCTTTTTGTCTCTGGAGGGAGGACAGAGATTCTTAGCTGAAACCCAAACAAAAACAAAAGACAAGAGCCTATTTTCATGGCTGGGCTGTGTAAGGGAAAGGCAGGCTCGCTGTCTCCTTCCCGAAAAGGGCTTAATGGCTGGTTAGCCAAGATCTCTTAGATCCCAGGGCATTGCAGTTGCTATGGCCTGGGAATTCATCCTACAGACGCTCTGGTTCCCTGTGTGAGTGTAGGTTTTAAGGGGAAAAGAGAGGCTAAAGAAAAGTTTGGTGCTGTTAGCATTTATAATGAGGCAAGTCCCAGTCTCCTTTCAGCGTCTTTTCTGCCCATTAATAGTAATGGCAAAGTCAAGATCTGTATCCTTGAAACAAGTGGGAGGGATGCTGAGCATAAAGGGGTGGGGATGGGCGGCTCTTCAAGCAATGGACCTGGGTTGACAGTGTTGGTGAGGAGAGAAACCCATCTCGGCCCATGGGAACACTGACCCTAACATCAGTGGAGTTACGTCAGTCCTTGAATTTCTCCCTGCTCCTCTACCCACCACATGCCTGTTGGTCCCTCTGACATATCTGATTATTACATGCCCCACACAGTCCATGCCTAGGTTAAATCCTAAGTCCGTGTGATATTTCATTCATTTTACATTTGAGCATGAGATAGGTGTTTAAAGGAAGGTCTCCACATAATGAAAGTGTCTCCACTGCTTTAACCGTCAGAGAAAGAACCATGCTCCTTTTCTGAAATCGTTAAACTCAGTTTATCTAAAAATTGTGCCCTGGATTTGCAACGAAAGACCTGGGAATTTAAGTGTAGCTGTCTTTTTTAAAAATGAGATTTATAGGGGGGCTTAGAGGCTATCTCAGGCTGTTAACTCAAGTGAGAGTCCTTATTCTCCTGGCAACTAATTTCAGTCCATGAAATGGCTTGGGGTTGACCCAGTTGTCCTGAGGGTGACCGAGAGGGTGTACCAGGGGTCACCAGGGATTTTGCTCTAACACCCAACGAGGTGATGTCTTTTATTTTTTTCCCATCCCCACTCTGCAAGCCCCAGCCCTCAGGATAGGCATTGCTAATGTGTAAAATGATGATCTCATGATATTGGTATAGGATTATTTATCCCTTTGGAGTTCTTAGCCATGTGAAAATGGCAGACACCAGGCACTGGAGCCCAGCAAACCATGGCAGGTGCTCAGAACGCTCGTGGGGGAAGTGGGGAAGTTAGTGTTCTACCCACATATTGCAGTGAGATTAAAAAAGAGTGCACTCAATAAAATATTCTTTTTATTATGTCTTTCAGTTACTCTAGTTTTTCAAATATCTTCTTTTTATGACTATAATTGTTATTGTCATCATTTAAAAAATTTTTTTCTAATGTTTATTTTTGAGAGAGAGACAGAGTGTGAGTGTGGGAGGGGTAGAGAGAGAGGGAGACAGAATTCTGAAGCAGGCTCCAGGCTCTGAGCTGTCAGCACAGAGCCCGATGCGGGGCTCGAACTCACGAGCTGTGAGATCATGACCTGAGCTGAAGTCAGCAGCCCAAATGACTGAGCCACCCAGGCACCCCATTATTGTCATCATCTTTGACACTGTTTTTTCGGGATGACAGGCTAACTGTATGAAAATCTCATATCTCTTTAATAAGCTTTAAAAAAAACTTATGATACCTACATAACATACAATATCACATATATATATAAATCACTGTGTCAGGAGCTTTATATACCGTATCTCATTTACTCCCAACATCTCTGCAAAGCAGGTGGTGTTATGCCCATTTTACAGATGAGGAAACCTAGGGCTGCAAAAACTTCATTGGTTTGTGCTGGGCCACACAGCTCACTAGTGATGGCACTTGGGCCGGGACCCAGCAGCGCCTGACTCCTCGGCTCGTACTCTTGCTCACTCCTGTGCCACTTTACCCATTTCACAACTCCAAATTGCTAGACGATGAAGTGTAGTAACCGAAGGCTCACCGGAGGAAAGTTGAGACTGGTGGTTTGGTTTGTTGCAGAGTATTAATGAGAGTTACACGAGTGCCTTTGGAAGAAAGTGTTCCTGCTCCTTGCAGTTCTGTTTCTGATGGGTTGAGGAGTCGGCGTGATATTGGAAAGTAAACCAGAAACTGAGAGATGAAATGTTATGTGTTCCAGGCCAAAAGTCTGGAGAGAAGTGAGGCCTTGAAGTTTGTGCCGTTGTTAAGGAATGCCCTACAAGGCTTGCCCAGGAGGAAGGACACACTCACAGGGGTCTCCTGCTCTCAGGGAGCTTGCTTTGACCAGACAGATAGAATGTTGGCAGGGAGGCAATCAGAAGACAAGGGAACCATAATGGATAAGGAAATGAGGTCTGAAGTTTTGGAAACTGCTATTCTGCATGTATTACGAATTCCAGATAGAGGGGCGTTCGTTCTAGGAGCCTGTTCAGCCGTGTGCCAGCCTAGAAAGTACCAAGTATTAATTAATGCCAGGGTCATTGAGACTGGATGTCTAGCTTCGTGTCACCTCTTGCCCTTCGCTTCTTGAAGTTAATCATCTAGCTTCTTGGCACTTGACTTTGGCTATTGGGCTAGGCATGCCTGGAGTGGTCTGGTGGGGCCTGAAGTCCTGAAGCACTTGATGGCAAGTTCAAGTAGAACTCTGAATCAGAGCTGATATTATATCCAAAAGATTTTCTCCTTTCTTTAATATAACTTCCAAATCATAGAGTGGGAAAGTGGCAAGGGAAAGCTGGAGGGAAGACAAGAGCCTAGATTAGGGAAATTGATTTACTTTCCATGTTAGCAAACCTACTCTGAGCACCTGCTCTGAGAGAGGCACTGTACTAGGCAGTGGGAACCCAGGGGTGAGTTAGGATTTGGATCTTGCTCCTCAGGCACTGTTTATGTGGTATGTAAAATGCACATGGCTATCAGTAGGGCTGATATGGAGTCCGTGGATGAATGTACTCAAAGTAATACACAACGTGTGGTTGGTGTTAAAATCTTTAGACTACTTTAAGTGACTTTGGCTTGTTTAGTTTGAAAGCCAGCAGAAGAGAAACCTTCCCAGGTCTCAGAATAACCTACATTAGCACTAGTAGGGGAAGTGACTTATAATCGGAAGAATAGGAAGGGCCGACTTGTACTGGAACTCAGGATTTCTGACTTACCCCGTGAATCTCCCATCCCCCTTGTCAAAATGTGTAGAATAGGATCAAGCTTTCTCAATCTGCACTGTTTCCAAAGGCATATGGCTGAATCTGTCTCAGGTTCAGTCCAAGACAAACAGACAAAAATCTACTGTAAAATAAAATACACGGGCAAACCAGATCAGCAAGAAAAAAATTCCTTGTGGAAAGTACACTACCTTAAGTTAAAGGAAAAAAACCTGAGACTAAATAGACATAGATCACCAACTGGCGAAATTATACGTGTTTTAGTGTGGCTAAATTTGCACAAAGGCTACCAAGCTGGATGTGGTCCAAACAGTTAATGCCCTCTTTTCCAGGACAGGTTGAAGAAGGTGACTTTCTCCAGGTATGCCTTATTGGATAGAGGCAAGTAGGCGTGGCTTAAGGGGCTCTCTAACAGGTGGTCTGTGTACTTTCTGCACTGTAGATCAGAATGTGGAGACCTCACACTTCAACTCTGCCTTTGAGTCCATCTGTGAAAGTGAGGGGTGAAAGTGAGTCGTTGGTGACTCCATTGACAAGCTGCACATTGGTTTTGTACTCCACCCGCTCTTTATAACACATAATTGGCTTGGGTAAACCTGATCGATCGATCGATTGATTGATGGATGCCAGGAAATAGTCAGATCGCCAGACTATTTAGGAGCCAGTATGAATTGAGTGACTTATCACTGCATAAATGGCAACGTCTGTTTTCCAGTAAACACTAAACACTGTTGACCCTCTTCCCCCCCAAACAGGCCTGGCAAATTCTGCTGAGGCCAAGTCACTGGCAACTTCCTGGAAAACTCAGATGCTTCTGCTCTGTGACTGGAGGAGCCTAGGGTATGTCATCGCCTTTGGGCATATGCCCGATGACCATTTGAAGCAGGTTCAGTCCAGGCCATCAGGCGCGGATATATGTGTTTGATGGAATGAAAACAGAAGCCTTAATAGGAGTCAACTTGTTCCCCCAAATTGGATTCGTGTTTAGCATTAGCAGGACACTGGGCTTTGTTGCTGCCGGGGTAGCAGCTGCTGAGCTTTGATTCTTTAGGAATTGGGGAGGGGTGCTAGATCATGAATAAATACTGGCTTTGTCCGAGTGTTTGTATTTGTCAAGTACCAAAAAATAAACAAGAGTCTGAAATTGGCTTCTCTGCTGCCACCTGGCTTTCCTACCACCTCCCGTTTCCTGGCCTGAGTCCAGGGGAGAGGAGCCCGGGCAGAGGTATAACCAGGGAGGAGCTTGGCAGGTGTCAGTGAGTGTGTCCTAACCTTGGGGCTGCAGACAGGTGAGGCTCACTGATACTCAGGCTGTTGATTCAAAGCCGTGGTTTCACGGATATTTACGCTTTTGACCTCACTCTTCCTGAGGGGTGGAGAGTCCTCCTGGAATGGTCCATTCTCCTTGGATTCTGGCTGTCCCCACCCCGGTCAGCATCCCGGCCTTGTAGAGACCGATGCTTGCAGTGGAGGGAAAGTTTGCTCCAAGGGAGCTCAAGCAGGGTGAGAGTGGGCCGGGTATAGGTGGGTAGTCAGGACACTGACCTCTATAGCCCTATCTCCTCTTTAGAAGATTTGGAAATTATGGGGGCGCCTCCGTGGCTCAGTCAGTTAAGCATCCAGCTTCGGCTTAGTTCATGATCTCCGTGGTTTGTGAGTTTGGGCCCCACGTCGGGCTCTGTGCTGACAGCTCAGAGCCTGAAGCCTTCTTTGGATTCTGTATCTCCTTCTCCCTCTGTCCCACCCCCATTCATTCCCTTTCTCTCTCTCTCAAAAATAAACATTAAACAAAATTTAGGAGATTTGGAAATTCTGTCTAAGGCTTTGTTGCAAAGTAAAGAACAAAAGGAAAACAACAGAGAAGTAAGGGGGCTTTGTAAGCTACGTCATAGCAGGGGCTCTTTCCCCGATCTTATATCATTTTCCATTTGCCTTTTCACCACCAGAACTGCTTGGTGGGTCATCCTCTTGGAGCTGTATGCAGATCGGTTTTGGGAGAAGGAACCTGAGTTTAATGGATTTAGGAGGCAGGAGAGGCTTGCGTCCGTGAGTCCCGGAATCAAATGAGAGTAGCTGTGGATTCAAGAAGGCTTCTGCACCGAGAGCCCAGAGAGGAGGAATATTAATGGCTGTGCATATTAATCATTGATGTGGATATTAGTAAGCTCCTGTTTATTGACATTACCATTGACATCGTGTTGAATACCTTCTACAAATGATCTCAGTATATCTTACAAGTCCGTGATGTAGTAGCATTAGCCCCATATTATAAGTAAGGGATTGAGGTGTGAGAGAAGTTATGGTCAAGCAATTGGCAAGTGGCAGAGAGAGGATTCCCATCTAGGCCATTGTGGCTTCGTATACACTGCTTTCTCGGCCAAGTTGTGGGTAGGGAACAAGTAACCTTCATTTATTGGAATTTTGTTTCTCGTTAAGGGAATGATTTTACCTGAGAGTCGAACATTTCCCTTTCTCCCTGGCAAGCCATTCTGCCCTGTGATGGCACTAGGAAGTTTAGCCAGAACAGCTGATTATAAAGTAAGAGCAACCTGTGTGTGTATGTGTGTGTGTGTGTGTGTGTGTGTGTGTGTGTGTGGACTGAAAGTGGACGGTCGATGGTGCCATGGTTAGGATGGAAAGATATTCTTGCAAATTGAAATGTTATAACTAGGGAATGGATGCCTTGCTTTCCTGCGCCTTGGGTCATTTTGACAAATATTTGCTTAGTGAGTAACGGTGTGACATAGGTTCTGCTTAGCAAGTAGTTTTAACTCACTTTTCCCGAGAACTTGAGGACCTGGTAGGGTTTTCTTCGCTGCCAGCCTGGTTATTTGTGTAGGATTAGTGCATGGGTTTGCCTCGTCTGTTAGTAGTATTTACTTCAGTAACTTTGCAGGTCTCTTAGAAACTGGTTGAACTCCATGGTCTGCATGGTCCCGTAAGTCATGTGTTTGTGTGTGGTTTCTGACACTCACTTTTAGCATTCTCTTAAGCGGGCTTTTAAACATAGCTCTTCCTAGGTTGTAGATGCTGAGTAGACTAGAGAAAGGCCAAGGATGAGAAGAAGTTTAACCATTGGTTCTGGGAAAGAGGTTGGAATTCTGGTTTCTCAAAGAACTCTTGAGACAAGACCATTATCTGGTTTCATCCTAGGTACGGCCAAGTTGGCTTCACCAGGATTAAGAGAAATGGGCCAGGGAGGGAGGAAAAGATTCAAAGGCAAATGGTAACAGGTTTCCAGAATAATTTAACTGGTTATCATTCACTTTTTGCTCTTCCTTCTAGGAGTCCAGGATCTCGCTCTAAACTAACCATTCATTCTAGACAGGCTGGAGGGTAGTTGGGTCTTGAGCTGCATCTCAACACTTTGAGCTACAACTGAAGGGTATTTGAGTTATTAACAAAGGACATTTTAAACTTAAGCAAATTGGCAGACTTGAGGAACCAAGTGGGTATGGATTTCTCTTCCCAATTCATTTTTCTTCTTTGATATACACACATTTACGAATAGTTAAAACTAATGTATACATACTTGCTTGTATCCTGCTTTCCTTTATGCATCTATCTTATCTGATAGAGACATTTTCCTTCATTTAATAAATATTTACGACACATTGCTAAATTGCACTGCAAAATGTCAGGCATTGCTAGACTTTGGGTGTGATAGTAAAAGGCCTTTCGTGGCCTTTTACTCCTTCCCTTTTGGAGTTCATAGTTTATTAGGGAAGACAGGAAGGGCGATGTTCTGAAAGAGCACAAGGAAGAGGATGCCAGTGAGAGGGAACAGCATGTAGAAGGGTCCAGAGGTAGGAAAGAGTCTACATGTTCAGAGTGTAGGCGAACGCCATTGCAGCTGGTGCTCGGCGAGTAGGGGCAAAGGGAGTGTGGGCTGAGGTTGAAGAGGCAGGCAGGGGTCAGGTTGGACAAGCCCTTTAAAGATGTGAACATGTCAGGATGTCGCTGGGCATACAGTTGTAAGCAACCTTGTAATATGATTTTAATGAGATTTCTTCAAAAATTTTTTAGTGTTTATTTTTGAGAGAGAGAGAGAGAGAGAAAGAGAGAGAGAGAGAATAAGTGGAGGAGGGGCAGAGAGAGAGGGAGACACAGAATCTGAAGAAGGCTCCAGGCTCTGTGCTGGCAGCGCAGAGCCCGATGAGAGGCTTGAACTCACGAGCCATGAGATCATGACCTGAGCTGAAGTCAATTGCTAAACCAACTGAGCCACCCAGGCGCCCCTTAATGAGATTTCTTTTAAAGATCACTCTGGCGGTTCTGTGGAGTAAGGCTTAGAAAGGGGACCTGTAGGGGCGCCTGGGTGGCTCAGTTGGTTGGGTGTCCGACTTCGGCTCAGGTCATGATCTCACAGCTCGTGGGTTCAAGCCCCGTGTCGGGCTCTGTGCTGACAGCTCGGAGCCTGGAGCCTGGAGCCTGCTTTGGATTCTGTGTCTCCCTCTCTCTCTGCCCCTCCCCTGCTCATGCTCTGTGTGTTTCTCTCTCAAAAATAAATAAACATGAAAGAAAGGAAGGAAGGAAGGAAGGAAGGAAGGAAGGACCTGGAGATACAGGAGGGCCAGTTGGATTCTTTTGCAGTTAGTTCAGGGGAAAGACTGTGGTTCTGGGGTCGGGGCAGGGAAGATGGGGATTACTAGATAGATTTGAAAGATTTTGGAGAGGGTTTACTGACCATGAGATGTGAGGGGGCAGGAGCTGAAGGAAAGCATGACAGCTTTCACTCGGTCATCAAGCCGGACTCCCTGGTTCCTGAGTGGAGTCTTTGGTGGTCTGACTACTTTGAAGGGGAAAGCTGGGGGAGGGGTGGGTGGGCTCGGGAACCCAAAGTTTGGATGTGTGTTGGTAAGTTGGAGGAGCCTGTGGTTCATGCAGTTCAAGCCTTCCCGCCTGCCATTTTTAAATAGCCGTCTCTCCGGTTGGCCGTGTGTTGAGCCACCCTGCCGTTGGTTGACGCTCGGGTTATTGGCATTGTTCTGCAAGCGAGCAGCACTGATGAAGTTGTCTCTGTACAGACCAACCGCTCTTTTTCCTTTTGGGTTGTTCCCAAAAGTGAGGTATATTTGGGGTGTATTCCCCAAAGTGGATTGCTGGGTAACGGGAAATGAATGAACCGTTTTATGGCTCTAGCTGCATACTGCCAGATTTGTCTTTAGAAAGACTGAATTAATTTAAAGTGCCACCAGGAACTATAAATGTGCCTTCTATCCCACAAGGCTGCCAACATTGGAGTTTATCATTTTAATTTATTTATGCGGCTTTAATATAGATATGTAAGGGTCCTTGGTTGCCCACGTTTACATTTCGGTAATTGCTAGGGTGTCATAAGTTTGTCCATGTGATAATTACCTTTGTAACTAATTACTCATGTTGTCTTCTGTCTCAGCTGTTGGGTGGAATTTATGTTAACCTCGTTTGCATTCATTTGTTACATTTTTGGTTATAAGCTTTTGTTAGCTGTGTACGGCACACATTTTTATGTTCTACTTTTAACATTATATTTAATAACAAAAACTTAGGTGAGTAAATTCTTAAACCTCCTCTTTTTTGTGTCCGAGAGTGTCTTTGGTTGTCATTGGTTTTGTTTTAATAGTCAGAAATGGATCTCTTTACAGTCGGGCTCGACCGACTATTCTGACGGCTTTGAATTTTATGCTTGATCTTTTTAACGTCAGGTTAGCTGACTTTTCTGGTCTCGAGCAGCACGTTGGTGGTGGAAACTGCGTCAGTGTGTTCTGCGAGGTGTTCATCCATCTTGCGTGAGTGAAGGATTGTATGGCCAGTTCCCAAAAAAGTTTGGGAAATGCCGGATTCAGCGAAGTCACTATTTTCTGCAGCCCTCCTGCGGAGCCTCCTGGAGCCACAGCAGGCTAATATGAATTGTGCCTCTGGGAGGGCTGCCATCAGGAGTATTTCCTAAACTTTTAGGCCAGGGGTTGGTACACTTTATCTGTAAAGAGCTAGATAGTGTTTTTTTGGCTTTGAGGGGCATGTGGTCTCTGTGGAAACCGCTCAACTCTGCTTTTGTGCTTTGAAAGCAGCTCTGGGCAATACCTAAAAGAATGGGCGTGGCTGTGTTCCAGTAAACCTGGATTTGTGGACACTGAAATTTGAATTTCAAATTTTCATGTGTCACAAAATTTTATTCGTCTTTTGATTCTCACCCCAGCCACCCACCCCCACCCCCACCCCCCTACGCCCGCAACTATTTAAAATGTAAAAATCATTCTTAGCTCGTGGGCTATAAAAAAGCAGGGGACTGGGCTATAAAAAAGCAGGGGACTGGCGGGAGTTTCCTCCCCCGAGTTTCAGACCCGAGAGCATGAGCATCCTGTTGGACCAGGTCAGGGAAACTCATTCTGGAACATGCTTGCTGAAATTCTGCTGCTCCGTTTGTCTGAAGTACACTTTATTGAAAGTAAATCCTTTCTCCTCTCTTGTGTTTTCTCGTTTGCTATGTATTGTTTACACGTTAAACCTTTTTTGAAGTGTCAGTTGGCCCTTGTTTGTCTCTTAACTCCTCACCGTGCACTCTGTATTTTGTTTTCTGTTTTTTGTTTTTTGTAGCATGCTCCAAGGCTAGTAGGGAATGTTTTAGGATTACAGCTTTCTAAAATCTGGTGTCTTTTTAAAATTAAAAAAAAATTTTTTTGTTACGTTTTATTTATTTTGAGAGAGAGAGAGAGAGAGCATGAGCAGGGCAGGGGCAAAGAGAGGGAGAGAGAGAATCCCAAGGAGGCTCCATGCTGTCAGTGTGGAGCCCAATGTGGGATTCAAACTCCCGAACCTTGAGATCTTGACTTGAGCCGAAATCAAGAGTCGGACGCTTAACCGACTGAGCCACCCAGACGCCTCTAAAATCTGGTGTCTTTAATGCACTTCTCAGGAACTGGACATTTGCATTTTAATTGGGGTGTTTTAGGAGACTGTCTAATCCCAAGGGAATGAAGCTACCATATAGTAATGTGATAAGTAGAAGGAGTGATGATTAAAATAACTAAAATATCCGGGGGGCTGACTTGTGTCTCGCGTGTTACACCCGCTTTATCTGTATTAACAATGAATCCTGAAAACAGTCTTGGGAGAGTAGTTCTCGCCATTATACCGATGGGGACACGGAGACACAGGTTGGGTCACTCGCCAAGATCCTACAGCCGGGACCTGGTGGAGCCAGCCTGCAGGGCACACGCCAGGCTAAAATAGGTCTTGTTTATGCTCTCCTGCCGGGACCGTTGCCCTGGCTGGTGTTGTTAGTGTTGCCTTGGTTTATATGAGGATTCTATAAATGCTCAGGGAGCGCAGAAAAGTGTTTCCCCTAAACCTTGACCACTGTCTTGTTTATAATGTGGCTTCCCCATGTAGGCGGGGGTCCTGGCCCACGGAATTAGCCACTGGCCTAGATGGAAGGAACTGAAATCTGTGGTCCAAGGACTCAGTGCTGGGTGCGGGCACTCCTCTGCATTGCAGGTTCCAGGCCAGACAGCATCTGGGTTAAGTTGTGCCTGTGTTTTTCCTTTTCCCAGTATGCCCTGAGCTCGCCTCCTTCCAGCCCTGGAGTCAGCACATTCTAGCCTCGGTGTTTCTTTATATTCGCCGACGTTAACAGCAGTCCCTGCTTTTGCCCTAGCAACAGAAGACCTTTTTAAGGCAGCGTAGATAATAGGGAATGCAAGAAGCTGACCAAATTTATATAACATACCTGGGAACAGATCTGTGTTTTGTGGAAGCTTTGTCCTTGCAGCTTTCCTCTTCATACCGTTCTTTTTCCCCTTCAAATTTGGAGAATTCCCAGCAATGTCTGCTTCTTATAAATTTGATGTGACTCTCATAATAAAATGGTCAGAAATTCTGGGGGTGCCTAGCTCTGCCTGGCTTTTGCCTTTTGAGCATCAGTTGGCAGGCTTTATGGTCACCATCTCAGGAATAACTTGCTTGCCTTGTCTTTGTTAGAATATCACAGTAACTGAGATCCCTCTTAAAATAATAGTTTGACGTGCCATTAAACATTTTCTCTAGCAAACTCAAAAGCAGTCTTCCTGCTTGCCCATTGTGAATAGGCAGAAGTCTGTCACTGCCTTGAGCTTACTCATTTTCCATGAAAAATTACTGGAATTTGATCCAGAGCAAGAATGGCATAAATACATTGTACAGGTAAACCGCAGGGGATTTTCTTTCCCGTTGGTTTGAAGGATGAGGTCATGGGATAAGACTTGTTCAAGATTTATAAACATCAGCAATCTGACCTATGTTTGCACATCTGGGTGCTTCTGGTCCTCAGTCTCATCCCAGTGCCCTAGAGGAGAAGTGACAACAGGACCGGTGTGATGTGGGCCACCAAGGTGAGTGTGGCAGCCTTGGGGGCCTTTACAGCTGGTCATTTTGGAGCTGCCTCTTTCCTCTTTTGCAATTTGGTTTATCCTGGGGTTTGCCTTTTGGCTACTCATTAAGCATTTATAGCACTCCCACATCCTGTACGGTGAGGGTTGGTACACTGACATTTGGTTATTTATCCATTATGGCCGGTGAAATCAGCATCCCGGATAAATGAAAATTTCCCAAGAACTGAAGTTTCGACTAGGATGGAACATAAATAGTTTCTGAAGAATAATCTCATTATACCTCTCACAAGTCCAAGTCTCACATTACTGTGATTTTTTTTTTTTTTTTTTTTTATAAAAGGAAGAGGGATGTTTTAAATTCTTCGTGACATCCGGTTGTCATCGCAAGCGCCCCGCCCAACGTAATTCTTGTACATCAGGCATGGTTCTGTTAAAACGGTCATGTGTCCTTAGTGTCTTTGGAGGTGAAACAGACTGTGTGCCCGCCCACCGAAGGCTGCCAGACTTGGATTCTGATGGCTACATTGTGGAGGCCTTTTGGTTTTCTCACGTTGGCTCTCATACCTGTGCTCCAGCAGCCGCTTCTGTACCATCACACTGTAATTTGTTGCTTCTAATTGTTTATGGTCTGCACATCCACTCATTGAGTCAATAAACACTCGTCAGGTATGTCATGAATCGGGTACAGGCCTTGAGGGCTTGCGTTAGCATCGGTATGTGAAACAGACTCTATCCTTGTCCTCATGGAGCTTGTCCAGGTGGGAAGGCACACCTAAACTTGACAGATGTACCACTGCAAAATTATGGGTTTCATAGGAAAAAAGGGGAGGGGACAACGTGAAACCTGATTTAAATTAGGAAGAGAAGGGCAGGGATGATATTGCAGAGGAAGTCCGATCTCTGTGAAAGATTTTGCATTTCATCCTAAGTCGTATGTGAAGCCACTGAGGTTTTGTTTTGTTTTGTTTTTTTTTTTAGTTTATATATATCTGAGAGAGAGAGAGAGAGAGAGAGAGAGAGCATGAGCAGGGGAGGGGCAGAGAGAGAGAGGGAGAGAGAGAATCCCAAGCAGGCTCTGCACTGTCATCGCAGAGCCTGATGCGGGGCTGGATCTCACGAACTGTGAGATCGTGACCTGAGCCAAAACCAAGAGTTGGCTGCTTAACTGACTGAGCTACCAGGCGTCCCTCGAAACTATTGTTTTAAGCAGGGGATAAATGGATCAGATTTGGTGTGTGTCAACAAAGGAAGCCAAGAACTCAATACTGATTGTTAGACTGAGAGAAGGTCTGAGGGTTCCGATGAGTGGGGTCCTGGTCCCTGCGTTTTTTGACATTTCTTTTGACTTCTCAGACCAGGTATTAGTTGGCTTTTTTCCTGTAAAAGGCCAGATAGTAAATATTTTTAAGTTTGTGGGCCATCTGGTCTCTTTTGGAATTAGCCGGCTCTGCTCTTGTAGTTGAAAGCTGCTATAGGCAATACCTAAATGAATGGCTGCATTACAGTAAAACTTATTTACAAGAATAAGTAGCATGTGCGATTTAGTTCGCTGACCCCTGGCTCAGAGGTTGCTTTGTTTATGATTTCCATGGTCGTCATTATTGAAGTGGTTCAGCAAGGAAGGAAATGCAATCCATGTGGTTGTCCCTGGCCTTGAGCTGCTTATAATCATTATGGGAAGATAAATATATACACTTATGGGGCCATCAACAAACATTACCAGCAAGATGTAATTAGTCACCGAAATGAAGACTAGAAACAGGAAATGTGATGAAGAGCTTGCTCATCTGCTTGGAATCCTAGACATAGGAGTAATTGTAAAGCCTTCGTGGAGGAGGTGGAACTTGACCTATAGCCGCAGACAGAGTTGAATATGATCTTGAAGGTTAGAGTTGAATAGGATCTAGTACAACGTACCTAATTTGACACACACGTGAGGCAAGGTGCAACTGATCTTAAGGCAGAACCCGGACAAAAACACGTCTTCTGTTTTCTAAACCTTAGTGCACATATCCTTTCTTATTCAGGTCTGGTCTTCCCACAGGCTGACAATACTTATATAGTAGATTCATTTTAATAGGGAGTGTGAGTGGGGGGAGGGGCAGGGGAGAGACAGAGAGGGAAAGAGAATCTCAAGCAGGTTCCACACCTGCTTGGCTCCGGGCTCGATCTCACGACCCTGAGATCATGACCCCCGCCAAAATCAGGAGTCGGACACTCAACGGACTGTCCTCCAGCTTTGTAGCTCAGATGGGTTTTTGCCATTGACTTTGGAATTGGAGGAGATCTTAGAGGTCCCTCAAGTGCAGTGATTTGCAAACTTGTTTTAGGAGTAATCCTTCCTTCAAATGAGTTCTTACTCGGAGCCCCAGCCCCCTTAGCAAATTGGTAAATCAGAGCTGCTGTGTTTGGGGCAGAAATGGGGAGCTCAGAGCCCTACCTCCTGACCTTGCCATGGCCCACAGGTGCACCCTCCTGGCTTCAGGGGCAGCCTCGAGAACGGTGCTCTCAAGTCTGATATGAAGATGATTGATTTTTTTTTTCTCTCTCCTTCCATAGGTAATTGTTCACCAAATGTAGCTGCTCTGACCTCTCGAATCCATTGCCTTCTTCTCTTTCCATGGCCACCCCCTTAATCCCAGCCACCCCTGACTTTCACTTTGGCTTTCACCTTTTTTCATCCATTCTCCCCCCAGCCACTTTCCCCCTCTACTCTGCTGCCAGTTAACTTTTTTATTCACAAATGTGATTATATGTCGCCCCCCCCCCCATATAAATGCAGAGTGACTTCTCATTGCGTTTTGAATTACGATCAAAATTCAGAGCCTCTCCAAATTTAACTATGGCCACTGTGTTGCATTTGACGTAGAGCCACCTAAACTTTTTTCGTTCTTGAGCTAAGCTTTATTCTGCTTCAGGTTTTTTTTTTAAGTTTATTTATTTATTTTGAGAGAGAGAGAGAAAGCATGCAAGCAGGGGAAGGGCAGAGAGGAAGGGAGAGAGAATCCCAAGGAGGCTCTGCACTGTCAGTGCAGAGCCCGATGTAGGGCTCTATCCCACAAACCGTGAGATCATGACCTGAGCCGAAACCAAGAGTCAGACGCTTAACCGACGGAGCCACCCAGGCGCCCCTCTGCTTCAGAATTTTGCTGTGGGGCTCCCTCTGCCTAATCCGCCCTCCCTTCCCCCTGTGCAGAATTAAATTCTGCTTCTCTGTCCTTCGGAACGACTCCAAACACTTCCATAACATCCCTGAGCTAGGAAGCATGTGCTAACCTCCCCCTCACGGGACTCTGTGTTTCTCCTTAGCAGTAATCTCAATTGGAATTAAGTAATACCTGATGTAATTCGTTGTTTCTGTCCACCTTGCTTTAGAAGGTGCACTGCATGGGGCTGGAATGGAGTTCACAGGGCTCCGTTGTCAGCCGGTGACATGGTGCCTCGTATACACGTAGTAGGTCTTCACTGCACATTTGTCCAGTGCGTTCAAGATGCCTAGTTCTGCACAAATCTCATTTCTAGCGTTCAGTCCGGGTGAGATGCTGAGGCATCATTGTTAACTCCGTGTGTAGGAGCCAGAATTGCCTCCTGTAACATGAGGTAATTGAAAGGTCCGTTTTTAGAGCCCCATTGTCTGTAAAGTGGGTTACTTAGTATAATGCAGTTAAAGAGCCCCGAGCTTTGCTTCAGTTAGAAATCTGACAAATTATTCTAAACGAACAGAGAACTGAAACATCTACTTAATGAGTGGCGAAGAGCGGGGGTGCAGTGGGATCTGGAAATGGGTTTCGTGTGCCGCCGGAGGGGTGGGGACCTCTGGTAATTCGGTAGTCAGGGGCTGATGCATCCCTGAGAAGGGTGCACCCTGGGGAGTGAAGTGAAGCTATAGAAGACAAGCTCCAACCCCACGCCTGGACACACACACACACACACACACACACACACACACACACTGCTATTCACCACTATGCTTGTTCTGCAGAGCCACCCTGGAGTAGATGCCTGGCTGACTGTCTAGCCTTGCACAGGTAGGGGCCAGACTCAGAGCCCATACGTTGCACAGCAAGGTGGTGGTTGTCCTGACCACCACTCTCTGGCCAGATCTCCTGTATGTTCTCCGATTTATCTCCTTTACACAAGTGTAATAACCTGCCATTTGGGTTGTTTATACATCTTTCAAACTTCCAGAACATTGTGTCCATCTAGAAGCGCTTTTGCACTCAGAAGCTACATATAAAGGAACTTGGAGCAACACAGAGCAGGGCCACTTTTGCGACCTCTTGGGTCGGTCCTTAGTGTCAAGGAGATGGGGACGAGATTTGTCCTCATGTGCTTGACAAATGGAACTGGGGCTCCACACGCTGGTGATGGGCTTTCTTCCCTCAATCTAATACGTCTGCAATGCTCAGAAGAGTGTGGCTGGGCTGATTTTGCAAACAGAATGACCAAGAAAAGGAAAGAAAGCCAGAAGCAAAAAAGGGGATGATAGTAGAGAATTTATCATTATTAAGCAGGAGATTCTTTTTCTTCACAGTCCAACCTGCAGTTAAGTTTCTTACCAAGAAAAATCAACCACTAGCTCTTTTTTGTGTGTCTCAGATTAAAGAAACGATGACTAGATTCTCACAAGCTAAAAATTTGTTTTCAGTATGGTTGTTTAACTGGAGGTGGCCCTGGGCGAGAGTAAGGGATGACACTTTTGATTCAATTAGTTAAATTTTGCAGTGGAGGGGAACTGAATCTTGGGTTAAGTTGCAGGGTGCTAAGGAGACAGGAATTCTGATCAATTTTTGAAAAAATTCTGCTTTCATTCTCCTAGTTATTGGTTTTAATTTAGAAGGAAATTGCCCTGATGGGTATCTGGTAGTTTGAGGCAGCCATTATTTTCTTGACGCTTGACCTCTCTTCATTTTGAAGAGGGCAGTGGGAACTTTCTTGTTGGACCCTCTCAACCTTCATTCATGCAGAAAAGCTCTCTCTTAATATTCATTCTTAAATATTTTTCTCCCCTCTCAGAAGGACCTCAAGATTTAGTACCACAAATATAATTTACTTTCTCTGAAGGTTTCAGTTTGGAAGCTAGTGTAAAATCTAGCTGGGTGAAGTTTCTGTCCTATGAATTAAATTTACATCTGTTGAGTCCCTGCTGGACCCAGCTTTGTGTTTGGACCCCCTAGGTGTCTGTAGGTCCATGCTCCCGCAACCATGGTCTTCAGAGGCTGAGCAGAACAGGATGTACATCTAAAAGCATCAACTCTATTGTTGAAAGCAAATTAAGAATGCCAAGGGCCTGCCTCTGTTTTGCAAATGAAACAAAACCAAAGAATGTTTGGCGTTGCATAGAGAAAAGCTTTGAAAAAATCATGCATTATCAGTTAACCCCATGTGGGTAATCTGGTACCATAAGCAGAAGTAGCTTAAATAGACGCCGTCATACTTCTCAGTTGCTTTGTCCTGGTACCAAGCAATGGCAACTTAACATTTGGGCCAGGAGAAGGAAGACAACTGTTCAGGAAGTTAGTTTCTTCTTGCATTAGGACTTTTCACTTCTACACAGCATTTAAAAACAATTTTTTTTTTTAATTTGAAAAAAAATTTAGGTAAGCTCTATGCCCACCATGGGGGTTGAACTCACGACCTTGAGGTGAAGGGTTGCAAGCTCCACCAACTGAGCCAGCCAAGCGCCCCTATACAGCATTTTGAATATGAACTACAAAGTGTTTTCATGTTCATATTCTCAGTTGATTTTTTGTAATCGATTTGAGCGGTATTATCAACTTCATGTCACTACAGACAGAAAAAGAAGGAAGTTGAGGCACAGGTCACGCAACAAAACCAAATCAGGCCTCAGGATGGAATCAGAGTCTTGGTCTCTTCCTACTGTGTTGCTGCCGTAGTGTTAAGAGGCTATGGGACTGGTTGGATCTCTAATGGGAGCGATGGTGGTTGTGGTGTTCTTTTCTTTCTTCTCCTCTGTTCCCATCTAACACCTTCTTGGTTTTTATCCCTTCTCCCTCCCCTTTTATTTCTTTCAGCTTGGATTCCTTAGCACCACCACAGCTCAGCCAGAACAGAAGGCCCCAAATCTCATTGGCAAATACCACCATGTGGACCGTGCCACTGGCCAGGTGCTAACCTGTGACAAATGTCCGGCAGGAACGTATGTGTCCGAGCACTGTACCAACACAAGCCTGCGTGTCTGTAGTAGCTGCCCTGTGGGGACCTTTACCAGGCATGAGAATGGCATAGAGAAATGCCATGACTGTAGTCAGCCATGCCCATGGCCGATGGTTGAGAAATTACCCTGTGCTGCCTTGACTGACCGAGAATGCACTTGCCCACCTGGCATGTTCCAGTTTAATGGTACCTGCACCCCCCATACGGTGTGTCCTGTGGGTTGGGGTGTGCGGAAGAAAGGGACAGAGACCGAGGACGTGCGGTGTAAGCAGTGTGCTCGGGGTACCTTCTCTGATGTGCCTTCTAGTGTGATGAAATGCAAAGCATACACAGACTGTCTGAGTCAGAACCTGGTGGTGATCAAGCCGGGGACCAAGGAAGCAGACAACGTCTGTGGCACACTTTCGTCCTCCAGCACGACCTCACCTTCCCCTGGCACAGCCATCTTTTCATACCCGGAGCACATGGAATCCCATGAAGTCCCTTCCTCCACCTATATTCCCAAAGGTAACTTAACCTCATGAGTTACTTATTTGAAAAAGGTTTTGAACCCAGTGGAACTACCGAAAATGGGCTTGTATGGAGGACGTTTTCTCCGTTTTGTATATTCCAAAGTCACCCTTTGAGGAAGGGCCTCCATTTCGTGGCTAATTTAATCTGGCTTCTTTGCATGCATTAGAAACATTTAGACTCAGGTTTTCTGTTAGGGGGGGAATCAAATATCTAAAAACTAGGTCACATCAAGTTTAAAAATAAGAACGAGAGAAATAAAGATAGTGTGTGGCCTTATGTAAGTCACTTCTTCAGGCCTTGCTTTCAAACTTGTTAAATACATGATGTTCAAGGTTCCATCCAGACTCAGTTTTCCAACATGGAATCAATCCTGGATAGACACATCCAGAAGGAAAGAAGGAGGGATAAGGGGAGAAAATACCATGATGCCTGGAAGGGAAGGATGAATATTAGAAACAAGTTGGGGCATAAAAGGAGAAAGAAAGAAGTTTCAGGAAACAAGCACATTTGTAGCATGTTGAACATAACTGGCATTCACATTTGGAAAATAAGAACTTTAATTTTTTTTCTTTAAAAAAAGTTTTTTAATGTTTATTTTTGAGAGAGAGCCACTGGGGGAGGGGCAGAGAGAGAGGGAGACAGAGAATCTGAAGCAGGCTTCACACCATCAGCACAAAGCCCGACATGGGGCTTGAACCCACAAACTGTGAGGTCATGACCTGAGCCAAAGTCAGACGCTCAACCGACTGAGCCACCCAGGTGCGCCTATAAGTTTAATTTTTCCAATTATTTTAACTTTATGCCCTTCATCAAGTATCCTAGTTGTTAGGATTTGGACGTCAGGCAGAATATAAAATTTATTATTTATTTCCAAGTCCTTTTTGATTAATTTTCATGAGATGATAGCCAACTTGAGTTGTGCTTTCTAGCATACTCTTTGTGTGTGATTACACTGGACCTTCATGATAACTCTGTAAGGAGGGCCTTCTCACAACCGCCATTTTGAAATGAAGAAATGGGCTCAAAGAGCTCAAATGAACTGTCCAGGTTTTCTCAGTGAAGGATGCAGGCTTGGTCCTGTCTCTTGGGACTCGAAATCCCTGGCTCTCACACCAGGAGTATGTGCAAGCTTCTCTGAAAGAAGTCCACTAAGCTGCCCAAAATTTACTAATCTATTAATAGCAGATGCTAAGTCCTGGTTTGTTTTATTCACTGACTTTTCTCACCAAAGCTTTCCCTGGTTGGATTTGGAACTGAGTTTGAGCTCTTTTTCCCTACCTTAGTTATAGTCTCAATTTTACCATTGTATCCTGAAATGGTCAAAAGGAGGAGGAATAAAGGAATTAGATTAGTTTAGTGAATAATCAGCACAATTAAGAGTTGACTAGAACCCTGAACATTCATGGCTCTGCTCTGAACGTGAAGCGTAGGAGAAGCTGCCCTGAAGCTCAGATGTTGGGTCCCTGAGGATGCTGTTGGTTTTGCCATGAGGAAGTGAGTTTAGCTGTTAGGTTTAGTTTTTACCTTCCACGTAAAAGTGCCGTTAGAGTCCTTACGAAAACGTGCAGTATAAATTACTCTTAAGCTCCAACAGTTCACATCTTGCGTTATCTGGCCTGGTTTGAAGATGAACAGGAAGAGGAGGAATATACAGATCCCCAAATATAGAAAAGCTCTCCCCCCCCTCCTTTTTTCTAGGCATGAACTCAACAGAATCCAGCTCTTCTGCCTCTGTTAGACCAAAGGTACCGAGTGGCATCCAGGAAGGGACAGTCCCCAACAACACAAGCTCAGCGAGGGGTGAGGAAGGCGTGAACCAGACCTTCCCAAACCTCCAGGTAGTCAACCACCAGCAAGGCCCCCACCACAGACACATCCTGAAGCTGCTGCCATCCATGGAGGCCACTGGGGGGGAGAAGTCCAGCACGCCCATCAAAGGCCTCAAGAGGGGTCACCCCAGACAGAATTTACACAAGCATTTTGACATCAATGAACATTTGCCCTGGATGATTGTGCTTTTCCTGCTGCTGGTGCTTGTGGTGATAGTGGTATGCAGTATCCGGAAAAGCTCAAGGACTCTGAAAAAGGGGCCCCGGCAGGATCCGAGCGCCATTGTGGAAAAGGCAGGGCTGAAGAAATCCATGACCCCAACCCAGAACCGGGAGAAGTGGATCTACTACTGCAATGGCCATGGTGAGCCTTCTTTTCTCCTTGCTCACAGATCCCCATGCCTGTCCTTTCTTAGTCCTTGCTGCCTGAAGGAGTGGGAAATGCAAAGTTTCTGGAAGCTACTGTATACCATGTGCTGTTGGATCTAGTTGTGCTATGAAAAATGAGGTGGTCCGCATTTGACGTAATACATTCACAGACAATAACCACTCTGCCCTTTTCTCCCCGGCACATTTAAAAGAGAATGTTGACAAATCAGAGACCTGAGAATGACCCTTAGGGACTTTGTTCAACCGTGTCATTTAACAAGCGGGGAGATAGAGTTCAGGGAAGTTTGGCTGTGTCCTTGACCCAGGCTGGTTGTTTGTTCAGCCCAGATGGGACTGACTCCGTATCTCCTGACTGTTAGGTCCCTTGCTTCTACAATACGAGGCTGCTGGAAAAATAGAGGGCGAAAAACCCATCTTGTCTTCATTAAGTTTGCCTTTTTGAATCTGAACCTTGCTTTTAGATTCCTGTCACTTTCTCACAAGTGCTTTTCCCCTCCTTGTGTTTTGAGGATCCCATTTCTATCAGGAGGATAGGAAAGTCTTTTAGATTATAGACACCCAAAGCTTACTCTACTGGTTATCATCCGAAGCTGGACCCTGTGTCTTCTACCGAGTGGTCAGTGTGTGCTGATACAGGGTAGAATATTTCAGTTTTTCCTTTTTTTGAAGGCTAAAAACAGCTAACAGGATGTGTCCCAGCAGCTAAGTTTGATGTGACGAGTGCAGTTTTTAACTTGTGGTAGTACTTCCCTTTCTTTGAATCCTCGGGGGCTCAATCCAGTGGGATCACAACCTGAGCCAAAATCAAGAGTCAGACGCTCAACCGACTGAGCCACCCAGGAACCCCTGTGTTGAGTCTTAAAAATGTTTATGCCCTTTGCCCCAGTAATTCAGTTTTTGTGAATCTCTCATAAAGGCATAGAGCGGAAATACTAAAAAAAAGATTTGAGCCCAAAGACCTTAAACTTTTAACTCAGCATGTTGTGTAATAAATAAAAACTGAAAATAATCAAAGGCCTAGTTTTAGGGAAATGAATAAGTAAATTATGGCATATCCATGTAGTGGAATACAGTGTTGACATTGACGATTTAATGAGGTGTTGTTCTTTTTACCCGCGACACAGGGAAATGTTTACACTAGCTTAAAAGAAAAACAACATAGCCAACCCAGGCTACGCACTTTACACAATATAATCCTGGTTCTCTTAAAATGTTGGGAAAAGACTGAAAAGAAATACGCCAGAATAAAAATAATGTTTCTTCCAGTTTGGTGGGGTATAGTGGAATGTTTGAGTGCTGTTTTCCCCTTCTTTATTAGTTTTCTGTTCTTTTCCCCGAATTTTCTATAATAAGCTCATGCAATTTTTATAATCAGAAATTTAGGGAAAGTTAAAAAAAAAAAAACCCAAAACTCATTTTGCTTCCTTTTGCTAGTCTGAGTGAAAATCAGACTGGGGGGAACATCCTGTTTGGGATAGAGCCTGCATAGATTTGAATAAGATGTCTCTTTGCAGGCAACCCAGCTGGGGAAGGAAGTCTTCAATTAATTCTCCCCTCCTTTTTCATAAAACGTAGTTTTATTTGGACATAATTTCAGACTTATGGAAATATTGGCAATAGTACAAAGAATACCGATATACCTGTGCCCAGATCGACCGGTGGTTAACTTTTGTCCTTTTGCTTATTTGCTCTTTTTATATAAAATTACATACAGACTTTGTGTTGTGTTGTGACATAACACAGACGAGTTTGTTACATATAGCATAATGTTATATAATATATATAAAATAGTGTTACATAATACGTAGTGTATATATGCAGACTGTCCCCGACTTAATGATGGTTCAACTTCAGGTGTTTTGACATTACGGACGTTGCCAAAGTGATACATATACACATTCGCTCCAAATTGTACTTCAGATTGTGAATTCTGGTCTTTCTGGGCCAGTGATGTGCAGAATGATACTCTGTCATGATGCTGGGTGACAGGCATCTCTCAGCCACGCGGTCACGGGGGTGCACAACCAATACACTTATAACCCTGATGTACCCAAATAACCATTCTGGTTTTCACTTTCAGTACAGTATGCAGTAAATTACACGAGGTACTCAACACTTTATTATAAACTAGGCTTGGTGTGAGATGATTTTGCCCAACTGTACGCTAATGTAAGTGTTCCGAGTATGTCTAAGGTAGGCTAGGCTTAGCCGTGATGTTTGATAGGTGAGGTGTATTTTTCTCTTAGTTGAGAATAATGAGTTAGGTGTATTACATGCATTTTCAACTTACTGTATTAAATGATACTTTCAACCTGCGATGGGTTTGTCAGGATGTTACCCCATCACAAGTTAAGGAAGACCTATATACATATGTGCATGCCTACAATAATTTTTCTGAGTCATTTCATGGTCCTTTAAGCCTAGGTACGTTAGTATACATTTCTTAACAGTAAGGATAGTCTCTATATTTTTTAAATTTTTTTTAAATTAAGTTTTTAAATGTTTATTTTTGAGAGACAGAGAGAGACAGAGTGCGAGCAGGGGAGGGGCAGAGAGAGAGGGAGACACAGAATCGGAAGTGGTCTCCAGGCTCCGAGCTGTCAGCGCAGAGCCCGACGTGGGGCTCGAACCCACAAAGGGTGAGATTGTGACCTGAGCTGAAGTTGGACGCTTAACTGACTGAGCCACCCAGATGCCCCAAGGATACTCTCCTTAAAAAACGTAGTCATTTTCAAACTTAATAAATTTAACATGGATACAGTATTTTTTATTCTATTTATTTATTTATTTATTTATTTATTTATTTATTTATTTATTTTTAACGTTATCAAGAGCTCCTGGGTTTATTTATTTATTTTTTGGATACAGTATTTTAATTCACCGCCCATATTCCAGTGCTGTCAGTTGACCCAGTAAAGCCCTCGATGGATAACGTACCTTTTTCCTCTGGTCCAGGATCGGTCTAGGATCAGCTGTTTCATTGAATTGCCCTCTAAATGGCCAGTCAGGACACTTGTTCTGATATATCTAATTAGGAGAACACGAGCAAAGAACATCTTGCTGGATTCCGTAAGTGTCCGGAACCCTCCTCCTACCTTATTAAAAAAGTGACTCCATTCCTGTAGTATTTGCACTTACAGATTAGATCGCGGTCATAGCTGTCAGAATTCTTGAGAACACTTCGAGTTGAAGAAGTAAAACTGGTCGGCAGTAGAAAGCAGCTTAATTCAGTGACCTTTAGGCATTCTTAGGACCACCTTGTGTCCCGTGCCCTTGTGTCCCATGCCTGTGTCCTTGAAACAATCTCCTGTCTCGTAAAAAAGAATGGAAGTGCCAAGTCAAATAAAACCATAACTCCTGCATTCAAATCAGTACTTCGGGATTATGCTTTTCCAGCTAAATCACAGTAGTCTCATTCGGGTACAATGATCTCTTCCCGTATTTAAACTTTTCCCCCAGGTTTTTGCATTGCAATGTTTATATTGCAAAAAGTGTGAAGACCTAAGGAAGGTCTCTTCTTTCCAAATTGCTATTCTCAAAGGTCCAACCAGGTAAAATCCCATTACAAAGCAAGGTTCTGTTTGATAACCGTCCCAGGGGCTCAGAGAGGGCTCTAGAAACAATACCTTGTTGATCTGATTGCAGTGAGTTCTGGGCAGCAGATAATCCTGTATAATAAGAGCTTTTTGTGATCCTCACCCATTTCACACTGAGTTGTTCATGAGGATGAGAGGGGATAAAATCACCTAGCCCTGGGGTGTGCTCTATAAGAGATCATGTACATGTAGGACGTCACTTATCTCTCCCTACCTTAGCAACCCTGGCTGTGATCCTGAGTGCCTTATAGACCTTCAGCACTCTGACACGGGGCCATTGGTTCCCATCCATTTTCCCAACAAGAGCCTCTCCTTTATTTGGCCCCACTCACCCCTCTTTACCTACTATGGACTTAGATTAGGGGTTTTATTTATTTTTTTTTTTTTAACGTTGATTGATTTTTGAGAGAGAGAGAGACAGAGCATGAACGGGGGATGTCAGAGAGAGAGGGAGACACAGAATCTGAAACAGGCTCCAGGCTCTGAGCCATCAGCACAGAGCCTGACACGGGGCTTGAACTCACGAACTGTGAGATCATGACCCGAGCCGAAGTCGGACGCTTAACCGATTGAGCCACCCAGGCGCCCCAGGTTAGGGGTTTTAAAGTTGAATTCCTGCAAACTGCAATCCTGCGTTCACAGAATCCTAGTGTTGGAAACACCAGATGAGATGTTATATGGCCAAGAGGTTCGAAGACCGAAGGTGCTGTGGTACTTGTGTACTTCCTTTTTGAAGTCGTAGCAATTTTATGTCTGGTTGATTGGGTCTGGACTGTGGTTTCCTGTAATGCGTCTATTGCAGCAACAGAATTAGAAGTCCCTTCAGAATTTTAAAAAAATTATTTATTTATTTTGAGAGAGAAAGAGAACACGCACGTGGGAGCGGGAGCGGGAGAGGGGCAGAGAGAGAGGGAGAGAGAGAGAATCCCAAACAGCTGTTCACCATTAGTGCAGAGCCTGATGTGGGGCACAGTCTCACGAGCCATGAGATCATGACCCAAGTTGAAATCAAGAGTAGGCTCCTTAACGGACTGAACCACCCAGACGCCCCAGAAGTTTTATACATAAAAATCTATGTCACTCTCTTTTACTGCATCATGAGTGTCCTCAAGATGTATGTCTGTTGTTAATGGTCCATTTGTCATCGTTTTGTCACTTTTAAAAACGTTCCTTCTTTCTGTAGTATAACCCCAACGTAATGGGTCAATGGTGGGACCAAAATGTTCCATTTAATTTAAAATGAAGAGAGGTGTGGGTTCACATTCATTGGGAGGTCACATGGGAAACAGTAGTTTTTGTTTGATCTGCTTTGTCACAAAAAGCACAAAAGCAAAGATAGTGAAATTTAGCCTGTGCACAACTGGCCATACATTGCAACGCGAGAGGCTCAAATGGTCTCAAAATAGTCTCTCTATTCCCTTCCTGGTAACCATGGAAGAGAGAGAACTGTAGCTGAGGGGATGACTGACGACGGGAATCTGTCGCCGCTCTCTCATGGCTGTTCCTTCATGGGCCATTTCTAGTTACCTTTCCTTCCTTTCTTCCCCTTCTCTCTCCATTCCCACTTCTCTCTCTTCTTCCTTCCTTTATTCCCCCTTCTCTTTAGCTATTTGCAAAAAGTGTGAAGTTGCGATCCCGAGCAACCTATTGTCCGAGGGATTTGGAAGGGGAAGTTTGAAAGGCAGGGCGGGGAGTGGAAGTCACCCTGAAAAATGCTTCTATGGATAAGAGAGGAGAATACAGACAGGAGGCTCTGAGAGGTGATAAAGGGAACAAAAAATGGACAGTATTTCTCCTCGATCGTATTTCCTTTCTCTCTCAGACTTCAGGATATGGAGAAAAATGAGGAATAAAAGAGTGAGAGACCAAGGAAGTGGATTTATCTCGTTTAAACTGAACTTGGCTCCTGACTAGCACCTTCTGAGTTCTGTGTCTCGGGGAGACAGTAAGCATTGGCCAGGGACAGTGAGCCCTTCCGGTGTGGCTACTTCAAGCACATGACATATAAGGACAGCGGCATCTCCTAGAAATTGACTGCAAAAACAATAGTACACGCGGCTGGTGCACTCTTTCTCAAGCAACTCTTTCGCAACAAAAGGGTAAAGGACTCATTCTGTAGAACTAGATTCTAAGATGCTATTTCTTAACTCCTTTTGCTCTTATTGTCTGGCGCTGTTTAACTATTTGTGTCTGTGTGGTTTGTCTCCCCACATTGTTTCTAAGTTCTTAGAGAGCAGACACTGGGTTTTATTGTGTGTCCCCAGGCCTGGGCAATAGCACAGGGCCCTCAGACGGGTGGTCTGGAGTCCAGCTGGCCCGTGTGGTAGCCATCCGAGCTATTGCACGTAAAGGTAAAAGTAACTAAAAAAAAAAAAAAAAAAAAATCAGTACCTCAGTTGTGCCAGCCACCGTTCAGGGGCTCAATAGCCACATGTAGCTAGTAATTGCCAGATTGGACGGGACAGCTCTGAAACATTTCCATCATAGAAAGTTCTATTGGATAACACTGGTCTAGAGCAACCATGAACTAATTAATCTACCTAATCCTTTTCCAGGTTGCATTGTTTTCAATTCAGATATTGGATTTTTTTCCTTTGGCTCATAATCATATTTGGTGTGAGGGATTTCACATAAAGATCTTAAGGTGGCTTCTTTACACGAAATTGCCGTAGATACCAAGAGTTATTATTCGGAGCTAAAGGAAGCTTTCGTGACAGTAGTGCTTTAAAATATGCAAAAACCAGCTACAAAATTTGCTGATATTCCTCCATCTGATATGCTTCTTCAATGTGGAACACTTGGGCTCTTGGACACTGGAGAGCTGGGTGACGTGAAGAGAGGGAATTAATTCGTGAATGCTTCCCGGTGCTTGCATTTAAACAGAATGCAAATGGCTTAGTCTTGTGGGTGCCCTCAAGCAAGGAAGCCAGTGGGAGGCGGCCCTTGGTTGGGTCGGAGGTGAGAGCAGCAGAGGCAGTGGAGGCCAGGGGTTTGGGGAGGAGAGCAACACTACACTACACTACACCCTGGAAATGACAGCAATAAAGCTAGGTTCTAAAATTCTAGAATTGCCATTCCCTGTCCATTTCAGTGAAGACCTTTCACTTCTCCGGGCCTCTGTTTAGAAGGTTAGAAAGAAGTTGTTCTCATATGCACTTCAGAGCAAGGTCTCTGGAGTCTGGTTCCACTTAGTGGCTGTGTGATCAAGATCAAGGTCCAGTTATTTAGCCACTCGGTGCCTCGTTTTCCATGTGTATAGAATCGGAATCATACTAACAGATCGTTTGTTGTGGGAGTGAATGGAGTGTGTGCCCAGCGCTCAGTACGTTGCCGGCCATGTGGCCCGTGGTCTGTAAGTGCTGGCAGCGTTGAGGGCGGTGATGAGGATGGTCGAGAAGTGACTCGTCATCGTCACTTCTGTCCTCTCTGGTAGTCTCTCGGTTTGTTTCCTGACTCAGTCACAGAAATAATGGCCACGAGTCTCCTTTATAGTGCGTGCAGCTGTGCTTACATAGCGTCAAAACTGCTACCTTAAAAGAGCTTACTGGAAATGTGGTTTTCCCTCCATGCAGGGTATGGTTCCTTCTTGGTTTACTTAATCTGCTGCTGGAGGCAGTGCTCTCTGAAATGGCAGAAAGCCTCATAGACAATCAAACAAGGCTCCTTATTGGCTTTATATTTAGATATGGACTTATCCTTTCCATGGTAATATTTTCTCTACGCTCTACCGGGGTCGGCAAGCTAGGACGTATTTCAGCATTCGAAGGTTATAAGGTCTATGTTGCTATACTCGGCTCTGCTTTTTTTTTTTTAAACGTTTATTTATTTTTGAGACAGAGAGAGACAGAGCATGAACGGGGGAGGGTCAGAGAGAGAGGAGACACAGAATCCGAAACAAGCTCCAGGCTCTGAGCAGTCAGCACAGAGCCCGACGCGGGGCTCGAACTCACGGACCGTGAGATCATGACCTGAGCCGAAGTCGGACGCTTAACCGACTGAGCCACCCAGGCGCCCCTACTCGGCTCTGCTTTTATGGGATGAAAACAGCCTTATAGGCAACATGTAAATGATGGACGTGGCTGTGTTCCAGGAAAATCTTATTTGTAGAAATAGGGGGCTTGTCCTGCACGTTCTAGTTGGCCAGCCCCTGATGTATACCATAGTGTTGTCTCTTAGCTTTTTTTAAAATAAATTTTTTTAAATGTTTGTTTATTTATTTACTTTTATTTATTATTTATTTTTGAGAGACAGAGAGAGACAGAGCACAAGTGGGGGAGGGGCAGAGAGAGAAGGAGACACTGAATCCGAAGCAGGCTCTGGGCTCTGAGCTGACAGCACAGAGCCCGACATGGGGCTCGAACTCACAAACCATGAGATCATGACCTGAGCCGAAGTCAGACGCTTAACCCACTGAGCCACGCAGGAGCCCCAAATGTTCATTTATTTTTGAGAGAGAGCGTGAGAAGGGGAGGAGCAGAGAGAGAGGGAGACACAGAATCTGAAGCAGACTCCAGGCTCTGAGGTGTCAGCACAGAGCCCCACGCGGGACTCAAACTCACAGACCGGGAGATCATGACCTGAGCCGAAGTTGGACGCTCAACCGACTGAGCCACCCAGGCACCCCTCTTAGCACTTCTTTTTGTATCTTGCCTCCCGGTGCCTTGTATGGCTTGGAGAAGCAGTCTGGTTCTTCTTGGACAGCTGCTTGAATTCTAGCCTCAGTGTTCCACCTTATGTTTAGCAGCAACTATTTCCCAGTCTGACTGCTGAAGGGCTGAGTTATAAAACAGGACCATCGGATATGGGGGGGGGGGGCAAGGAAAAGGTGGCAGTTACCCTGTATTTTGCTGAAAAATTACTCCAGGGTTTCTCCACCTCCTCCTGATAGATACTAGTTTTTGCCAAGAGACCTTAGTCTCACCTCGTGGGTCCACCTCATGGGGGGTACCTGCCATGCACCTGCTATATCTTGCCTCTTAGGCAAACCAGAGCCATAGAGGGAGGAGGCAGTGGTTTGGGGTGCAGTCTGGTCGCCTACCTTTCGTCGTTCGCTCAGGGGACGATGTGCTTTGTGTGGAGAGAGGGACCGAGCGAGGCAGTGGACACGCACAACCAACTATACGCTGCAGCGCGCCCCTTCTTTCCACAGAAGCTGAGAGCGTGCACGGCTGCATTGAATATTTTCTTCGTTCAGTGTCCGAATAGTGGTGTTGAGGAGAGCTGGAAGGGAGGCATGCCGGATTGCTGCACAGAGTAAGAATATCTGAAATGCAGTCCCTTCAACAAGCATGAGCTGGTTGAGTGGAGCCACGGGCTTGTTCTTCAGAGGCTGGATCGCGGTGCCCAGAAGGCGCCACGGCAGCAGAAATGACACTGGACTGTGACACCTGAGGTCCCGATCTGGGTCTTCTACTAAAAGGCTGCTTGATCCTGGGAGGAAGACTTGCTCTCTTTGAATCTCAACTTTGAAGAATGAGGAAACTTGAACCCAACACAGCAGGGTCATCAGATTTTGGTCTGCATGATCATTTTACTGTAACCGAGGACACTGCCGTCACACTGGTGTCTGTCCCAGTGTGATCTGCTCTCATGGATCCTGCAGCGGGCTGTAGAGTGGAGTACAGGGGCTTCCAGGCCGAGATAAGAGGCCAGGCTTAACCCCAAACTGATGCCAAAGAAGGACCGCGTGCTCACTGCCACGCAGTAAAGCTTTCCCTTGCGCTTACCCTAGAGTAAGGTCAGGGCAGCGGAAATTTCCACCTAAGTCAGGACACGTGGCTGGGGAGGACCAGGGGAACGTGCGATAATCGTGCATGCTTTTGGAGAGCATGTGAGACATTTTTGTAGCGTGGTTGGGACTGGCGGGGGGGAGCTACTTTTGAGTCTTTCAGTCCCTTCAGATGTGTCACCTTGATTGCCTAAGGTGAAGCTGTGTCCAAGGCTCTCATCCATTTCTGAATTATTATGCTGAGGAAGGCCTTGGTCTCCTCATATGGGCGAGGGACTCCATTCCCAACAGAACTCCTGAGAACAGCTTTACCCTGGTGACACAGAGAGCATACCTGGTAAGTGCTTTCCTGCCTTGGAAAAGTTAGTCGACTCTCGTCCTGGCTGGAGGGCGGCCAGCAGCTCATATCCACCTGTCATATCCATCTGTCAAGGCAGCTTCCAGGATATACATGTTGGGGCAATACCCCCAGGCAGTCTAGCTGAGTATCAATGAATAAGTTCAGACTTCTGCTGAAACTCTCTTTAACTTTCATATATATTTTTACGAGTTCTTATTAGTTCTCAGGGAGGATTACTCTCCCTGTCAAGGGGTTCTTAAATTACACATTTAGCACAGATCCGTGCAGCTTTGTAATTTGTTGGGACTATGCTTAAAATGTTACAGGATAATCCAAAAATAATCCTTGAGGATGAGGGAAAAAATGTCACTCACAGATCAGTGGAAGGCTGGGGTTATAGAAAGAATTTATCTCGCTTCCAGAAAGGCAATGTCCAAGTCTGGTTTCACCTGCAGGGAATAGGCGAGGCGCCCTGCCGGGTACTTCAGAGGCCCAGGCAGAGCTCTTGTCCACAGGTTTTGCCTTTTGCCTCGACAGCCAGGAATTTCTTATTTCTTCAGGGGAAAGTGCTATGAGAGACATTAGATTGGAGAGGAGCTAGTCTCCATCTTAGTTACATATTTCTCCCTCTTTGTTGAGTCTTTTACTGTATTATCTCCCGTTTCAGAGTTGTCATTCAGATGTTGACTTGTTTTCCTGAAAAGGAACTCAATGGTCAATCTGCCTGATTCTGATTTAGCTGTACTTTGGCTGAAGTAGGGGACTATAGTGTCTGAAGTAAACTCTTCCTATTTGTAACCAGGGTTACCTTTAAGGAATCCCAAGGCAAAAAAAAAAAAAAAAAGAAAAAAAAGAGGAAATTTTAAACGTGACTCATTATTAAACTGCTTGACTTCTGTTATTTTTCATTTAATTATGTGTGTGTGAACACCAAGGTTAAGGTACGGTCCAAGGACTAGGCTTTAGTAACGTAGAAGGTATTTGGTTTAGTTTTATTTGGGGAGAGCTTCAAGTTGGAGATCGTGTGTGTGTGTGTGTGTGTGTGTGTGTGTGTGTGTGTGTGTATTTGTCTAATCTACCATTTTACAGAAGCTGAAACTGAGTGCCAGACGAGAACAGTGACTTGCCCAATGTCGTGTGGCCAGTAGGCTTAGAGAAGAAACTAAGGCTGAGTCTCTTGGCTCCTGGGACAGTGCTTTTTATATTTCACGTGTTGCTTCTCTGGTCAAAGGACTGCAGGGTCCTGCTCAGTTCAGAGGCTATCGAGGTTTGAAAGCAATTACTCCTGTTTCTTAAATGACAGCATGGAGAGGCTGTTTGCCTGTGAGGATACTGAAGGCTGAGGCTGGGGGAGCAAAAGAACTTAGCCCTTTGGCCACAGGGACTCAGAAGTGGATGGCGGGGAGAGACGAAGGCATGTTTCAGAAGGGGACGTCTCCCTGGATTGCCTTCATGGGGATGGTGATGGTCCCTAGGTGGTCATTCATTTGGGGGGCTGCAGGTGGTGGCGATGTTCCGCTACCTTTGCTGAGCCTCTTAATTGGATGATTTCCGGCTGCGGGAGGTGAAGAAGCTGGGAGCTGGAGATGAATTAGATCTTGGCTGCAGGTGAAAGTAAAGAAGTTCTTAAAGCTCTTGCAATATACACGGAACTTTCCCACCTTGACCTTGAAGAGGCAGAGGCATTCTCCTTTCATTGATCCTTTCCTTACACCCTCATGGCCTGCTTCTCAGGCACTCAAGCACCTTTCTGGCTGCTCTTGACATCCTCTCACTTTAACTCGGTTTTACTCAAAAATGTCCTCGTCTAGGATTATTCTATAAGCAAATTGCTCTAAGGGAGCCTATGTAAGGCCTTGGCATTGACACACTGGTTTGGAGGAAGGGAGAGAAAGAATACACCAGGGTTATCAGATGCTTACTGTGTGCCAGGTACTGTTCTGTGGGATTTATATGTACTTTCTCATTTAATTCTCAGAACTACCTTATAATGGCAGGACCGTGCCCATTCTACAGCATATTAAGAACGGAGGCACAGAAGGATTACATGACTTGACAAAGGTCCACACGTCAAGCCAGTGGTGAGCCAGGACTGGCACTCACGCAGCTGGCCTTGGATTCTGAGCTGGTCACTAGCATGTGCCGCTGCCTCTCCCACGTCTCTCCATTGTTTGGAGGAGGAAGAGTGGGCAGAAGGTTGAAACCTGGGCTATCGTCAATCTATCATTGTAACCGATTTCTCCTTTATTTCCACTTGTCTCCTTTCCTGTGACCCCATGAAGGGGAGTCGGGGTTGGCAGGAGACATATTCAAAAGATTTATGTTCAGGGAAGCAACCAAGACTCAAGAAGGACAGGGTGGGTAACACTATGCTTGGTCCCGGGAGGCATCATGGTGCAGTGAGAGATGTGGGCTGATGGGTGGATTCACCTGCGGTTTTGACTCTCCGTCCTGACTGTGCAACTATGCCAAGCTACCGAACCTCTCCTCAGTTTTCTCATCTGTAATGTGGACATAGCTCCTATCTCATGGTGTTGTTGATGAAGACTAAATTATGAGATCATATGTAAATATTGATAAAGCTGCCAGCTCGGCTTGCTTCTCTTTCTCTTTCCTCACAGGAAGGTCAGGAAGTTGAGCTGTACTAAGCATTCGTGGAGAGCTGAGGCCAGGGTGGAGGGACAGTTGTATCCGATGTTTAAGACAAGTAGAACTCCATCGAGGGTGAGATTTAATGAGTCCTGTGGGTCAGGAGAAATGGCTGCAGGGAAAAAAAAAAATCTACACTAAGAACGGTGGCCATAACGTGCCTCAAAGCCCGACTGACCAGAACAAAAAGAGCTGGAAAGAAACTGACAGTGTGGCACATAGTCTGTGACTCTCAGCATTCTCGAGGCCGAGAGGAAGGAGTTTTGCTCACCCAGTCTGCTCCCATGGTCGCCTCGACAGTGCAGCCTGGGGCAAGGGGGAGGGGGGAGGAACCCACCATGCTCAGGGGACATGTGCAGTAGGACAGCATTGGCTTGGAGGGAGGCTATGCAGAGGGAAGGACCTTGTGACCTTGTGGAGCCCGGTTTTGCTCACTGGTAGGATGAAGGGCTTGGCTTCAAGTATCTCTAACATCTTCCGTTCCAAAATCCTGTCCTTCGGCGCTGCAAAAACTGACCAGTGAAGTTAAGAACGACCCACGACCAAACACCAAACTGCTTCCGTGTCTCAGGCTTGAAACCTGAAGATGGAGTTCAAGTTCAAGTACAGCTCAGCTGGCTTGGTCGTTAAACCTCTTATTTGCATAACTTGATTGCATAACTTTATTTGTCTAAGATTGATATCCCAGTCTGTCTGTAAAGACTGTTCTTTGGGAAAACAGTGCTGCCTGAGAACCCGGACATAATTTGCCAGTGCGCTTATTTAAAAAGTTCAGACACTGTCCTTGAACAAAGCTATATTTTAGGGGTTGAGTTTCTGGTAATATGTGTTTTGTTTCTTCCATCCTGTTCTCTATCCTTACCTCGCTGCTCAAGCAAAGCACTACCCAGCAAATAAGTAAAACCTATCTCTTCTTTAAGTGTTACTTACGAGCATCATTCTTGGTTCTAGGTCCTTATGAATACCAACAGTAGGCTTAGGAAATGTGTTTCCTTTCTTCCCAAATTGTGGTTCCTCCTTCAGGATGGGTCAGGTATGAGAGAATGGGTCTTTACAGGGGTTGTGAAGGAAACCTGTCTCTTGGATTCCCAGCTCTCATAGCCTTCATCCTCTTTCCGGGGAAAGCAGCCAGATGCAGTCCAGTTGGGACTGTGTTTCTGGCATAAATCTTTCCCCAAGGTTGCAGTGGTTGGTAGGGGACAGAGGTTGAGTAACCGGAAGCCGTGCCCTGGATATATTTGAACAATATCAATAGACTTCTTCAGTCAGGTTTCAGGGAGCACTTAAAACATTGCAATCGAATTATGGAAACTACCATCTGCAGCATTCAGAAATGATGAACAAGTGAAGTGTGTTAGGAATTTGATAATAAGTACTCGACTCATTTTTTTTTCCCCCTAAAGTGATGTTACGGGATGTTTGTTAGTGCTGACATAGGCAAGATCGTGAGAGTAATTCTGGGGTACAACTGTGACTAGTAAATATATTTTTCTAGCCTTATAAGAAAGGCTTCTGTTACCATTAAGTTTCCATTGTTTACTTTGCTTCAACAAAGACTTACCTCATGCTTACTGAGTGGCATATCCTGTTCTACGAATTTTGTATTTGATTTTTATTTTTTGAGAGATTTTTTGAAATTTCCCATGAATCACCTGAGGCTAGAAACTTCTAAATTTCTATGCCTGATTTTTTTTTTTTTATCATGTTCTATTAAGAAAATTTTATTTCCCTTAGCAAAACCCAACTTGTCTGAAATAAAACAACTACAAAATTGTCATCAATAATGAGTTCTCCTCTGTAGAAGTTACACCGATTTCCTACTTTTCACTTTTCTCTTAAGCTTAGGCTTGGAGGGCTCTCGTAAAAAAAAAAAATAAATAAAGGCCGTTACAGATAAGTCAGAGGTGATGGAGTCCTGCTAATCTGAAGCCACATCTGTTGAACTTGGTGTTGTTCTCAGCCCCAGACAGCAGACAGCTGCAACCAAAGAAACCTTCCTTCTTTGCCTCAAGCCTCCTTGACTAAAAATTCCAGACGGTCACCTCTCTGTCAGCCCAAATTTCCTATGGGAAGTAGACTTGAAATGTAAACACCGGGAAGCTGGGCTGAAGGGAGCAGATTGTTCCATTTTAAGAGGCCGCTGTGTCCTTTGCTCCATCGCTGGGGCTGCCCCACCATAGTTATTTTACAGTGGCAGGAAGAGACGTTTTTTCCACCTCCCCCCCTTACCCCGCTGCCTTTTCCACCTCTGCCTCCACTAATGCCATTTCCCGCCGACAGCACCTATCTGTTTAACCTCTGAGGATGTCTGAGGATTATGCAGCAGAAAGAACTGTTGCAGGAGAAAAGCCTCTTATCACTGGAGCCTAAAAAGCATTATCTCGTGCACAAAGTGGCCAGGGATGGGCTTTTGCCCTTGGGAATCGCAGGCTGCTGTCCTCCCCAGGCCCACCCGCTGATGATGCTTCCTCTGGGCTTTAAGGGGATGGTATTTAGTTTTAAGTGTGTATTTTATTTTGTAATTTATCTAACTAACAGCTTTTGCATTTAAGCTCTTTGGAAAACAAATTAGTGTTTTCCCCCACAGAGGGCTAAAATGCAAATAGAAACCAAACCAAAAAAAAAAAAAAAATCCTTAAAAATCAGTGCCCTTGAATCAACCTGGTCAGGTGTTATGTAAGCAGATTTTGCAGAGGAGGAGGAATTTCTAGATTTCTGTTGGTTGTTCTTCTTGAGTAATTGGTTTTTAACATTGCAGGGTATGCACAGAATTTGACATATTAAGTGTGGATGCTGTGTCGTATTGTAAAAAATAGGCGGGTTCAAGTTTATAAGTTAAAAAGATAATGACTCTTTATATTTTATCAAACCTAAGACACCACTGATGGTGACATAACATTTTTTAAAATACCACTAAGGGGGGCGCCTGGGTGGCCCAGTTGGTTAAACGGCCAACTTTGGCCCAGGTTATGATCTTGTGGTTTGTGAGTTCAAGCCCCACGTCAGGCTCTGTGCTGACAGCTCAGAGCCTGGAGCCTGCTTCAGATTCTGTCTGTCTGTCTGTCTGTCTCTCTCTCTCAAAATTAAATAAACATTAAAAATATAATACCACTAAGGAAGAAAATCCACTGTAACCAAGATATGAAAAGGCATTGACTGAAATATGCATTCAGATGTCTTAGAATCAGTGAAATATGGCAGTATTTTAGCTACAATCTTGCGTCTTTTCTGTAGTCTGACCACATGATTTTGTCTGTTCAGTTCAGTTTCCTCTGAATCTGCATGGCCTATTGGCAGCATTTAACGTTCTTGATCCCCTTCTCCTTGAAACATTTCTTTACCTTGGCCTCCAGGACACTGTTCCCTCCTGGTTCTTCTCGCACCTCTCTGGTTATTCCTTCTCCATCTCCTTGGCTAGTTCCTCCTCTTTAACTTGACCTATAAAACAGTGGACAGCCCCAGAACTCAGGACTTGCACCTCTTTCCTACCTGTACACTCTCCCTTCCTTGGTGGCTAAGGTCTTTAAATACCGTCTATCTGCTGGTGATTCCCAAGTGCATCTTGGTTCTTGAACCTGAATGTAATATACAAATATCCTCTCCCTTGCTCGATAGACCCAGATGTCTAGACGTTCGACACCTAAGACGTTTAAACTGAATCTCAAACCACACCTCCACATCAGTTACCCATTGCAGAAAGAGGCCCCTCCAGCCTTCCAGGTGCTCAGCCCAAAATGTTAGAGTGACTCCTTCTATCTCCCCCCATATTTAGCAAACCCAGTAGCAAATCTCATCAACCTTCCCTTCAAAATATATTCAGAAGTAATATATTATATTACTGAATATATCTATATTCAGATAGTAATATTCCTATCATTTTGCCCCTCGGGCCCAAATGACTGTCCCTTCCCTGGGGAGATTGCTGTGACCTCTGACTGGTGGCTTCTATTCTACCTGTATCCCTTCCATGTATTCTTGACAGCAGCCAAAATGACCCTGCTCAAATGGAAGTCAGATGGTGCCATTCCTTGGTTCAAACGTCTCCAGTGACTTTTTGTTACATTTTTCTCCCCAGCATGCCTCACTGTCTATCACGCTAAATATCTTACTACTTTCCATATCTCCCAGTGGAATGCAGGAAAGGCTTTTGTTATGCCCTGTTACACCACAGTGTCCCCAGTGCCTACGACAGTGGCAGGTGCAGAATAAGGGCTCGATATGTTTTTGTCGAATGAATAAATGAACAGCTTCAAACACAGACTAAGACCAGGAGAAAGGAGGCATCTTGGGCCTTGTGCTTTTTGTTTTCCTCCATGGAGTGAAATACAAGGTTATTAGTTTTCCCCACAGCATCAGTGGTATCTATTTCTTCCATCTGGAAAATTGTCTACTGTTTTGATAGAACTTGTCTTTGGTAGACGGCCCATCATTAGCTTTATGAGACCTTTGCACAGTGGTTTTTTTTTAGTAGCTTTTGAGATTCATCTGAGCTTATAGTGATTGTCCATTGAGCCTTCAACAAGATAGTGATTAATTCTGCTTCGGAAGTCACTTTTCGAGTTAAAATGAGGTTTAAGCAGTTCTTTCAACTTTTGTACTTCAACTAGAGGAAAGGAGTATTTTTAACTTGGGGTGTACTAAGCTCCCAAGTGCTGATAAAGTAGTTTCCTGTGTGATGCATTGAGAGTGATTCCTGTTGATATCCCATTTTTAAAACCATGCCGTAACCATACTAGTTACTACCAAACACAGGTGCACGTTTTTGGTGTGTGGCTTTTATTTATTTTATTTTATTTAATTTATTTATTTATTTATTATATTTTATTTTATTTTATTTTTTGTTTTAGTTTTATTTTTGAGAGAGAGAGAGACAGAGTACGAGTGGGGCAGGGACAGAGAGAGGGAGGGAGACACAGAATCCGAAGCAGGCTCTGGGCTCCGAGCTGTCAGCACAGAGCCCGACTCAGGGCTCGAGGTCGCGAACCACGAGATCATGACCTGAACTGCAGTCAGACGCTTAACCTACTGAGTGACCCGGGCGCCCCGGGTATGTTGCTTTTAGAAGCACTTACTGTGTAATCGGGCCAGACAGACCTTGGTCTAGACAGCTTCTCTCCGCAGGAGGATTTGGCTGCAGGGGCACACAGTCTGGGAGACTTTTTCCTCTGGTGCCTGACATGGCTGTGGCGGACCACCCTCACTGGGAAGAGGGCACTGCCAGAGGGAGAGGCTCTTGCACAAGAACGGGGTCCCCGTGCCAGGAAGCCCAGGTTCCACCCATTGTTGACCACATGAGATCTGGCACGGTAACATGACGAGGCTGTGTCAGCATGTGGCCCCTCAGGTTCTCGATGGCTGCAGTTATAGAGATTAATGAGATGATAAAAGGTGGTGGTGGGGGGGGTATTCAGCCAAGAGGGGAAACTTCAGAAAAAAAGGCTCCCATTCATTCATTCAAGATGTTCGTTGTAATTCCCGTTATGTGCTAGGCTCTGGCAGGTGCTGGGGATAATGGTAGTGACAGCCAATGTGGGGCTCAGGCAGAAGAAGGAGGTAAGAAAAGGCACCAATGAGGACATGACCATTGGATAGGAAAGAACATCAATTCTAGGAATGCTAAAGCCAGGCTTTTATTTAGATTTCCAACTTGCTGTACATTGCTCTGTACATACGTTGAAACATGCTGTATCCATCTTTGCCCCCGTACCTGCAGTTTGTAAGCTTGAGGTCACAGCATGTGTTGATAAAGAGTAATGTGGGGGGGGGGGGGGGTAGGAATTAGGATGATGGTAGAAGGGAGATAATCTTGAGCTCATTTCTCCTGCTCTTTCTTTCTTTCTTTCTTTCTTTCTTTCTTTCTTTCTTTCCTTCTTTCTTTCGTGTGTCTACATCGCAGGAGATGGCTGTGTGTAGAGAAACCAGCATAGAGATAATTATGGAGTTATCTGTCCAAGGAGGAGGAAGTTGTGTATTAATTGCCTCTATGGGAATTTTCTCATTATTCGTCACTCTACCTCTCTTTCTAAGAAGAATAATGAGAACAGACATTACATTTCACAAGTATGGGAGATGCAGTGGGAATGCTCGAATCTTTTAAATGATGAGAATTTGGTACCGTCACAAAGCTTGTAACCTACTCATCTTTTCCACGCACCCGTTCTGTTGAAGCCGGGTGCACGGCATGAAACCAGGTGCTGTGTTGTGGGTTACAGATGGCCTTTGTTTCCATCATCACTGTCCTTCATACCTCGTCCGGGGAGGCTTTAATGTGGGTTCTTAATGATGGCACTCATTTTAGTTATTTATCTCTAAAAGGAAAGAGCTTTAATACCTTCTCTGATTATAAAGGTCAGTTCAGGTTTTTATGAAAAGAGGTGGAACTCTCTTTTTTTTTTTTTTTTTTTTTTTTTTTTGCATATTGGAGCTGACATTGGGCTTAACAAAATGAGCCTCAAATTAATGTTGTCACCCAGATGATATCTGATTCAGGATTTTAGGATGCACTAGAAAAATGCCATTGCTTCCACAATAGCTCAGTCAATGACCTCCTTCATGCCTCTGTTCTTGAGTTCCCTGGTGGCCAATCTGGACAAGGTCAGCAGTGAGTACTGATAGGATGCCCTGCATGTTGCAGGGGCAGAAACATTTTTCTTTCACATCTGCCTTTCTGTGGATGGTGCCCTTCTGTGTGGCGGTGCCCCTTCTGGTATGTGCCAGTGAGGTTCCAAAAAGCACAGGAAGCCAGGATGCTGGTGCTCGCCTTCATTGTCAAGTAGCTATAATCCCTAGGTCTCTGCAAAACCCCTGCCACCTTTCAGGTCCTTTGTCCCGACGACCTGTCTGTGCAGAGGTGGAGGGGACAGAGGAAGCGAAACCGATGTGCACTCAAGCTCTCGGCTGGACGGTTTTACTACCCGATCCCATAAATCTCCTTACCTACCCTATGAGATCAGAGGTGGCATTGTCATTTTACTGATGTGGACCCTGGAATCTTAGGGGTGGTCATTTGCCCAAGGTCACACAACTAACAAGTCATGGCATTTGAAACCGTATCTTGTGATGACTAAGTTCATGATCTTTCCGCTACCTGCTCCTCAAAATTCAAAAGCCGTGTCCTGGGGCCAGGGCCACCTTCTCACACACAGCCCCTAGCAACTATCTGGCAGATAAGGGCTTGTTTGACTCCTATGCTGGTTTCTTTAGAAGCTTCATTCTCAGAGCTCCGGGACCTGACATCACAGGAAGAGCAAAGTTAAGCTTCACACCCTTGTCAGCACTTCCGTGGGTGGAGGGATGTGTTATTTTTCAACCTAAGGAATGAGATGTGGCATCCCTTTCAGCTAAATGAGTCCCATCTATTCAGCTCCTCTGTCTCCGGGATAGATAGAAACTTGGGACTTGGATAGGACAGGTGACCAGGACCAGGGTTGGTCTCTCTTTCAGTTACCCCCATTTCACATTAATGATTGGGGCGAGAACTCTCATTGTCTTGTGTGTGTGTCGGCAGGGTGTTTCTTTTAACAAGATGTTTTTCTAAATCTTTATGCCATTTGATAATCTAGCTATGTTCCCTTTATTTTTTTTTTTTTAAATGTTTATTTTTGAGAAAGAGAGGGAGAGAGAGAGAGAGAAAGTCGGGGAGGGGCGGGGGGTTACAGAGGATCCGAAGCAGGCTCAATCATGACAGCAGAGAGCCCGATGCAGGGCTCAAACTCATGAACTGTGAGATCATGACTGGAGCTGAAGTCGGACACTTAACCGATTGAGCCACCCAGGCGCCCCAAGCTATGGTCCCTTTTAAGTGCATCTGCTTCAGGGGGTGGCAAAGTACAGTGTGTGGGCCATACATAGGCCACCCCCAGTTTTTGTAAATAAAGGTTCTTATAGGCACACTCGTGTATCATCTATGGCTGTTTTCACGTTACAACAGAGTCGAGGAAGAGACCTCGGCCAGAGATCATGGCGGTACTCAAAACCTAATATATTTACTGTTGTCCTTTACGGAAAACCTGTGCTGACCTCCCTTTTCTTCCCCCCTAAGGGCACCATAATTTTTAAAGAAAAGAAATAAATTTACTAGCCCCACAGAAAACTTTCCCAGCATCTGCTTGGTCAGTAATAACAGGCCGGGAAGAAGCATACACACTGTATCCAACCCCAAGTGCATTCATAATTTCAGCATATAATAAAGCTCCTGTCCTACACCACGTTCTCTATTAACAGTAGAGGTACTACTAACTGGCTAGCTGATCTCGAACCAATAATAAAGTAACAAGATAAAAAGAGGACCCATTTCCCCGGCATCCAGTTTGACAAAGAGAACCTTGTGACTACCTCTGAAGTCCCTTCTGGTTTCGTTACCCGGTAACCTCCGCCTCGCTCCCCCAGCCCCCACGTAACTATCTCCATGTGGTTTAGTTATCCTACTGCTTTTCTCTATAGTTGTATGGCTTAGTTTTGCCTAAAACTCCTTTCTAAGTAAAGAGCACTTCCAGAGCCCATCACACTTTCCATTTCATTGGCATTACTTCACTTTCTTGGCGATATCATTCTTTCTGCATTAAAATTCTGTAGGGGTCATCAGTCCAGCAAACACAGTAAGCCGCAGTGGCCGCTCAGCAAATATTCTTGAAATACTCCACAGGTTTTTCTTTCCCCTTTGTGGGGATGGGGACCAGGGGCCGTAGGCTCTTGGGCCAGTTCAGACTGGCCCGTCTCCTGCTGGGTTGTGATCCCCTGTGGTGTGGAAAGGCTGCTGTTTTAGATCTATCCCCTGTGCAATGGGAGGGGTGGTGGTGGGGAAGAACATTGCTGACCCAGAGCAGCTCATGTGCATTGACTCTCTTTTTTTCTCACGGTAAAAAAAAAAAAAAATGAGGGGCGCCTGCGTGGCTCAGTCCGCTAGGCGTCCGACTTGGCTCAGGTCATGATCTCGCCGCTTGTGAGTTTGAGCCCTGTGTTGGGCTCTGTGCTGACATCTTGGAGCCTGGAGCCTGCTTCTGATTCTGTGTCTCCCTCTCTCTCTCTCCCCTTATTCACGCTCTGTCTCTCTCTCTCTCTCTCAAAAATAAACAAACATTAAAAAAATAATAAATAAAGAAATGAAATGAGACCTGATCGGTGGGCCTTAAATTTAGCTTCCAGTCAGTTAGTTGAAGGAAAGTTTCATTGTATCCATTCTTTGTGTTTTTCTTTTTTTCCTCCTTTTTCTTTGTTTTGTGACTGAAACAAAGTATAAATACTGGGTCTGGGGAGAGGGAACTGTTGTTAGGTTTGAGCCTTTTAAACTCTGTAATTACTCTATAAAGGCTGTGTATTTGCATCAGAAATGCATTTAGTCTTAAGTTTTAGTGTTTAGCATATGGAGCATTTATAATGACGGGGTGCTTCCAAAAATAAATCAACTCTATAGAAAATGTTAATCAGCCCATCCCCAGGGACTCTAGTGAGTATCTCCATTGTACAAATGAGGAAATGGACATGACAGTTAGTGGTTTGCCCAAAGCCACACTGTCACGGGCATTATGAAGATTTAGGCAAAAGTCCCATGTACAAGAAAATGCAGTCATGTTTTCGTGTAAGACACTGTGGGCCTTAGTCAAATTAACCTAAATTAAGATTCAGGGATGAACAAGCCTCTTGGTATTTGGAAGAACCTACCGCATCAATCACAAAGAGCTGGCTGTCTCCTTAAAGTTACCTGCAGGGTTTTAAATAGGACATAGACTTTTTTTTTTTTTTTTTTTTTTTTTTAGGTGTCTGTTGCTTGAAATCAAAAGCTCTGTATCTGGCTAAACATTGCCATGAAAATTGAAAAGCAACTAGTTCAAGTGTATTTCACACTGCCCAGGGAAAATCGTGTGGAAAGTACAGTAATGCCTCGATTTGTGGCATTCTACTCTTAGAATTGACAAGAAAGCAGCCTTCTACCAGGAACTTATTTCTAAAAGCCAGTTGCAGGGGGTTGGTTCAGGATATGTATGCAATCTTGCAGATAAATCTGCCTCTATAGGTTTGCATGGCAGAGTAAGGATTGACATCGAGGAAACACAAAGCTCTCCATTTTCAAAGAAACTTCTGGAATTAGTGTTGCTCTTTTCTTAGGCAAACATTGAGAGCTAGTTTTATAATTATTTTCCCCAAGAACTGACTGAATCAAAAAAAAAAAAAAAAAGACTTTTTCCCCTTGGTTAACCTCTAGTTAATTAAAAAATTCAGTTCTCGATCCCAGGAATCTTTCCTCTCTTCTCTTCTTTTCTTCTTTTCTTTTTTTTCCCCTAAGCTTCACGTGGGAGCTTGACTCCTTTTTTTTTTTTTTTTTTTTTTTTGAGTAGTTAGTGTTTTAAAGACATAACAGTTAACTATAATACCTCCGGTATCTGGGCATGGGAGCATGGCCTCATTCAAAGACATGGTACTGGCTGAGAGGGCTCACCCCCTGTTGTGGTAAACCTGCCTGCCAGGTCCCCAACTGTGAGGTTCTCTGTAATGCCGTGGATCAATTTGGGCAAAGCCAACGTGTAAATGCCGGGAGAAGGTGCTGTGTACAGGAAGACACCAAAGCGTGTTGCTAAGGGAGAGCCACACCTCACAGAGGGTCAATGTCAGGCACTCACCTCGAGCTTGCAGCTGCCGGGATTTGACTCAGCATTTCACCCTGCGTTCATCAGATCTGGGTCCCGTAGACCCACACTGACGGAGTTTACAAGTGACCGATCCGCCAGAGTGACCATATAATACGTGACCCAGTGAGTCAGGTTCAGTTCCGACCCAGCTGCCTTTGTGCTGTTGGGCAGATTGTCTAACTTTTCTAGGTGCTGTGGTCTTATCCGTGTGATTGGAATGTTAACGCTTTATAAAGATGTTCCAAGAGCTAGTGCCTGAGACATAAAACCGGGGAGATAATAGCTATTGTTATTATAGTCTCACTTTGGTTGTTGTCTCCATTTTAACTGTGCAAGTCAGCTTCGGAGACTGAATAATAGATGAAAAAATTGCTTGCTGAGCATAGGATTAGAGCACAAGGAGCCAGAGGTTCTTAAGGAGTGCCTCCATTGGGCTGGAATGGCTGGGCATACCGTCAGTTGACATAAAGGACATTATTTCCAGAATCTGAACACTCTACCCAGATGGTGCTGGATAAAGTCCACTGCGCTTTTAATCCATGGCTTACTTTTTTCTTAATTTCATGAATTTCTTAATTTCTTAATTTCACCACTTTTTTAGTCCGGGGGCCTCTGGTTACACTTTTTTTTTTTTTAAGTTTTATTTATTTATTTTGAGAGAGAGAGAAAGGGTGTGCAGTGGAGGGGGAGAGAGAGAATCTCAAGCAGGCTTGGCACTCTCAATATGGAGCCTGATGTGGGGCTCAAACCCGTAAACCCATGCAAGATCGTGATGACTAGAGTCAGACGCGTAAGCAGCTGAGCCACTCAGGAGCTGTGGATGCACTTGTTTTTAGCAGTAACAAAGGAGTCCCTGGTTCTTTTGTTTGGATTTGGCTTTCAAAACATCGTTTTGGGGGCTATTTATTGTACTTCCAGGATTGTGCCTTCTTCTGGTTCCATACTCAGGAAGTGAAATTTATAGGAGGGTACCTGGCTAGTCCCTAGGAGGGGCTGTGTATGTTAAGTGCTTATAGAAGGCAGTCCACTCCCTTGGATGTTATTACAAGGGGAGAGCATGCTTCTTTTAGGTCATTAAAACAGTCGCCATATATAAAGACCTTCCCTCGTGTGCCTGTGTCTGTTTTTCATTTTATTTTCTCTCTGGTTTAGGGATTGACATCCTGAAGCTCGTAGCAGCCCAAGTGGGAAGCCAGTGGAAGGATATCTATCAGTTTCTGTGCAATGCCAGTGAGCGGGAGGTGGCCGCTTTCTCGAACGGGTACACGGCCGACCACGAGCGGGCCTACGCAGCTCTGCAGCACTGGACCATCCGGGGGCCTGAGGCCAGCCTCGCCCAGCTTATCAGTGCCCTGCGCCAGCACCGGCGCAACGATGTCGTGGAGAAGATTCGGGGACTGATGGAAGATACGGCCCAGGTAATGTCCCTGGGTTGTTGGTCTTTCCAACTAAGCTTTGGGTCCCTGTGTTCAGATTTTACCAGGTGTCTATAATAAGGAAAAATACAGATATTGGGTGTTTGGGTCACACACACTCCCCTTCTGGGACCGTGTGGTTCTCGGTGGTTGTACGTTATGATCATCTAGAGAACTTTAAAAAATTTCTGGTACTTGGATTCCACTGTAGACCAGTCGGATCAGAATCTGTAGGTGGAGCACCACAGATCAGTATTAAAAAAAAAATTTTTTTTAATTTTTTTTTTTTTTTTTTTTTTTTTTGAGAGAGAGAGAGTGTGCGTGAGCAGGGGAGGGGCAGAGAGAGAGGGAGACAGAATCCGAAGCAAGCTCCGGGCTCTGAGCCATCAGCACCGAGCTGACGCAGGACTTAAACTCACAAGCCATGAGATCATGACCTGAGCATCCTGAGTCGGATGCTTAACCGACTGAGCTACCCAGGCACCCCAGAAATCAGTATTTTAAAAAGCTCTCCAAATGGTGTTAATTTGGAGGCGCAGAGTTGAGAATCATCGTGTTTGGGGTATGTTCTGTCTTCAGACTATGCAGCCAGATCTCGTTATCCCATGTACGGTCTCATTTTGCACAACACCTGAACAAATCCAAGCAGGAGGACTTTTTTTTTTTTTCCCCCTATTCTCCCCTTTCCCAGCCCTCCCCCAGGATATTTTTTGTGATGTAGTTTAGGAGGACTCAATCTTACCTTCTGAGGTTGCACGTGGTGCTGACAGCAGTAGGTAACAGGATTGATCAATCCTTCTTCTTGGGCTTGTTCAATCTGTACATCAGACGGGAACAGAGGGGACCCAGGAGTGTGACTTATTTATAGTCACTGGTCACTGAGTTCTGGCTTTGGAGCCAGGCAGCACTGGATTTGAATCCTGGCTGTGACACTTATTATCTGGGTGACCAAGGGCAAATTACTTCACCTTTCTCTACTTTTATTTTCTCATTTGTAAGCCAGCCTTATAGGGCTAATTGAGATTAGAAATAAAATATGTGGAAGTCCTGATATGTTGAAGATGTTCTACAAATGGTAGTTATGATCATAACATACCTGATTTTACTTAGCCTTTCCTTTAATCATAATATGCTTCCCTGAAAGGCCGTGAATTAAGTACAAATTTGAGTATTGACTTCTGTTTCTCACAAACTTCGATTGAAGTTTCTGAATGTATTCCCAAAGTAAAGAAAATGTTGCCACCGAGACCTGATAAAACCCACTTAAAATTTAAAAGGCCATTGTGTCGATGTTATTTTCCAGTGCTCCAAACTCATTACCTAAAGAGCTGGAGAGAGCTTTTCCCCCCATCAACTCTAACTCATTACTGTTCTGTACCAAATTTTGTGTATCAAGGGACTCAATTTTATATATCCAAGAGGTCCAAGTGCTTTTATTTTTTTGTACTAACAGTGTAGTCTTTCTTCACTATTGAAGTAAACAGTCAAGAGGTGGCTCTTTTATCTAAGCGAGTGGATAAAATTTATAGGTGCTAATTGGTACTGAAGGTGGTCTTTAAACTCCTCGTATATTTTTAGCTTCTTTGAAATGTGGAATTTCAGGAAAAGTATCTATTTATTTATTGTTATTTATTTATTTATTTTGAGAGAGAGAGTGTGTGAGTGAGCAGAGGAGGGGTAGAGAGAGAGAGAGAGAGGGAGAGAGAGGGAATATCCGAAGCAGGCTCTGTGCTGTCACACAGAGGCAATACGGGACTCGAAGCCATGAACCAACCATGAGATCATGACTTGAGCTGAAATCAAGTCAGATGCTTAACTGACTGAGCCAGCCAGGTGCCCCCAGAAAAAAATATTATGAACAGATGCAGTGGTAAACATTCAAAGGCACGCAGTAGTGTCTTGTGACTTCCTGAGAATGAGACCAAAAGTATGGCTCACAACTAAAGCTGGCTTCGAGTTAGCTGGATCTGGGGGAAAGGAAAGGAAGATGTTTAATCTCTAGTTGGATGAAATGACTGCCGTTCGAATAAGGGAGTTGAGAGGCAAACATGAACGGGCTTCCTTGGGATATTGACTCAGGGAAAGAGCTGGCAGGGCAAGCAGGAGACTTGAGGATTTAGATGTTGGAGAATAAGCCTCTAGGTTTTTCCATGATCCCTACAAGAAACGTAAATTGTGATCGATGCAATGTTAGCATTTGGTTGAGTGGAATCTTTGGTAAAGTAGAAAGATGATCATGATGAATTTTTAAGGGAAAAGAAGGTGTCTTATTAGAAAAAAAAATGCAAGCGTAGGAAAATATAAACATAGGGAAATGAGAAAGCGTTAATGTTATGTCATTAAATCCAGGTGGTACAGTGAGAAGTGAATTTTCTTGTTTATTTTTTTCTGTAATGAAAACACATTACTTTTGTGATTTAAAGTTTATTTATTTATTTAAATGGCAAATAGAATGTGACTTATTTAAGTTTTTAAAATTATATTTACTTATTTTGAGAGAGAGAGAGAGAAAGAGACAGTGCAAGTGGGAGAGAGGCAGAGAGAGAGGGAGACACAGAGTCTGAAGCAGGCTCCAGGCTCCGAGCTGTCAGTACAGACCTGACGCGGGGCTTGAACTCACGAGTGTGAGATCATGACCTGAGCCGAAGTTGAACGCTCAACCTACTGAGCCACCCAGGCACCCCAAATGTGACTTACTTATATTCAAGTTATCCTCACATACTGATTTCATAAATCAAGTGATACCCACTCTTCACCCCCAATCATACAATTGAAAGATGTGTCACTGGTATAGATTTGAAGAAAGTACGTTCTGGAATCAGTCTGTGTAGAGTCCAAATTCTGGATCCTCAATTTACCCACTGTGTGATCTGGGACAAATTACTAAACCTCTCTGGTCTCAAGTTCCCCATTAAAATATTTTTTAAATGACTGAGCTGAAAGGGCACAAGTGAAAGGGTAGGTAGGGCTTTGTTTGACTGCTGAATTGAGAGAGGGAGGGCCATCCTGTTTCAGTTTAGGGAGAGTAGACAGTGTGACCATATTTGTGTGACAATCTTCCTTGTAAATGTTTACAAGGACTGACTTGAGGTTTGTGATGTTGGGTTAGATTTGCCAAAAAAATCGCCGAGACTTATTTCGCTTTTTGATTTCTGCAAGTCTGTTTCATTTCTCTGTGCATACTCAGCAATCACTTAGAAAACTCAGTCCTAATCTTCAGGGTAATTCTCTTTTGGGGGTGGTGGTGATGGTGGTAGGGTGTTGACTATAAAAAATGACCTTTGGATGTTTCTCTGATGATTCCGTTGAGGTCCATAAATGTTTCTTGAGCACCTACTTTATTCCAGGCACTGTCACAGGTGTTGGGAGAGGTAGGCCCCAAAGTTTCTGTGGAGGCAACTGTGTTTGTGTATCAAGGAGAGTGATTTGTAACAAAAATCACTGAGTCAGTGAATCCGAAAACAAAACAAAATACTGAGTCCCGAAGTGCCAGACTCTTGTACCCTTGAGTGCTTTTCTTCTATCTCCTCTATATCCAACAAGATTCTAATATCTATTTTGTTATTTATTTTTTAAGGAACAGTGGCATCATACATCCTAGCTTTCCCTGTAGTTCTGGGGTAGCCTATGTGTGATGATGGAGTCTGAGAAGCCAATATGAAGCTTCTTGTTCCGTGTTTTCATAATGGCCATCATTGTCTAGCAACCCTGTGGACCCAGCTCTGACTCTCATTTTAAGAGCCAATGAGCATGGATTTCTGGCTGCCAGCCTTTATTAATCACACAGTATATAATTGTCTGCGGCTTATCTCTGAGATTAGTTGAGTCAAACAAGACACAGAGTGCAGGGGGCATAACTGAGACTTATTCTTCCCACTTTATGATGGATTTGTATTCTTGGTGTATTGTGGTAACTGCTGGGGACTTGAGACTTTGCCCTAGGAGTTAATGGAAGCTTAATGTGTAAAAATGACTATGCGTGCGTATGTTGAAAAATGGTTAATAGTTTTTGCTATTCATGAACCCGAGAGCACCCACATTAGCTTCCACTCAAAGGATTAGCCTGGTGTACCTTTTAGTTACCTCTGGCAAGGACAGCTGGGCCATTATTAACCATGGTGGCCTATTAGCCATGTTTTAGTTAAACACATCCAGAGTCTGACCTAAAAAAAATTGTTTTTATGTACTAAAAAAATTACATAATAAAATTCACTTTTTGGCGTGTTCTTTTTTTTTTTTTTTTTTTAAGACTTAAGTTTCTAAGAGCAGTTGTAGGTTTAAAAGAAAATCAAGAGGGAGGTACAGAGATTTCTCATATACCTTCTCCTCCGACATATACATAGCCTCTCCCATTGTCAATATCACTCACCAGAATGGCACATTTTTTACCAAGGAGGAACCTACATTGACATACAATGATCAGCCAAAGTCCATAGTTTACCTTAGGGTTCACTAAGTGTCTATTCTACAGGTTTGGACAAGTGTATAATGGTACATATCCATCATTATACCATCATGTGGAGTATTTAGACTGTCCCTAAAATCCTCTATGCTGTGCCCGTTTATCTCTCTCTCCTACCCCACCCACCCTGGCAACCACTATTTTTTTTTTTTTTTTTTTTTTTTACTGTCTCCATGGTTTTTCCTTTTCTAGAATGTTATATAGTTGGAATCATGCAGTATGTAGCCTTCTCAGATTGGCTTCTTTGACTTAGCAATATACAGTTAAGATTCCATCGTGTCTTTCCATGACTCGATAGCTCATTTGTTTTTAGCCCAGAATAATACTCCAGTGTTTAGTTGTACCAGTTTATTAATCCATTCAGCTACCTGACTCTTTCTTTATCTAAGGTGTGAGTTGTTTTTCAGTACTCTCTTCTTGGAGTTCAACATCTAAAGCCTTCTAGAATCGGATCTATTTTTCCTTTCCAGGGCATCAGCGTTTGGTAGAAGCAGCAGTGGGGCCGTAGTTGGAAGTTATTGGGACTTTGCCAAAGCTATTTAAAAACCCCAATACAGCATTCCAAATTGTATGTTATCTCTTTTTTCCCAACCTTTTGCTTTGATTTTCCCCCCCTGTGGCATTATTTAAAGAAAATCTTATGTAAGTAGCATATATTTAAGGTTTCAAAAAATTTAGTCCGACAGCTTTTTGTCATTTAATTAGAGAATTCTAGTGTGGTTACATTTCTAATGTAATTACTCATGTATTTGGGTTTAAATCTAACCATCTGATTATTTGTTTTGTATTTGTCTTATCTCTTTTTCTCCCCCTCTTTCTTGCCTTCTTTGGGATTAATCAAGTATTTTTTATGATTCTACTTCTCTTCCTTTTTTAGCTTGCTAGTTACACATGTTTTACTGTACTTTTAATGGTTACCGTAGAGATCACAACTTAAATTATGAGAGATGTTTCATAAGTGCGTACTTCTTACTATTTCTAAACAGCACAACGGCCTTAGGAGACCTTAATTCTATTTATCCTTCTCTTGCATTATGTTTTTTATTGTCTTGAATTTTAACACCACACATTTCTTAGCCCCCAAAAGGCACAATTATTACGATTTTTCATGTCAGGATTCCCATGGATAACACCTGCATCTTGATCTTTTCTGTTGTTCCTTGTTCCTTTCTGCAGCATCTGCTTCTACCTGAGATCATTTTTCTTTGGCCCCAAGAATACTTAGGGTAGGTTTCCGGCAATAAATTCTGTTTTTCTGTGTCTGGAAAATGCCAACTCAATAAATAAATTGCATTATTTGCCCTTTGGTTTTGAAGGATAGCTGGAAAAGAGAATTTAGTGGGACCGTTGTTTCTTTCCAGTGCTCTCATGTCTGTATGTAAGTTTCCTCTGCTAAAGAGCAAAGGAGATGATGTGATTTTATGTTCAAACTCTATTACCTAACAGACTAGATGTGCAGTATTATACTGGACTTTTGGGGCAAATGCAAAGACCAGTCTTAGACAGAGTCAGTGCGGTCAAGGAAGCTTACGGTTCAATGGGAGAAACTTCTATATACTTAGGGAGTGTGAGGGAATAAATCCACAAGGGTGGGAGGAGGGGTTGCTGGATATACAGCTAATCAGCCGGTAAGGCTCCAGATCGGAGCCTCAGTGTGGAGATGTGTGCCAGGTGAAGTTCCTGCCCTGGCAGCACGTCGCGGGGAACCCTGGCCTCTCTGCCTCAGTTTGTTCCTGAGGAAATGGGAGCGCCATTAGTGCCTGTCCTATGAGGTGTTGTGAGAGCTAGGTGAGTGTGCCCCCACAGTAAGCACTTCGTGAATGTTTACTGTTCATGGCTGCCATTATTCCCCGGGCTCTAGAGGCAAGAGAGATGGAAAAAGTGTTCCTAAGTAGCTCCAACTCATACACATAATGGATCCTTTAAATCCATCCACTTAGTGTCGGGTGGGGAGGTACTTCCCATTCCAACACTGGTTAAAGTGGGCAGTTGAGCATCAGGTTGCCATCTGGGTTCAGTGCCCAAGAACTGGAAATTCCACTAATGGTAAATATTTATTCCTTGCTGCCTGAGCGAATGTTCCTAGGCTGGGGATGTTTTCTCTAGCGAAGAAACAAAGGTGATGGTATGTGTGAAGATAACGGTCTGCTTTCTCAGTGGCTGTCAGAAAAAGGGAAACAAAATTGAGCAACTGAATCTCTAGATTTACTCTCACCCCTCCTCACCCCTCCCCTCCCTTCAACTTCTCTCTCTGTCCTCCCCTCTCAGATTTTTCTTTTTTTTTTTTGTTTAACTTTTATTTGCTTTTAAGAGACAGAGCATGAGTGGGGGAGGGGTGCGTGCACTTGAGCGCGCGCTAGCGCGCGCGCGCGCGCACACACACACACACACACACACAGAATCCGAAGCAGGCTCCAGGCTCTGAGCTGTCAGCACAGAGCCCGACACGGGGTTCAGATTTTTCTGAAGGCCCCAGATTTTTCTATTTAAAATGGAAGATCGAGTGGTTATCAAAATTGAATGAGGTACTGTTTACTTAACTGCGGGATGTAAGAAAGTGACATAGTAAAGCAATGCTTACTGGCTAGGTTCGACAGTAATTGTGATTGGAATTTCAGTATTCCTTTATTGTCTCAGTTTGATAAAGGATAGAAAAAGGGATTTTATGCACCTTTTACAGAATGATAATATTAAGAAGACCTGCAACAATTGAAAATAATGTAAAGTGTTACTTCAGCTCTCTGCTTTGACCAGCGATCCTCAAATGTAAAGAACTGGTGCTAATCCAGCAGGGGAGTTGGGTACCTTACCCCTCCTGCCCGCCTTCCATTAGATAAGACCGATCAAAACTATGCTGTAATGTAACTAGTGGACTTGAAGCCAGTGCTGTTGTTGTGGACTGCTGGGTAATAGAATGACTCTTTGTTAGACATTCTCGATCCCTTCCAGAAACCATGCAGGAGACCTGCGTCCCAGAGGCAGAGTCTTCCCCCCCTCCGGCCCCCAACTATAGTCGACGCTGTTTGGACACTGGATGGCTTTGCTTTGTATAATCAACTGGGACAGTCTCTGCATTGGGGACAGCACTGGGCATTCTGATTTTGCCACTGTTTCTGTGGCGGAGGGAACTACAGTTGCTGGGGGTTTTTTTTGTTAACCAGCTGCAGGATGCAGCTGTCCTTACCTAAGGTCTGACTGAGACCAGCTCTTTTCAGACACTTAACATAGTGAGGGCGAATCAAGGCGAATACCAGCTGTATGTTCAACTGTTGGCTTTTTGGCCATTCAGATTTGTCTTCTTCTTTAATTTACCAGTTGGTCATCTCTGAGAAGATAGGGATTATTATCCCAAGGCCCTAAGACGCTAGCTGAACTCAGCCTGTATCTCGCGCCTGCCCTCGGCCGGCCGTGTTACCACAGCATAGAGGGTCATTTAAGGTCAAGTCACTTAATTTGCAGGGTGTGACTGTGGGCTCTGGGGAACACCCCTGTGTGGTGACAAGGGGACTTTATAAAGGGATTGTTGCCACACGATAGGCTTAGGTACATTTCGTGGTGCTTGTGTTTAGGGTGGCCATCGCGTATAAAGAAGCAAGCTCTGTGAATAAGCTTTTAGGTTTTTAATGTCATTTCAGGCCATTCTACTTATTATCACATTCCAGGGTTTCATTCAGTTGGTCAACAACCTTTTGTGGAGCACCAGCTGTGTGTCTGGTACTCTGTAAAGAAGAAAGGTGGTCTCTAGGCCTTTGAGCAGCTCGGTCACCGAGAGGAAGACTCTTGTGCAAATAATGTGCAATTCAGTGTGATAAGCAAATGTTATAACAGAAGGGTACACAGGAAATTATAAGGTTGTAGCAGAAGGCAGGGGTACTGACCTACCCAAAAATACAGAAAACAATAGCAGACGTATATTTGTCCACTTGAAAAAGTCATTTTTAGGGGCGCCTGGGTGGCTTCGTCAGTTAAGCATCTGACTCTTGATTTTGGCTCAGGTCATGATCTCATCGTTCGTGGGTTTGAGCCCCACGTTGGGCCCTGCGCTGACAGTGTGAAACCTGCTTGGGATTCTCTTTCTCTCTCTTTCTTCCCCTCCCCCACTCACACTGTCTCTTTCTCTCTCAAAATAAATAAGGAAAAAAAGGTACTCTTTTTTTTTTTTTAATGTTTATTTATTTTGAGAGACAGAATGAGCAGGGGAGGGGCAGAGAGAGAGGGAGACAGAATCCCAAACAGGCTCTGCGAAGTCAGCACAGAGCTTGACATGGGGCTCGAACCCACCAACTGCAAGATCATGACCTGAGCTGAAATCAAGAGTCGGACGCTTAACTGACTGAGCCACCCAGGTGCCCCCCAAAAAAGGCATTCTTAAAAAAACAGACTGTAGTTTCTCTCAAGACTGGATTTTGGTCCTCTTCCCCGAGATTTTCTGTCTGGTTTCTGCTGAGGAAGCCCTACCTAATCACACTTAGGGCTTCTCAAGCTTTTGACTCTGCAAAGAACACTTGTTTTACTGAGAACCTTGTTTTGTTTTACTCCGTCGCAAGCTGTTCAGAAAGCTTTCACTGTTGCACAATGTTAAAGGTACATAAATAAGTTTCCAGTGCCCCACTTCATGGAAGTGAAGTTCGAACTTTGAATCTTTAAGAACTAATAGAACTAATTGGCGGATCCAACAAATTGACTTTCAGCTTCGTGAATTCATGGCTGTCTTCTAAGGATCTGGGGAAGATTGGAACCAGAGTGTGTATACTAGAGATCAGGAGTGTAAATACCCAGTCCTGCACTTGCCATTGAGTGGGGGCTCAATACAGTTTTGCTACTATCTTCTATGTTGAAATTAAAGTCTACATTCTTCCGTTTTTAACTCAAGAGCAAATGATACCACTCTACTTTCAATAAATGCACATTAAGGAGAAAGGGAGCCAACATTTGCTGAGTATCTGTTGTGTCCCAAATGCTGTCTGGGTGCTTTACATCTGTGATTATCTAGCAAGCTTCATCGTTCTGCAGGGTATAGGTAGGTATGAGAATTAAGACATCATTTTGTATTTAGTTCAAGGCCATGTCCATTGTAAGATGCACCATTATTGCATATACTACCAAGGTAGCAATTAAAACACTGCCAATTATAGTTGTAAGATTTATCCCTATTTGAGAGATGTTAAAATGTGAAAAAATATATATCGTAGGATTAATCCAGTATGGTAGTTGAGCTTGAGGTGTATAGTTTATAAGGAGCTTCTTGGGGATCTTGAGATTGATACATTTTCTCTCCCAACACGTGTTTGCACATGCTTTTTCTTTTCCTTTTTAAAACTGCTTTTGAGGATAGATGGATTAACATAACCGACTTATTTAGTAAACATTAATGGAATGCCCATTATGTTTTGAGCCCTGTGTCCAACACTGGAGATACTAGATGGAAACATTTACGTATAAGACACACATAAAACACAAAACCTGGGAATCCTCCCTCAAGTTGCTGACAGTTTTACAGGAGGGGTAGGTATTTGAGCCCCACGTTAAAGGATATTCTGTAGACTTGAAGTGGGCTTTTATTTTTTTCCTGAGGCACGGTATCTCCATGTTCAGAAAAGGCAGTCTATTAGTTGATGACATTTTCCATTGCTTAATCCACACCTTCACTGGCTTTCTCAAAGAATCCACTGAAATGAAATCAGAATCAATATGGTGAAAAGAAGCTTATTTTCTCCATCAATTACCAGTGCTGGATATCATATTTTTAATTTATTTTTAAAGCCAAAACTCATATCTTGATAAAGCTTAGTAGCTTCCAATTCGGGCCCAGTTTCTCCATTTTATGTTTATGAGACTATCTCTTGTTCTGTTATCACACATGTACCAATCGCAGGTACACGTGCTGGTGAGGAATTGCATCATGGCCAGCAGTAGGTTTTATTGTATACCAGTTAATTTCAGTTCAACACTTTCAATGCTTAATTCTTCATATTCTTTGGGAGAGGTAGCTTTCACTCCTGACTTTCCCATTAAATTTTTTTTTTTTTTTCAGAGAAACTTTTGATTTACCCACAGTTGGACTTTGTCAGGGGACAGTCTGCAGTGAACAACCATGAACATGACTTATCACCAAAAAAGTACTAGAAAAAAACATGGGGGAATTTTTCTTTGTTCTTATTATCCCAACAGTAGGTCAGTCTCTTTTGAGAAGGATAGAAAACACTGAAGTCACACCAGTAAGATTCGACTACTTAACAATAAATGGATAAGCCAGAAAACATCATAGGTAAGTCAAAAGAATAATAACTGGGAGAAGTTGTTTGCAACATAGGGTTAACAACCTTAAAAAAATCAAGAGCTTTTACAAATTAATGAAGAGACCAAGGACCCAAAAGAAAATTGGGCAGTCTGTGAACAAGACAGTTCACAAAAAAGGAAATCGTGAGGGTTCCTAAAGGTATACAGGTTTTTTAGCCTTGCTCGGAACAAGAAAAATTAAAATGGAAACCTGCACAGAGATACAATTTTAACTTCTTAGATTGGTAAGGAGGAGAAGGTATGACACCATTTTTTGTGTTGTGAGAGTACAGAGAAAAAGGGATACTGTCTGTTGCCGATGTGTGTGTACGTGAGCCCAACCCTTATGGAGAGCCATCTGGTATTATCTACCAAAGTATATGGCAGTTGATGATTGACCTGGTACTTCCAGGACTATGTCCTACGAATAGTCCCACGTGCCTCTGCCATGTGTGTAGAATGTCCCAAGTAAAGTATTCCTTGTAACGTCATCTGTAATAAAGGAGTGGAGGCAGCATAAATGACCTTCAACAGAGAACTGGTTGTAGAAGTTGTGGAACGCCCGGACAGTGGAACAGCATGCATTTGTCGAGAGGAGCGAGTATTGTGTTAAAAAAAAAAAAAAAGTAAAATAAGAAAAATAGTAACAACTAAAGAAGAGGTGGGGAAGGGTAGAGACTATATAATACCTCTTTATTGGTGTAAGTATCGACTGGGAGGAAGAACACACGAGGAATTGGTAAGAATCACCACCCGCAGGGGAACCTAGTAGATGAGAACTGTGAGTCAGAGATTAATAAGGGAGAAGTATTTTTCACAGTAGCTCCTTTTGGAATTATGTACCAGGTATATTCCAATTCTAATGGCATGCATCCAACTAATGATTTTATTAAATAACACTAATTTAATCAAACTTAGCAAGTTCAAAACAGTTGAGTCACTGAGATGAGCTTGAGCCTTCTTACCTCAAGATCATGAGTTTCCTGTGAAATTACTTTCTGTCTTCCACAATGCCTTAAGGCAAGCTTTGTCAGATTCATGCACCTCCTTTTCATGGTTAGAATTGGTCAAAGACTTTTTTGTGGGAAAGGCTTCCTCATGGGTTCTCAGTGAGTGAAATGTAGGGAAACCCACGTCATTCCCGGCAGCGTGACCTCCTCATGTGTCCACGGGGCCGAGCTCTTGTAAGGCTCAGCAGTATGTTTGGATGTGAGTGGGCTCCAGCCTGGAACCAAGAGAACCCACTTACTCTCTCTGTCATCGCTTCCTTTTTCGAGAAAGCTAGTCAGTGAGTCAGCTCAGGGCTGCAATGTTACCGTTGATGTCAGCAGGCTGGACAGCTTGCAGACACAGCGCCAGCAGCTGGGCGGGGCTCACCCTCCCTTCCTTCTCCTTCCAGAGCCAGCTGGTTCTTACCAGCTCTGGCAGCTTCATACAGCACTACTTGTGGCTTCCTGTGGCTTTTCCCCTCTGCATTCAGGAGAGGAACAGTTCTCTTGCTTAGGGCAAGGATTAGTCACCTTCACATAAATGTGGGTGGATTTGTAGCCTTTGGGATTCCCTTTAGAAATTAACTCTTAGAAATGACATATACACACAAGACTGTAGCAACTGCCTTGACTTGGGCTTGGCGTAGTTAAGGGAGAAACACACTATGGCCAGCTAACCTGGGATGCAGTTTCAATATAGGCTTAACTGAGGTTGCAGTCGATACAAAATACTTTCATGATGCTATGCTTGGACGGATCTAGGGTGGGTGTGAGGTGTCTTTTAAAATAATTTCCCGGTGGCTTTGCCATTCTTGGGCCAAGTTAATCCTATGAGCCTCCCGAGGATGAGTACTGTAGGTCCTGCTGTTGGTCCCCAGCTCTCGGGGACAGTGCACACCTCTGCGTCCACTGAGCTCTGCTACTGCTGTGGGCTGGCATCGGGCTTTCCAGGGAAGACGAGCAGGGCTTTTTGGCATCGCACTCCTGTTCTTTCTTCCATCCCATGACCTCCGGTGGCCCTAGGGGGATCTAGACAGCATGAGGCCAGCAATGCCCACTTGCCAACTGATGATTTAGATTTAAGTGTTAGCCCTGTTCCCTGCTTATGCAACGGAAGCCCCCTCTTGTTTCCCTTTCCTGGGACAGGGGCTGGGCAAGAGAAGAAAGACGGAATGACAACAGACTAAAGAATCAGAAGCCTAGGGGCGCCTGGGTGGCTCAGTCGGTTGAGCGTCCGACTTCAGCTCAGGTCACGATCTCACGGTCTGTGAGTTCGAGCCCCGAGTCGGGCTCTGGGCTGATGGCTCAGAGCCTGGAGCCTGCTTCCAGTTCTGTGTCTCCCTCTCTCTCTGCCCCTCCCCCGTTCATGCTCTGTCTCTCTCTGTCTCAAAAATAAGTAAAATTAAAAAAAAAAAATCAGAAGCCTAGGAAAAGTTTGGGGAATTTTTGTCTTATAGTTACTTGGCTCTTAGCCCTTGTTTAAAATTTATTTTCCCAATTAAGAAAATAAGGCTTATGAAACAAAGAGAAGTTGAAAACACAGTACAACAAATACCCATAAGCTTAACCACCTAGATTTAACAATTAACTCACATTTTAATGTCTTTGCTTTATCTATATACGTGAATGTATATTTCCGGGTCATATTCCCATTTCTAAGACTTCCCTCCAAATTTCTTAACAACTGATAACACTTCTTTTAAACGCTGAGGAATCAGCATCTTCCCATTTCCTTTTTTTTCTTTTTGTTTGTGAAAAGAAAATTTTATAATTTTACTAGGTGTAAATTTGGATTATTCCTGCCAACACCTTTACTCTGAGTGAATTTAATAAGAACTCACACTCAGAAGAATAAAGCCATTGTGTCCCACCCATTTTTTCTCTTTTTCGTTGTTGAGATCACCACCGTATTTCATTTATTAAAGAGAGAAATCGTTGTATTTCTCAGGTTTTCTTCAGTATCTGAACTTAGGAATTGAATAGATTCAGATAAGTTTTTTGAGAGACAGCTGGTAACCATCATTATCTGAACCTTACTTATATATGAAATCCTGGAACCACATAGATTTAGATGACAAAGGTTTCCTTATCATCTGGATTCCTGTTCTCTAAACAAAGGGACTGCATAAGATTCAGATATCTAGATGCTTATATGGGCGGGGAAGATAGCACTTGCTTTTATCAGAGCCCCGGCTTACATATCTACCAGACCTATAGGACGTCATGAAATCTAATTTGATTTTGATTACACGAGCAGCTGGGAGAGCAGGGGAAACAAGCTTGAGATAATATCATAATCCTCAAATAATTTTAGTTATGTATTTATTTGTGACTGTAATTCCTTTGAGATAAAACTTCAGTGGAAATTACGTGGTTTTTTTTTTGTTTGTTTTGTTTTGTTTTGTTTTTTTTAAACAGCCCCTGGTCTGTCGGATCGGAAATATTTTCAAATACAAATGCAAGTCATTGGTCCACCGTTGAGGTGTCTGATATTTACAGAATCTCTCTCTCATCTTTATCTCAGGGCCATCATCCAGCCGGAGTCTAAGCTCTGCCACTGAGTTACAGATCCTTGCAGACCCCACCTTTTGCTTCTTCCTTCTGGCTCAGCAGCCAGGGCACCTCCTTGTGGTCATGTGGTTGCTCATACTGAGGTTACGGGGTTTGTCATTTTTCTGTAAACATAGTGGGTCCAGACAGAGAAGTGACATGGCTCAGCAAAGAGGGTCGCTTTGAAACTGGACAGACCTGATCTTGAATCCTGGCTCCGTGACCTTGGGCAGGGTAGTCAAACCTCTTAGAGCCTCAGTTTTTTCATTTGTAAAATGAAGCCCCTAAGAGCTACCTTCACAGCAAATGGAATATGTGTATTTCACACTGAATCATTTAAGCACAGTACTGGTAATGGTTTATTTCTTAAAGTCCCTGTTGTTTGCTGGATCTGAGTGACAAGCTGGTCAACTCAGATGGAATAGCAATTAGTTTTCATTGAATTTAGCAAATGGGCTTTTAAACACCATTATTAAAGTGATGGAAAACGTCGCAAATGTGACATAGGATTCTCCCATCTTTCTAAGTGTTGGAGGAGGCCTGGAGGGAAAGTTCAGCTGAAAGGGTAGCTTTTGATTGTGAGGAGTTCTCTTCTTGAGGCTGTCGGGCATATCGGTGGGATATGAAATCTTGTGGAATCCCAACTGGCTAGTGCCAGGAGCCAAGGGGTTAAGTTGAACCATTTTAGCAGATTGGCAAGGAGCATCTAGGCTGGGTAATTAATGCTTCATTTCAGGGGGTCATTGATGCATCAAAGTTGTGAATTCGTTTTATGAAAACAGATTGTGCAACCACAGGGAGATTATAATTGGGTAGTAATTGAAAATAACTCAGTGGTAAACTTTCGTTGAGTGAACCAGTTAGGGGTAACTTGGAAGGAGAAAGGGAGTTGGGGGTGGGTGGGTTGAGGGGAGAGAAGGAAATAGCCATAGTATGGCAAACAATAAATAAGACATAATTTCAACAGAGATGACCTAGTCTAATCTTTTTTGTTCAGAAATGAGGAAATAGGTCTAAGGAGGGAAGTGATTTCTCCAAGACCACACAGCTAGTTGGAAGTCGATTTCCTTTCCTCTCTTGCAGTGGAATTTCCAGGATGTTAATGATTTTGATGTTGAGGAGTTGACTGTGGGGCACATGAAATGCATGCTGGAAAGACAGCCTCTGAGGCTGGCATTCTCTGGCCGATTCCTGTTTGCAGACTATATTTGGGAGTAGTCTTGGAACCTTATTTCATTTCATTTATAAACCACTTTTGCCATGACTGAGGCTTGGAAGGATTTTCCTCTACCATCCCTGGCTACGCCATCCCCAAGGCTACTCAACAAGGAAAGCGATTTGGGGTTTGATGCTAAAACAGAAGAATTACTTCTGAGCTTCAGTTTCAGGTTGTAGTTGAGCTGAGCACCCAGAGTGGGTGCTCATTTGGATGCCGTAGGAGTGGAGGGTCGCAAAGACACAGCTGGAAATGAATGGCTCATCCCGGTGTAGCCCAAATACAAGTTAAATCACTGTTCTTACAAGGACTGCTACAAACCTCTACAGCCCCGGGATGGTCAAGCCCACCAATTTCAATCAATACCTTGGTTCCCTCATCCATTTGGATGGTATCTTGTACTCGGTGGTTCTGCTAATCAGAAAGGAAAGCAGTCAGGTCAGCAGTGGACCTTTAGGTGTGACTCAGCTGTTGAGTAGGTGAATCATTTATCTATCTCCCTTCCCCTATCACTTGGGACTAATAAATACAGTATCTGGCAGGACTAAGTGTACTTGCATAGAAACTCATCAGGAGGACATTTGGGGCTCATTTGGCAAAAGTAAATTGCACGCTCTTGAAGTCCGCACAATAGAACCATTCTGGTTTTGGCTGCTTGGGGAGCTCTCCCCTCATTATCCCTGCTGCCTCCCCCTTCCGTGTGTCTTACCGTCTCTACCTCATTTCTCAAGTGAGTCTTCTAAGTTAGCATGATTTGTCTCCTGGCTGTAAGGCAAAAAGAATTGTATTTTTAAAGTTTCTGCAAAAGGACTTCAAATATCCGGTGGATATATTGCCTTCATTGGCCAGATTTCTCCAGAGGCCTTTCTTTTAAGTCGAGTGTCTACCTCACTGCAGTGAATTGGAGGGTAATGTTACCCTTTTGTGCCTGTGGACACTTAACGGAAGTATAGCGAGGTGCTCTGCCAAGTATGTGATCTTCCAAGGTGGTCCTGTTCCTCGGCTACCAATATAAATAAATAAGAGCTACTGTAGCCATAATATTTCCAAGTTAGCAAATAGAAAATATACTTATCAGTGGTGACTGCTTTTATTTTATTTATTAAAATTTTTAAAAAATATTTTATTTATTTGAAAAGAAAATTTTAACGTTTATTCATTTTTGAGAGACAGAGAGAGACAGAGCATGAGCAGGGAAGGGGCAGAGAGAGAGGGAGACACAGAATCCGAATCAGGCTCCAGGCTCCGAGCTGTCAGCACAGAGCCTGATGCGGGGCTCGAACTCATGAACTGCAAGATCATGACCTGAGCCTAAGTCAGACGCTCGACCGACTGAGCCACCCAGGCACCCCAGTATTTTATTTATTTTTGAGAGAGAGAGAGAGAGGGAGAGAGAGAGAGAGAGAGAGAGAGAGAGAGAGAATGGGGGAGGGGCAGAGAGAGAGGGAGACGCAGAATCCAAAGCAGACTCCAGGCTCTGAGCTGTTAGCACAGAGCGCAATGTGGGGCTCGAACCCACACACCGTGAGATCATGACCTGAGCCAAAATTGGCTGCTTAACCAACTGAGCCACCCAGGTGCCCCATTGTGGTAACTTCTTTTAAAAATAACTTGTATTGTTTTTATAGTTATAGAAGTTGATATGTCCCTGTAGAGAATTTGGAAGGCCCAAAGATGCATAAGGAAAAAATTAAGTCCCTCATAATCTATTTTGTGAATATTTGGCTAAGTGTATGCTTAAAGATTTAACAAGAGGACCCTTTTCTGGCTTTCTTGTTTAGAGTGTTTGTCTTTTAGTATCTAAACCTTATTAATAAGTATTCTTTATTTGCTATCAACTCAACAGTGAACATGAACTTTCTGAATTAATAATTAATTTATTCCACATATCCCGATGACTTAATTTTCTTTTTAAAAAATTTTTAAGTGTTTTATTTATTTTTGAGAGAGAGAGTGAGTACGAGCAGGGGAGGGGAAGAGAGAGAGGGAGACACAGAATCTGAAGCAGGCTCCAGGCTCCGAGCTGTCAGCACAGAGCCTGATGTGGGGCTCAAACTCATGAACCGCTAGATTATGACCTGAGCTGAAGTCAGATGCTTAACTGACTAAACCACCCAGGTGACCCCCAATGACTTAATTTCCATTTAGAGCTATCTAATAGGTATCGTAGGTAATACAATGCTTGAGTTGCTGTGTTGTAACCCAGTGTTGATGGATATTGTAAGTAGTAAGGTAAAGGGAGGAAAGAAGTTAATTTTCTATGAGCAGCGTTTTTTTTTCCTTATAGGAAAAGTGCAAATAATTTTAGAGAAATCTGGAAATCAACCAGCTGCTGTGTATCCTGCATAAAGGGAGAGATACCTATATTTAGTAGCTGAATAGATTTTCTAGAAAGATGATTGTCACATGAGCTCTGGCTTTGGCTGTGATTGTTAGCCCTACGGTGATGACGGTAAAACCACTCTTAGGGACATTTTCTTATTCGCTGGACTCATCGTTGATTATAAGAGAGCATCACTGCAGCATTCTGTCTCACTGAATTGTGTTGGAAATCACGTACTTAATTTCCACTGATAGGATCCTTTGGCCAAAGTGGGGGAAAAATAAAATATTTAAAGTTTTGAGCTAAGTTCAGGAAATAGGTGGGTGGACTCCTTAGTCTGTTGGCATGTGATTTGTGGGCAGGAATTTCTTTTTTTAAGCAAGAACAGTGCAGTATATTGACTGACCATGTCGTCCAATGTAATGTGGTCCCTGAGAACCAGAGTGTAGACAAGTGCTCTTTGTCTAATTGAGTGAATAAAAAATGTGTATTGGCATGAATGGCCATGTGCATTTCAGAGAGGAGGGGCACATGCCAAGGCCTATTGAATTAAAAGTGTAAAAGCAGAAACATAAAATTTTGTCTGTGGATCAGAAAGGGGGCAGCTGGGAATGCGTTATGCAAGTCTTCAGCTTGTACTGGGGAAGCAGAAGCAGGGTGTGGGTGGTTGTGCAGAGGAAAACTGCTGTTGGAACAGTGGGCAGGTGCAGTAATCCGTGGTCTTTGGAATCTCCAGTCAGTTGCAAGAATTCCTCAGGCCTTACAGGTTGTAAAAGAAGCAGCTGTGTTTGCCTTGTGCGTTTTACAGCCCTTCAGCACAATACTTTGAAATGAGGGTCAGTGTCTTCCTGATTGAGGAACTTGACAATGTTTTGCCTGTCGTGTCTGAGTGAAGTCATGAGGGTTCTAAGAAGTGGTGATTAGCACTCCCTGAACCCTGCCCTGTGCGATCTGGCCCCCTGGCCCCCAGATTTTCATCCATGCCAGAAGAGCCAATAAAAAGATTCAAGTCAATGGACTAAGAGATGCCACAAATGCCTGCCAGAGTTCTAAAGCAGAGTGTCAGATGACAAGCTAAGTAGAGGTATTAAGCAGACCTGAGTTGAGCACCGGCCTTCTCCCAAGGGCTGTGTCCCCTCTCTGGACCTTGGTCATTTCATCTGTAAAACGGGGTGATATCGCCTATCATTTCCCCACTGCACACCTAGGTACAAACCATGCTTTTACCTGACCCGGCCACTGTAGCAGCATCCTAACTGGGCTCTCTCTTTTGTTTCTTGCCCGCCCTCCCCTACCCCCCAAAATCCATTCTCTGCATACCAGCCAATGGGCATGAAGCTCACCATCTCCATGTGAAACCATCTTGTTTGTTTGCTTCCTTGTTTTTGTCTTTCTGACCCTCCCCTCCAGAATGCAAGCTTCACTGTCTCCATTAAGTCCTTAGGAGCTCTATACTGGCCCCAGTGGGGTGGTCCTCACTCTCTTCCAGCTGCTTTGGCCTCTGGTGTTCTCCTGAGCTGCTTTGAAATGGGAATGAGTCTTAGCTCTGCCCCTTACTCTTTGGGAGCCCATAATTAAGAAAGTCATGTCATTTCTCTAGACCTCAGTTTCCTTACTTGTAAAAAGAGGATGTGTTCGTTTGCTAGGGCTACCGTAATAAAGTATCGCAGACTGGAAGCTTAAACAGCAGACGCTTATCTTGTCACAGTTCTGGAGGCTAGAAGTTTGAGGTGTCCTCAGGCTTCTTGACTTGTAGAAGACGGTAACCATCACCCTGTGTCTTACATGGTCTTTCTGCTGTGTGCCTCTTCTAAAGGCTTCTTCTAAGGATACCAGTCCTATTGGATTAGAACCCAATTATACCTTAATCACCTCTTTTTAAACTTACTTAGTTGGCCCCATCTTCAAATACAGTCATATTCTGAGGTACAGGAAGTTACAACTTCAGCATGAATTTTGGGGGACATAATTCAACTCATACAGAGGGGGCATACTAGATGTTATCTAAGACCTACACCAGCTCAATCCATTTTTTTCTAAGTTGGAGATCTTCCTGTTCACTCCCTTGTCCAGTTCCGTTCCTGTGAGGTAACAGCTTCGTGCACATGCTTCCTAATTTTTAATGCTTAACGCTTAGCCAGAACCACGTATATTCTTGAGGGTTTAAAAAGCGTGTGTGTATGTGTGTCTAGCAATAATGTAAGTTACAGGCTGTCAGAATGGCAGAATTCATCTATAAAATAGTAAATGGAACAAAAATAGCATCTGAGAGGGTGTTTTGATTTCATTGTTTTCCTCTACAGTTTTTGAAGTATATAATAAGAAACATTTTTATTTGTTTGTTTCCCCTCACAGCTGGAAACTGACAAACTGGCCCTCCCGATGAGCCCCAGCCCACTTAGCCCGAGCCCCATCCCCAGCCCCAACACGAAACTTGAGAATTCCACCCTGCTGACGGTGGAGCCTTCCCCGCTGGACAAGAACAAGGGCTTCTTCGTGGATGAGTCGGAGCCTCTTCTTCGCTGTGACTCCACATCCAGCGGCTCCTCGGCTCTGAGCAGGACGGGCTCCTTTATTACCAAAGGTACAGACGTTGGCAGAACGGCAGCAGGGTATATTCATTGTTTAAGCCTCCCCCAGAGGAGCCCCCGGGGTTTCTCCCTGGCCAGCCTCACAGCCAGATAGTTGCCTCACGGGAGTGATCTGCCCAGGAAAACCTATGACAGACCCCAAGGTGAGGCTGGCCCCAGAGGAACCCAGGCATCAGACAGCGGGGACCCACCCAGGAAGTCTTTACGGCTCTTTTGATCTGGCCGAGAGCCTGCATTGGTCGCCCTTTATCCTCATGATGCTATCGAAGGTGTTTCGGGGAAGGTCCGATAAAATGTTGTCTGGCAGGTTTTTTTGAAAATTATTTACCAGACCGGGTTTGCAGAATCCAAGGATTTAGAGTCTAACCTATCTTGGGGGTCAGAAGTGTAAGTTTCAGTGACTCAAATTAAAATGCACTCTCTTCAGAATCATTGCAGAGAACAAGGTTTTAAACATTGAGGATTGGTACTTTTGGTAAATAATTTCCCACTTTTGGATATTTCATGGCAGGCATGTTATGTTGTAGTTTATGTTTATAAAATATGTTCTCTCTTATATACCTTACCTATTTACATTTATCTATTTTATATTTATAGGAAAGATTTATATTTTAGTTTGTATTTTATGCTACATATTATATTTTTGAGAAAGCTTTTTAGAGGAGTAATAAATACGTTACAGTCCCTTGTCTCATTGTAAGGTGTGATCCAAGAAGCAGTATTTTCTTATTTGTGTGCTTTTGCCCTTGTAGTTTAGTTTTGAAATGTGGCAATGTAATTTGAAAGTCAGATAAGCAGATTACATGGACTTGGAATTTTTGAGGGGAAAAGGGCGGACTGATCTTTGTTTAGTAAACACATTGCAGATGGAAAAGTGGTTTTTTTGTTTTGTTTCCTTAAGTTTCTCTAAGTATTTCAGCATTCTGCTGAGTTATAGAAGAATCCCGAAGTCTTTTAGGTCTAGACAAAAGTCGCGCTAAGGACAGTCAACAACCCATGCAAGTGGTTCCTTGTCTGCTCTCTGTTAGGCAGATCTTATTATCTTAAGCGCAATGCAAGTAAAAACTATTGTATCGTTTAAAATGTGCCAGGGGTTCACTCACACACCTTGGGGTGGGGGTGGGGACGGCCTGGGAGAGGGGAACTGCCCCTCCTAGCGCTGTTCTGTTTCCCCAGTCCAGTCCCTTGACCGCCCCTTACCTTCCCTGTCCTCCCTGCAGAAAAGAAGGACACGGTGTTGCGGCAGGTACGCCTGGACCCCTGTGACTTACAGCCTATTTTTGACGACATGCTCCACATTCTGAATCCTGAGGAGCTGCGGGTGATTGAAGAGATTCCTCAGGCTGAGGACAAGCTGGACCGGCTATTTGAGATTATTGGAGTCAAGAGTCAGGAAGCCAGCCAGACCCTCTTGGACTCTGTGTATAGCCATCTTCCCGATCTATTGTAGACCATGAGGGATACCGCACTCTGGAAATTACTCAATTTAGTGGCAGGGTGGTTTTTTGTTTGTTTTGTTTCTGTTTTTCTAGTTGCGTGTGTGTGCATGTGCACGCACACGTGCGTGTGCGTGTGTGTGTGTGTGTGTGTAACAGAGTATATGGCCAGTGTTTTGAGTTCTTTCTTTTTTTAACCCTTCTAGGAAATTAGTTTATAAGCCTTACTCAAGGTGTCACTGTTGAAAAATACCCACCACTAAAGTTTTTTAGGTTCCATATTTTCTGTTTCAACTTCTTATGTGTTTTCAAAATTGTTCTGTGCACTTTAAATTCACTTAATGTACCACAGATGCAGTGTGGCTTTTCCTGCACACTGGATTGTGAGGCTCTGAACTTCTTAAAAGTGTAATGGCATCTTGTGAATTCTATACGCAGTCTTCGTGTCTCGACATCCACATCAGCTTTTTATTTTTTAATTGTAACTTTTTTTTATTATTATTTGTAATTTACAAATTTTCTTAAGGGTTAAAGAAGTGTAATACCCCGTTGCGTTACTGTAATGCAATAGATTTTGAGTTATCGTTTTAATATGCCTTGTTGTATAGTTCATATTCATGGCTGAAACTTGACCACACTGTTGCTGATTGTATGATTTTCACTTGGGCACCGTGTAGAATGCCTGATTACTTGTGCCCCTCTTATGCTAATGATGCTCTGGGCTGGAGACATGAAATCCTCAAGCCATCAGACCTTGCTATTTAAGTGGCTTGACACCTGGGCCACCAAAGAACTTGAACTTCATCTTTTAGGAATTGAGCTATTCTGGAACGTATTGCTGCACTTTGGAAAGTCACAACTGAGTGCCCGTGGCACCTTTTTCCATAGGGGATTTGCTCAGTTTTGCTTTAAAAGATGTCTTGTTTTTTTATACACACGTAGTCGGTAGGTCCAGTCTGCCCTCGAGGCCTTGGTCTTGGTGGGTGTCCTTTGTCATTCAATCACTTTAATTAAAAGTGGCTGCAGCTGTAAGAGCTCTTGTCTGATATATTTGCAACTCTGCTCCCATTTATAAACATGCTCTCTAATAACGCTCAGTTGCCAGAGTCTAATGCAAAGGTGGCGTGGACTCCCTTTGTGTGGGCGGGGTTTGTGGGTCATGGGGAGGGACTGATAGCAGAAAAAATGCCTTCAAGTGTACTAATTTATTAATAAATATTAGGTGTTTGTTACTTGAGTAGTTTGAGTGTATTTACTACTAGCCTTGTACATGTGCTCAAATTACAACTCTTTGGTTAGCCTCTTGGAAAAAATGTGTGTATTCTAAAAATCTCTGCATTTCTGACCTGTGAATCATGCAGATTCGCAGAGCTTTGTGTCTGGAAGAGTATTTGGAAATTCAGAGAGAAGGATGACCAAGTGTTAGAGATGACCAAGCATTCCCTAGTCTTTTGGGGGTAAATCTTAGGCTCCTATTTTGTCTCTATTTTAAGAAAAGAGGATTTGGAGGTGGAAAGGTATAAACGATGACATAGGTCCTGGAGTGTATTCTTACTCATTTCCATCTAGGAATTTTACCACTCGCGGGGGCCGGGGGGGGTTGGTGGTGGAGGGGGTCTGTACAAGTTCACAGGCTTCTGTGTGAAACTTCATTGCCCCTGAGTAACTTCAAGGGGCTTTCTGGGCAATAGGGTAAGGTAAAGTCTCATGATGATGGATGTATTACATCATATTATATATATTATTTTTTTATTATATGTTATCATATCTCCTTAGCTTGGGAACCCTGGCTCTATAGAATTCCAGTGGCCAGGACATCAGCAATTTGGAGTTCCTCTTTCGGTGAGAAACTGGAAGTGGGTGCCCTGTCTGGACACTTTGACACCCATGTCAGGGACATTGAAGGGGTCTTCTGCTTTCATCCACTCCCATGTGGCTGGTTTCTAGAGAACAATTCTGGTATGTGGTTTTATGGTTCTCAGGCCAGGTTTCCCTTCCTCTTTTGTGAACAGAAGACAGAAACTCTTCAAAAGGGAAACAAACTAGGATAGGTCGGTGATGGAGGGAAGGAGACAGATGGGTTTTTCAGAGGATTTGGAGACTGCGACTTATTTTTTGTGGGGCTTGAAAACAAATCAGTGTTATAGTTATTAAGTTTGTAAGTTACTTTTAGCTTGGAGATCATTATTTTCTTAACCTTTACAGCTTTGTACTTTACAAAGTGACTTTTACAATATCTCACTGAAACCTCATAACCACCTTTTAAGATAGGTACTATTATTGTACCCATTTTATAGATGAAGAATAGGCTTATAAAGGCTAAGGAACTTGCTTAAGGCTCTACAACAGAGTGGTAGAGATCAGACTTGAATCTGAATCCAAAAGCGTTTATTCAGGACTGATAACCAGAAATATTTTGTCAGGCTGAAGCCATGGATACAGAGATCACAGTGATGAAATGTATGTGGCTTATAAAGAAAGCCTTATACTTAATTAAGTTCAATGAATAATTGTGGAAGTGTAAGAAGGGGGTAGCATCTTTTGATGATACAAGGGGAAGGGACATGGAAGTTAGGGTTAAACAGAAGCTTAATATTGAGTTAATATAATACATAGCTTTCCACCTACCCCCAAAAGAAACCCAAGCTGCATTATTAAAAAAAATATATAATGTTCTGGTCAGAGTTGATGACAATCCGATTTATATATTATGTGGCTCACTTTGGAGGTTTTCTCTGGTGTGAACTAGCTTACTTTGAGGGCTGTGCTAAACTAGGTTTCCAATGCAGGGTTGGAGGGATAACCAGAAGAGTAGGAAACAGAGACAGGAGCATTTGTTGAGAAATCTAAACTTGACTACGAAGATCATCTGGGTAGGGGAAAGACTATCTTCAGCTATTTGCAGGGCTAAGGAAGAGACAATTTATTTTTCTTTAGAGAGTAATACTGTTTCCTCTAAGCCAATTTAGGTGAAATGCAGAAGAGCTCTTAAACAATTAGATCTGGCTGCTTTTCCAAGGAGAAAATATCTCCTACTCTGGGAAAAAGTTGGATGTGCTTCACTGGGTTATCAACCTTTCATGTAAATAATCACCTGGGAATGAGCAGTCTGTTCTAAAGGCAGGTTCCCAGAGAGTGCAATTCAGAAGGTTTCCCGTGAAATACAGAACAAGTGTCTCCCATATTTTTTTTTTCTGAAAAATCTTGGGCTCAGTGCTTGAGATCCTTGCCACTGTGGGCTGTCACCGCACCCAGGAGGTTGTTAGAATGCATCCTTGGAAGCCTCTTTGTTGTGCTCCTTAGACTTTAATGAGCACATGAAACACTGGGGGATCTTGTTGAAATGCAGATTCTGTTTCAGTTGGTGAGGGGATAGGTACCTAGGTGATGTGGATGCTGCTGGTCTCTAGATCGACATTGAGTAGCCTGCAACTGGGCCTCGTTTTCATGCAAAGAGTAGTGCTGATGTGGGAGAAGATGACACCATTTCCAAATGAGAGAAGTAAACGATTTCCGATGATCCAAAGAGATTTCCAGAATCAGGCAGTCCTGGTCAAGATCTACAGCAGTGGTTCTTGATCCCGGCGGCACATCGAAATCAGCAGGGGGCGGCTCTGGGAAATCCAGTGCCAAGGCCAACCTCCATACCGGTGATGTCAGAATCTAAGGGCCTGGAACCCAGGAATCAGCATTTTTAAAGCTCCCCAAAAGATGCCAATGTGTAGTCAGTCAGCTTGGGCAGCCACTGATTTAAGAGTTTGTGAAGAGAGAGTGCTTCTCAATCCTCACCCCAGATCTGATGGATAAATCTTACAGGGAGCGAACTCGGAAATCTGCAATTGTGAGTTTGCTATAAATCGTCCCACTCAACTCTGCAGGCTTGCTTTAGAACCCATAACCGTACTGTAAAACTACATGTAACTGTCAAGAACTGATACGCTACGTAGCAAGGATGGGCAACATCTTAAGGCTTAATTGCACTGCTGAACAATTAATTGATGCAACTGACCAGTTCTTCATGACTTTGAGCATAATGTATAAGGTATGATTAATCAAGAATATTTGGGATGTGATGTTTTTCTGATTTATGTTTCTATATCTATTTGATTGAAGGTTTGCCAATTTTCAAAAAATAAAGTAAGATCTGATGAGTCATAACTGCACTGACTATGTCATAGAATCTCAGACTGTGGGTAGCACCTGGGCTATGGGAGTGTCAGTTTCGATGTACGGTCCTGTAGATGTATCGGGTACCTATCTTACACTTCGATTTGAGAAAAGGAGATGTGATCAGTCTCTTGTTTAGCAGACTTGTGGCCCTTACCTTTGTAAGGAAACTTGGACATTGTCTAGAAATCTTGCGGTTTTCAGGTGGGAAGCTAGGCTCATTTCTGCTACTTCATGGCAGACCCCAGTTACCTCAGTCCCTGCCAGTACTCGTCCACTATTCCGAGATACTTCTTTGGCCTCTTTTCTTGAAAGCAGGTGGAAAATGAAGTTAGCGATTTGACCAAGAGTTACTTGCATTAGAAATCTAAAACAGTTTTTATGCTATTTGACTTCAAGTAGCCGAATATGTGAAGCATGTTGGATGCCAGAGCCTCACTATTTCCAAAATAACAGCTTTTCATAAAGTACCTCACAAGGATATAAAAAATATGGCAATGGATACGTCTGGGGAAAGGAACGAGCTATCCAGGGGACAGGAAGAGGAAAGGAAGGACACGTTCTTTCCACAGTTTGTTCTTTGGAGACTTTTGAGTTTTGCACCATGTGTGTGTATTGTGTGTGGAATTTGAAAAATTATAAATAAAAACTATTTTTAGAATATTTCTAAGGCATCCAGGGAATGTACACCCGTGAAGAGCAAGGTAAGAGTCCCATGAACCAGGCTTAAAATGTTAGTAATAGTTCTGTGAGGGGCGTTTTTGTAAAATCTGCAAAAGGGAGACAGGGTCTCGTTCTGCCCACCGCCAACCCCAACCTCTGTGATTTTAGATTCTTTTCCCGGACTTGGCTCCCAACAAACTTAATTAACGCAAAATTTAGATGGAGGGACTTCAAACCGAGAAGTTCAGAGAGGTGGAACATAGCAGCTATTTTCTGGCTCATCTTTTTATATTTCTCAGTACAGGAATCACTCATAATTAAGATCTTCAGGAGGAAAAAGGTCAAAGATCTCTTGAGAGTCTTTTGATAGTTGTTCGTCTCTCCAAAGGAGACGCTTCTGTTCTGCTCTGGCATTGTCTTGTTTTCACTCACCTAGTGCTTTGTCCATAGGAAGATGCCAAACTAGAAATCCCATGAAGGAGGCAGAAGAGGGACATAGGTAGCTCGTTTCCAAAAGTCCTATGACAATTGTGTCTCATTCTCTTTAGAAGTTAGAACAATTTCGTGCCAGGTTTTGGCCCCTTTTGTTTAAACACAGGGTACCCATCAACAGAAATATTCATTTTGTCACTCCATTCATCCATCCATGAAACATGTGAGCACCTACTATGGGTGAAGCACTAAGCCAAGAGCCAAGAATACAAAGAATTCTATACAAGCCAGTAACGACTGTCGACACCAGGGCATTTGTCTGTTCATCGCTGTATCCTCGGCATCTAGAACAATGCCTGGAACATGGTAGGCGCTCAGTTACTCTATGTTTAGTAAATAAAAGCATGCAGGCCCTGACCTCAAGCTCACATCTCAGAAAGGAAACAGACATGGACATTATAATCAAATCAAATTATAATCAAATGTATCTAAATGAAATGATAGAAATACAAAGAGGATATTAGGAGAGTTAGAAATGAAATATGAATCAAGGAAAAAATGTCACAAAATCCTTTAGTGGAAGTCTTCCTTCTAATTTTAAAGAACATTGCACTAAAAGAAAGGGCAGACAGTTACAGTTCCATACATTCCAAATTTCTGGGGAGAGAGATAGTTTGTAAAGAGAAAGTTTTCCAAAAAGGAAAACGTAGGTATTGTAGACATTATTATGCAAGCAAGGAGTTCATATTGTTTTAAATATTGGCTAACCATCATGATAAGACGCGAGGCCCAGTCATGTGACTGCTTTGCATACATCACATATTGGGAGTCCAGATGTATATGTCCCTTCATGAAACAACTCCTCCTCCTATAACGTATCCAAAGCACTTGGTATTATTCACTCTAATCCTAACCTGCATCTTATGATGCAGGAGCTGTTAGAATTTCTCTTCTGCTGATGAGGAAGCTGGTGCACAGATAATGACTTCCCCAAGTCACAAAGCTAGTAAATGGTGGAGCCAGGAAGACCATTGTAGAACTGGGTGAGCCAAGCATGGTCCTAAATGACAAATTAGGTGGACTGGATTGCTGCCCTTCTAGAGCATCTCATCTGGAATCGACCGAAGTTGAATTGCTTTTTTGTTTGGCTTTCACATTGTTAATTTTTTTTTTTTTTTTTTACTTTGAAATAATTCAAGATACACAAGAAGTTTCAAAAGTAGTATAGAGAGTTCCTATCCACCCTTTGCCCAGTTTCCCCAGGATAACATCTTGCATAACCATGATATTACCAAAACCAGGAAATGGACATTCATATAATATTACTAACTAAGCTACAGACCTTACTCAGCTCACACCAGTGTTTACATGCACTTCTTTAAAAAATGTTTGTTTATTTTGAGAGAGAGAGAGAGAGCAGGGGAGGGGGGGAGAGAGAGGGAGAGAGAATCCCAACCAGACTCTGCGCTGTCAGCACAGAGTCTGACTCAGGGCTTGATCCCATGAACCGGGAGATCATAACCTGAGCCGAAATCAAGAGTCAGACACTGAACTGACTGAGCCACCCAGACCCAGGCACCCCTGTTTTTTTGGTGTGTGTGTGTGTGTGTGTGTGTGTGTGTAGTACTATGAAATTTTATCACATATGTAGATTCATGAAGGCACTACCATAATCAGAATACATAACTGCTTTATCACCACAAAGAAACTCTCCCCCCGTGTCCCCTTTATAGTGTCACCTTCCCCTCCACCTTAAACCCTGACAACTGTTTTCTGTCACTAGTTTGTCATTTAGAAAGTGTTATATAAATGGCACCATGCAGGATGTAACCTGAGATTGGCTTGTTTTCCTTCAGCATAATTCCATTGTGACCTAACCAAATTGTTGCACATACGAACACGTTCTTTTTCACTGCTGAGTAGTATTCCACGGTAGGGATGTACCACAGTTCGTTAACTATTCATGAATACATTTGGGCTGTTTCTAGTGTTTGACTATTACGGATAAAACTTCTATGACCATTTGTGCACAGACTTTTATGTGGAAATAAATTTCATTTCCTTAGGGTAAATACTCAGGTATAGGATTGTTAGAAAATATGCTAAGTCTTTTTTCAACTTTATAGTAAACTGACCAACTGTTTTCGTAGTGGTGGGACCATTGTGTATTCCCAGCATTATGCATAAGAGACCAAGTTGTTCTGCATCCTTGCTAGTCCTCAATATTGCCAGTATTTTTATGTTAGTTATGCTAGTATGTATGTAGTAGTACAAACCTGAATTTATAAAATCATGGAAACATATAAATGAGTAAGAATTTAAAATTAAAAAGTGCTACCTCTCTGATGCTCGCTTCTGTTTAATTGCCGTATTTCATTCTTTTTAAAATTTCATTTATTGGGGTAAGAATATTTAATATGAGATTGACTCTCATGACAAGTTTTTAAGTATACGGTACAGTATAATTTACAGGTGCAATGTATATAGTAGACCTCTAGAACTTACTCATTTTGCTTAATTAAAATTTATGCCCCCTTGATTAGTAACTCCTAATTTTCTCTCTACTCTCAACCCCTGGCCACCACTATTCCACTCTTTGGTTCTACGAATTCGAGTATTTCAGATACCTCACATAAGTGAAATCATATAATGTTTGTCTTTCTGAGATCGGCTTATTTAATTTAGCATCATGTCTTCAAGGTTCATCCATGTTGTCATGCATTGCAGAATTTCCTTCTTTTTTAAAGTCTAAATATTCCATTGTGTGTATATATCAGATTTTCCTTATCCATTCATATCTCAATGGAAATTTAGTCTGTTTCCCTATTTTGGCTATTGTGAATAGGGCTGTCATAAGCATGAAGGTGCTAATATCTTTTTTGAGATCCTGATTTCAATTATTTTGGATAAATTCCTAGAGGTGGGATTGCTGGATCATATAGTCATTCTATTTTTTATTTTTTGAGAAATATCGATACTTTTTTCCATAAGGGCTGTAACCAATTTACATTCTTAGTAATACTGTACCAGAATTCCCTTTTCTCCACATCCTCATCCACATGTTATCTTTTTTTTTTTTTCCAGCAAGGAATTTTTTTTTTTAATATGAAATTTATTGTCAAATTGGTTTCCATACAACACCCAGTGCTCATCCCAACAGGTGCCCTCCTCAGTGCCCATCACCCACTTTCCCTTCCCTCCCACCCCCCATTAACCCTCAGTTCATTCTCAGTTTTTAAGAGTCTCTTATGGTTTGCCTCCCTCCCTCTCTAACTTTTTTTCCCCCCTTCCCCTCCCCCATGGTCTTCTGTAAGTTTCTCAGGATCCACATAAGAGTGAAAACATATGGTATCTGTCTTTCTCTGTATGACTTATTTCACTTAGCATCACACTCTCCAGTTCCATCCACGTTGCCACAAAAGGCCAGATTTCATTCTTTCTCATTGCCACGTAGTATTCCATTGTGTATATAAACCACAACTTCTTTATCCATTCATCAGTTGATGAACATTTAGGCTCTTTCCATAATTTGGCTATTGTTGAAAGTGTTGCTATAAACACTGGGATACAAGTGCCCCTATGCATCAGCACTCCTGTATCCCTTGGGTAAATTCCTAGCAGTGCTACTGCTGGGTCATAGGGTAGATTTATTTTTAATGTTTTGAGGAACTTCCACCCTGTTTTCCAGAGCGGCTGCACCAGTTTGCATTCCCACCAACAGTACAAGAGGGTTCCCGTTTCTCCACATCGTCTTCAACATCTATAGTCTCCTGATTTGTTCATTTTAGCCACTCTGACTGGCGTGAGGTGATATCTCAGGGTGGTTTTGATTTATATTTCCCTGATGAGGAGTGACATTGAGCATCTTTTCATGTGCCTGTTGGCCATCCGGATGTCTTCTTTAGAGAAATGTCTATTCATGTCTTCTGCCCATTTCTTCACTGGATTATTTGTTTTTCGGGTGTGGAGTTTGGTGAGTTCTTTATAGATTTTGGATACTAGCCCTTTGTCTGATATGTCATTTGCAAATATCTTTTCCTGTTCTGTCGGTTGCCTTTGAGTTTTGTTGATTGTTTCCTTTGCAGTGCAGAAACACGGCACTCTTGATGAGGTCCCAATAGTTCATTTTTGCTTTTAATTCCCTTGCCTTTGGAGGTGTGTCAAGTAAGAAATTGCTGCAGCTGAGGTCAGAGAGGTTTTTTCCTTCTTTCTCCTCTAGGGTTTTGATGGTTTCCTGTCTCACATTTAGGCCCTTCATCCATTTTGAGTTTATTTTTGTGAATGGTGTAAGAAAGTGGTCTAGTTTCATTCTTCTGCACAACATGTTATCTCTTGACTGTTGTTTTTTTTTATTGAGGTGTAATTGACATACAACATTATGTTAGTTTCAGATATACAACATAATGATTTGATATTTGTGTATATATTGCAAACTGATCACCACAATAAGTCTAGTTAACATTTATCTTTTTTGACTTTTTGATAATAACCATCCTAACAGGTATGAGGTGTTATCTCACTGTGATTTTGGTTGGGATTTCCCTGATGATTGGTGACATTGAACATCTTTTTATGTACCTCTTAGCCATTTGTATGTCTCCTTTGGAGAAATGTCTATTCATGTCTTTAGCCCATTTTAGGGTGTTTTTTTTTGTTTTTGTTTTGTTTTGTTTTGTTTTGCTATTGAGTTGCAGGAATTCTTTATATATTTTTGAAACATGGTTTGCAAATATTTTCTCCCATCACATTGATTGTCTTTTCACTCCATTGGCTGTTTCCTTTGCTGTGCAGAAGGTTTTTAGTTTGATACAGTTCCACTTGTCTATCTTTTGTTTTTGTTATCTGTGATTTTGTTGTCATACCCATGGAATCATTGCCAAGACCAATGTCAAGCTGTCCCCTGTGTTTTCTTCTGGGAGTTCTATAGTTTCAGGTCATGTATTTAAGTCTTAACTCCATTTTGAGTTGGGTTTTGTGAATGGTGTATGATAAGGGTCGAGTTTTAGTCTAATTTTTAGGGAAGTCTTGACTTCCTTGCTCCTTTTACATTCTGTCAGGGAGAATTTTGTTCAGGTGACTTCAGGTCAGTGTCAAAGAATGGAACTTAAGTCACTTAGCATTTCCCACACGATGTTCTGAGGAACTTCTGGTGACATGTTTAGAGTGTTCCACAGAAAAAAAACCCTATAGGCCAATAAATTTGAAAAAACTACATACTCCATTTTTCTCCCTCCCACTCCCTGAATTAATATTACAATGGTCATTAGCATATTAAAGGGCCTGAAAGTCTTGCAATGAAGTAACACACTCAGCATTGTTTAACACAGCATTTTCCAAATTCACATGATTATGAAATATACATAGATATACTCTTATAGTGAATTTGTCTGCTTGTTTTACAAATGCTTATTGTCTCACGGAATACAAATTTTCTGCAGAACAGAGTGTAGAAAATGCTGAGATAGATCAGAACATTGTGGCACCTGGAAAGAGCACGGATTTAGGAACAGAAGATCTGTGCCCATTGCTGCTGTTGCTTAATGCTGGGAATATCTGAGCACATCCGAGCCAGCTGTTGGAATAAGGTAATAACCCCATGGCTAAAGAGGCCCTGAGACTTCTAGGGAAGCAAGAGGCATAAAACGGCCACTGTTACCATGGTCAGGTCAAGCTCTGGGTCCAAGACCAGCATTAGGACATATAAACGAGAAAATTCATATGAGGCGAAACCAGTTAGAAAGTGATAATGTGGTGCTGATAACTGAAGCAAAGCTTTGGTAGAGCCAGAGATTTTACAGTCACTTTCTTTTTGGTCAGAAGCCAAGTCTGGGATCATAAGTGGGGCCTCTGGCCTGACAGGGGCTGGGCCAGACATGGGAACTATGTGGGGTGATGAGCCTAAGCTGAAATGTCAAGTCAGGCCTGAAGGTCCTCATGGGAGCCCAGCTGGGAGATGTAAGGCGGCATGGTTCTAGGTAAGGTGTGTCCCAGGGATCTAAAATTTGTAGGTCACAGGGACAATTTTAAAGGCCTCATGGTTTAAAATCCACTGGTGGCTTTGAGCGGGAGTAGGGTGGGAGATCAGCCAAGGCCCAGAGAGCAGGTTTCTAGAAGGCTAGCAACATGTGTCAGGTCAGCAGCTCTCCAAAGATTGGAAATAGGGGTAAAATCCACACCTAGTGATGGTCTGGTGGTGATTGAGGAGGATTTTAGTTTCCAAGTACCCCCCAAATAGCCCTTTACCTCCAAGACTAGATCTATTCCTGGGGGTCAAGGGTGCCATTGAGCTTACAGATGAGGGTGAGAGGCAGGTGAGTGGAAGGCAAGCAAGATAATCCAGTCAGGGCACAGAAAATCATGGGCCACAAATGAGGAAAATAGGCGAGTGAGCCCCTGACTCAAATGGGGGAGAAATGAGTGGCAGGGAAGTTACGTCTGGACGCAGGGGACCTGGCATCACGTGGAACAAGGTTCTAAATCTCATAAAATGTGAAACTAGATCTCAACATGGTCAAACTCTCCCCTCCACCATTCAAACTGGTCACTGAGTCATCTTTCCAAAGTCTGGTTAACGTAATTTTACAATAAAATGATTATCAATGCAGTAGCTCCAGATATCCGTGTTCCAAGGATGGGGGAGTTACGTAAATGCAAGGAACATTAGAGGTCACTTAATCACCCTTCTCACTCCCAAACTCTCTCTTGCATACTTCATTGCAATTCAAATGCATGACTCCTGGGACCTACAAACATCCCTCCAGTCTTTGGGCTCTGAAACCAGTCAAGTGCAACCGCTTAAGTGCAAAGTGTGGGATTTTCAACTGCCAAGCAAATTGGGGCAGTGACGATAGCCAGAGTAGATAATTCCATGGCAATGATTGTCTACACACTCCAATTCAGCTGCCAAATGGCAACTCGGGATTGCATTTTGAGTTCTGCAAATCTAGCTCAAAGTCTCAGCTACGTGATTAAGCGGCTCTTGCGCTATGAAGTGAATATTTCCAAATATATTTGCACAGGTGCAATTGCAGATACCGTGAACCTAATACCAAGCCCAATAAAAACAATTTATGTACATTATCATCCTTTCATTCCAATTAGCATTTGTTTTGTTGCAGCAAGTGAAACAAATTGAGAAAAATAATGAGGTCTGGGCCGCTTTCTGTTTTGAAAACATTTTGGGAGAAAACAAATATTTGCACACTAAATGAACGCGCGTGCTTGAATAATATGCCTAGTCCGGCAGGTAGGTTCTATATCAAGGAAACCTCTTTGAGGGAGGCATCAGTCTTTAGTTAACTATCCAAGAGATATGCTAGTCCCAGGAGGGCATGTTCTTTGAAGTTTTTTTTTTTTTTTAATGTTTATTTATTTTGTGAGAGAGAGAGCGCGTGCAGATGTGCGCCTGGGCAAGAGCGGGGGAGGGGCAGACAGAGAGAGGGAAAGAGAGAATCCCAAGTAAGCTCTGCACTCTCAGTGCAGAGTTTGGTGGGGGGCTAGATTCCAGGAACCATGAGATCATGACCTGAGCCGAAATCAATAGTCAGACGCTTAACCAACCGAACCACCCAGACACCCCTGATAAGGCCATGTTCTCACAGGAGATACTGCAGAAGGTGAAAAGTGCCTTGGTGAGTCCAAGGGCATAAGATGCTTCATAGCTGTGTGTTCAGCATTCAGGACTCCTCTCTCCTACCAGCCCTCCTCCAACCAGCTCCCATGCCAATCCAATCGGCACTGTCCTCCAACGACTGGACATTGCTTAACTTTATGTTTTCAACTCTCATTATTCTCCCCTCTTTATCCACTCAGATTGATTGGTCCAGCCAAAAGATATATTTTGCAGTCCCCCCCTACAAGACCCAAATTTCCTTCATAGACCCTTATCAGGGTCTGCTTCCTCTGCCTAGAATGCCCTTCCTGCACCCTCAACGGCCTCCCGCCTCTACTTTTGTTTAATTTACTTTTCAAATCTTTTTCTTGTTTTGAGAGAGAAAGAGCGTGAAGAGGCAGGGACGTAGGGACAGGGAGAGAGAGAGAATCCTAGGCAGGTTCCACGCCCGGCGCGGGACTCCACAGGGGCTACTGTGAGATCATGACCTGAGCGGAAATCAACCCACGGAGCCACTCAGGCGCCCTCCCACCTCCTCCTCTGTTGGCGAATGCATCCCTACCCGGCAAGACTCAGCTGCACTCACCAGCTTCCCCCTACCTCTCGGCCTCCCGTGGTCTGCTAGGTGCTCCCAGCTTACTTTTGTCAGCTGTATGGCAGGAGCCCTGCCATGTAAATGTTGACAGAATTAATAAAAGGAAGCTTTAGAGTCATGAGAAGGTTAGGAGGTTGGTTAGGGAGGAAGAGAGAACATTAAGAAGAAAAGGAGGAAAGCAGGCCAGATGTCCTGTGGAGCACTAGAACATAGAATGTTAAATTCATGGAGAAGAAAACGTGGCTCTTGCTTCCCAGGTGTTTCCAATCCAATTGCAGCTGGTGAGGCAAAGCCATGTAAGACTATTCAATTACAAATTACAGGGAAACATATAGAACTACGACGAGAAAGGATAGATGGAATAAATACATAGTGGAGAAGCAATTAAAATGGTGTAGAATTAGTCACTTGCTGCCCATCCTGGCAGCTGGATGTCTCAGAAAAGTAAAAGGTATGTAAGACGTATGTGTCCCTTCTCTATTTCCTTTCTTTTAAAAATATCCTCATTTCGGGGCACCTGGGTGGCTCAGTTGGTTAAGCGTCCAACTTCGGCTCAGGTCATGATCTCATGGTCTGTGAGTTCAGGCCCCGCGTCTGGCTCTGTGTTGACAGCTCAGAGCCTGGAGCCTGCTTCGGATTCTGTGTCTCTCTCTCTCTCTCTCTGCCCCTCCCCTGCTCGTGCTCTGTCTCTCTCTCTCAAAAATAAATAAACATTTAAAAAAATTTTTTTAAATATCCTCATTTTATTAAATGATACAGTATTTGGGATTTCCTTCAAAATAATTTGGGTTTGGGCAGGGAGAGAGTGGGATATATGAAAATGCCTGGCTATGAGTTGACTATTCTTGAAGCTGGATGATGGGTACACTGGGACCTATTAAACTTTTCTACTTTCCTGTAAATTATTCATAATAAAAAATACAAAATAAATTCTCCTCAGGAACTGGGAGTTCTGCCCTAGTTGAATAATTTACCAAGCTAAATGAAATACTAATTGGATGTTTTTACATGCCTTCAACAAAATTTAATGCACACACGAAATGTGTCAGATATTTGTGAGGTATAAGATATTTACTGTGATACATGCAAATATCCTTATGTTTCCTGCTTCCTCCTCAACCTGAATCCTGGTTTTCCTGGACCCTCAGTTCAGGGATGATATATTTTGGGGGAGATGGTAAGGGTTATCAATGGTCTCATGGCTCAGTAATGGGAATAGCTTTCTCTTGTCATTGGATGCCACTGAGGGCCTCTTACATGGTAAATATCCACAAAATATGGGGACATTTAGCACTAGCCATGCTATATCTCTTACGTGGTTTCATTCATCCGCTATCCTTAGATAAGGAAACTAAGGCAGGGAGAGGCTAAGTAACTTGTCCAATTTCACACAGCAAGTAAGGGACAGATAGAAGATTTGAACTTGAGGGTGTCAGACCCCAAAGCCAATTCATTTAATCGTTAAGAAATGCCCAAGTCAGCTTCTATGCACTGGTTTCCATATCAACTTCATTTGGTCTCATACCTTCCCACTCTCAAGTACTGGCTTTAAGGAAAACTTTCTCACTCCCTTTCCCTCATTTTAGAGGATAACTACCCCCCACCCCCCACCCCTCACCTGATGCCTGGATTGCCTTAGGCTAAATATGTCTACTCTAGCCCTCAGGTATAATTTTCCTGCTTGGCTAAATTATTTTTGGTACTGGGGTCTTTGAAACTTTCAGTTATAAGACGTGGTGCTATGATGGCCAAAGACAAAGAGCAGAAGGAAGGAGATGTCAGTTGCTGTCTTAAGAAATTACTGACGCTCCTTCCTCTTTCTAGAGACAGCTCATTGAAGAGGTAGAGAAGGCTAATGACAGTAACAGCAAACATTTAGTGGCCACTCAATGGATTCTAATGCCCAGCACTTTGTATTAGTTTCCTACTCAGCTCTTAGAACAACCCAGTAGGGTAGGCACAATGGGCTCCATTTTATAGATGAGGGACTGAGGCTGACAGAAGTTAAGGGCTTCCTGCAGGTCAAGCAGCTAGTGGGCACCAGGGGAGGGATTTGTACCAGGGCTGCTGGGTACCTTTGTGCAGGTCTTTCTGACGGGCACATAGGTGCCATGCAGATTAGTGTGGGCCCTGTGTGAACCCGGGCCTAGCCGACTTGGGATTCGGAGCTTTGAGTCTCGATTCCCCTTGGACTAAGTCTGAACGTCCTACAGAGGACAGATTCAACATTCCATGGGGTCCAATGGACTTTACGATGACACTTTGAAAAGGGGGAGGTCAACGTGGATTGGTAGAGAAGAAGCATTCATGAATGAAGTGAGCCTAAGCCATACTTTGATGGATAGGCAGATCAGTTTTAGACAGGGGTGAAGACAAGATTTCCCAGGTAAGAGAGGAGGGGAAAAGACAAGAAAGAAATGAGCACAGAGAGCACAGGGAGGAGTAAGGGGCGGTTCTGATTAAAGTGGGAGTGCAGGCGAGAGGGTTGCTGAGCACGGGGAGGGAGGCTGGGCTGGGCTGGGGGCAGAGAAGTTTAGACTTGAAGCAGGAGGCAGTATGGAGCCAGGGGAGTGCTCTGATCCAGGGAGGGGTGAGATGAAAGCATTTTCGAGAGGATTAGGTTGGCCAAGGCACAAGATGACTTGGTCTTAGGCAGGTTCAGACCGAGGGTTGACAAGAAGTCCCGAAGGAACTGCCATATCCTGAGGTTTGGCCCAGCTTCGATCTCCCAGTTGTGGTAATGGCAGTCTTTGTACGAAGGCTGCAATTATCTAGGGGACCTCCCAGTGTGTCTCTGGGACCCATCCCGCCACCAGCTTTGCTTCTCTGTTGTCCTCTCATCCCTGTTATCCTCTCAGCAGGCTGGGGTTTTCAGAGGCAACTCCCCAAACTTGCCTGGTCTGGCTTTCTTCCCCTGTGGAGAGGAGAGAACACATTGCTCAACTTGACCAGGGCCTTGGCAATCACGTGTCCACAGCTGACCTGGGATTCTCTTGGGCTTACCTCGTATCCCCGTCTCCTCTCGGGTGGCCCTTTCTCCCACCTATTCACTCATTGCGCTTGTTGAAACTTTCTCTAACTCCGCTGGCTTCTGGGAGTGGAGGCCCTGAGGGGAAATTCTGCTGCCAGCTCCAGCAGCAAGCTTTGGGAAGACACCATGCACTGCCAAGCCAAGGATGGGGCCTTAATGAGAGGTGAGCCTCATTTCTCCTACTCTCCCTACTGGCAGTGTTTTATGGGTGACAAAGAAGGCTCCCCGCAGGCATGGGTGGCCCACCCCTAGGCAGGTCGAGGGTGGGCCTGAGTCGAGGGTGGACCTCTTGCTCCGACATAGCCTGGCCCAAGCCCGCCACTATCTCTAGGTCCCACTTTTCCACTGGTACGATGGCAGGCCTCAGGATACCCAGCCCTCAGGAGTCACTGAGCGTCTTCCCAGTCTCAGCGTGTTGGCCGCGTAGAATCCTGGCTCCACCTGGGGCTGTGGCTGCCCAGTGTGGGTACGTGCAAGTGACCACCATGTAGAAACCACTCCTACAAGCAACAGTCACGGAAGGGCTTACCCTCCCAGACACACATACCAGCTTTGCTTCCGGTGACTCTGACACCTCTCTCTCTCGCCAGGAGGGATGAATTTGAATTCCGTTTTCCCCGAGAAGCTTTAGTGAACAAACTCCCTGGCCCTTGTCACTCATCCTCATGCGTTAAGGTCCTCGGCTGAGACAAAGCTGAGGAAAATTCTATGTTGAAGTTGCCCGTGTGCTCCCTAAGTCAGACCACCGCCTGGTCCCACCGCTCTGCCCCATTCCCTTGAGTTGCCGGACTCACTTCTCTGCTGTGCTGACCCCACAGCAACATTAGTCCACAGGAGATGATGCCCACGGCGCTGCCTTGGATGTGCGCAGGACGGGGTTTCGGCTGGAAGGAAGATTTCAGTCTGGTTAAGGGAGATCGGTACCAGCCCTCAACCCTGCAGAGGTTTATGTGGTAAATCCCCAGGAAGGAAAGGGGCCACAGGAGTCCTCCCTTCAGCTGAGGAACTGATCGGCACCTGCAAGGTTTCCCGAGGATGTAACTGCGGTGAAGATAGGACGGATTGGGAAGATTTGGTAAGTGGGGTATTCACAAGGAGGTTTCCCAGAAGAACGTGAGCCAGTGCTCATGTCAGAAATAGGAGGCCTGGGGGTGCCTGGGAGGCTTAGTCGGTTAAGCGTCTGGCTTTGGCTCAGGTCATGATGTCAGGTTTGTGGATTCGAGCCCTGCGTCATGCTCTGTGTTGGCAGCTCGGAGCCTGGAGCCTGCTTCGGATCTGGGTCTCCTTCTCTCTCTGCTCCTCCCCATTACCGCTCTGTCTCTGTCTCTCCCTCTCAAAAATGAATGACATTAAAAAAAATTTAAAAAAAAAGAAAAGAAAGAGGAGCTCCATGACAAGCTTGGACTTGCTATTTAAAGCAGTTTCATGGGTAGTGGGAGATGATGTTGGGGAGAGAGGAGGCATCTGTCAAGGACACTGGGGATGAGCCGAACAGCCAGCCTGCAATCGGAAAAGTGAGTGTGAAGCTACTAAGGTTCTCACGGGATAGTAGGTCTATCGTAAAGACTTGGCTATGAGTTCGCACTGCTAAGAAATCATAAGACGGCTTTGAGGAAATGAACATTGACAAGAGGTCTGTTCGTTTCTGCAGCCAGTCACTTTCCTTGCAGTGAGATTGGCCATCCTCTGTCCATTCCACTTCCTATAGTTGCTTACAGTGCTGCCTCATAGACTTTGAACGTGGGTTTGATGCGGGCAGGACAAATTGCTAGCAATCTCAGGCGTGTGTGCATGCATGGGTGTGTGTGCGAGAGCGAAAGAATGAGAGACAGAGAGAGACATGGAGAGGTAACACATTGAGGTTGAGCAGGGAGGAGAGAAAAGGCAATGTGGTGTCTTACTGTTGACGCTCAGTAAAAGTTAGTGCTTAACAAATGCCACTGTGTTGAACTCCAGAATACAGCACAATTAATGATCTGTACTGGGACCACCATACATTCCCTTTCCTGTTTGCTGGACTCTTTCACCCACCAAGTCAGCACCACGCAGCTGGCGTGGCATGGCAAAGCCCATGGCAACAGAAACGCTGGCAAAAGGAGGGAGCATCTTGGAAGCCAAGGTCTTTGGAGATAGCTTTGCTCTTTCTTGCCCTTAGGTTCTATAGTTCTCCCCAGTCTTGGATTTATTAACTTTGCTTCACACCAAGGCTATTACTAGTACCCACAACCCCGGGCCAACCACCTTATACCTGCAGGGACCCTTGAGACTGTGATTGTCTCCGCATTAAACTGTCACTGCTACTGAAGTCCCGCGAGCGTCCCCTGAGGGTGGGCCAGCACTGCCGTGATCTGTGATGAATGGTAGGTGACATATGCCATCTTTCCAAAGGAGCTGAGCTCTTGCTCCTGTTAAACAAGCAATCAATTAATCTAATAGGTACTAATTGAATGTCTATTATGCCAGTCAGTATCTGGAGGCAGCCTCCTGGCCTTTGACACCTCAGAACTTCTAACTCTGGCTTGAGCTTGGACCTGCCCTTGCTCCAGAATCACTTGGTTTCTTTTAATTAATTTTTTTCCTTCCTCTGGAAACCAACAAAATATCTCTGACCTAAGTATCCATGGGGCAGTAGAGAAATGGGATATTTATGAATCAGTACAAGAAATTCTTTCATGATTGAATTCGCCAGTAATTTTGGACTGCATAGATCTCTGTTCTCTTATCTTAATGGTATGGAACATTTCATACCAAGAGAGAAAAATGGAGAGTAACATTGCAGTAACCCGGATAGCCACTATCCAGTTCTGTGAGGTTACCAACATTTTGCCATCGTTGGTTTTCAAAGAAATGAAGCTTTGTACTTAATCCCAATTGTGTGATGCGACCTAGGAACGGGTTGGTTATCTCTGTGCTGTTTTAAAAATGTAGCAAAAGGTTGGGCTTTGAGAGCAGGGAGGGGACTAAAGTTCCAGATTCTGTTGCAGAAGAATTATAAAATATACTTAATAGAAATTCTAAAATATTTTTCAATGTGGTTTATCAATTGTATTCATCAAACAGGGTTTAAGTGGATCTTAATTTCCCTAACCACTAAAATTTTTGAAAGATTTTGAAAGTCTTTCTGTCTACAGCAAAATAAATAAATTCATCTATGATTCTAATTATTGTCCTTGCCTTCCTCAAATTAGCATGTCTGAATAATCATCAGGCACTTGGAATTTAAGAACATGACTTATTCATTTGATTTCAGTTCTTGGAAACCCAAAAGTTCAATGTCACTTCTCTCTTTTGGCTTCGTTTAACAATTTCCTAGGTTGTTCTTTGAAAAGAGACATACGTGTGAATATTAACTCAACCTCGTTAATGAGTACCATGAGCTTAAAGGTTGGAGAGGCCTAGACTTATTTCACTTGAATCAGAAAGTTGGTTTGTATTCATTCATATAGAGAGCCAATCTGATAATGATGTATAGCATTTGAAATATGAAAAACATGTGAGTAATAGTGGAAATATTTGGAGAGATCAAAGATAACCCTAGCAAATCCTCAGGTTTTCCATTCTCATTATAGGTACTATTAAAAATCACTGTCTCCAAGGACAAAGAGCATGTCATACATATAGCATGAGTTTACATCAATGCAAGAGAGAGAGCAGTTGAGATAATTTAGGTGACAGCAATGCCCAATGCACTTAGTTGGGAACTCTGAGAAGTTCAAAGATGACTAACACACAGCTAGCTTGTCATCAAGTTATGTAGTCAGGGAAACAGGTGTGTGCAACTAAACAAACCACAAGTTAAGAAGAAGCAAGTGCTATGACAGATGTACAAGGGAAATTCCGTGTGATCAGTTAACACACTTTGCTAATTCAGCAAAGATTTATGTGGCAAGTTCTGAGTAATCCATTCTAACTGCCAGGAGTGCAGGGAAGCTCAAGATATGGTAATTGATTTGGGTCTTGATAAATAGCCACCATTTCAGTGGGAAAAGAATTGGGAATAACGGTATAGGTAAAATAGGGAAAGAAGTGGGACAGGAGGAAACTGGTACAGAATGAGCAAATGGAACAAAGATGTAGTGAGTTTTGAATTTCCATAATGATTTTTTAGAATTCTAGTCGTCAGTGTCTTACCCTCCATCTCTCTCTCTCTCTATTGTAATCTAGCTTTGCCTGCATCAATTGCTTGAAGGACTCCTGGCCAGGTCATTAGTGATTTTTCTATTCTAAATCCAATGGACACTCTAGTCTCCATCTTACTTGACCTCTTGGCAGCATGGACCCTGTGGTCCGCTCTGGCTTTCTCATTCATCCCTTGGCATCTGCAACACTTTGTTTTCCTTCTTTTTCCTCTGATCTCTATTCTCATTTCTCTTTTGTCTGGCCATCCTTTCCTGCCCCACGTCTTTATGCATACATTTCCTTCTATATTAATAACAGCCCTCTTCCCATATTATATCTGAACAATTCTTATTTAGCTTCAGTTCTCAGCTCAGTTATTACCTACTGCAGAAAACCTTTCCTATTTCTGCATTCCCTAGATCTTGCCCGATACAGTTAGGAACCTCCAGATGATTGCTCATAGTACCGAGCTGTGATCCTAGATTAGTACTTACCACATTGTGTTTCCATTGATTGTATCATCTAAGTCTAAACACAGAAGTCCTGTCCCCCATTATATTTCCAACACTCAGGACAGTGTTGGGCTAATACAAAGTGCTTAATAAATACTTCTCAAGTGAATAATAGGTTTACTCAGGGGCCATCAAGAAATCTGGGTTGGTTAAAATAGGATGTATATATAGGAAAAGATGAGGAAAAAGATAGGTTGGGAGAGAGTCTTGGACTTGAAACTAAAACGTTTAAACTCCATTCGATAGACGAAATTGACATTTCCAAGGGTCTGGAGCCTGAAAATGACATGCTCTAGCATTAGCCCAGTAGTCTGTTTTGTTTGCTGGTGTAGTGTGACCCATGAGGTGAGGCATACAGGAGATTCTGGTTGAGCAACTGTAAGAACAGACAGATAGTGATTTATTGATGAGGCATGGCGACCAAAGGTATATTGGGATGATGAAAGAGAGAAAGCCATTAGAAGTAACTCTGAGCATTCTCTTCTACATGACCACCTTTCACTGAGAGAAGGCATGCAGAGGGAGAGCCAGGAGAAGGAAGAGTGAGTTCATTTTTTGATAGTTTGCTGAACCTGGCGGTATATTATGGAGATAGTGCAGAGACATTTAGAAATTCCAGCCTGTAGTTCAGAGAAGTTTTAGCAAGAGATCTGTATTGGAGAGACATTTAAAAAGAGGTCATGGTTGAAGCTGTGAAGTTTACCAGAGAGAGAGGACAAAAGGAAAAGAGTTAAGGGCTATGGGTGGGACCTTGAAGAAAATCCACCCTTTTGGTGGAGGGACACAAAACCAGCAAAGAACAAAGGAAGAGTTTTTCAAAAAGGAGAAGGTAGTCACACTCAAATATTGTTGCGATCAGAATCTTCAAAACGTAGAAAAATATCTTGAAAGTTGGCAGATAGCAGAACAATGATGGAGAGGAGGTGATAATCTGATGTGGATTTCAACAGAGGAGAGAGAGTTAAGTTTAGAACGTGAACAGCAAAGATGATCCAGAGGCAACAGGAGGGTAGAGGGCAATGAGAATGTGCCCCTTCTTGACTTTGAGATAAAGGAGGAATGAGGAAAAAAGTAAATTCCACTCGAGAGGGTAAAAAGCCAGGTGAAAGAGAAAGTGAGGTTTTCAGTAAGGGTAGGAAGTGGAAGGAGGAAATGATGAAAGTGTTCAGGGCAAAGGTCCAAAGTGTAAAGGAATTTATTGACAGTGGAATGAGAGCTCTTAAGGTTATAGTAGCAAGGTTTAACCAGTCAAATTTCCATTGAGTCAAGTCAACCTGACATCGTAGTTCATCTCATCAGTGATCTGCCCAGCTATGTAAATAATGGGTCTGTTACCTTTCAACATAGTTAATTACGTGTTTCATAAAGATGATTCTTTGGTCATTAGCATTCCACCTTCCTGATTTTTGTTCTTTCGGAGAACCATCCTCCTGTTATTTTTCTTTAAAAGGACCCATTGTTTTCTTATACTTATCCTAAAAAATAATATCCATGAAATCGCTAGTTCATACATACATTTTTATACACTGTAATATATAACTTAAGTGCATAACTTAAATATCTCACTTAAAGTACAAAATGTTTATACAGGTAGAGCACGGGATCTGGCGCCTGACAACTTGAGCTAAATCTTATCTACTAGTTGTGTTACCTTGGGTACCTCGCTCACCCTTTCTGTGCTTCAGTTTTCTCTCACACAAAGTAAGAATGCTGGGTGCTCCAGCCTACTATGATCTCCTCCTTCTTTCAAACTTTTTAGTGGCTCTTTCTATCTTGTTTTCTGCACAACTTATTTGTCACTTATTAAAGAACAAAAATTCAACAAAGTAAACTTGACCTAATTGGCTTTATTAGGTGATTTATGAGTCAGGCAGCAAGTAGAGGAAGCTTCTAGGAGTTGTACAAAATGGAAGGTTTTTATAGGTACAAAGTTGGGGCAAAGAAATTATCAGCAGGAAAAAAAAAAAAAAAGAATGAAAGGATGTTCCAGGCAAGGTCACCTCCTTTGCCTCCTTTCCCCTGGAGGGGGAAAAGAAAGGGATCTAATTAGGCAGATTACCTCATCTTTCTTTCTTTGGGAGATGGAGAGGGCCCATATGACAGATGACCCTTGGTGCTGATCTGAAAATTCCTGACTGCCCAGTTAAGATTATATGTCTGGGAAGGTTGAAGGTGCAACTACGTTAAATATTGTGCCCTAATCTGGTCACTTGGCCTAAGGACACCATTTTGGGTCTGTGGTCTTATTTTTAACACCCTTGTCATATACTGCCTTCACTCTTTTTCATTCAAAGAAAATTACTGAGCACTTACTATGTGCCAGTCACTGGGGGTACAAAATGATAAAGACCCAGGCCTCTCTCAAGGAGCCCATAGCTTACTTTAGAAGGTAGAGACACGCTGGCAGACTGACCACTACAGTATAGATAGAACCTTTGGCATAAATCTCAGAGAATCGCTGTGATCATGGAAGTCCTACCAGAGTGGTGAGGCTTGAATTCAGGCTCAGAGAATGAACAGGAATCAACTGCACAGGCATGGAGGGTAGGATTTAGGCAGAAGGAACGGATTATGAGACTGGAAGGCACTAAGGTTTGTGGCCTCACTGCATTCAGAAAACTTTTCTAAGTGGTTATCAAGGCTAGAGCATAGAGCAGGGTTGGACCATGAAGAGTTTTATAAGCTATATTAAATGCCCAGACTTTACAAACAAGATGAAGTTAAAAGCACAGATTCTAGAACCATATTTACAGAGTTGAAATCCTACTTAAGCTACTTAGTAGCTGGTATCATTGGGTAAGGAACAGAATTTCTAGATTTGAGTTTTACCATTAAAATGGGGATAATATCGGTAATTATCCATTTATCCCATACCACTTACTATACGTAAAGTGCTTAAAACAATGTTTAGCACATGGTAACTGCTACAAAATGATTATTATTAGTTTTGAAAGGATCACTGAAGAACCTAAATGAGGGAGGAGACATGGTCAGGTTTGAGTCTTAGAAAGACAACTTTAAGGGATGCCTGGGTGGCTCAGTTGGTTGAGCGCCTGGCCATTGATTTTGGCTCAGATCATGATCCCAGGGTGGTGGGATCGTGATCCCTGGGTCATGATCCCAGGGTTTTGGGCTCTGCACTGAATGTGGAGCCTGCTTGGGATTCTCTCTCCCTCTTTCTCTGCCCTTCTTTATCTCGATCAAAATAAATAAATAAACATTAAAAATAAAAGCGGGGCGCCTGGGTGGCTCCATTTGCTTAAGCATCTGACTCTTGATTTTGGTTCAGGTCATGATCTCAAAGGTTTGTGAGTTTGACCCCCGACATGGGACTCTGTGCTGACAGGGTGGAGCCTGCTTGGGATTCTCTTTCTCTCCCTCTCTGTTCCTCCCCAGCTTGTGCTCTCCCTCTCTCAAAATAAATAAATGAACTTCAATTTAAAAAAAAAAATAAATACAAAGAAAAGATGACTCTAAGAGGAATGTAGAAAACTGGAGTCAGGAAAAGAAAAGGAGGAAAATGTAGTAATTTAGCAGTGAAGAATCAGATGAGGGAGGGGGCAGATATAAAATAAATGAAGGAGGCATTAAAAGATTTGATGGCCCATTAGATGGGAAGTGTGAGGGTGAAGGAAAATGAGGAGTTAATACTCAGGGTTCTGTTATGAACACTTGTATTTCTATTTATGCCACTAACCAAAATAGGGGGAAGCCTGGGCTTTGGAGTCAGGTGAACCTGGGAGGGTTGGGGGAGTCTTCCTTTAACAAAAAAAATTTTTTTAATGTTTATTTATTTTTGAGAGAAATAGAGACAAGTGCAAGTGGGGGAGAGGCAGAGAGAGACAGAGATAGAATCCCAAGCAGGCTCCAGGCTCTGAGTTGTCCATACAGAGCCTGACACAGTGCTGGAACTCACGAACCATGAGATCATGATCTGGGCCAAAGTCAGATGCTTAACCGACTGAGCCACCTGGGTGCCCCAGGAGTCTCTCTTTTATTGAATGATCATGAAACCTCGGCTAAGTGATGCGGCCATACTGAGGTTTGATGTCTCCTTCTAGAAAATGGGGTTGACGAAATGAACCTTGCAGAGTCGTGAGGCTTGAAATGAGGTCAAGTGAGAAATGTGCCTCTCCTAGTGTCCGATCCACACATGGCAGACATTCGATGGAGTCCCGTGCTGTTGGTGGTTTAGGGTTTGAAGATGCTGAATCCCAGGCCCCTGAAGCTTATCTTTGTGGACAAAACATCTCCCCAAATAAACAAAAGGCATCCTTAGACCGTCGCTTACTGCACTTATCAAAAGCTATACTTTCAACATAGAAGACTCATGACCCTTCTCACTTTGACTTACCTCGCTTTGCAGGACCTGGGACTGTCATTGCAGTGTTAGACCTCCAAGGCTTATGTGAATTCATTGGTAAGTGAGAAGCCACCTAGACTTGGGCAAAGGGAGATTGGAGAGGGGTGAGGAGAAGTAGAGACGCGTTAGGGCCTGAGGACTGATGATTCACTAAATAGAAGGAATGTCCCTACCTGTAGACAAGGCTCACAGTGACAGGTTGGCCTTCCTTTCTGGTTGGGACTTGTCAGACCCCTGAACTCTTGGCTCCCATTTCAAATCTCAGCCCAAAGAGTTTCAAGAAAAGCACTCTTTCCTTAGCTCTAGTGGATAAAGAAAAAGCAGACACAATGCTTCACGTCACCAGACTGGACTGCTACTCTCCTTCTCCCCATGTGTAAAAGACTTTTAAGCCCTGAGCAATCCCTTTTGCTTGACAAAGCCACAAACGTTGAGAACAGCCCCCTGTGGTCTGTCAGAAATTCAATATTTGTTGAATTAAATTTGGGGAACCACAAGAAGCCCCATTTCCAGGCGAAGCTCGGGGCAGCTACTGGCTTTTACACAAAGAGGGGTAAAACTCTTCTGGAATCTGTAGACTGTCTGGTTAATCAGATAGAATCTTCTGAGATAGAATTAAAAGGGAAGTTTCCGAGGTGATATCAAGGTTTTCGCTTTGACTCCTGGCACTCGGGGTTGTCTTTGAATAAACACCAGATTTATCCCCAAAGTACAAAGAGCCTGTCGAGGGGCTTCATTGCCTGAATTCTGCAGAAGAGAATGCGAAAGTGATGAACAGACCTTATAGCATTCAGGATTTCTGCATGTCATGGATTGATCTGTTTTTTTTTTTTTTTTAATTTTGCATATCAGCACTGTATGCCATAAAGCCAAATCAATACTAGTCAACAATACTTAATTATGAGCTGGCTTTAAGCTGCGACCTGACCAAGCATTCCTGGACATCTAGAACAAACTGTTATTTCATATATGTCATCACATTTAATCAGGTTAATCTTCACCACAAAAGAGTGAGACAGGTATTATGAATCCTGCTCTGGAAATGAAGATGCTGAGACTCAAGGTCACTTAGCTAACATCTTGCTCTAACTGTGATCTGAAGAAAATCGTTTTTCTTTCTTTCTTTTTTTTTTTAAAGATTCCATTTTCACGTAGTGAAACTCAGGTATCCTGAACGGATGCAGAAACATTTACCAAATTATATGTTTGAAGCGGTAAATTAAGGTTAGGGAGATGAACAGTCAACTTCTTGAGCCCACAGGCTGTTTCTTGTTTGGTTTTTTGTCTCCAGATTCCACTGGGAAGAGATGTTTGAGAAGTGTCTGTGGAATGATGTGAGTAAATACTAATGATTTCTTGGGGTCTTGGATAAATGCATACATTTGCAGGAAAAAAAAGAATTCCAGAATTGGAAGGGATCTTAGAACCACCTGCACCAGGGGTTCTCAAGCTTTGACATGTAGCATTAGAATCCTCTGGAGGGTTTGTTCAAACACAGATTGCTGTGCCCCAGCCCCTCCAGAATTTCTGGTTCGCAAGGTCTGGAATGGGACTGAAAATGTGCATTTCTTTTTTTTTTTTTTAAGACTTCTTTTCTTTTCTTTATTTTTTTAATTATGAAATTTATTGTCAAATTGGTTTCCATACAACACCCAGTGCTCATCCCAACAGGTACCCTCCTCAATACCCATCACCCACCCTCCCCTCCCTCCCACCCCCCATCACCCCTCAGTTCATTCTCAGTTTTTAAGAGTCTCTTATGGTTTGCCTCACTCCCTCTCTTTTTTTTTCCCCCTTCCCCTCCCCCATGGTCTTCTGTTAAGTTTCTTAGGATCCACATAAGAGTGAAAACATACGGTATCTGTGTTTCTCTGTATGACTTATTTCACTTAGCATCACACTCTCCAGTTCCATCCACGTTGCTACAAAAGGCCAGATTTCATTCTTTCTCATTGTCAAGTAGTATTCCGTTGTATATATAAGCCACAACTTCTTTATCCATTCATCAGTTGATGGACATTTAGGCTCTTTCCATAATTTGGCTATTGTTGAAAGTGCTGCCATAAACATTGGGATAAAACTGCCCCTATGCATCAGCACTCCTGTATCCCTTGGGGAAATGCCTAGCAGTGCTATTGCTGGGTCATAGGGTAGATCTATTTTTAATGTTTTGAGGAACCTCCACCCTGTTTTCCAGAGCGGCTGCACCAGTTTGCATTCCCACCAACAGTGCAAGAGGGTTCCCGTTTCTCCACATCCTCTCCAGCATTTTAGTCTGGAGTCTCCTGATTTGTTCATTTTGGCCACTCTGACTGGCGTGAGGTGATATCTGAGTGTGGTTTTGATTTGTATTTCCCTGATGAGGAGCGACATTGAGCATCTTTTCATGTGCCTGTTGGCCATCCGGATGTCTTCTTCAGAGAAGTGTCTATTCATGTCTTCTGACCATTTCTTCACTGGATTATTTGTTTTTCGGGTGTGGAGTTTGGTGAGTTCTTTATAGATTTTGGATACTAGCCCTTTGTCTGATACGTCATTTGCAAATATCTTTTCCTGTTCTGTCGGTTGCCTTTGAGTTTTGTTGATTGTTTCCTTTGCAGTGCAGAAACACGGCACTCTTGATGAGGTCCCAATAGTTCATTTTTGCTTTTAATTCCCTTGCCTTTGGAGGTGTGTCAAGTAAGAAATTGTTGCGGCTGAGGTCAGAGAGGTTTTTTTCTTCTTTCTCCTCTAGGGTTTTGATGGTTTCCTGTCTCACATTCAGGTCCTTCATCCATTTTGAGTTTATTTTTGTGAATGGTGTGAGTAAGTGGTCTAGTTTCAACCTTCTGCATGTTGCTGTCCGGTTCTCCCAGCACCATTTGTTAAAGAGACTGTCTTTTTTCCATTGGATGTTCCGTCCTGCTTTGTCAAAGATTAGTTGGCCATACGTTTGTGGGTCTAGTTCTGGGGTTTCTATTCTATTCCATTGGCCTACGTGTCTGTTTTTGTGCCAATACCATGCTGTCTTGATGATGACAGCTTTGTAGTAGAGGCTAAAGTCTGGGATTGTGATGCCTCCCGCTTTGGTCTTCTTCTTCAATATTACTTTGGCTATTCGGGGTCTTTTGTGGTTCCGTATCAATTTTAGGATTGCTTGTTCTAGCTTCAAGAAGGATGCTGGTGCAATTTTGATTGGGATTGCATTGACTGTGTAGATTGCTTTGGGTGGTATTGACATTTTAACAATGAAAATGTGCATTTCTAACAAGTTCCCAGATGGGGCTGATGTTGCTGGTTCGAAGGGCACACTCTGAGAATCACTAATCTGCTACAACAATAACATATATCAAGGGCTTATTATGTGCCAGGCACTGTGCTAAGTGCATTACTTTCCTCATGTCATTTAATCCTCACAGTAAGTCTAAGGATGGTGATGTTATTAGGATCCCCATTGCATTTATAAGAACAATGAAACACAGAGAAGTTAAGTCTTTTGCTCAACTTAACCCTTCCAACAAGTGTTGGGAGCAGGGTTTTGAACTTGGGCTGTCAGAGGCTAAGTCTGGCACTATCAGTCACTTTATGGCATAGGACCTCACAGAGTGAACTGCTCCTTGCACCTGTCCACATGAGGAAATAAAGGCTCACAAGAAGAGACTTGCCCAGAGTCATGCAATGAATTAGAACATGAGCGTGAATGAGGACACAAGTGTCCTAATCCAACATCTTTTTAGGCTACTTTCTTTTGACATAGAACACTAGGAGCAAGCAAGGGCTGTACTTGCTCTCTTCCAGTTTGGATCCCCAAGGTGGACACCTTCTAATTGGCATAGATGGCCTTATGATGTTCTGATATTCTAATCATTTTCCCCCACTTACCCACTATTTCATCTGACTGAAGGAGGTGGCGTTTGCCCTGGAGGAGAGAGTGGGGGGCAATGGTTAAGTCCTGAAGCTGCAAGCAAAGCCCCAGAAAGGAAAGGGGTTAACCAGCTTGGTAAATAGAGTGGGTGGAAGGAAATGTCTCCATGTGTCCGGGCACGTCCTCAGTTATGTCTCAACCAACACTTAGAAAATCCAGCTCTTAGGGACTTTAGGTCACCGTACCTCGACCTCCAAGTCTCCCAGGGATGCTGGGAAGGAAAATTAAGAGTGTTTGGTTAGTGGAAGATTGGGCCCGGGAGGACTCATAAGATCCAAAAATCAGTCCCTCAGAGGCCTACCCTCAGCTGTGCTGTACCCATTGTCCCCGAGCATGCCCTCTCCTGGGCCAGCTGTTGGACAAATATTTACAAAGAGAGGCAGCACACTGCAGTGGACAGGGCACCGGCCTCGGCCCAAGTCCCTCCTTGCTGCTGACACCTTCGTGAACTTGAGCGGGACAGTTATCTTTCAGAGTTGGCTTCCTCTTTTGTAAAAGGGTGTGTAGTAAACAAAGTAATGACTTCCTCCAATGTCCACATCATAATTCCTGGAACCTGTAAATACGCTACTGTAAATAGCAAAGGGAGATTTTCAGATGTGATTAAGGGTCTTGACATGGGTAGATCGTCCTATATTATCTAGGTGAACCCAACATGATCACAATGGGTCCTTATAAGTGAAAGAGAGGCAGAGGAAACAGAGCTACAAGAGATGTGACTACAGAAGCTGAGGTTGGAGTGATAGGGGTGCTGACTTTGAAGACGGAAGGGGACCACTAGCCTGGGAATGTAGGCAGCCTGGGAGTACAAACTGGAAGAGGGAAGAATCTGATTTTCCCCTTCAAGCCTGCAGAAGGAGCATAGTCCTGCTGACACCTTGATTTTAGCTCCTCAGCACCCATTTCAGACTTCTGACCTACGGATACTGTAAGATAATACATAGTTTTGTTTTAAGCCACTATGTCTGTGATAATTTCTTTTTTTTTTTTTTTAATTTTTTAATGTGTATTTTAGTTTTGAGAGACAGAGACAGAGCGTGAGCAGGGGAGGGGCAGAGAGAGAGGGAGACACAGAATCTGAAGCAGGCTCCAGGCTCTGAGCTGTCAGCACAGAGCCCAGTGTGGGGCTGGAACCCATGAACCGTGAGATCATGACCTGAGCTGAAGGTGGATGCTTAACCAATGGAGCCACCCAAGCACCCCTGTGATAATTTCTTATAGTAGCAGTAGGAAACTAATATAGGGACAGATAATGCTTTCCTTGTTTACCTCATAGGATTGCCGTGAGAGCCAAAAGAAATCATTTGTGTGATACCACTTTAAATATCGTAACCCACTGTCCAAATATAGCTATCCCCGTTACCCAAAACTAGAACGTTCCTATGAAAACTTTCATAATGCAAAATGGCATAAAGGGAAGAAGTGGTCATCATTAATTTATGTGCAAACTTTTTTCTTTGAGGGTTTGTTTGAGGGTTCCTAGACCCCCAAAATAATCTGTAATGCATGGATAGTGTAAATTGAGATAAAGCACAGATGCTCCCAGACACAGTTCAAAGTTACGTTGGCTGGATGCTGGGATGCTGGGTGTAGCTCCCGCGGAAGAGGCTTGGCAAGGCCCCTCTTCCTGCGTGGGGTATGCTGTCTCCATAACAGCTTTGCTGCAAACAAAAACAAATGCTGAGCGCTATTTTTGCTTTTCTTCTTTTTTGGTCAACGCAAAAATCCTCTGCGGATTTCTTTCAGTTAGCAACACCAGGTAATCATGTAGGTCTTCTGTAAAAGCAAAGTGGCCTCATGCAAACTTTTGAAATTTTAACTAGCTCTTGGGACCAAGGTTGGGTGAGGGGGGCACTGGTTTGTAGCATTTACTTATTTCCACGTTGTAAAAACTCCCATGATGGCTGAGTTCAAGCTACAACATGAAGCCGCTGAACCAAGAGTTTGGGGAAGATGAGTACATCAGGTTACTACTGCAAGGCAGCTCCCAGACACTACCACAGAAGCTCAAATTCTGCCCCCGCCACAAAAAATTGCATGGAAAATGCTCATTCTGGTGGGTGGTCAAGGTAATCCTCACAGGAAGGCCATAACATGACAGTGAGCTCAGTGGTACCATCAGGGAAATAACCTTCTTTGAGAATCTGCACTGGGTTAGAGTTTGTGATTTTCTCAATTGGAGTATCTCTGCCTTGAATAAGGGAAGATGGAGAGGGAATGTGATCAAAAGACAGAAACTGCTAGTTATAAGATAAGTAAGTTCTGGGGATGTCACGTACAACAAGGTGGCTGCAGTTGGCAATACTGTGGTCCAGTCTATTGAGACTTGCTAAGAGAGTAGATCTTAAAAATTCTCATCATAAGAAAAAAATTGTAACTCCGTGAGGTGATGGATGTTAACTAAACTTATGGTCATTTTGCAATACATACATTTATCAAATCGTTATATTGCATACCTTGGACTAATACAATGTTCTATGTCAATTATATCTCAAAAAATCTGGGGGAAAAGAGTGAATAGAATCTTTACATAGCCTCAGGAAGAATTCAAATTTAGTTGAAGGAAAAGTCTTGTATTATGAACCCTACCAGGTCAGGTTCCTATAGAGAAAACAAATTTGGGGACCTCGATGGGTACTCTTGAAATGTGACTCCTTGCTTGGAGTTGTAGGGAGGTTCCATCCAGCAAATATAAATTAGACTTGTGCTGTGTTAAAGGTGTAACGATAATTAGACATGGTCCCTGTCCTCAAGGAGCTCACAAGTCTAGTATAATCATCATGCAGGTCTCACATAGATGTCATCACCTGAGTCTCATATTTATGACATCATCACAGTTAGAAGTCATCACTTGGATCTCGTGCTTATGTTTTTTGCATTAATCATGGATCATCTATACTTATACTCATATTTTCAAGTTGAAGAATTGAAATATAAAGTACAGAATTAGATTTGGCTGGATATAAAAGAAACCTAACCACAGTGGCTTAACCAAAAAAGGGGATTGTTTTACATGTAGTAAAGAGACTACAGTTAGAAAGTCGAAGACGAGGTCAGTGAAACAGCCTCTTTCTCCCTTCCTTCTCTCCCATGCTTAGCAGTTTCATGGTCCAATGAAGCAATACCTTGTCCAGCCATTTCACCTGCCTTCCAGGCCAGAGATATGGGGGCTCCAAGAGAAGTGGACAGAAAAGACATCAGAAAAGACATCAACTGTCTGACCCTCTTTATCAGGAAAACGATAGTTTCCCTTAAATTCTTATTCAGTAGACTTTTGTTTGCATCTCGTTGGCCAGAACTTGGTTACACACTACCTGTAGCTGCAAGAGAGTCTGGCGAGATGACTATTTTTAAACTGGGAATATTGCTACCTGAACAAAACTTGGGTTCTATGAATAAAGGAGATGAGATAGTCTAGGCAAATGGAAATAGCCATCACCTTGTTAGTCTCATTTAAGAAATATCTGTATAATCATGTCCTTAATGGACCAGTTGTAGTTAGTGGGCCAGCTGGGCTAACACATGTTAAAATACAAAATGGAAGTTAAAACCATAAATGCATAGCTATAAAGAATTTAAGTGGTGGACTTAGGAGACTGGACTGTCACTAACAGGGATTTTCTGGATGGCTTTGTGGGGATGTCGTATCTGCCGAGTTCCTTTCTTGGGCCATAGCGCTAGCCCCGGCTTCAGATGAGAGGTGATTTCCGAGGGCATATGGCCAGAACTGGCTCTGATAAGTAGGATTAGAAAGCAGGAATAAAATGTTTTTTAATCGAGGTATAATTATATACATTGAATTGCATAGATCTTAAATGTGCCATTTGTTCAGTTTTAACAAATTGTGTACCCTGTGAAACCAATACCCCAATCATGACCTGACTATTTTCATCACCCCAGGAAACCACCTTGGGCCCTTCCTAGTCAACCTTTCCTCTGCCCAGATATAACAACATTCTGATCTGTATCCCCATAAATTAGTTTTGCCAAACAGGTGTCTTTGAGCCACTTTCAGAGTGGTCAGGGTAAAAACATTTTAAGGGAGGTGAACAAGAATTAAAGAAGAAATTGGCCCGCTTTTCAAAGACACACAGTATGTGGCACATGACAGATATTGGCAAACAGCAGTTGCTTTAGTTGTGTTGCTAATCAATGTTGTCCTTTCTCTGGCCAGGAAAGGTTTCATTCAACACCCTGCCTGCAAGGAGTCAATTTCCTAAAGGACTCTCCTCCCCTCGAGGGAACCTCATGCACAAAGCTCTTTAATATTGAGATCAGGGGCGTGATGATTAGTGGGACAATTTCCTAACTCCCTCCACAGCCTCGTATGGATGATTAACCAGGCAAAGCCTGCGTGGCAGGCAAGTTGGTTCTTCAGGATGAGAAACTGTGAACACGCAGCCCTGAGAGAGCGGGTGCCTTCGATGAGTCATCGGTAACAAGCAGATGAGACAGAAGGCGCGGTTTGTCCACTCGCCCTGCCCCGGGCCCTCCCGGCTACGACATCTCCCCGGACTCCACCCTCAGCAGGTGGAACAGCTGGGTGGGAAGACACATTTTTGCAACCAAGATAAGGCTGGAGTGACAGTTGCTGTGACCCAGCTATTCATCAGGAAAGCACTTTCGGAGTCAGCACAATCATGGGTGAGCTTGTCACACCGCGCTTCTCTTTTGCTCTGACTTACAATGGAGATGCACTCTTTTGTAGCTTTGTTTGCTAAAAGCCAGTGCAAAATGGATGCCGTGCCTGGAACACTGATACCTAGCTGAAGCCAAATGCATCTTTGGCCAATAAAATGCCAAGGGCCTGTTTTGTTCGCAGCCACACCAAGTTATACGTGCTGGGGATTTCCACACACGCTGTGGGTCTGGGGGTGGGCCAACTGAACAGCTGTGTGACCCCTGTGGCTCTCCTCATCCGCTGTCCCCAGAGTTTCTGGAATCCCTTTGTTAGCTATGGTTTGGGCATGCAGTGTCCTTGGAAGGTTGTATCTTTCCTCACACTGAATTATTCTTAATTAAGCCCACAGGACTCAGCCTGGTGTTCTAGTCCCTGGACAGCCTGTTCCCAACCAACTGTTGTCACTGGATTCTACCCCGAGCAGACCGCATTTTTCTCTTACTGGTAGAATGTGATAGGCCTGGACTCTGGAGAAAAACCTGGGTTCTAATCCACCTCTATTCATTCTTCTTTTTTTAAAAAAAATTTGTTTTTAATGTTTTATTTATTTTTAAGAGAGAGAGAGAGAGACAGAGATAGAGAGAGAGAGAGATAGAGGGCAAGTGGGGAAGGGGCAAAGATAGAGGGAGACACAGAATCTGAAGCAGGTTCCAGGCTCTGAGCTGTCGGCAGAGTGCCCAAGGCAAGGCTCAAACCCATGACCCATGAGATCATGACCTGAGCTGAAGTCAGACCTTAACCGAATGAGCCACCCAGGCGCCCCCCTCTATTCATTATTCTTAGCTGTACTGAGCTATAACTATGTTTCCCCATCCCCACACCCTTGCTTATACCATTATCTTGGCCTGAGATGCAATCTCTGCTCCTTCACATAGAGGCAAACCCTATTCACTTCCTAAGGTCAAGTGCAAATACCACCTTTAGCCCTTCCTAACAAATAGGTGTGATCTCTTCTTCTGAGTTATCTCAGCCCCATCTGTTTGCCATTTTTTCAGAGCTTGATTTTTATTGTTCCTAGAGCTCTCTCTCTTCTGCATTTCTACCTTGATTCTCAAAGTCATAAAACCTATTGTCCAGTAGGGTTGCAGATAAAAGAGAGACACCCGGTGAAGTCTGAATTTCGGATAAACCACGAGTAAATTCGTTTGGTGTAGGTATGGTCCCAGCATTGCATGGGAAATACTTCTATTAAAAGATTTCTGTCATTTATCTGAAATTACAATTTAACTGAGCACCCTGTATTGCACATGCACTGCATCTGGCCACCCTTCACACCCGATTCTTTGAAGCAGATAGTTGTATGCTTCTCTGGCTTCTTCACTGGGTTGCACATTATGTGACAGTAGCCATCTTGTCTCATCCATCTTTGCAACACCCAGGGTTTCTTCCTCCAAGCAGTTGCTTAGTAAATCTTCATTGATGAGTACAGGGATTGTCCCGCCAGCAGGTATGAGCGTTCAGCACAGTTTCTGAGAAGCTCAGCTTTGGAGTCATATGGACCAGAGTGTGTCATGTTCCCACCACTAGACCAACTACGTGACCTTAACAAGTTACCCCATTCTCAGACATGCTCATCCGTGCAATGGGAAGAAGAGTGCACCTATTCTGCAGGGATTACCAAACTTCAGTTCTTAATACACATCTAAAGGGCTTAGCACAGAGCCTGGTCCATAGAAAATGCCTAGTAATCGTTAGCTATTACTATGGGAAATGATGAAACGCATTCAGACCAGATAGTGTGGCTTCAGCGGCAACTACTTTGCTGCCGGCAGTCAAGACTACGTAAAGGAATGAACTTTGTGTAGTTTGGAAATATAAAGTGCAAGATGGGCCTTAGTCTTCCTTTAGAGAGAGTTCTTAACTCATCCGGTTTTTCTCTTCAGTTTCCTAGGCCAAGGGCATGTTCTTTTCTCAGGCTGAGGCTCTTGTCTGCCCTTTTGAGATGTCAGTTCATCTCTCGTTCTAAGGCTGTCTTCTCCAGTATGCATCTTCCCCTTTCCCCCCGGTCCTGGGTGCATAGTTCCCCAACCAGAATGATTTGCTGCTTCCTTTGGATGGCATTGCTGGATGTGTGTGTATGTGTGTGTGTGTGCATATATATGTGTATAATGGGGAAAGTAAACGGCCGTTTTGGTATCTCCTAATCATCCAGGCACTGTTGGGTGGGTGGCCATTAGCAAAATCACTTCAATCTGACATGTATTTATTCCTACCAGGCTATGTTCAGGGAACACCCTCAGTGACTTTAATGGGGCCTCTATGCTCTACCGGGCACTGCGTCAGATACTTTGCTTACATTGTCCCACTGATTAATCAGGACAACTCTGTGAGGTAGATGTTCTCACCTCAGTTTTGTGAATGCAGAAACAAAACGTAAAAGATTAGAAACTTGCAGGACGCCTGGGTGGTTCAGTCGGTTTGGTGTCCGACTTCGGCTCAGGTCATGATCTCACGGTTCGTGGGTTTGAGTCCCGCGTTGAGCTCTGTGCTGACAGCTTGGAGCCTGGAGCCTGCTTTGGCTTCTGCGTCTCCCTCTTTCTCTGTTCCTCCCCTGCTCTCACTCTGTTCCTCCCCTGCTCTCACTCTGTCTGTCTCTCTCTCAAAAATAAAGATTAAAAAAAAATTAAAAAAAAAAAAAGATTAGTAACTTGCTTTAAGGCCACAAGGCAGGTAACTTCTAGCTGCAATCAAACCCAGCTCCCTGACTCCAACCCTCAAGCTCTTTCGAATGCCATTGGCTCTTCACCCCGGCTGCTCATTAGAATTAACCCAGGGAGCCTTTCCAACGTACTGATGTCTGGACCACCTCCCCAGAAATTCTGATTTAATTATTTTTGAGGATCATTGCAAAGATATTGGTCTGCCATCATCCCATATGCTAGGACATGAATTAAAAGGATCCAACACAATCTAGTACAATTCTCCATGATCATCATTTATAGATCTTGGGTCCTGAAACTTCCCTATGCTTTGTATTCAAAGATTATTTGCCTCAATTGCTGTAGATTGGTCCCAGGTATGTACGTATGTGAAAAGAATCCTTAAAAAAGTATTCTGGTGATCCTTTCCAAGTTCATTTTATATTGCTCTTGGGGGAGAACTTTGTTGCAATTTACCCAATTTCCAGAGACTCATTTCTTCTTGGACAGTCTACTCCATGGACTAGCTCATCTTTCTTCAGGCCGGGATGGGAGCAGGCTAAGGCTGTATGATTTGTTTTCTGTGCTCCGTCGAATTTGTCTTCTTTTTATTTCACTCTAAGGATTTTTCTGATTGTATTCATTTTTCCCTTTTCTTTTGCCTTCAGGGTACCTTAGAAAGTCTCCCCCACAAAGAAAGCTGTCATGTGCTATTTATGATCTACATTTGAAGTTGTTCTTTGTTTCAATACCATTGGGCTACTTATTAGGGCTGTAATCTGGGACCAGTTTCATTTTGGGGATTCTCAGTTTTATCCATTGCTAAATGGATTAATAAAAACCTACCACTCACGGGGTGCCTGGGTGGCTCAGTCGGTTAAGCGTCTGACTCTTGGTTTCGGCTCAGGTCATGATCTCACAGTTCATGAGTTCGAGCCCATGTCAGGCTCTGTGCTGACAGTGTGGAGCCTGCTTGGGATTCCCTCTCTCTCCCCCCTCTCTCTGCCCCTTCCCCTGCTCGTGCTCTTTCTCTCTCTCAAAATAAATAAATAAACTAAAAAAAAAAAAAAAAAAAATTCAAAAACCTACCTTTCATGATTTCCATGAAAATTCATTTACCAAACAAAATTGATGTGTTTATTTGTCTAATGCATCTCCTCTACTGTAAGACCTTCTAGGAACCAAGTCTGTTTTGATTACCATTATATGCCTGGTGCCTTGAGTTGTGGTGGGTTTAGTAGATGCTCAGTAAATACTGGTGGCACGTGGACTGTGGAGGGGGCTTGGGAGTCAGGCATGCTGCGTTCTGGGTTTCTGCTGCACCACTTACAAGCTGTGTGACCCTGCGCAAGTTGTTTAACTTCTCTGAACCTTCATTTCTACATTTGTAAAATAATAATAATAATAATAATAATAATAATAAAAATAAACCTAATATGGTTGTAGTGAAGATTAAGTGATATGTGCCAATAAAGAAATCAGTTCAAGGGTGCCTGGGTGGCTCAGTGGGTGGAGCATCTGACTTTGGCTCAGGTCATGATCTCATGGTCCGTGAGTTCAAGCCTCATGTTGGGCTCCCTGCTGACAGCTCAGAGCCTGGAGCCTGCTTTGCATTCTGCGCCTCCCTCTTTCTCTGCCCTTTCCCCCCACTAATGCTCTGTCTCTCTCTGTCTCTCAAAAATAATGTTAAAAAATTTTAAATTTTTAAAAAATGTTTATTTTTGACAGAGAGAGAGACAGACAGAACATGAGCGGGGGAGACACAGAGAGAGAGGGAGACACAGAATAGGAAGCAGGCTCCAGCTCTGAGCGGTCAGCACAGAGCCCGACACGGGGCTTGAACTCACAGACTGCAAGATCATGACCTGAGCCGAAGTCGGACGCTCAACCCACTGAGCCACCAGGCACCCCAAATGTTAAAAAAATTTAAAGAAAAAGCAATCAGTTCAGTGCATGGCACATAAAATACCCTTGTAAGTGCTAATGAAGGGACACCTGGGTGGTTCAGTCAGTTGAACGGATGATTCTTGGTTTCGGCTCAGTTCCTGATCCCGGGGATAGAGCCCCATGTCGGGCTCCACACTTAGAATGAAGCCTGCTTAAGATTCTCTTTCTCTCACTTCCTCTGCTCCTTCCCTGCTCGCACACACACTCTCTCTGTCTCTCTCTAAAAAAAAGAAAACATACTGCTAATGAAGATGAGCATGTTTTCTAGAAATATTGACTTCCACCATAACATTGTTGGAAACCAGACATATATTCCAAATTTAAGAAAAAAATACTTAAAAAAAATAGCTGTGAAGTTCCAATGAGGGAAGTTAATGAAGTAGAATTTGAGTACTTGCTTTTTTCTATATATTTTCATCCTGCAATGTGTTACGCCTTTTGAAGAGGAAAAAAAAAAAGAAGTAAATTCAGTTTATGCTCAGATATGAATTACGTCAGGAGTTCTGGGTGTGTGTGGGGGTGTGTATATGTGCAATTGTATTTTAAAAGAGGACCCAAAGTAGGACTCATTGCCACATTTAAAACCTGTGCATTTCATTGTATGTAAATAATACTTTAAAAAAAAAGGGGGGGGGCGCCTGAGTGGCTCAGTCGGTTAAGTGTCCTACTCTTGATTTTGGCTCAGGTCATGATCTCATGGTTTGTGAGATCGAGCCCCGTGTCAGGCTCTGTGCTGAGAGGGCAGAGCCTGTTTGGGATTCTCTCTCTCCCTCTCTCTGTGCCTCTACACTGCTCACACTCTCTTTGTCTCTCTCCATCTCTCTCAAAATAAATAAATAAACATGAGAAAAAGAAACTGCATACAAATCTTGAACTCTAGTTAATGATACACACGTTGCAGGATTTAGGGGTAAACTGTAATGATGTCTGCAACTTACTCTGAAATGCATTATAAAATATGATGTGTTGATGAATGGAGAGGTGCCTAAATATGTGATAAAGCAAATATACTGGAGCCTTGAACAACACAGGAGTTAGGGGATAGCAACCCCCCCATATGGCCAAAGATCCATGTATAACTTTGGACTCCCCTAAAACTTAACTACTAATAGCCTACTTTTGACCAGAAGTCTTGCTGGTAACACAATTAACACACAATTTGTATTTTACATGCATCACATACTGTATCCTTACAGCAAAGTAAGCTAGGGAAAAGAAAATGTTATTAAGAAACTCATAAGGGTGAGAAAATACATTTACAGTACTGTCCTGTAAAAAATACACACGCGAGTGGACCCATGCAATTCAAACCTGTATTGTTCTAGGGTCAACTGTACAGCAAAATGCTCATTATAGAATCTAAGGGTTAGCTGTGTTCACTGCACACTTTTATCAATATTTCTGTATGTCTGACATTTTTCATAATAAATTGTTGGGGGGGCCGCCTGGGGGGGCTCAGTCAGTTAAGCTTCTGACTCTTGATTTCAGCTTATGTCATGATCTCAGGGTTGTGATGTGGAGCCCGGTGGCGGGGTCCATGCTGGGCACGGAACCTGCTTAAGATTCTCTCTCTCTCTTCCTCATAAATGAATACATAAATAAAACATTGGGAGGAAAAAGAAAGAAATGCAATCCTAAATCCAAGACAGGCTCATCGTGCTGGATTTCAGGCTGTGGTACTTGTCAATATCTATATTTTAGGAAGACTTTCCTGCTTCTCTATTAATCATAGCCCATAAAAAACTTCCAACACTGCCTCTGCATAGTGCTAACTCACATGAAAGAAAACAAGGTCTGAGTTGAAAAAAAACAGCAATGAAGGGGCGTCTGGGTGGTTCAGTCGGTTAAGCGTCCGACTTCAGCTCAGATCATGATCACGCAGTTTGTGAGTTTGAGCCCCGTGTCGGGCTCTATGCTGACAGCTTGGAGTCTGGGGCCTGCTTCAGATTCTCTCTCTCTCTCTCTCTCTCTCTCTCTCTCGAAAATAAATGAAACATTAAAAAATTTAAAAAAATAACACTGAAAAGAGCACACGACGAATGGAAGACAGAAGTAGGCTATCCTTTGGCACTTTGGGGAACAACTAAATTATTAGAATCTCAGACATCCAGGGTTGCTGAGAGATGATGAGACTCTGATCTCTGGCTCTTAGACTTTTTATCATGCCTGCTACTTACCACGTAGGTAAGAAATGTTAGAAATAATTGGCCATTTCATAGAGAATCATGAACAAAGGTACATGTAGGCCATTTCTTTGGAAAGGTATTTAAGATCTTGGGTTTTTGGAAAGGTAGTTTTTGTCTTGTTGTGGAAAGACATAATAAGAAAGGATGTGATAAGTTTGAGACTGTATGCCAACTTCCTACAAGTTAGAATGTTTTGGAGAATGGGTAAAGAGAAGCTTTAGGTTTATATACGTGTAAATAATCAGGAACACACCCTGGTAGTCGAAGGAAATACAAGTATCTTCTCTTGGCCACAGGAAGTATATGATGGAGCACAGGAAGACTTAAAAGCAGATGGGAAGGAGTGCTCACGCTATTGTACATCTGAACAAAAGGGCCATGGTTTTATCATTAGCTCATTCAAGTGGCAGTTGTGAGGCCCATTTATTTGACTTTTTCTTCTGTTTGCATAAATGGAAACACCCTGCAGGGTTTACTAAAAGCAGATGTATTAAATATCAACACTAAAAACTGGTTTAACAAGGAAACAATGAGCATTAAAACACACAAAAAGGAGAGAATGAACAAGAGTCAGGAGAGAGCAATGTGGCAACCCGCAAGAATCCCAGGCAGGGCAAAAATATCCAAATCAAGGTCATAGCCAGTTACCGTCAGTCACACTGGGAAGAGAGCAAATAACACTCCCTTCTTTACCATTTGCTCAAGAAACAGAACCGACTCCCTGCCTGTCTTTGATGCCTCCTTGATGATCCCAGGACTCTTTTTTTTTTTTTTTGAGACCGAGAGAAAGCATGAGCTGGGGAGGGGCAGAGAGAGAGAGGGAGACAGGAACTAAAGCAGACTCCCCACTGACAGTAGAGAGCCCGATGTGGGGCCTGAACCCACGAGCTGTGAGATCATGGCCTGAGCCGAAGTCAGACACTTAGCCAACTGAGCCACCCAGGCACCCCAGTCCCAGGACTCTTTAGAGCCCAGGGGTTTGTCCTTTGGGGAAGGTTGCGATTGACAAGACCCTGGCAGTGAGCCCTGCTAGCACAGTGAACACCCCTGTGTGGGTTACAAAAGGTGCCCTGTGGGTGGATGAGTTACAAAATGTGACTTTTCCTCTGGGCTGGCACAAGATTTGGGGAGGGGAGTGGGGGCTGGATTTCAACCTCCATCCACCCCTCGGCTGGGTCCTTTCGTGATGTGCACTCTATAAGTGTATATAGTGACCCTGGAAAAGTTCACTACTCTACGACACGTGGATCCCCTCTCACCAATGAAGAAGCTAAGTCCCAGGAGACTAAAACACCTCATTTAAGGCTACAACATAGATAGTAATAGACTTTTCTTGGGAGAAAAGCCACTTCCAACGTGGGCCTTGGTCAATGCCATTGTATAAAGCACACGCTGCACACACAGAGTACTCTGCCAGGTTCTAGGGTGTGAGCTGCATAGAAGCCTGGGGGTCTCAAACCCAACTCCAAGGGCAGGCTCGAGTGCTATAGACGGTGAGAGCTAGGGGAGCTCACAAGAGAGAATAACCCTCTTTTCTTTGCAATTGGAGAAGGTTGCACTGACAAGGCGGGACTTGAGTGGAAGGCAGGACAGATAGGGCTCAGAAAACCGGAGAAGACCGGGCAGGATTGCCAGGGGGAGAAAGCGCGCGTGACGGTGTGGAGACAGGCCCCACGTTGGTGACCCTGGTCACCCCCTGGTATCATGGCACCCGCTCTCATTCCCCATTCTCATGTGCAACTGTTACTCCAGACCACAGCACTCTCTTCGACAGAGTTACCCGTCCCAGGTCTCATGAACCTCAGGTCTGCTTTCCGAAGGGTGGTAGCTAGTTATGTGAGAGAGTCTGGGGCTAAGGGCTGATATATTAACCCACCCACATAACAGAGAGACATTTGAAGGAGGGATTTCTGGGTATCTTGCCCTAAAACATTTCTGAAACTTTTGGGAATGCGGGCAGGGCAGAGGACGTTTATGTTTGATACCTATTTGCTATACAATACCTTCTGCCCCAAACTTAGCAGCCTGAAGCAACAAACATTTATCTCATACAGTTTCTCAGGATCAGGAATGCAGGAACCACTTCGCTGGGTAGGTCGAGGTCTGGGGGTCTCTCATGAAGTTGCAATCACCGTCTTGGCCAGGGCTGTGTCATCTGAAGCCTTGACTGGAACTGAAGGATGGGGCTGTAAGCTCACTTATCTGCCTGTTGGCAGGAGGGGCCTCGGTCTCACGGGCATCTCCATAAGAGAGCCGTCTCACAGCTGGCCCTGGAATGAGGGATCAAAGAAAGAAAGAGCAAACAGGAAGCTCAGTGCCTTTTATGACCTAGCCCTTGACAAAGCATCTCTTCTGCTATATTTTACTGGTCGTGCAGACCCTCCGGGACACAGCGTGCCAGGGAATTATATAAGGGGACACATAAAGCTGGGGACCACTCGGGACCATCTCAAATGCCTGTGCCATTGAAATCATATTTGGGGGACACTAGAGCTTTTAAAACATATACCAGCAGTAATATAGTGCTCTGGATATCCTAAAATTTCCTTCTGTAAAACACCTAAGTATTCTTTTTCAAAAAAACATTTTAATGTTTATTTACTTGTTTATGTATTTATTTTTTGAGAGACAGAGCGAAAGAGAGAAAGAGAGAGAGGGAGAGAAAGTATGAGTGGAGGAGGGGCAGAGAGCAAGGGAGACCGAGAATCCAAAGCAGGTTCCACGCTGTCAACACAGAGCTTGAACTCGCAAGCCGTGAGATCATAAACTGAGACGAAAAAATCAAGAGTCCGGTGCTTAACCGACTGAGCCATTCAGAAGCCCCTAAAACACCTAAATATTCTTTTTTTTTTTTTTTAACGTTTATTTATTTTTGAGACAGAGAGAGACAGAGCATGAGTGAGGGAGGGGCAGAGAGAGGGAGACACAGAATCAGAAGCAGGCTCCAGGCTCTGAGCGGTCAGCACAGAGCCCGACGCTGGGCTCGAACACGCGGACTGCAAGATCATGACCTGAGCCCAAGTCAGACGCCTAACCGACCAAGCCACCCAGGCGCCCCAAGATCACTTTAATTTTATAAGGAATATTTACTTACCAACAAATACATTTTAAAGGGCATATTATATTTACTTTGGAGAAAAATTTAACTGTTAGGGCACCAAAAATTGATAAATGCTCTTATAAATTGGTGTTTTGAATTTTTGAATTTTCCACTTAAGAGCGAATCAACTGCTCTCTTTTCTTTTGAGTTTTGTTTACTAATGATGAGGTAAGAGGGGTTGCAAGCACCTTCCTGCAAATGACACATGTGGGAGTAGTCATGTCCAATAATTGAAAAGTCTTGGTGGCAATAATCCTTGCAACAGTTTTGTATTTAAGTTTGATTTTTTTAAAAAAAAGAAATCAATACATGTGGATGTACTGTTTAAGAATTTTAAAAAAAATTTTTTTAACATTTTATTTATTTTTGAGACAGAGAGAGACAGAGCATGAACGGGGGAGGGGCAGAGAGAGAGGGAGACACAGAATCGGAAGCAGGCTCCAGGCTCTGAGCCATCAGCCCAGAGCCCAACGCGGGGCTCCAACTCGTGGACTGTGAGATCGTGACCCGAGCTGAAGTCGGACGCTTAACCGACTGAGCCACCCAGGCACCCCCTAAATATTCTTAATAAAATACTTTAAAAATCTTCAAGAATGCACTGCTACGCTGACTGGAAAGGAAGAGGAAAAACAGGCAAATGAGAAAGCATGAATCCAGAGAGATGCACGAGTGTTTACGCTGAAAGTTAACCTTGGGGGTATCTGTCTACCCTCAAGTGACCCAGAGAGTTGGTTTTAATGTCTGCCTGGCAAGCATGAGACCAAGTGTAGGGGAACATGAGAAGTCAGATCAGCGGCTCTCTAATAAATTACGTTGGGCCCCAAAGGATGTCTCCTCAGTGACAGTTAAGCCAGGAATTTCTGGGACTCCATTTCCGCACTGAAGGACATAGAAAGGAAACTGGCCTGTCTTATCCCTGGGTCTGGAGAGCAGGAGGAAAAATCGGAAAATTTGTAACCACGAGGTAACCTAGGCCAAGTTGACGCTCTCAGTGTGGTTTGAAAACCCCTATTTGATACTTTGTCTTAATGTGGCTCAGAGTGGGCAGCACTCTTGGTCTAGAAAGAAATCGAATCCTCACTGAAGTCATCACCTTTATCAGAGGCCTTAAAGATTCCCAGGAACGACATCCCATTGAACTGGTGCTCATGATTAAAAGAAATAATAATAATCACAGAACACTTGAGGAAACAAGGCATGGTTAGAGAGAACCAGCAAAAACCAAAGACAGCAGATCAGGCTGACAAACACTTCAGATATTTGGCTATTGATTATGGAATGAATTTGAGTTTATTTAATATGGTTAACAAAGAAAAAATGTTATCAAATGGACGAGTGAAAAATAAGAGGCTGTTGAAGTTACCAGTCCTGACAACCAAACAGAACCTCCAGAAGTGAAAATTAAATTTACATTTAGTTTAAATTTAATCTAAAATTACACTTTATTTTTTAATGTTTATTTATTTTTGAGAGAGAGAGAGAGAGAACAAGTGGGGGAAGGGGTCAGAGAGAGAGAGGGAGACACAGAATCCTTAGCAGACACAGGATCTGAGCTGGTGCTGACAGCTCAGAGCCTGATGTGGGGCTCGAACTCGTGAACCACGAGATCATGACTTGAGCCGAAGTCGGACACTCAACTGGCTTAGCCACCCGGGCGCCCCTGTAAAATTACATTTTAAAGGGTTGTATAAGTACCCACATGTTACCTTTGATTTTGCCTGTTGGCTCATAAAGCCTAAAATAATTGCAATCCGGCCCTTTACAGAAAGCTGTGCCAATCCCTGCCATGGAGGCACCTCCACAGAAGCCCCTCAGTCAGCCTGAGGGGGCATTCTAAGGTTGACAATACAAGGAATAGCCACACGGACAAGACTGACCGCTGTGGGGGAGTTGGGGGGTGGTGGTGAGGAGGAAGCAGTGGAATTTGAGAGTCCAGAGAAGTCTCAGTGAGACACAGCCTTAGGTTTCAAAACAGAAAGAAGGCTAGTTTTATGTATCCATTAAAAATAGCTGGATGTATACCTTGAACGCACTTTTATGTAAGGGGTGGGGGAAATAACTCTTTGTCGTCCTGGAGCCTCAGAAGTGGAATGCATGTGTGTGGGCAAGTCTGGGGTAGAAAGATACCGGTCCATGTATGTAACTATTAAGCAATTATGGACGACATTCTGTAAATAGAGCATGTTAAGAAGGAAAGGGAGGAGGGGGATTTCTTCGCCTGAGTCATGCATCTCAAGCTGCATATCCTTAGGTGCTCTCTCATTGCCAAATGTGGATCAAGGCTAAGTGGCTCTTTTATGGCCATTGGGTATGCTGGGATGGGCCTCAAAACTCCGTTTCTAAACACCGAGTGCTGACACGTTTGGCCCGGGAGAAGGGAGGGAGGGGCAGGATGCTGGCAGGAAGCTTGAGATGACCCCAGGGTGGTCTGAGCGGCAGGAAGCCAGCAAGGGAAGTGATTTGGGGAAAGGAAAGCAAAAAGCTCACCACACCCAAGAGCTCTCTTTTGAAGATGGACACCACACCCAGCCTGTCCAAGCTTCCCTTAGCATAAATGCTCATCTTCCCCTGGTTTGTGAGAGTGCGTGAGCAAGGATGGAGTCGTAGAAAAGGAACCTGGCCGTGAGCAACCGTCTTCTGAGCCTTTATTATCTGCCGGGTGCTCTACACATCAATCTCACAGAGGCAATATTAGCCTTCCCATTTTGCAGATGAGGAAGCCGAGGCCCAGATAGAAGCATTAAGAAGTGCGTCCAGGGCCACAAAGCAAGTTAGCGATGAATTCAGGTCTGGCTCCAATTGGAAGGTCTCACTCCAAAACTCCCCTCTTTCTTCCCTAGTGAGCAGGCATAGGCAAGAGGCCACACGAAGGGAGTAAACTTAGTCCTCTGGCAAGAACAGGAAGAAAGGCAGAAAATTAAGCCCTGCTACCCTGACTCCCCTAAATGCCGTTGTCCGACGTCCAGGGTTACTCTGCTAAACAGAGTAGTTTGCCCCCAAATGCCTCAAGTGATCCACCATGGCTCTTTTTGTCAGACACGTTAGCTCAACCCCCAGTGTAAGAAATGGAGGAAAGGACCAAAAGAGAGAAAAAAAAGCTTCTGTTATCAGGAAGTTGCTGCGACAATACTCACATGTTGGAAGTGGAGAGTACAGACGGGCTACTGAGATTTTCTACTGGGAGAGATGCACTAAGTAATTAGGCTCAGAAAAAGCCAAGAGAGCCTAACCCTGAGGCTGGAGGGACTGATGGCCAACACATGGTTGGAGGAAGAGTTCAAGGGGGTACAGAGAGTGGATCAACATAGCTCCTGAGTGAGCAGAGCAGGCCTGCGGCCCGTGTGGAGACCGACTTCATTCACAGGCTTCATGGCTCTCTTGAAAGCTGGGCCTGGCTCTCACCTTCTGTTGGAGGTGCCAGACCTACAGTGAACTTTCTAGCAAAGGATGGAGAGAAGGGAGAGAAAGAGCCTTGTGATGGTTAATTTTACGTGTCAGTGGGATTGGGCCAGAGTTGCCAAGATAGGTGGTTAAACATTATTCTGGGTGTTTCTGTGAGCCTGTTTCCGGATGGGATGAATATTTGAATTGATACATACCAAGTAAAGCAGACTGTCCTCCCCAGCATGAGTAGGCCTCACTCAATCCATTAAAACCTGACTGGGCATGCAGCCTTTGCCATGGACCCTGAACTCAGGAGGGTCTACACCTAGTGCTTTGCTGGTGCAGTCTTGAAATTTTTAATAAGATCTGAACGGGGCCCCACATTTTCTTGTTGCCAAAATTGCGTCACTAGTCCTGAATGGACAGGTGTGGTTGTGTCCCGAGAAATGTCAGTGACGGAGGTGGGGCGTGACAGAGATAACTATTGCTACATAAAAAGCCGGAGAGTGTTCCCCGAATGCCCCCATTGTTCCCCCACCCGTGACTGACCTTAGGAGCCAGGGACTCAAGTTTCTGCTTTAAGCAGCTTGCATAAAGGGAAGAAGCTTATTACACAAAGCTAAAGAAGGTCCTCAGTGGAAAGAGTATGGACTCATTCTGGGCCCCCAGGCTAAGTTTCATAACCTTTTGTAACTTAAACCCTTTTCTCCAGGGCTGAGAAGTTAAGAAGGTGAATAGTGTGGCAAGGCCTTGCCCTAGTGCAGAGAGACTCTGCACCTACACTGAATGACTTCCCCGAGGCCTAAGATGGTGAGTCAAGCACATTTTGCTGGAAGGATCGTCAGAGCTGCGCTGGGAAGCAGGTTCTCGGGCTGCCTGCGTGGCTCTAGGGCTGGGCGTGGCCAAACCGTGCAGGTCGGTACCAGACCTAGAGAAGCTTACAACAGCTCACAGACTTTCTTGGGGGACAATCTCAAGCATGTTGTAGCCAGTATTCCCAGCATTTGATGTAACTTTATATAACCCCATCTCCTTTTCTCCAGGAAATCCAACCTCACAAATGACATAAGTTCCCAAACCACAGTTCAGTCTTTTAGGTGGTTGGTGAAAGCCAGTCGCTAGTGAAGCCTAGGAAAGGATACCTTTAAACAGTCTCTTGGCTGCCTTTATTCAGATGTAAATACCGCTCCTGTAATTCCTTATGGCCTGCGGCATAGAGGGATAGATGGTTTCAGAGAACAGATTTTTCTCCTTCCCACTTGCTACACACCCGTACACAAACACGGGCACACTACATGCTCCGCATTCTTCATTCTTTCCTTTTAAAAGATTTCCACTTTGGGGTACCTGGGTGGCTCAGTCATTTAAGCGTCCGACTTTGGCTCAGGTCGTGATCTCACGGTTTGTGCGTTCGAGCCCCGCGTCGGGCTCTGTGCTGACAGCTCAGAGCCTGGAGCCTGCTTCCCAGATTCTGTCTCCCTCTCCCTCTGCCCCTCCCCTGCTCACACTCTGTCTCCCTCTCGACAATAAATAAAGCATTAAAAAAAAGGAAACATTTTTTTAAAGATTTCCACTTTTCTTTGGGAAAATTTCCCTTCCCCGTTGCAGGTGTTCTGCTTGGAATCAATGACGCTTATGGCAGAATGTGATCCTGCTGGTGGTTCCCCAAAGGGCCCGTCCATTAGCTCTGGTTACCAAGATCCCCAGAACTGCTTTCTGTCCCATCCTTCTGAGCGTTCAACAGTTTATTTATTTATTTTTTTAGCCCGTGAGCTCTCCAGGACCTAACACGGAACTTCTTTTTTCCTTATGGTTTTCAGGATCAATCAATTAATCTTTTGGGATCAAAGACACGTGGTGGGGGAGGGAATATCATTGTGGAGGCCTTCTCTTCCTTCAAAGTGGCAACGTCATAATGACTTTCTTCAACAGTCTGTTGGAATTCCCTTAGGAAGGGAAATACGTGATGCAGGATATTAAAAGCCTGTGCTGTTAGTAATCACTTCTCTTTAGGAATTCAGGTCACAGAAACACCAAAACTTCTTAACTTAAATGGCTGGTTGATACAGTAGAATAGAAGGACCAGTTTGCAGCCTGAGTAGCTTTTGGGATTTTGTGAAGCAAAAAGAGAGCATCCAGGCCCTTGAGTCGCTGCGGGTGTGGCAGGGTGGTGGTAGGAATCACTATTACGGTAAGCCACGTTCACGACCAGCTCCGAGGGAAGATTGTTGGCGACTCAATCCTGGGAGGGACGGATGGGGAGGATGGACGCCCACAAACAAATGGTATTTCTTTGGCATCGACTTGGAGACAATCTTATTCCCCATCATTATTAACAAGCAGGAAACAATGACAACGGCATTAATTAAACTTGTACATAGTGTGCAAAAATGACATACCGTGGTCAATATTTAGAAAGACCAGAGTAACATTTCAACTGTCTGGACTAACTGGTCTCATAGAAACAGGGTGGTATTCCTTTGAAAGACAGTTTCCTTCTTTCAAAAACTGAAAAGCATTTCGGGGACATTAATCATCATTCATTATTGAGGGATGAAGGAAGATGTTCCATAATAACTGAAATGGTAGGTCTTTGGAGCCACATAGACCTGCATTCAAGCCCAGCTGTACTGTCACTAAGAGGAGCCTGGCCAGTGGCATTGGTTAAGAATGCTTCGTACTACGAGTAACAGAAACCCCAAACAGCAGTTGCTTTCACCATAAACGTTTTGTGACCTCTCCGAACAAGACGTTTGGAAGTATCTGGTTCCAATGTGTATGCAACACGTCAATGACCATATGTGGAAAGGGTTTGCTGCTCGGCCCTATGGTCTATCATTGATTTCTGCTTTAATCTTTATTAGTTCCTTCCTTCTGCCAGCTGTGGGTTTGGTTTGTTCGTCTTTTTCTATTGTCTTAAGATGTAAAGTTAGGTTGTAATTTGAAACCTTTCTTGTTTTTTGTTTTTTTTTTTTTCATGTATGCATTTACGGCTATAAAATTTCCCCTTGTAAAATTTTCCACTGCTTTCTCTGGTGTCATAAGTTTTCTTGTTTTCCCAAGTTTTCTTTTTCATTCATTGTTAACCGTTTTCTAACTTCCCTTGTGAATTCTTCTTTGATTCTTGGTTGATTAAGGGTATTTTGTTTCATCTCCACCTTTTGTGAATTTTCTAGTTTTACTTCTGTCGTTGATTGCTAGCATCGATGTGTTACGGTTGGAGAAGATACTTGGCATGTCTATCTTTTAAAATGTAATCGGACAATTTGTCATCTAACTTAAGGTCTCTCCTGGAAAATGACACGTGCACTTAAGCAGAATGCATATGCTGTAGTTGTTGGGTAGAGAGTTCGGTGTATGTCTGTTAGATGTAGTTGCTTTGTTGGGTTAAGCCCTCTCTTGCCTTAGTCATCTCCTGTCTGGTTGTTTTGTTTATTACTGAGAGTGGGGCATTGAAATCTCCAACTACTTTGGTAGAATTATCTCTTTCTCCTTTCAAATTTGTTTAGCTCTTACTTCATATATTTTGATGATGTGTTATTAGGTTCATAGATGTTTATAACTTCTATCTTCTTGCTACATTTAACCTTTTATGAATACATCATCTCCTTTGTGTCTAGTAATCTTTTTTTGATTTAGAGTGTATTTTGTCTGATATTAGGGTAGCCACCCTCGCTCTTTTTCGGTTAGTGTTTGCAAGGGACATTTCTTCCATCATTTCAATTTCAAATCTAATTGTGTTTTTAGATCTGAAGCGAGTCTCTTGTAGACAGCATATGGTTGGATCATGTTTTTGTTTTTTTAAATCCATTTTGCCAGTTGAAGAGTTTAACCATTTGCATTTTAAGTAATCACTGATGAGGAGGGCCTTACTTCTGTCATTTGGTAGTCAAATGCTCTACTCCTGAGCTCTGCCCTCCTTCTGTCATTTTGCAATTTGTTTTCTATAGGCCTTATAGTTTTTATCCCTCATATCATGCATTTCTGTCTTATTCTGCGTTTCATTGATTTTTTTTTTGTAGTGAAATGTTTAAATTTTTTCTCATTTCCATTTTGTGTATATTCTATAGCTATTTTCTTTGTGGTTACCATGGAGATCCAAACTTATAATATGAATATACTCTTGTTTAAACTTATACTGCCTTAACTTGAATAACACAAAAATTTCGCTCCTTTATAGCTTTGTTCCCACCATTTTTGGTAGTTGGTGCCACAAAATTACATTTTTATACATTGCGTGACCAAAAAAATAAATTAATAATTCTTTCTTTTTTTGGTATTTTATTTTATTTTATTTTATTTTATTTTATTTTATTTTATAGAGACAGCATGAATGGGGGAGAGGGGCAGAGGAAGAGAATCTCAAGACCTATGCAGGGCTTAATCCCACAACCCTGGGATCATGACCTGAGCTGAAATCAAGAGTCAGATCCTCAACCAACTGAGCCACCCAGGTGCCTCAATAGTTATTTTAAATGCATTAGTCTCTCAAATTGTGTGGGGAACAAAATGTGGAGTCACAAACTAAAGTTACCATAATACTAGCTTTCATACTAATCATTGTTACTTTTAGAAAATATATTAGTCTCAAATTATGTAGAAAACAGTAAGTAGAATTTTTCAGGATTCTCTCTTTGGCCTTTGGTAGTTGGATTATAAAGTGTCTCAATATGGGTCTCTGAGTCATCTTATTCGGGGGTTTTGGGTTTCTTGTGGGTTTATATTCATGTCTCTTATCACGTTTGGGAAATTTTCAGCCATTCTTTCTTCAAATAATCTCTCTGCCCTTTTCTGTCACTCTTTTCCTTCTGGAACTCCCACAATACATGTGTTGATCTGTTTGATAGTGTCCCCAGGTCCTTTAGCCGGTGCTTACTTTTCTTCAATCCTGTTTCTTTCCGTTCTCCGGACTCAATTTCCATTGCCCTATCTTCAAATTCACTAATTCTATCTTCCGTCTTTTCAAATCTGCCTTTGAATCCCTCTAGGAATTTTTTTTCATTTCAGTTATACTTTTAATCTCTTTATTTATATTTCCATTTTGTTCATTTATCATGTTATTGACTTTCTCTATATCTTTAATTTTTTGAGCATCTTTTAGACAGTTGTTTTAAAGACTTTCCCCTCGGGGCGCCTGGGTGGCGCAGTCGGTTAAGTGTCCGACTTCAGCCAGGTCACGATCTCACGGTCCGTGAGTTTGAGCCCCACGTCAGGCTCTGGGCTGATGGCTCGGAGCCTGGAGCCTGTTTCCGATTCTGTGTCTCCCTCTCTCTCTGCCCCTCCCCTGTTCATGCTCTGTCTCTCTCTGTCCCAAAAATTAAAAAAAAAAAAAAAAAATAAAGACTTTCCCCAGTAGATTTGTCATCAGGTCTTTTTTTTAGAGACAGATTCTGTTGACTTATTTTCTTCTTTGAATGAACTATACCTCCCTGTTTCTTTGTGTGTCTTACAATTTTTTTGTTGATGTTGCATACTGGACATTTGAATCTAATAATGTGACAATTCTGGAAATCAGAGTCTCCCTCTTTCTCAGAGTTTGTTGTTTTTTGTTATTATGTTTATTTGTGGTTTTGATTGTCGTAAGCCATCTCTGCCCCAAATATTAGCCTGAGGTGTAAATTCATGGTCATTTTAGGCCTTTTCTGAGCCCATGCCTTTACTTGGGCATGTGTGGTCACTTTCTAATTTTCCCTTTCTATATGGCTATTTTTGAATGTCCTAATCTTCACTCCCAAAAGGGGAAACATTAAAAAATGAAGAAGGGGAGGCGCCTCGGTGGCTCGGGCAGTTAAGCATCTTACTCTTGTTTTTGGCTCAGGCCATGATCTCACGGTGTGTGAGATAGAGCCCCACATCGGGCTCTGCACTGTGCAGAGCCTGCTTGAGATTTTCTCTCTCCTCTCTCAGCCCCTCCCCTGCTTGTGCTCTCTCTCTCTCTCTCTCTCAAAATAAATAAATAAATAAATAAATAAATAAACAAACAAACCTTTTTTTTTTTTTTTAAATGAAGAAGAGGGAGAAAAGGCACCTCTTTGGTCCCCTGGAAATCATTTCAGCTGAGGGGTAGGCGCTTTTGCAACAATGGGAGAAAGTGCAGCAATTGTTGCCTCTTTGTTTGTGCTAAGAAGCAGCAGTCAGTGATTAGGACCCAGATCCCTGATATTTGGAGGACAGAGTCCTCTCTGACTACCCTGGCTCCCACGAAGTGTGTGCCAGTTGCTCCAGGAACGCGTGCACACCTGGAGTTGTGGGATGGTTGGCTCCTCTGGGACTAAGAGTTGAACTTGACTGAAACTAACCACAATTAACTTTCCAAGCCTTCTCCCGGATGCTGCAAGCCTTCAATAGATTCCAGAGTTCCAAAATAGTTACCTCAGGTAGATTCTGCCAGTGCAATTGCGGTCTAGGTGGGGAGATAGATTCTTGGCGCTTCCTCGTCCCATCTTCCCAGAATCCTCCTCGGTTTGTCTTTTTAACATGACCCACATATAAATCCATGGGATTTTTTTCCCATGGATATTTGTGATGTCTCCTGAATTACCGTGTATTAGTGCTTTGAAATTACCGTGTATTAGTGCTTTGTATTAGTGCTTTGAAAGTGAAGAAGGCATCTGAGAATATTTGTGAAACAGAATGTTAAGATGGTACTCTGCTAAGAATAGTTCCTCATATCATAAAATTAAATGTTAGACTATCCAATTTACTGTTTCCTTCTGGACAATTTAATTGGGCCAAATAGCTCTAAAGCAAATGGGTAAAACATTTTTTAATCATTATGAAAGATATGTGTCATTATAATGGAAAAACAAAAGAGTAGAAGGAAGAAATATTTATACTTCCTTGCATCAGAGAAAGCTGCCATTAATTATTAAAAGCCAAGATATAATAATGATGGTATTTTGAGCAGGGGATCAGTGACTCTTGATTAATTTTATTTTATTAAAATTTTATTATAGTACATTTACCATTATTTTTAACCCTGCATATAACAAGCATTTTTGCATGTTATCATAAACAAAAGTTGTTTTTAACAAGTTGATATAAACAAAAAGTTTTTTTCCCCTTCCCTTCTATTTTTTAGTCATTTTCTTCCATAGCCTCTCTTTGTAATAAAGTAGAAACAAACAAACAAACAAACAACAACTACCTTTGTGTAAAAAGGATTTTCCACCCAAGCAACAGCTCTATGACTTTGGACAAGTCCATTCACCTCTATGATATAAATTGTCCTACCTGTAAAATGAGCTAGTTAAATTAGACAGGCTCGTTATCTGGTTCTGGTATCCCACTCTTTCTATGCATCCACCTCTCTTTTCTGTTCTCTTCTTGACCCAGACTAGTTTATGCCATGGTTCCTGAGTGAGCAAGCTGTCTCCTGGAGCTGTTATGAGACATCCATCTCTCATTCTAAGCCCTTCCCCAGAAGCCTGTAAACAATATATCTGAGCTGCCCAGGACACAGTCCTCTCACAGAGCCTGGAAGTTGACTTCTTTTGATAACCTCTGCCTGGTGGAGATAAAAATGAAAGACTGTGCTTGATGGCTTGCATGATTAGTATGGCAACAACCTCATTTAAATCTCAGATATACTTTCCAGGTCCTTCCTGGATTAGTGGGAATTCTAGTTGATAAACCCCAGGGCCAATTGCACATGCACGAAATCCCAAAATAGCAATGCCTAATGCACATTTGATCCTGATGCAAGAGGACAGTTTCTAGCAGTTCTCTGAAAGCTATAGAAAGGGAATTGATAATAAATTCAATAGAGGAACCTACCTTTGATGACTGGGACAGCTATAAGGAGTAAAGAAATTTTGAATAGTTTGAGGAGGTAAAGAAAGAAATCAGCAAGGGTTCTGCTGAGCATTGGTTAGTAAGTTTCAAGGGGGAAGTGTGACTTAAGGGGAAGAAGTAGAAATGACTGGACAATTTTTGAAGTCATAACTCTAATGAGAGATGAGGCTCACTGAAGGAGACATAGGCACAGCTCCAAGGGGTGCAGTCAAGATCTTTACTAGGTGTGGTAATGATTGTGAACAGACAACATCAGAGTGGAGCCATCCTTCCAAAGGAAGGGAAGGGAAGGCGAGACTCATTTGACTAATGGGTGATTTGGACAGACACAAGATTCACTTAAGTTTCATCTTTTACTATGGTGGGGAACTCCCAAGGGAAAATCTGGGTAAGTGTGTTAAGAAAACGAATATGTGGGCCCCAAATCAAAATGAAATGGAAATGAGTACACAAATATGGTATTTGGCCAAAGAACCAAGAACACCTATGTATCAGACGATAGCCATATTTTTCTTTAAGAGCACTGAAGGACATACAATAATAATAAACATTGATATATCATTTTGTGCTAGACATTGTTCTAAGCACCTTGGATTTATTAGCTTATTTAGCCTTCACAACCAATGTTATATAAAGAGAAGTCTAGCATGTCAGGTGAATCATCCACTTGGGAGTCAAAGCAAACTTAAATGGCAGCAGACCATGAGGCAGAGAGGAAATATGGAAAAGTCACTGGGAAATTGGAAGGGACAAAAATAAAGAGAAATAGAAAGTATCTTAACTAATTCTCTGAGTGGTTATTTGCTCATTAATGTATTCATTCAACGTTTACTGGGATTTGTTATAGGGTATGCCAATGCTCAGCTTTAACAATAATACCAAGTTATTTTATTTTATTTTAATAAAAAAATTTTTAATGTTTATTTAATTTTGAGAGAGAGAGAGAGAGCGCGCGCGCCCACGCGCCCACGAGAGAGACAGAGAGAGAGAGAGAGAGAGAAAGAGAGAGAGTGGGGCAGGGGCAGAAAGAGGGAGGGAGACACAGAATCCCAAGCAGGTTCCAGGCTTCGAGCTGTCAGCACACAGTCCATTGCAGGGCTTGAACTCACAAACTGAGATCATGACCTGAGCCGAAGTCAGACACACAACCGACTGAGCCACCCAGGTGCCCTGAAAACTGATTTTTTTAAAGCAAGAAAATGAGAAACATAAAATTCAGGATGGAGGTTATCTCAATGCAGGGAGGTAGGAAGATGGGATAGGGAAAGAACATAGAGAGATGAAGTTATTGACAATATTCTAATTCTTGGCCTGGATGGGATGTTCATGGAAGTTCATTATAAAAACATTCCAAATAATCAAATTCAAGGGAACAGTTAAAATGAAAGAGGATTACTGACATGGTTTCACGAGCCAAAGATTGCAAATGTTTTAATTTGGTGGGTCTGACAATTTAATTTGGTGGGTCTGACAAGACAATGAAATAGAATATTTACTGAGCTCCTAGTGGGAACTGAAATTATGCTCTAGATTTATTCTGCAATCACAAGCATGTCCAAACTATTGGTGAGTTTCAGCTACAAAGGTTTGTTTCTTGCTCAACTATAGCTCAGCAGAAGGTCTTTCCTCAGGGACCCAGGTTGAGAGAACAAGCAACACCCTGAATGTTGGTATTTATCATACGTTTTGATCTCTCTACCATGCGATAGATTCTCAGCGTTTTCTCCTTTGATTTCTATTCCTGAGTTCAGTGAAGGGAAAGAAAGAAGTTGAGAAGGACCAATTGTGAGGAATACCAAACACAATACCAAATGAGATGTTAGAGTTCAATACTTAGGTTGAAATGCTACTAGATGTGAAATTTTCCATTTCCAACAATATTATATATATATGATATATGATATATATCATCCCCATTTGCATCGAGGCTTCAGTTACCATAGTACATTCAGAATTTCTAGCTCTGGTCATGCTCACTAAAAGGATTCTTAACTGGGAGTTCCCATTAAATGCAATCAAAATGATCCATAATTCTTATTCATGAAATTTGAGCTTTCTCAGGTAATTCTATTTTGTATAAATGTTTCTTGACAGTTCATCAAATCAATTAATAACCCACTAACCTTGACAGTTCATCAAATCAATTAATAACCCACTAACCTTGACAGTTCATCAAATCAATTAATAACCCACTAAAACCAGATGCACTTGAGTTTTTAAGATTTCAAGTTAGTTTAGAGATCTCTCGATACAGGTAATTGGAGGAGTATTGCTCAGTTTTTCCTCAGCCAGATTTATTCTCTGATAAATGTGCACAATTAGGGTTTTCTTTTTCATTTTTTAAAATTTTTGTTTATTTATTTATTTTGAGAGAGAGAGAGAGAGAGAGAGAGCACATGCAAGCAGGGGAGGGGCAGAGAGAGAGGGAGAAAGAATCCCAAGCAGATTCCATGCTGTCAGTGCAGAGCCCAATGCTGGGCTCGATCTCACAAACCATGAGATCGTGACCTGAGCCCAAATCAAGAGTAGGATGCTTAACCGACTGAGCCACTCAGGCACTCCTAGGGTTAAAAACAAAACAACAGCAACAACAAAAACTTAGTAGGACTCCCTTTCACTCATTCCCTAATTGATCCATTCATGATGTTTCTGATTGTCAGATTCTGGTTACCTAATGATGACTGCCAATTACTGTTCAATCACGTATTCAACAAACATTTTCACTCATCTTTTCTAGAAAGTACAGGTATAAAACAGCAATTTATAGTAGCATGGCACTTAGTAGGTGCTCAAATAGGTGTTAATGTTATTACTAAGTACAATTGGGATTGTATTTAGAAATATCACCACTGACCACTGCTACAATGGATTCTGCAAACTTCCCCACTCCAGCATTGTAACCTTTTCTCCTTAAGTAGCAGAAATTGCATACTAAAACAAAAAGAGTCACACATCATTCGGTCTTGAGATTGGGAAGAGTGGCTAGGAAAAAGTCCCTGGAGGATTTGTTTCCAATTCCTCTTCCTCCCAAGTCGCCCACCTGCTAAGGTCAGGTGGTGCCCCAGGAAAACAGTCATGCACTGATGTGGTTGGAGAAGTCTCTTAAAAAGTCTCTGCCAAAGTTTAAGGGAGTGGTTCTTCTGGCTGTCATGCTAATTCCTTCTCTTTTGAAATATTGTCTTTTCATCCTGCACATTGGCGAGTCTAAGATGCAAAAGGAAAATGTTCCTAAATGACTTCAAAATAGATTTTCAGATGCCTATTTTGAAAATGTCTGCCTTTCCTTTCCCACTTCCAAGGCTCCCTATCTCGGGGACAAGAGCCTGATACCTATGCTTTGTCTAACTCTCCCACCCTGACCTAATGTGCAACCCCCTGGAGTACTCTTCTGCAACCCTCCCATGCGAAGTTATTTATCTTCCTTCATAGTCAACTCAATCTATTTATGGGGAATGCTCCCCCAAGCTCTGTTGATAATCTATTCCAGTGCTGAATTATTCCTGTAATCACAAAGTTTTAAAAAATACCTTAGATTGCTCATTTAGCTGCAATCACCCTTCACTCTTCTTAGAACCCTTCTATGTCCTCCCATTGCTCTTGAGCTAAAGTCTAAAGTCTTTAATATGGCCTTGGGGGCCCTGCATGATTTAGCTTCTGTCTCCCTGTCCAGCCTCTCTTGCGGCCCCTTGCACACTACCACTGCTTGTCCCCTTCATTCTCAAGGCTCTAGAATATTTCCTCCTCTTGCAGTTACCTCTTTCTCGACCCCATAAGTAATCCTTGTCCTTATTCGGTCTCATCTTGGTAAATTACCAAGGAGCTCAATTGCTGGCTCTTATGGTAGGAATACGTTTAGTTTTATAAGAAACGGCCAAATTAGGGGCGCCTTGGTGGCTTAGTCGGTTGAACGTCCGACTTCGGCTCAGGTCATGATCTCTTGGTTCGTGGGTTCCAGCCCCACGTCGGGATCTGTGCTGACAGCTCAGAGCCTGGAGCCTGCTTCGGATTCTGTGTCTCCTCCTCTCTCTGCCCCTCCCCTGCTCATGCACTGTCTCTCTGTCTCTCAATAATAAATAAATGTTAAAACAAAAAAATTTAGAAAGAAACTGCCAAACTGTTTTCCAAAGTGCCTGTACTGTTGTGCATTTCCACCAGCAATGAATGAGAATTCCTACTGCTCCAAACCACCATTTGGTGTTATCAGTGTTCTGAATTCATACCATTGTTGTAGGTGTGCAGTGGTATTTCATTGTCGTTTTTAATTTGCATTTTACTCTGATGACTATTATGTGGAGCACGCTTTCAAAAGCTTTTTTTTTTTTTTTTGCATCTGTATATCTTCCTTGGTGAGGTGGCTGTTGAGATCGTTGGCTTATTTTTAGCTGATGGAATGGGAAAAGATATTTGCAAATGACATATCAGATAAAGGATTAGTATCTAAAACCTAGGAAGAACTCACCAAACTCAACACCCAGAGAACAAATCACCCGGTGAAGAAATGGGCAGAAGACATGAATAGACACTTTTCCAAAGAAGACATCCAGATGGCTAACAGACACATGGAAAGATGCTCAACATCGCTCATCATCAGGGAAATACAAATCCAATACATCCAAAGGACACAAAAATGATGATTTGAAGGGGCACATGCTGCCCATGTTCATAGCAGTGCTATCCACAATAGGCAAATTATGGAAAGAGCCCAAATGTCCATTGAATGATGAATGAATAAAGACGTGGTGTATATATAAAATGGAATACTACTCAATCAAAAAAAAAATGAAATCTTGACATTTGCAACAACATGGATGGAACTAGAATGCATTTTGCTAAGCAAAATAAGTCAGAAAAGACACATAACATGATTTCACTCATACGTGGAAATTAAGAAACACAGCAGATGAACATCGAGAAAGAGGAGGAAACATGAGATGAAAACAGAGAGGGAGGCAAAGCATAAGAGACTCTTAAATACAGAGAACAAACTGAGGGTTGCTGGAGGGGAGGTGGGTTGGGGGATGGGTTAAATGTGTAATGGGCATTAAGGAAGGCACTTTTAGGGATGAGCACTGGGTGTCATATGTAAGAGATGAATCACTGGGTTCTACTCCTGAAGCCAAGACCACACTGTATGTCAACTAACTTGATTTAAATAACAATAATAATAATAAGAAGAACTTTGAACTACTTTTATTTATTTAAATACATTTTTTAATGTTTATTTATTTTTGAGAAAGAGAGACAGAGCATGAGCAGGGGAGGAACGGAGACAGAGGGAGACACAGAATCTGAAGCAAACTCCAGGCTCCGAGCTGACAGCACAGAGCCAGATGCGGGGCTCAAACCCACGAACCGTGAGATCATGACCTGAGCTAAAGTCGGCCACTTAACCAACTGAGCCAACCAGGCATCCTTTGGCCTACTTTTAAATTGGATTGTTTGTTTTCCTACTGGTGAGTTTTAAGAAGTCTTTGTATATTTTGGAAAGCAGTACTTTATCTGATGTATTTTTTGCAAACATTTCCTCCCAGTCTGTGACTTGTCTTCTCATTCTCTTGATGTAGTCTTTCACAGAGCAGAAGCTTCTAATTTTAATGAATTCCAGCTCATCAATGATTTCTTTCATGGATCATGCCTTTGGTGTTATATCTAAAAATTCATCCTCAAACCCAAGGTCCTCTAGATTTCCTCCTATATTATCTTCTAAGTCTTTTAATATCTTCTTTTATTTTCAGTTGAGGAAACTGAGAGGCAGAGAAGTAAAATGACTTTTCCAGTCACTTAGTAGCTCAGGACAGAAAGGTCAAAATCATTGTGTCCTGAATCTCCATGCTGTACCTCTCTCACAGCTTACCTTGATGTCTCCCTGACTCAGCAACTTACCTGTGATGTAGTCCACATAATTTTTCTAAACTTAGTCCTTTTCTAGGCACACAGCCTTCCAGTGTGAGCCAACTGAGGTTGGTCCTGTAAAGCTCCTTAGCCCGTGTTAGTTACCCATCTCCTTACACAGCAAGTCAGCAGCTGTGGTGGATGCTGGATTGTGTCACCCAAGTCCCTCATTAACAAAGGACTCTTTCCCCAGCTGCGTGGTACATGGTCCACAGAGCCTTCAGCTATCAGTCCTCTGCAGAATTATTTAAAAAAGGTCATCCTACCCAAATTGAAGACCACTTTCCTGAGTCAGCCTGTATCTAATGACTAGTTAATATGGAGATACAAGTGCTTGGCCTCTTGGCCCAACTCTGCACAACTCTATAGGTCATCCAAGATTCAGAACATCCAAGGAGTCTACTGGGGCTTTGTCAAGACTGCCTCATAAGCTTTCCCTTTTCTTCCACAGGTATTAATATCAAGAGCTATCTGTAATACAGCTCCTGTGTGTTTCTCTGGCTCAGCGTTGGCTTCCTGGGAACTTGGTCCACGACAGTTGGTGCCAAGAGTGGTTTCAGAAATCAGTTGCTAAGATGAGATTTTGGAGCTGGATCACTTGCTGCTCGTTTGGCAATGAGGACCTCCACCAACCACAGGACAGCATCTGGCATGAGATAGCAGTGCACCTGCTAATACTTACACCAGACGTAAACTGGAAAGGTATTCTTATAGAAGAGAATGTTCTAGCAGTTTTGAGACATAGGGGAAAGAAAAGTTACTCTATGAACAGTAAAACTGGGTAGCTGTTGCTAAGCACAATGGACAGTTTGGAAACTAGGTAATGAAAGGCTGTGAGGGATTAATTGACAAATAAAGGCTAAGTGTTCTGGATTCCTGGGTGGCTCAGTCAGTTAAGCATCCAACTCTTGATTTCAGCTCGGTTATGATCCCAGGGTCATGGGATCGGGTCCTGTGTTGGGCTCCACACTGAGCACGGATCCTGCTTGAGATTCTCTCTCTCTCTCTCTCTCTCTCTCTCTCTCTCTCTCTGCCCCTCTCCCCCACTCACACACTCTCTCTCTCAAATAATTTTTTTAAAAAAAGAAATAAAAGGTAAGTTTGCAAGTCAAAGGGTTTTCTTGGTAGCATTAAGAGAGGTGCTGATGAGAGGGGCACCAGCATTATTAAGAAGCTCAGCAGTGGCCATGATCTGTACTGCAGAGCTGTTATAAGAGATGCCACTATAGAGCTGGACTGCCTGACAGCAATAGGGATAATAGGATCCCAGAACAATAGCTGCAGGTAGTGTTACTTAACCCTAGGAAGCCAGGTGGATAGAATTTACCATAATGAAAGGCAAGGACAGAGAAACAGCCAGGGGATCAGACCCACAGAGAATGATGGAATTAGTTAACACAACTTCGCATCACTAGGATCAAAATAGATGGTCAGACGACAAGGCACCTATGCGGTCTACGGGATCAAAAGCTATCAAAGGTGTATGATTAGGATGCTGAGGGCAGTTGCCCCAACACAAAGTCATGACTTCTCACCCGGTTTCACAAATAAGCCCGTTTTCAAACCCAGAACCCACTGACTGAAGGGTAGGTTGTGTACCCAGGAGGAAGGATTCCGTAACACCATAATACGTTAACAGAGAATTATTCCTCCAGTACTCCCCCAAGTGAATCTATACACATTTACTCAGGGAACCATATGTTAGGGAAAAGGGAATAGTGAACACTTGAGAGTATTGGATGCTGGGTCTCAATTAACACTGATGTACAGAGATTCGAAGCCTCAACTTGGGCTCTTTATTAGAGTAGGGCATAGGACACCTGGTGAAAAATGGAGCTCAGGCCTATGTCTGGATTGCAGTGTGTCCACTGGGCCTGTGGACTTGTCCAGTGGTCCCCTAGCCAGTCTTTGAATGGATAGTCAGAGGAGACATATTTGGTAACAGGCACAATCTTGACATTGGCCTCTTAGCTGGTGGGATACGTGCTACTGTAGCAGAGAAAACTGGGTGGGAGCCTCTGGAGTTGCACCTCTACTCTCCTGCCAAGGTAGCAAGTAAAAAAAAAAAAATCCAGGAGGAATGAAAGAAGTTAGTACCACTCCTGAAATTCTTTCCCATCCTATCTCCTTTTAATTTGTTAGTATGAGCCCTGAAAAAACCAGATGGATCCTGTAGGAGGACTATAGATATTTCAAGCTCAGGCAAGTTCTGGTGTCCGTTGCACCTGCTGGCCCTGAGGTATCCCTTTTAGAGCAGATTAGCATAGCCTCAGATTCATGGTATGCGGCCACTGATCTGGCCAATCCATTCTTTTGTTATCTCTATCAGAAAAAAAGATATCTGGAAGGCTTCAGATTCACTTCAGACAGAAACCTGTATGCATTTACAGTCTTACGCTAAGGCTATGTTAACTCTCGGAGACTTGGACATTCTACACAACATCTATTGGTTCATTATATGGATAGAATCGTGCTATTCAGACTAGATGAAAAAGTAGTGACTGGTTCATGAAGCCCCATGTGCTTCCAGCTGTAGTAAAAAACTAGAAAAATTTAGGGGGTCCCATATGAGTAAAAACTTTAGGTGTTCAGTTCATCTCTGCAGAAAAGGGTAAATGATTTCATCTTGCACCTCCAAATAGAAAGAAGGGCACTCAACACCTGGTGGACCTCTTGAAATTCTGGAGGCTGCACATTCCACATCTAGGAATATTGCTGCAGCCCAAATACCTAGGGAAACAGAAAGTTGCCAATATTGATTAGGGCCTGCAGCAGATTAAGGCTTCTGTGCATTATTTGACACTGGCCTTTGGCCTAATGACCTAATAGACCAGTGATATTATGTAAATTAAAAATAAATAAATAAATAAATAAATAAATAAATAAATAAAGGAGTACTTGGGGCGGGGGGAAGAAGTATCTTCAGTGGTGGGAAAAGACTCCATGTAAAGAGTATGCTAAGCTCCAAAGACAAATCACAACACAGACCCTAGGGTTCTGGAATAAGACCACACAAACTTTAATAAACAATTATACACCTTTTGAAAAAAAGCTCCTGGCATGCTACTGAGTCATGGAAGAGGTGGAATGATTGATCATGAGAAATCTAATGACCACGGAGTCACAGCTGTCCATCATGAGCAGAGTTCTATCCGACCCACCAAGTCATGTCGTTGGACAGATCCAGCAAGCATCTATTGCAAGATGAAAGCAGTACATGAAGAATTGGGTGGGAGCAGGGCAGAGGACACAAGCAAGTTCCCTAAGCAAGTGGCTCGGACACCCATGTCATCCATCCAACAGAATCTCTCTCTCTTAGTTCACACCTCTGACCATATAGAGTATCCCTAACAACCAGCTGGTGGATGAGGCAAAACTCTGAGCTGGATTCTAGGATGGGGTGGCTATATATGCAGGTTTAAGCCACAATTCTAGCAGGGATAATTAACCTTGATAATCAGGAGGAAGTATGGCTTCTGTTACACGATGGTGGCAAAGAGAACCCTGTTTGTAACCCAAGTAATTCACTTGGGTTCCTCCTGGTTCCTCTTGATACTCCCTTGTCCAATAAGAAATGCGTGCAGCAATCACATAAAGGCAGGGTAACCAGGGGTGAGATTCCTTGGGGATGATGATATGGGCAAAGCCACAAGGTAAGTCACCAGGACTCCAAGTACTAGACAAGAGGGGGGAGCATCTACAATGGTTGAAGAGGAAAGAGATAATGGGTATAAGCAGTTACCCTGAAACCAGCTGCAATGCCCAGGGCTAACCTTCCTGTGTAAGTTTTCCTTGAGAGAAGCTTCCCCCCTACAAACTGACCCCAGAAGCCTAGAGGAGTTGCTTCCAGAACTTAAAGTAGTGAATCCAAGTGGGATGAGGGAAAGACCAGCATAGGCTGTGGTGCATTGCCTAGATCTCCTTTCAGCCCTGTAGGGCTTTATTCCTCCACCTGCTGAGAATTACCACGTGCAGATACCCTCAACTGTCAGCCCTTTGTAATATTTGCCTTGGCTCAAGAGGGTTGCCTTGCCCAAGGCCACATGCCCCCTTTCTGCAGCAGCCCACATCCAAAGACTGAAGGGTAGTGGTCTTCAGTGGTTCAGTGAAGAATACTGGTTTCTCGGTGATTGCTGTGTCCTCAAAACACAGGAATTACTTTGCACATGGTAGTGTATTCATGCATTTCTGTTTAGTTGAACTGGAAGCTAGTAAGGAATGAGTTTCTGAAGACTTTAAGGTTAATAAGATGCTACCCGGTCTGGCAGGGAAGGCTCTGGGCTTGGAGCTGGCCTTGGGGAAGGATAAGTTGAGGCTAAGGAATCTAATGAGCCTGCTTCTGCCTACCAACAGCCTTCAAATTCATTCCCCTCCCCTCCGAAACCTTACAGCTCTTGCAAAACATGCCATGAAGTGTAGTAATTTAGTATCATTTGACTTTGCTCACTCTTGTTTCATTTGTGATCATCTTGGTCCATAAAAGCCTATCACCTCTTTCAGTAAAAGGACACGTTTTTGAACCTCTCTATTTTCTACAGCACCAGGCACAGCTCTGAGAACTTAGGACACGCGTATTTGCCAATCAGCTGACCCTAACCCAGCCGATGGGCACAGATTTTATCTGGTGGCAAAGTTTTAATGGTGGCCAAGTGGATTTCACTTTAATTTGTTGGGTATCTGTCACGTGGAAGAACACTGGGGGAGAACGGCGTCACCAGTGAAGGGAGAAACAAAACAACACTGTGATCCTAAAGTCGGCACACTTTTCTTGGTCCCTATCTGCCTGTTTGAATTTCATCACAGGGAGTAATAGATTTCTTTGTTTCCATTCTAGGTCTGGAGCGAATTAGCACTAATGTTTTTGTTTGTTTGTTTGTTTAGTTAGCAGAACTGCCTTCCATATTCCTGGAATCATGAGATCTTGGAAGAACATACTCAACTGAAAGAAAAAAAAAATAAAGAAGACTTTCTCATCTACTTGCTCCCCAGATTTTTGAAATGGATCCAATGCATAATCTTTGGTGGTAGTGGTTGTTAAAATCGCTGGTGGAGGCAAAGAGGGATGACGGGAAATTTTAGAGTCAAAACTCTGGAATTCTCTGTGTTTTCTGGTGGCAGACGTTTCATTTATTAGTCAGTTCACTTAAAATTTGCATCAAGGACTATAACCTGACAATACGAGAATTATACTTTTTTCCCCATTTTGCTCTGCATTTTAAGGCCATCCCAAGCCCAATGGGATTTTCCTGTTGCATTTTGCTAGTCGTGTCACCATAAGATATATTAAAACGAATGAGATGTAGCTTGCCTGAATCTCTAGGCTTGTCAGCTAAGGAAACAATATTTTTGAGTGATTAAATGAAATAAACTAAAGAACAAGCAACTAATACCTACATTTCTCTAAATTCCCAAGGCCAAAAGAAACACCTGGACCCTGGACTTTAAAAGATAAAATTTTGGGGGCACCTGGGTGGCTCAGTCGGTTGGGTGTAGGACTCTTGATTTCGGCTCAGGTCATGATCCCAGGGTTGTGGGATTGAGCCCCCTGTCAGGCTTAGCCCTGAGCATATAGCCTACTTGATATTTTCTCTCTCCCTCTGTCCCTCTCCCCTGTTTCAAATTAAAAAACAATTTAAAAAAAGATAAAATCTTTTGTTCATCAACATTTTGTTTTGCTATGTGCCTCTAAGAAGTCAGGCCTTGTATTTAAATTTCACTTTACTGTGGGAGAAACTATGGGATCAAAAATTCTGGGTTCAAGGGGCGCCTGGATGGCTCAGTCGGTTAAGCGTCCGATTTTGGCTCAGGTCGTGATCTCACAGTTCATGGGTTCGAGCCCTGCATCGGACTCTGTGCTGACAGCTCAGAGCCTGGAGCCTGCTTTGGATTCTGTGTTTCCCTCTCTCTCTGCCCCTCCCCCTAAATGCTCTGTCTCTCTCTCAAAAATAAACATTAAAAAAACTTCTGGGTTCAAGTCATACTTATAGGTACTACCTATATAACTCTGGTTGTGTATTCCCTTATTAGCTCCATTTTCCTGTTTATAAAACCAAAACAAAAGAGATGATATTGTAAAGTTGTTGTAAAGATTAAGTGAATAGCTTAAATCATCTGGCACAGAGCATGGGTGGGCACTTGGGAAATGTGAGTTGCTTATTTTCCACTCCCCTTTTTGTGGATGCTATGAAGAATGAATCAGTTACAGCAATGATGGGATGCCAGCTGTCTGAGTTAGCTTGGGCTGCTATGACAAAAGAGCAGAGACAGAGTGGTTTAACCAACAGACACTTGTTTCTCACAGTTCTGGAGGTTGAGAAGTCCAAGGTCAGGGTGCCGGCAGATTCAGTTCCTGGTGAGGGCCCTCTTCCTGGCTTCTAGTTTCTCTATCTCTATCTCTAGAGATATCTCTAGAGATAGTTTCTCTATCTCTCCTTATGGGACGTTAATCTCATCATGGGGTGCCACCCTCTTGAGAACCTAGCTATCTCCGGGGCACCGGGGTGGCTCGGTAAGCACCCAACTCTTGATTTCAGCTCAGGTCGTGATCTCACAGTTTGTGGGTTCGAGCCACACATGGGGCTCTGTGCTGACAGTGCAGCGCCTGTTGGGGATTCACTCTCCCCCCTCTCTTTCTGCCCCTACCCCACTTGCTCTCTCTCGAAAGATAAATAAATAAACTTAAAAAAATAAATATACCTAGTTACCTCCAAAGGCCCCACCCTTAGACACCATCACATTGGGGGTTAGGGCTTCAAGATATAAATTTTGAGGGACACAGACAGTCAGCCCATCACATCTGAGTGACAGACAGTGGTTTAGAATATTACATCTTTCTCGGCCGCCATTCCCAGATGGTCTTGTTCGTGGTGCCTGCCTTGTGCTCACTAGTAGGGAAGATTCCAGACATGGATCGCCAAACCCCAAAGGACCATGAGAGGCTGTCAGACTCTGAGGGGCACCAGTTCCTGAGTTTCCCGAGACTTCGCAGGGAAGAAGGAAAATCGGGGGAGGTAAGAGAGACAAAATCTAGAACACCCACCATGTAATAAACAGCCTCATTTTCTGCAAGGGGGTTGGGGGGGTCCCAGTGCCTGTGGCCGCTGCCACTATCACTGAAACGTAGGCAGCATGTCAGGCCATGGGCAACTGTTGCCAGCATCTCTTGGAAAGGCAGGATGAACAGGTCTCACCTGCTGCTGCAGACGGGCTGGGGAAGAGTTCTGAGATGACGAGGTCGTGAGCTTCTTTGGGAGCAAGAAGGCCTGAGTGATTCAGGGAAGGTGTCTGCAGGTGTGCACGAAGGACTGGGGGTGGATGGCCATAAGCCACAAGTGCCACAGAAGGGCCAGGTATTTGATAGGGTCCCAGCGGCTGGGAGGTCATGCTGAGCAATGAAAAGAAATGACATTCAAGTCGAGGAGAGAAGACTGAAGGCAGATAAATCCAAGAAACTTCAATTCTCGGGTGCCTGGGTGGCTCAGTTGGTTGGGCATCTGACTGCGGCTCAGGTCATGAGCTCTTATGTTCACGAGTTCGAGCCCCGCATCGGGCTCCGTGCGGACAGCTCAGAGCCTGGAGCCTGCTTTGGATTCTGTGCGTCCCACTCTCTCTGCCCTTCACCTGCTTGCGCACGCACTCTCTCTCTCCCTCAAAAATAAATAAACATAAAAACATATAAAAAAAAGAAGAAGAAGAAACTTCAATTCTAAGTGCACCCTGAGGTAAGGAGTGTGATATGCTTCAGGGGCCATGGAACTGGAAAAAGAGATGTGCTAACTCAGCTTTCCCACTTAATGACTGCTTACATTCTCTATTTTCCCATCTGTGAAATGAGGTTAACCCACCTCTACGTGGTTGTTCTGGGGATTAAATGAGACAGAGCATGTTGTACAAGTTAGGATTCTTGGTTGCAGGCAACAGAATCCACTTTGGGCCAATTTAGGCTGAAAACTACCTTACTGGGGAATGGATAGCTTACAGAATCCCCATTAGGACTTAAAAATTGGGCTTAGGGGCTACATAGTGAGGGATGCCTAACATAGAAGATTTGGGCTGGGGACAACAGGAATGGCCTCTCTCTGAGCAGAGACACTGGAAGCTACTGCTGGAATCGCCATTGCTGCGGCCTTGGGAAACTGGACTTGGCCATTGCCATCCTCACCAAAGTGCAGTCTGCATGGTACCTGTTCCTTTATGCCACTGGCTTCCAAAGTAAAGTCTGAAGCAGGTGGCTCTCATGGCAACAGCTAAGTAACATTCCAGGCCCTAGTCTGGAAAAGAAAGCCTGGTGTCTACAGTGAGGAACTTCCCAATCACAAGAAAGGTGTTGAAAAATGCTGGGAGACTGAAAAACAACAACAACACATGTTTATTACATATGTATAAGTCTGCAGTTTATCTTTGTTTGAGAGGAAGGTCTTCACCTTGGCAGTGAGGAAGGTATGGAAGGAGGATGAAAGGGCCTGAGTCCCAGTTTCCACTAACCCACCAAACATGGAGCCTACTAATTGGGCATGTTGAGTTTGATTCATGTTGGTGGGATCTGTTGAACCTCAATGTTACTTTTCTACTCCCATGAGAGGTTGGTGAAGGAGCTTTTAAGGGCACGTAGAGTCAGCCATGTGATTAAGTACTCTAAATAATTCAGCTTGCTTTCTACCATCAGCCTGGTCCCCATTTTTCTGTGAGCAATTGCAGTATGATTCCTAAATGGTGCACCAGCATATAAGCTTTTTTCTAGAAAAATGCTCATTCAGAATCCAGGCCCTTTCCCTACAATGGGATCTGGTTAAAAAACCAAAACCAAAACCAGAAACTGTTCTCCAGAAAAAGAGAGAGAAAGAAAAAAGAAAGAAAGAAAGTAGCAAAGGAAGAAAGACGGATTCAATACTCACCTGTGGTGTCTGCTTAGTGAAAGCAAGTGCAGTTTTCTTCCCCCTCTTTCTTTTGTTACCATATAAATAAAGAGGCTACTGAGATTTCACAAGCTGCCCTGGCTTTGAAGTGAAGCCCAATTCCCTTGGGTAAACTGAATGAGCTTTTTTTTGTCTGCCCCCATCACTATTGACGGAGGCAATAAATGGATTTTGGGTCCTACTTAGCCTCAGGTTTTCCTCTACCAACTCTCTAAACTTCCCAGTGTCCTGCTTAAAAACTCATGGGTCAGCATAATTCTGCTTTGGGATTTAGATCCCAAGTAAAGGTTCTGTGGTCAGTGTTGCTGCCGTCCCTTCAGATCTGGGCTGTCTTGGCACTAAGCTGGCATTTGACACATGTCTAGAGCGAATGACAAAGAGGCCGTGTGACCTAACGCTGCAATTGCCAGATGCTAGGCTCTCTCGGGGCACCGTGAATTGGGTCACTCTTCCTGAGTTGGACTCTTTAGGGAAACCCTGAATTTGTTTGGGGCCCTGGCAGGTGAGGGTAATGGCTGCAACTGGGGAAGGGGAGAGGGAGGAGAAGAGTCTCCCAGCTGTGGGAAAATGGCAACATCTCATGGGCACGTGACAAACCCCCACACCCCTCAGTCAGGCAGACCCGGACAGGCTGACTGGAGGAACCACCTTTATTCTTTCCAGGAACCCTGAAGAGTGCCTCTCTCTTCTCTGATTTCCCTGATTCTCTTTTCCCTGCCTATCACGCTGCTCCCGTGCTCTTTGAAACATGGTTTTGGCTGGTAATTGTTAAAAAAAAAAAAAAAAAAAAAAAAAAAAAAAAAGCATAAAAAAATGATTGATTCATGCTTCCCTGGGGTAACTGTGCCTTGTTAGGGCCCCTCTTGTGGGATTTCCTTTATCGAGGATGATGAGAATTCTCCCCAGTTCTTTGACATTCTTCTAAGTACAAAGGGACAGGAAGTGTCTCTTTATGCTCCTCCTGTCCTCTCTATTCTCCAGGGGAGCAGAGAAAGCACACACTGTTACTCATGGGCCCTGGGGGCAAGGTTCTGATGGACTATTTTTAAATCAGGACAATAACATCTGTGAACATAGCGATAGCTACCGCCCAGCTGCTGACCACGGATTCACAGTAGCAACATGAGGTCCCGTCCAAGAAGCTCTTCTAAGACTGCTTTTTTTGTGTGTTGGAAGGAGAAGAGAGACTAAGGAAATGGTAAAGGTGGGTGTAGAGGCCCTTCATCAGTACCCTTGAAAATGACCAGCCTCATCGCCGGCCTCTCTTTCAAACTTTGGTGTGGACCACGCTCACCTGGACGGTGACATTGGTCACTGGGCCTCACCGCAGTATTTCTGACTCACTAGGTCTTGGGTGGGGTCTGAGAGTTTGCATTTCTGAGAAATTCCTGTTAAACCAGTTGATGTCGCTTGTGGGGCCACATGTAGAGAACCACGGGCCTGGTGCATTGTCCCCCCCAACCCGCAGTTGGCTACAAAGCGTTATGGAACGACCATGATGTGGGTTTGGAACCACAGAGGCATGAGTTCAAAGCTTGTTCTTAATTCCTTCTAACCTGCATGACCTTGAGTAAGTTCCTTAACCTTGCTGGGAATTAGCTTCCTCATTTGTGTGAATACACCAACCTCTGAGGTACTTTATACAAAGCCCCGATGCGTAGTGCTTGGCAAACGATAGGCGTTTACAAAATAGTGCTCTCCCTCACCAAACCATCCTTTTCTCTTGCTGCCTCACTAATACATTTGAAAAGTCACTCTAAGGGGGACACTAGGCTAGACTGATGCTTCCAAACCCTGACTAGAGCCTTGGGGGAAGTTTAACTTGATACACAGCCCTGTCAGTCTTCACCAACTGAATCACAACCCGGGCCCATGCAACTGGCCAGGCTCAGAGCTCTGTGGGGGATGTGAGGCGCCGTCTTGCCCACTCTCCAGTGTGTCTTACCACAGGATTTCCACCCCCTGGACTCCCTTTTGGTCCCTCAAGGGGTTTCTAGCACTTTCCTGACGGCTCTTTGCACAAATCATTCCCTCTGCCTCTTAGGTTGTTTGTGCACCTTGTGTCTGACAAGCTCTTACTTTGTACTACCTTAGATCTCAACTCAGTGACGTTTCCTCAGGGATGTCTGACCATCAGACTAGGCCTGAATCTCAAAAACTCTCCTAGAACTGGGTATAGCTTTTTATGTATTTTAGAGTTGATTACATTTCCATTAATAGCAGTGTCTCTACTGCACTACAAAGCACCACGTGAGGGTAAAGTCCACGTCCACTTCTTCCTCGTGTCTGTGTAGGGAGGTTGATGTCAGGCACTGCGTGGTGTTCCGGTATTTTTGAACCACCTTCTTAAATTTGGCAGGTTTTCTTCATCATGTCTCCTCCGTCTTCAAGAAAGAGTCCGCAGCTCGCTCACGTGTCTTCCCTTACAACTAGAGTCCAGGCGGTTTGCCCAGGCTCTACCAGTCACACCAGTCTGTGTGACACTGACTGGGAAGCATCTATGTGAAGGACCCGGTACCAGGAGGGATCCATCAGTGACCAGGACGGTGTGAGGGCTTGAGGTTTTTAGAGAACAGTAGTGATGAAGGTTCTGGTGTCTGGAACAATCTGTGGGGCCTTGGGCTCTGTCTGGAGTTGGCCCGTGGTTTCACTGGGAATTGTTCACAGAGCGGTAGCCTCCAACCCACATTCTCTGGCTCTCCCACAGATTCTGGGAGATAGCTCAAGTACGTTCATGGCTCACTTCTGAGGAACTGGGTAGAACGCGTTTGTAAGTAAGAATCCATGCAATTACATGATCTCTCTGGCACGAAGCAGAGAATGCAGCAGGGGTTCTGTGCTGTTTGTTGAGTGGGATAATTTAGTTAAGCACCACACGGAGGAAGTTATGTGGATTTATCCTCACAAACTTATTAATATCATCTCCTCCCGTAGACTGCATAATCCCTCAAGATATGTGCTGTCCCTTCTTGGGGAGGATTAAATTTATCTGCTCCATTGATACAGGCTTAGCCAGGTCTTGCTTTGGCAGGTGAAATCTGAGCAGAAGTGATGTGTATCACTTCGGAACAGAAGCTTTAAGAGCCAGCATGTGATCTTCTGTGTCCATTTCTTTTCCCTCTCTGCTAAGAGTCAGGCAACATTCCCGAAAGAGGCTACTTTGTGAGCTGGCGCCCTGGAGAGAAAGTGACATGGGGTCAGATGAGCCCAGTACCCCTTAACCATGTGCTAACCCCTGCCCAGTTTAATCAAGAAGACAAAAGAAAAACACCACCAATCACGGATATAAGTATCAGTGAGAAATTAGAAATAACCACACGTTCTGAAGATATTGAAAGCATTATTTAAAAAAAAAAAATTAATGTTTATTTATTTCTGAGACAGAGAGAGACAGAGCATGAGTGGGGGAGGGGCAGAGGGAGAGGGAGACACAGAATCCAAAGCGGGCTCCAGGCTCCGAGCTGTCAGCAGAGAGCCCGACGCGGGGCTCGAACTCATGAGCTGTGAGATCATGACCTGAGCGAAGTCAGACGCTCAACTGACTGAGCCACCCAGGCGCCCCAAGGTACTTAAAGCATTATTAAACAGCATCTTGCAAGATAATATGCAAATGTACTTGGAGACTTGGGTGAGAGGATAATTTTATAAGTAACAAATTTACCTTAGAAGATACAAAGACATGGAGCAGCTGGGTGGCTTCGTTGATGGAGCTTCCAATTTCAGCTCAGGTCATGATCTCACAGTTGGTGAGTTTGAGCCCAGCACTGGGCTCACTGCTGTCAGCATAGAACCTGCTTTGGATCCTCTGTCCCCCTCTCTTTTTGCCCCTCCCTCACTCACGCTTTCTCTCTGTCTCTCTCTCTCTCTCTCAAAATAAATAAATAAACTTAAAAAAAAAGGGAAAAAAAAACTGAAAAAATTATTAACACTCTATCCACTCACCTCCCTGACTCCTACACCTGCTGGCCACTGCTTAAAATATTAGGCCTAAATTGCTTCATGGGTGAATTGTTTCAAATTTTTTAAGTAACAGGTAATTCCTGCACCATTTAAACTGTTTCAGAGCTTTATAGGAAGCTTTCATTTTATTTTTAGAAAGCCAAAGTAACATTGTATCAAGACCTTCCAAAGATAGAACTAAAAAAAGAAGACTAACATCCACTCTTATTTAAGAATAAGGATGACAAGTCCTCAATTAAATATTAAAAATACATAATTCAGCAAAACAATAAAATGCAGCAAGTGGAATTCATTTTTGAAAACTAAGAATAGCTTAGTACCTGACATATATTATGATACTAATCATAAACTAAATACTACACTAATACAGATCAAATAGAAAATGATGTTCATCTTAATTAATGGCCAAAAGGCATTTCATGAAGTTCAAGAATTAGTTCTGATTTAAAAACATAGACAAACACTCAAACACATAAGAAAACTATAATGGATGGATACTTTGTTTACCAAACAATAAAAAAGATATGTCAAACCCTAGGTTTAGGGTGAAAACACTAGAAATTTTACTACTCTCAGCACCATTAGACAAGAGTGTGAATAAAATATATAAATATTACATCAAGACAATAAATTGAGAAAAAACTATTAAAAAATAAGAGATCTCAAAAATTGATGCTTTTACAAAATAAGGACAGACAGACAGATACACACATGCACACACACAGAACTTCTGTTTCTTCCTAAAATGGAATAAGAGGGACTGGATTTCCCTTCCCAATTGATAGGACCAAGAACACACGCAATACATGAAACAACAGTTTTTGAAACAATGGACATCAGGGAACAATGGACACTGATTCCCAAGAGACAGAAAGCAAATGTTGAGTCCTGTGGTTGCCCCAGCTTCTGCCTTTAGAGAGTTTCGGGGCTGTGGTGGAGGACAGGGAACCAGGAAGAGCTCAGCTCACTGCTAGAGTTGAGATTGTTTTTGTTTTTGTTTTTTTGCCAATAGAGAGAATTCAGGGAATAGAAGCAAACTTTAAAAATGTGTAACTAAAATCTTCAAAGAGTAAAAAAAAAAAAAAAAAAAAAAAATCTTCAAAGGTCAAGAGAAGTTACTGCATCCGTAGAATAAGGTCAACATTCTAGTGAAAGGAGCAGTCAAAGACAGGAAAGAATTCTTGGGAGTTTAAAATAGGAGAGAAGGAAAATGAAGTGAGGTTGGAAGATAAAGTTGGAGAAATCTTCTTGGATATAGAAAAAAAAAGACACACACACACACACAAACACACAACCCTGAAAAGTAGAGAAAAAAATAAGAAACTTAGAGACATTGATCTAGTAGATAATATGATTCCAGAAATAGAAACCAAAAACGAGAGGAGGGAGAAAAGTATTATAATAAATACAAATAAACATCTCACTACAGAAGAAATTGTGTTTCCTGATCGAAAGTATCCACCAAGGACCTAGTACAGTGAAAGAAGACTCCCACCAATGTGCTTCATCATGAAATATCCATAAACTGGGAATAAAGAGAAAAATCCTCTGTTGCCAAGAGGAAATACAGACCATTCACAGAACAAGAAAAAGTATGGTATTGTCCTCTCAATGAAAATGGGAAGCAAAAAAGACGACGAAGAAACGTAATAGCAATTCTAAGGAAGTTAGTTGTTTTAATATTATTATTTTATTTTTATTTATTTATTTATTTATTTCTGGAGGAAGAGCTGAATTCTATACTAGCCCAAACAGCACAACAGGGACAAGAGTAGAATAAGGATATATGTTAGGACTGGCAATATCTCAAAAAATTTATTTCTTGTAAACTCTTTTTCAAATGGTACGGTAGCCTGTGCATCTCAAAAACAAAGGATTAAATAAGGAGGAAAGTGTGGGACCTGAATGGAGATGGAAGGGAATCCCAGAACTGTGATGGAGCAAGCAGTTCTCCACGCAAGTGGAAGAAGGATGGCCCAGGTGAGATTTATTTGTGGGAAAAAAAAATTGAACTGGTAGATTTCCTGAGGGAAATGACCACCTGAACACAGAGCTCAGAGGCATTTTACCATTCTTTTGGAGGGCTTGATAGGCATTCTCATCAGTACATGTATCCACTTAAATGCATTATGTAAGTCTTGCACTATTTCCTTTGGTTCTCTTAGGTACAGAATTAGTTATCAATAATCATTATACAGTTGACCCTTGAACGGCACAGGAGCCATGGGTGCCGATCTCCTGAAAAGTTGAAGATTTGTGTGTAATTTTTGACCGCCCCAAACTCAACTACTAATAATAACCTACCGTTGCCTGGAAGTCTTACCAGTAACATAAACAGTCGATTAACATGCATTTTAGGGGCACCTGGGTGACTCAGTTGTTTGAGTGTGTTGAGTGTTTGACTCTGGATTTTGTTTCAGATCATGATCTCAAGGCTCTGGGATTAAGCCCCAAGGCAGGGGGTGGGGTTGGAGGGGATGGGGGACGCGCTCCACGCCGTCAGCGCAGAGCCTACTTGGGATCTTCTCTTGCCCTCTCTCTCTCTCTGCCCTCTGTGCATGCTCTCTCTCTCTCTAAATAAATAAATACACTATTAAAAAGTATACATTTTATATGTTATATATGTATTATAGACTGTATTGCTTCAATAACGTAAGCTAGAGAAAAGAAAATGTTATTAAGGAAATCATAAGGAAGAGAAAAATGCATTTACAGTACTTTAAGCCATCAATTAATGGAGGAAGCCAGTAAGATGTTACATCCAGTCCAAAGGACAATCCATAGAATAGACGTAGGAAGAGGCTTCAATAAGTAATACCGAAGTAGACTTCCTAATAAGTGCAAAACTGTCCTCTTCTGCTAGGGAGAAATCAGTTGAATTTCTACTGAACACAATTCATTTCCATCTTTATGGACAATACTCACTTGCAATGCTATCAGTTTTCTATAATGTCTAAAGTTATAAAATGGCTCAAAGAAAATAAAGGGCACAGAACCTGTCGACTCAAATAACCCTGTTCATGAGTTCATGAGTTTGAGCCCTGCATCAGGCTCTGTGCTGACAGCTCAGAGCCTGGAGCCTGCTTTAGATTCTCTCTCTCTCTCTCTCTCTCTCTCTCTCTCTCTCTCTCTGCCCCTCCCCTCTTTCTCTCTCTCTCTCTTTCTCACTCTCAAAAATAAACATTAAAATTTATTTTATTTTATTTTTTTAATGTTTTCATTAAACATTTTTTGAGAGAGAGACAGAGCACGAGCGGGAGAGAGGGAGAGAGAGGGAGGCGCAGAATCTGAAGCAGGCTCCAGGCTCTGAGCTGTCAGCACAGAGCCTGATGCGGGGCTTAAACTGGTGGAAAATGAAATCATGACCTGAGCTGAAGTTGGATGCTCAACTGACCGAGTCACCCAGCGTCCCCTAAAAAAAAGAAACAAAGAAAGAAAGAAAGAGAGAGAGAGAGAAAGAAAGGAAGAAAGAAAGAAAAAAGAACTCAACCTAGAAGATGTTCTACTCTATTAACTCAGAATCCTTTTTACGTCTCCACTCTTCCCTCTTCTAAGGACATGCTACTCAGGCCCCTCTCTTCGGGTAGCTCTGAATTTCCTCAAAGGTCTTCTCTCTGCGCTGACCTCTTGTGGCACTTAGAATCTACTCTGCTTTTCATTTGGCATTCATGTGTACCTCTGTTAAGTTGTTACCTTTCCTACAGTTCATGTCTTAGATCCCAAACTAGTCTGTAAGAACCTGAGGGCAGAGATGTTATCTTCAGCCTCTTTGAGAGTATTTCCTTCAAGTATAGGACTTTGCAACAGAGTACGTGCTCAATAAACCGTTGTTAAACACCTCCATGGATGAAACCTTTTGCAAGCATTTCCCTGTCCCCCTCTCTCCATGGTTACTGTGAAAATAACTGTACCCATTTCATCAGAATTCCTGCGAAAGGGGTAACTTCTGGTAAAGAAAACTTTTTCCAAGACATGAATGACTAATCAAGGCTTAATTTATTCCAATATTCCTAACAACAGCTGTTTTGCTTTCCCACAAGGGTCTGCATTTTGCTGTTATGGAAATATGTGGGGATTTCAGAGTAGGCTGAAGGGGGAGCTATCTTATTCAGAGCTGTGCACACTCCCACTGTTGGACCACGCTGCTCAATCCTGGACACAGCAGGACTGTCACAATGATGCCACCACACTTAGTGCGCTCCTCCTCCTCTTTGTTCCCTTGCCTTGGTTTTCTTAGCACCACTCTGTCCTTCCTGCCCACAGCCCTTGTTTCTCTTGATCCCTGCAAACCCAGGCCATGTGGGGCTGGCCTGATCCCAGCAGCCAAACTACCCCTTTCCAGAGTGTTCCCAGAAGAGGACATTCACAACCAACCCTGCCTTTTCCTCTACGTGCCTCCAGTAAAGACTGGCCTGGCTCAGTCACTTCCTGGGTATTTTCCCACAACAGAAATCTTCAGGGTAACCCCTAAAACTCAGGTCAGCTTCTGTAACTGACACAATTCACTTCATTAACTTTCATTACGTTTCCATCCTTTCCGCTAAATTTCTTTCCAAAATACCACTTACAAGACACGTAGCTGCCTATCGGTTTTTAATCTTTTTTTCCCCCCCATCTATGTGGTTCCAGGAATTGGATTTCCTCATAGGAGTCATTGCCCAACTTCATGTCTACACAATTTAAGACAAAGCTTTCCCATATAACATGATGGGCTTTCAGAGAATAGGTCCCACTTTTCCATGCAGAGAATTGGAGACACCTGCACCAAGCCCCCCCCCCTCCCCTTTTTTTTGCCTTCCACAGAATTGGAAAATTAGTGATTGAACCTCAGGGCTTACTCCTGTAGGCCCCTGTCCCCCCCCTCCCCAACGGCTTTGTAAATTAGGCAAAGTTAATTGCACTTTTACAGTTGTAAGCCATTCAGAGAAACATCTAGTGTGCCTTTTAAAAGCCAAGTAATAATGTTAGAATCATTGGGCAGTGAGATATCATTCAGTTCTCTGATTTAAATAAGAGAGGAAGGAAAACCATTAGTCTCACATCCATCCTTAAGGGGGAGAAGGGCATCTTTAAGAAATTATGAGACAGAATAGCTCCCTTTAGAAAGCATTCAAGCTTCTTTCTGACATGTCATGCTTAGTATCAGTTATTCATTTTCCTTTCTCTGTGCGATCCCCAGAATTCTTCCTGAGAAGCTCGCATTAATCTTCTGCTTTGTTTCAAGGCCTGTATGAGATTAACCTCTTTTTCTTTCAGTTGGGAATGACTGATTAGCAAGCAGAAATGAAATTTAACAATTAAACTTCTCTATGCAGTGGATTTCCTCAAGCCCGCTAGACTTTGCTGGCAATATGGATGGTATCTCCTGTAAAACCTCCACTCGGTTCTGTATTGTGGCTGCTGGAAAGACAAAATGCCTTTGGGACCACATCTTGAATAACAGACACCAGGTGCTATAAATCTACTCTTCTGTCCCTGCAGGGTGACATTTCAGTGTCCGTGAAGCGCAGGATCTTGGAAGGAGGACAAGAAAGTTCCAAAGCCCTGAGGACAAAGGAATTTTATAGGGGATACTTTGGATAATTGTCAAATTCAAGACTAGAAGTGTCCAAGTATAGAATGTAACTCCTCTATTTTAAAGATTAGGGAAATGAGATGCAAAACTAATTATTGGTGAAGCCTGGAGGTGTCTACAGGTCTGGTTAGGTTTCCCTATGAGAGATACTTTCTCTAATGCTCTGTCTTCTGAATACACACACTGGCATGTAGATCCGGTCTTTCAGCCTGTTCTGAATTTTAAAGTGGTTTTGTTGTTGTTGTTGGTTTTTAGATTTTTTAAAAACATTTATTTATTTATTCTTGAGAGAGAGAGAGAGAGAGAGGGCGTGCATCTGTGCAAGAACGTAGCAGGGAGGGGCAGAGAGAGAATCCCAAACAGGCTCCAAACTGTCGTGCGAAGCCTGATTAAGGGCTGGAACCCAGCAGTGAGATCATGACCTGGGCAGATTATCAAGAGTTGGTCGCTTAACCAACTGAGCCACCCAGGCACCCCAAGCCTGTCCTGAATTTTCATCAATTGCTCCTTCTTACAGGATGTTCCGTCAAGTGTTCCCCAATGGCACAGGTCATTCCTTCCTGACCTTTGTTTTCTTCCATCTTCCTTTTTTTTTCCTGTCTACAATGTTCTTTCTCTCTGATTACTCACAAAAAGCACCAATATTTTATTCAGGGAAAGGCCTGAATCAAGAGCAAGGTAATTGATTTAGGGGTCATGATAAAGATGATGGTGTTGCTAATGGTAGCCATACCTTCCATCCCCATTGTTCTGGAAAGCTCTTTTGATTCCATTTTCTCGTCCCATCATTACAACCCTGGGAGACAAGTTAGGTCCAAATCATTTTTTACCATCTTTTATGGAAACTGAGGCTTGGGTAAACTAACTGATGTGCCTACAGTCCCATTCCAGGAGAGGAGATGAAATCAGGGTTCGAGTCTTCTGTTTTAGGACTCTGAGTCCAGGACCACACTGCTTCTCTGGAATGCAGTCCGATCAGAGCGTATGTACATCAAAAGATACATTGCTGCCAGGTACTACAGGGTGATTAAAGCATCACAAAGATTTTGGATAAAATAAGAGGAAAGTAAATGTTAACAGGTCAATAGAACATGGGGACAGTTCACTAAGGGAGATTGTGTAATCTCTCCCTTAATGGAAGGTTTACCTGAAGCAACAGTGCCTACTTATTCCGTGAAACATTCCAAAGTGTGTTTCCAAAGGAGAGTATATATCAAAAGCACTAAAAGACATGACTAATGGTAACCTCAGGCAAATTCCTCAGTATCTTCAAAGTCAGTTTCTTCATCTGTGAATAATAGGGTTTGGGGAGGATTAAATAAAGTAATGTAAGTATACTGGCATGCAGAGTGCATCCAATAGTCATTGCCAATGTTTAATGATGATAATATTTTCATTTGTATGAGGAAATAACAAGCACAAAGATTTGGCAATAAGGACATTCTTAGCTGTGTTTTTATAAATAGTAGTTGGAAACACCCTAATGTCCAGAAATAGGGAATTGGTTGAAGAGAAGCCTGCTGGTACTAAGTGGTGCTAGGCTATTAGACAGTCACTTAAAACATTATAAAATATTTTATTATGTGGTGAGATTTTTGCGATTTATTGTATTTGTATTTTTTTTAGCATGTATTTATTTTTTTAGACACAGAGAGAGACAGTGTGAGCAGGGGATGGGGCAGAGAGAGAGGGAGTCACAGAATCTGAAGGAGGCTCCAGGCTCTGCGCTGTCAGCATGGAGCCTGACACGTGGCTGGAACTCACGAACCGCGAGATCATGACCTGAGCTGAAGTCAGATGCTTAACTTACTGAGCCACCCAGGCGCCCCAATTTATTGTATATTTAAAAACAAGGTAGAAAATATTAAGGACAGTGTGATGTTTTTTTGGTTAAAGTGTGTGTATATGTGTGTGTGTGTGTGTGTGTGTGTATAATAGACATATATATATATATATATATAGTATATTTATAGCATACCTATAGTATATAGTATATTTATATATATAATATATACAATATAGGCATAGTATACCTATAGTACATCGTTTATATATAGTATAACTATTTGTAGATATAGATAAAATGTATATCTATTTATACATATAAATTTATACATATAAATTATATATGCTATAGATATATAATAATATATAGATATATTAAATATCTCATATATATAGATATAAGACATATAATATATAATACATATAATACAGGCAAAGTATATCTACAGTATATAGTATATTTGTGGGATATCTATTTACATATATAATAGATAGATAGATAGATAGATAAAAATCTGGATTGGTTTACCTTACTATGTTAACAATAAATGGAGAGGAAATTATGAGTGCTTTTAATTTTCTTATTTTTGCTTATCTGTTTTAATTTTTTTCCAACAACGAACATGTTTTTCAAGTTCTGGGCTTTGTTGCCTCCCCTTTTCTTCCTTAGTTCAGCAGGTCTGTGCTGCAGGGCAGTAGACACAGACAACATTCACTAAACCCTCAGGTAATAAGGGGTTTTTGAGTATCCACTCTAGGCCAGGCACTGTTCTAGGCACTGGATGTAGAGGTAAATGAGAACGAGATGGACAAAGTGGCTCTCAAAGAGCCTACATTTCGGTGAAGGGAAGATCCAAAATAAACACATAAAGAAAGGGGAGGGAGTGGACCTCATATCCAGGTGAAGTGGATATTTCTGAGGGAGCCACCCCTCCTAGCAACATTCATTCCCTACTCCCCCAAGCACCCTGCAATCTGAGGTCCAACGTCATTTATTGGCATAAAGGTGGCTTATCTCTTGCTAACGTGCATGATCTCCTTAGGAGTCAGTGCTGTGTCAACACTGGTAATGTATACCTTAGCATGAGTCATTTCCTGAAAGCAGATTATCTGCCCTTGAAGGGCCCAAGGGGAGGCAGTGAAAGGACACCGAGGAAGAGATGGGGGTCACAGCCCTGCCACTTTCAGAAAAGTAGAGGGCAGGGAAATAGGGTGCAGGAGGGCCAGGGCGTGCAGGAGACATGAATGTGGAGAGCGAGAATGACATTTCCATGAACCGAGCTTGGTTCCAGCAGCTCTACCCTAGATCTGACAGTGAAGTGTCACTTTCTCTTCTCCGTCCCTCTCCTAGTGCTTCTCCTTTTCTTGTTCAGAAAAGACTTCATCGTTTCCAAGTGTAGCATAGACATTACTGGTGCCATAAGGCTTGGTTCTCTGGATTCCTTGACATTCCCCTTATCAGATGACATTTCTCCTTGTTTTTCCTGTGCAATGATTAATTTTTACGAATGTGTTGTGATAACACACGTAGGCGCTCCACTTCTCCTATACAAATACACGAGAGTAAGGACAGGGTTTATGTCTATGGATCACGTGTGGCTCACTAACAACTTTCAACAGATACAGAAATAGCGTCCCCAGGGTGGCAGTTTCTGTACATATCAGCTGTTTGAAAAGTACTTATGGCATGAAATGAATGTAAAACATGCTACATTATGGGTGTCACCCAATCACCCACACCGAGATTTCATTCAACAGCAAATTGCCATGGCAACAGCCAGATTGGCTCCCCTGCCATCCTTGTTCTGCATTCCCCCACTCACCTCTGGGCCACAACACTTGAGAAGAGGCAAAGCCTGGAACCGAAAGTATTTGAGCTGGGCGACTGGTATTTAGCCAAATGGTGAAAGAGAAGATCAAGCGGCTAATCTGATTGGCTCAGTAGGGTCAGTACTATGGTAATCATTTCATAATCTTGTGTAGATCAAAGGGATCTTTCTCTTTTTTTTGAGGGAAGGAGAGGCTTGGGAGGAAGAGAAATATGCTTGGATGGCAGGCAACTTCAAATACTAGCTAAGTGTTCAATAACTGAGTTGAATTTCATGGCTTTCAGGGGAAATGCCCGCCAGGAGATTTTCCCCTCTGGCCAGACTTTTAAGGCCCTTGAACTGCAAGTAGAGAGGGTGTTGAACCTTTGGCACGTATATTTACAGACCATGAGAGATTTGAGAGCAACCACAGTAATTCCTGGGGGGAAATCTCAACCCTCTCATAACCCAAATAAACTTTACCCCACAGCATGGATATTCTAATCCATTCTTCAGGCCAGCCCTTTACTGTTTCCCTAGCAACTTGACAGCTTGGGGAGCGGGATGGGAAGGCTACAGTAAACAAAGCGAATTGCCGCAAAGACGTGTGTGGCTGGCTGAACGGGCACAGTAGAAGGTGGGGGGACTCGATCTGGCAACGCAACCACAGCTTCTATGTCTGAGGCTCCGCAAAGCCAAACACTGAGAGCGGGTTTGCAGTAAGAAAGGAAGTTTAATTCACAAGGCAGCCGAAGGAGGAGAGGGAGAAGTCAAATCCGGGGTTTTAGATTCCCCTTCTTGAAAAATTAGGTCTTGAGTATTTATGGGGTTTTAGGGAGAGCGCGCGTGAATGGGATTGGAAGCCAGCAAGGGTCGGGGAACTGCTGATCGACGCAGGCCCAGCCTACCATCCTGCTGCTTCGTTCGTCGTATGTTCAAAGATGCGGTTTTGACATGATCAGGGGGTGGAGGGTTCAGGCACCTTGAAGTCAAATGACCACTTGCGGACATTGGCGCAGGCCCAGTGAGAGGGCCTTGACCCGTCTGCACTGGATGGAAGTGGGCTTCTTAGGTCCTGGAACGACGTAGCTGAAGCGAGTGTCTTGTGACTTGGGCCTCAGAGAGATTTCATCTGTCGAAGCAGTTATGCATCCTTATGTTAGGTGACTTGGGCTGCCTGCCATTTAGAAGCAGGCAGAGAGTCTGTTGTGAAAAGAAATGGGCCTTATGTTATAGTTTACTTCCGTTTAGCTACCCCAAACATAAGACAACAATAATTTGCGTTTTAAGTAAATTAAAAATCGGGGCACCAGGGTGGTTAAGGCCCAACTTCGGCTCAGGTCACGATCTCGCGGTTCATGGGTTTGAGCCCCGCGTCTGTGCTGACAGCTCAGAGCCTGGAGCCTGCTTCGGATTCTGTGTCTCCCTCTCTCTCTGCCTGCCCCCCCCCCCCAACACCCTCTTCTCTCTCTCTCTCTTTCTCAAAAATAAACATTAAAAAAAAAGTAAAAAAAAAAAGTAAAACTCTAATTGTAAAGCACCAGTTTCAATCTTACATGTGTTTTTCCTCTCCTCTCCCCTCTCTGTTCCTTTCCTTTCTTATTTTGGTATTTTTCATCTCATTCTCTCCTAATAGAATATACTTGGCTGTATTAGTTCTCATATCTGCACCCAGCAGACAGTAGAGCATTGGTAAATTCCAATTTTATTTATTTATTTATTTTTTTTATCTTTAAAGTTTTTTTATTTTGAGAGAGAGAGAGAGAGAGAATCCCACGTAGGCTCCGTGCTCGAACCCATGAACGATGAGATCATGACCTGAGCCAAAATCAAGAGTCTGACACTTAACTGACTGAGCCACTCAAGTGCCCCGGTAAGTTCCAGTTTTTAGAAAGACAGCTCAAAGAAGAGCAAAGGGTGAAGACTGACTTCCTAAATGATGAGGTTTGACCATGATTATTTTTAGATCCTTTGCATTTTTATTGGTTTTATTTGTGTGCACTGTCTCATTGGTGCCAGTAACGGCAACACTCACATAGACGTGCTGTATAGGTGTTTTAAGAGGGTCTGTCTTAGTATATAATAGTGTTGGGGCGCGAGGCCCTCTTTCTACAATTTCCTCCTTCTACTCCATGAGTCAAACTTTATTTCCCGGTCAAGATCCTTCTTCTGTTGTTGTTGTTTAGCCCCCTATCAGGAGTGAATCAATTACAGAGCGCACACCCATGTGGTGACAGGCAGTCATTTTCAATGATGCAAACATACTTTTCCTTCATCGTTCGTGAACTGTGTTCCAGGCGCCGACCTAAGCCTTTGAAATGCAGAGCAAACTGATGAAAACCTTCTCACACTTTCTAGTTGGGCGATAAACAATAACTACCGAGCACTATAAATTAAATTAAGAAAGTGACATCTTTTGTCAGAAGGATCGTAAGTGCTGTGAACAAAATAACGTAGAGGTGAGGGCAAGGTAAAGTGAGGCATAGCATCTTACTTATTTCTTTAAGTTTATTTATGTTTTTTGAGAGCGAGAGAGCGAGAGAGAGAATGGGGCAGAGAGAGAAGGAGAGAGAAAATTTCAATCAGGCACTGCACTGTGAGTGTGGAGCCCAATGTGAGGCTCGAACTCAAGAACCATGAAATCATGAACTGAGCCGAAATCAAGAGTCAGATGCTTAACCAACTGAATCACCCAGGCGCCCCATCTTACTTTTAAAATCACGTTTGTAGGGCGTGCCACACTGAGAAGGTGACATTTAACCAAAAGGTTGAAGAAAATGAGGGACAGAGTCATTGTGAAATCCAAAAAAAGGGCATTTTGAACAGAGGAGGCTGGCTTTGGCAAAGGCCCCTGGTTGGGGCAGTGTGGCCGGTGTGTTTGAAGAACTGAGCAGGAGGCTGGGGCTCAGGCTTGAGCATAGAATGCACTAGAAGGAGCTGGGGGAGCTCGGATGAGGCATTGGGGCAGGGCTTGCGGGATAGGATAAGTACCTTGAGGCAAAACCTCTAAAGTAGTGCCATTTAGAGGACTTAGGCAGAGGAGGAATGTGCATCTTTTTTTTTTTTTTTTTTTTTTTTTTTTTTAATCCTAAAGAGAATAGGAAGACCACTTAGGAAGGTACTATAAGAATCCAGGCCGGGGCGGGGGGTGTCTGGGTGGCTCAGTCGGTTAAGCTTCTGATTCTTGGTTTTGGCTCAGGTCAAGATCTTGCAGTTCGTGGGTTTGACTATGCTGACAGTGTGGAGTCTGCTTGGGATTCTCTCTCTCCCTGTCTCTCTGCCCCTCCCCCACTCGATTCTGGACGTGTTGCTAATGGATTTTCCTGATGGGTTGCATGTGGAGTTAAAAAAAAAAAAAAAATCTCACTATGTGCTGGATTGGTTATTCTGGAGCACAGTAGATAGAATAGATACCAAACTGTTAATAATGATATTTAAGTGACCTGGTGCCTAGGCAGGAGTGGGAGGGGAGGAGAGTTTTGGCCATAGCGTTGTACATTTCAGTGTTTGGCCTGTTGTGACTCACACTATTGCTTTTTGTGGTAGGATAGCAAAAATCAAGAATTTATTTGTAAAAAGATTTATCTCTGAAGCTCCTTTGACTTGTCCTCACCTGTGTTTAAATATTGGTAGGGCTATTGTTGAAAGTGCTGCTATAAACATTGGGGTACATGTGGAAAGAGTCTAAATGTCCATCAACTGACGAATGGATGAAGAAGATGTGGTTTATATATACAATGGAATACTACTTGGCAATGAGAAAGAATGAAATCTGGCCATTTGCAGCAACGTGGATGGAACTGGAGGGTATTATGCTAAGTGAAATAAATCAGAGACAGATACCATATGTTTTCACTCATATGTGGATCTTGAGAAAATGTAACAGAAGACCAGGAGAAAGGGGATGGGGAAAAAAAAAAGTTACAGAGAGGGAGGGAGGCAAACCATAAGAAACTCTTAAGGACTGAGAATAAACCAAAGGTAAATGGGGGTGGGGGAGATGGGAAAGTGGGTGATGGGCAGGAAGGAGGGTGCTTGTTGGGATGAGCACTGGGTGTTGTATGGAAACCAATCTGACAATGAATTATATTTAAAGAAAGAAAAAGAAACCACGGGAAACACTTAAAAACAATTAAAAAAATAAAAAATAAATAAATATTGGTAGGGCTCACTAAGCGGTGTGTTCCTGGCCCATCCCCCAAACCCCAGAGCAGGGCTTTGGCCGTCCAAGTTGGTTTTTTTCACCATCTGCCAAGTGCTTGGCATTGCAGGAAAGGGTGTGCACCCTTTGACCCCTCATATATTAAGCACAAATAAAGAGAAGATATATTCTGTGAACACTTTTGCTGTCTGTGGTGGCACTGGGGTCTCTGAAGGAATGCTTCAAGCAATTTGGGTGTTTTATGCCCGTGGCTACACAGTGGCTTCTTAATATCTGGTGTCATTAACACAGGGGGGAAAATGAAGTGTGATGCACTCAGCCTCTCAGCCAAGAGATTGTGGGGGCAGGGGGGGGCAGGGTGGAAGGAAGATGGGTTACCGGCGTTTGCCCTTGAAATTTCTTTCTTACTTTTCCTCTTTTCTGACTCTTTTATTGCAGGCCTGATGAAACCAAGATGACAATCAGAGGAGACAGCTGTAGCTTTGTCCTGTGACTGCCCTCCGTAAACATTCCTGCCTGGCTCACAGAATTACCATCACGGTGAAAGGAAGGAAGGCTTTCTAGAGTGCAAGGAGTTAGGTAGTAGGCTTAGCCTATTCCGTGGGGGAGGGGCAGGGTGCTGTCCACATTCTGCAGAAAAGTATGTCCAATGTGCTTCAAAATATTTGTCACCCACACAGAGAATCCTGCAGCTCCTACTGTGTGGCCTTGGGAAAGAGAACACGGACACGTCTGCAGAGGACTTCCTCTCACCTGTGTCTCCCAACAGCACTTCTAGAGTGTGGAGGTCATCGTCTTCTAGGCCCAGATGTCGGCTTTTTCATCTGTGCTCTGCTTACTCTGTTAAATGCAAACCCGCAAAGTGTTCCCCCTACTTCCCCACCAGCCCGGGATTCTTCAGGGCATGTGGGGCACATCATACCTAGGGGACAGTTATCACCTCCCTTGTCAGGCATTGGTTCAAAATGGCCCAGACCTCTTGGGTGCCCCTCTGTCAATGTCATTGCTTAGCCTCTCTGCTGAGGTCTTGTGCATGACATTCTGTTCAGCATGCTGGTACTGGGCCACTCCTGATCCTTTTCTCAAGTGGGAGAAGTGCAGCCTGTGATGAGTTAAAAACACTTCCATCTCTGGCTCTAAATGACTTCTATTTATATGGGTCCGTGCCTTTTCGAAAAACATTCTAGTTGCTGGGTCTGAGGCTGGCATCTTGGAAGAGTCCTCAAAGCTGTGTGTCTTCAGATTTGAATTACAGAACACTCTGTAACTCTGTAACACTCAAAACCTCTGCCCTTTGTTGTCTATTAACCCCACAGCCATGTAGCCGATTTCCTGTTGTCTTTTTTTTTTCATTTCAACACTCACAAATTCAGTTGTTGCCAAATCCCTAAAAGCAACATTTTCCCAACTTCTCTTAAGTGTTACAAGACTCCTAATTTCTTCCCTCCGCTCTCTTTTGCTGTTGCTTCTATCTTTATTTATTTCTCTTATTAATTGTAAACAATGAGAGGAACCAAAGGCCTGGTTCCTTCTCTCATCCGTTGTAACTGAGGGCATATTTCCCCTGTACTAAAATAAATTTAAACTCTGTTCCTAAAGAGTGTGCTGGTTTGAGAATGCAGCTACCCTTTCACACTGCTTTGGCTTATCCACAGATAAGCTTTGAACTACGTCTTTGGGCATCATTGATTTTGACTCCAATGTTTACTCACTAAATGGTCTATTTGTTATTGATCCAACTCTTAGACCACACATCCTTCTGCTTCTTCCAGCTTACTGTATTTGACCTTAGCTGTAGAGGTAATCTTTTCAGTACCCCAGTGAGTAAAATGGGAATTGTCCCTTATTCCCTGGGTATGTAGAAGATAGATGTGAATTGTGGCATGTGTTATGATCCTCAGAACAAAAGGCCTGGGAAAGTGAAAGTATCACTATGGTTACTATATTTAATAATAATGGAAATTTACATCGCCAACATGAATATACATAGCTCTTCCCTTGCCAGCCTTCTAACTTTTGCTCATTAACGTCTCGTGGCATGGTTTTTCTGAGTATCAACTAAACACACACTCAGGTGGAAAGAACCCTGTAGGATCCCGGCCTTGCCATTAACATGTTTGAAGTCAGCCAAATCAATCAGTCTTCTTTTTGTGACCTGTAGGATCCACAGTCCAGAATCCAAAATAAAGGAGTTTTTAGTGATCTAGATAACCAGAGACAAAAAAGTAAAGAAAGAGGGAGAGAGAGAGAGAGAAGGAGAGACAGAAAATTTTACCTGTAGGGAAATTTCACCTTTTTAAAAAAAAAATTTTTTTTTTAACCTTTATTTATTTTTGAGACAGAGAGAGAGAGCACGAACAGGGGAGGGTCAGAGACAGAGGGAGACACAGAATCGGAAGCAGGCTGCAGGCTCTGAGCTGTCAGCACAGAGCCCTCGCTGGGCTCAAACCCACGGACTGCGAGATCATGACCTGAGCCGAAGTCGGATGCTTAACCAACTGAGCCACCCAGGCGCCCCGAAATTTCACCTTTTAAAAGAGGAGATATGGGGGCAAATTATCCTTTTATCACCCCCAACTTTAGGTAACTGTCAACTCATTATGCCTTTTATTTTTTTTACAGTGTTGATAAGGACAGTTAAGTAATTGTAAATTTGTTTATAATTGTTTCTACACTTGATCCTAGCCAAAAGGCCGAGAAGCGATTGTTTATAATTATTTCTGAAAAGCCATGCAAAGTAATTTAAGTGGAAGAAGATTACTTCTCTAATTTTAGAGACCGTTAGACGTCTGAAGTAAAAAAGTAATTTAAGTGGAAGAAGATTACTTCTCTAATTTTAGAGACCGTTAGACGTCTGAAGTAAAATTTTGAAAATAGTCTTGCCTGAAGCTTTTGTAAATTTCTAGCAAATAAAAGTCCTAAGTATAGTTGTTATGCTCATGGGCCCTGAAGTCTGGCTATACTGCTTGGCTGTCATCAGAGGAGTTGCTTAATGTCTGTTTTCTCATCTGTAAAGTGGGTATGATAACAATAGATAACTCACAAGGCAGTTGAGAGGCTTTAACAACCATGGTTTCTTGAGCTTGTCCTGCTATTGAACACTTCCTCAGTAGTTAATTTTGCAACAACCCCAAGAGGCTTACCCATAGAAGTCAATTAAGCCATTCATGCAAAGCTCTTAAGACTGCCTGGCCATACTGAGACTCAGTACAGGTTACTTAGCCTTCTGTGGTCCCAAAGAGGGTGCAAAGTGAAATCAGCATAACTTTGAAGCAAAATAAATAATTTAACAGGAGGGAGGATATTTCAATATGAAGCAATCTCCATGAATCTTACTTAAGAAGTCAGTTCATTTGGATTTGTCAACAAGCTCCCACTAAATGAAAACAGCTGGAGAGCTATAACTTAAGGCTATAATTAAAGGGTGAGTTAAAACCAGTGCCTGCAGGTTAGGCGGTGCAGAGGGGGCCTCGCAGCACGCCAAGGATGCTGGGCTTTTCCTGTCCGTCTTCTTAATGTGTCTTGAGAGTGCGGTGGCTTCAAAGGTGGAAAAGCAGCGTCCCGGGGGGGTTATGGCCAGCATGCAAAGCAGGTTGGATGAAAAGCAAAATGATGAAGGGGGATTAAAATCACTGGAACAGTGATTTTCAAGCCCTTTTAAGAGTGTCAGGACCCCATACACTCTTAAAAAATTACTGAGGACCCCAAAGAGCTTTGGTTTAGGTAGGCCGTTGATATCGTATTGACCTTTTTGAATATTAGGTCTGGGAACATTTAAAAATATTTACTTGTTAATTCACTTCGAAATAACAAAAATATATTCCTTGATGGCATAATATCATTTCTAAAGAAAAGCAGCTATCGCTTCCAAAACAAACAAACAAAAATAGTAAGAATGCTATTGTTTTACATTTTGGCACGTGTTTGTTGTTTTAGTAAATGGATTCTTAAATCTATTTCTTCTGTCTGTGGTGATGTATCATTCTGGTTGAAAATCTACCTTGTCACACATGTATTAGTGAGGAAAAGGAGGAGTATCTTAAAAGCCTTTCAGGAAATTATGGATATTCTTCTTTAATAATACAGCAAAATTTGACAGATGTTTGATTCTTTTTAATTTAATTTAATTTATTTTTTTTAAATTTACATCCAAATTAGTTAGCATGTAGTGCAACAATGATTTCAGGAGTAGATTCCTTAGTGCCCCTGACCCATTCAGCCCATCCCCCCTCCCACACCCCCTCCAGCAACCCTCAGTTTGTTCTCCATATTTAAGAGTCTCTGATGTTTTGTCCCCCTCCCTGTTTTTATATTATTTTTGCTTCCCTTCCCTGATGTTCAACAGATGTTTGATTCTTAAAGATGAGTTGCAATGTGAAATTTCAAACCGTATCAGTAAGCTTTTGATACTCTGTACACACGTATGAGAGTGAGTGGAAAGAGGATATCTTCTCCTTCCCTTCCTCCCCTTCTTCTTCTCCTTTTCTTTCTCTCTCCTTCTCCCTCTCTCCTCCCCTTCCTCTCCTTCCTCCTCCTTTTCTTCTTCCTCTTCTTCCTCTCCTCTCCTTAAAATTGTTTTGACCTTAAAGGGACCCTGTAAAGTTCTTAGGAGTCCCTAGGGATTCCTAGAACACACTGCAAGAACCCTTTTTCTAGGTAAATTACCTCTCCCCCCCCCCCCCCCCCCCACCTCCCTCTCTTCACCTTTTGGCTGTGTGGTTGCAGAGAATAAAGACTTCCTCGGGTTCTCTCAGAAGAAGCGCTTTATTTTATAGCTACAAATGGCCTGAACTTGACCTGTGTAATTCTCCCTGGCTCACTTTCCTGGACTGCATATTCTCTTTCCCATGACACCCTCCCATCTCCATTCTTTTCTCTTCTTTCTCATCCTTTCTGATCTCTCAATTTCAAACTTGCCCGTGCCTACTCTAGCCTCCCTCTCAATATCAAGACATTTTAGCTTAAGTGCTAGCTGTAACTATACATTCTCTTGATGTTTTCAAGCTCACGTGTATAGGAGAAGAGCTATACTTGGTCATATTTTTGTGCCAGTCGTGGCATATTCACTGGAGACACTATGGATCCGCTGCTATTGGGTCAAGTGCCCCTCAGAGCCCGTCAGCTGTGGGTGGTGGACAGGGTCACCTGGTGCAGAGTGTATTTCTTCTGTGTTTTTTCTATGCTGGCTGAGAATTTACCCCATGTTGATTAAATTTGCGTTTTCTTTTGAAACTTCCAGACGCTCCCCCTAAGACTCCAATCTACTCTGAAATGTGGTGTAGCAGTGAAACAAGTAGGCTGTGGAGACACTTGACTGAAGAAGATAGGATTTGAATCCTATCTTGGTCACTTGCTCTCTGTGTGCCCTTGGATACATTATTTAACTTTTGGGTCCTAAAATGAAGAGTGAGGATCATAATGTTACCTACCCTTGGGGTCATTGTAGGATTAAGAAGGGGGGGGGGATCCATGGAAAGAATTGAGCATATGGGAAGTACCCACAAAAGTTAGCGCTTGTCATTAAGTTTTTCTTCAGCATTGGAGAGGTGGAGACTGTTCTGCCAGACAGATTGTAGATCAGCCCTTGGGCCAGCTCCCTCATACATCTATTTCCCTCCTGCCTTGGCCTTGACTGATTCAGACCATCTTTTCTGCAATTGCCAGATCTGGTTATTTGGAAATAGTTCCTGCCCTCGGTCACTTGAGCATTGGAAAATTTAAACAGCTTTTTTGTTTTCTTCTCGGTCCTATCTTTCTTCCTCAGCTTCCACCTGACTTGCTTCCTGTCTTCTATTCTCCCTCTCCCTTTTCCCCATCCAATGTTGTCCTCTCCTCCCGTTTTCTTAGGGAAAACGATAAGCTCATATTGAAACAAAAAGACCCCAAAATGTTATGGCTTAAAACAGGGGCAAGTGTTTGTTTCTCTCACTTTGTTGAATTAGTCCAGAAGCAGAGGTGCAAGAAGTCTGTTCCCCACAGGTCTGGCCCCACAGGTCTGGCCATTTGCAGACCCGGATTCCTTCCTCCATGCTGTTCTTCTGTCTCCTGGGATATTGGGTTCATCTGCCCAGTTGAAACTGGATTGCTCAACATCCATATATTCCAGCCCACAGAAAGGTGGGAGGGGAAAGAGAGGGCAAGAAAATTCCTTTTTAAAAAACGTGTTCTGAAAGTTAGCATATTGGCCACGGCGTAGTCACAAGGCCAGGCTCAGGTTCCAACCTGGGAGGCTATGGGCTCAGCTAAAACCCAGAGGAGATCAGAGTCCTACCCCTAAAAGGAAGGAGGGGGGGAATGGGAGACAGTTCTTAGTTTCTGCCACAGTTTTTGGGTTTCTCAGTGGGACTCACAGGGCACAGGACAGCCGGTTTCGGTAGAGCGTTTCCCAAACTTTACAACAGTTGAGGTTGCAACCTGTTCCCTCTGCCGTCAGTGCTGCCACCATTCACCTCCCCGTCTTTGGCCAATTCCTTGCTCTCCTTCGGATGTCAATGTAGTCGTCGCTTTCTTAACTCTGCAAACAGTTAAGCTACCCCCTAAGGCATCCCGCAGCATTTATAACTTGGTTCCTAATATCCGTCTTCCCTCACCGTTTTGTCTGTCTTGCTTACGAAGCTGTGATCTGCTCCAGAGCTGGAGCTTACTTAGTCTCCTTATCCCCCACTGTATTCCTCCCACCTAGCACAGTGCTTGGAACTGAGAAAGAGTGATCACATAGCGAGTGTTGCAGGCAATGATCAAACAGCGATTAAGCAAAGAGCTGCTGGTTTGCCAGAGATGGAAATGATAGCAGGTGTTTCTGTACCACGTGGCCAGTCCTGTTCTTAGTACTTGCTATTATAACTCAGTTCTCCCAGCCAGCATGTGAGGTAGGCCCCACTCTCATTCCCATTTTTTAAATAAAAAGCCTGAAAACAATGGACAGCTTAAGAAAAATTCTCTATGGCATTTGGACTCACACAGCCTGGGGCAAGAGTCTATGTCCCCACCCACCGGGTTAAATGGATAACACAGTGGATAATAACCCATAATAAACCATAACCCCGCACACCCTCAGGATCCACAGGTAGGGGTCAAATTCAATATCGTGTGCTTTGATGACATTAAGGACAGGCCTTTCTTTCTTTCTTTCTTTTTCTCTCTCTTTCTTTCTTTCTTTTTATTTTCCATACCAGTTGGGATTTCAGGGGGAAATAAGAGAAGGGATTTGGTGACTTGGATGAGCTTTTATAATCCTACTGTCAGTTGTATGAGGTAGAGCCACCAACTCATCCCATTTGCCTGGGACGTCCCCAGTTTTAGTACTGAAAATCCCATGTCCCGGACAACCTCTCAGTCCTTGGCAAATTTGGGTGTTTGGTCCCCCTAGTGTGATGTTTCTGTGCATGAACCTGAAGCACTCCTGCCACATTTGGGCCAGGTCGACATAGAAGGGAAGAGAAGAGTCACTGACTCTCCATCCAACCCTGTGCCCTCTGTCTGTGCCTATTTCCAACCTTCTTGCTGACCTTCTCAGGGCAAGGGGCCTCTGATGCCTGGGCAGTGAATACACACTCTTAGCAACTCAAATCTTGTGATTGCAAACAAGTCTATTTTTTTTTTTTCCTAGGGAGACTACAGGAGGGAAAGGTATGGGTTTGGCTGGAGGTTGTTTCTCTGAGGAACTGTGGTTATCCTTCAGGAAACCATAGTTGGGAAGAGACTCAATCTAATTCACTCACAAAATTTATTAGGTGAATATCAACATACACATAAAAATTTCCCTCTGCCGCCTTTATAATCACACTAAAATATGTCCCTCAGTTACTCAAATTCCTTGACTTGAGCTCAATGGGGAAACATCATTTTAAGAGGGAAATGATATTTTAAATGGCTTCTTTTTATTACTCTATTTATGTCAAGCCCCAGGGTGATTCATGTGCCTACACAACCATAAAATGTCCCATGAATGTCATTTAGTAATTGTGATGTCACCGCACTGCTGAAGTTTGAGTGGTGACCTCTTCTAGCCATTGTCAATATCCATCTTATGGGTTCTCCACTCTCTTTAGCCTTAATCTTTGATCTAGAGCTAGAAAGTCATTATATTATGAACTCAAATGGGAGCCTCAAGTTGAATACTTTATGTTTTTGTATTCCAATTTAATAACAGGTATTTTTTTTTCTTATAATGAAACAGCTACTTTGAGAGAGCGAGAGAGAGTGGGAGGCGGTGGTCAGAGAGAGAGGGAGAGAGAATCCCAAGCAGGCTCCATCCTGTCAGCACAGGCTCGATCTCACAAAGCATGAGATCATGACCTGAGCCAAAATTAAGAGTCAGACACTTAATTTCTTTATCCAACGAAGTTAATCAAACAGGCAGTATATAAATAGCTTATAAAATCTTCAAATACTTATATAGTTAATGGCTTATTTTGTAAGTAAGTGAAGCAGACATTAATAATATGATCCTGGGGGCACCTGGGTGGCTCAGTCAGTTAAGCGTCTGACTCTTGATTTTGGCTCATGGTTTGTGAGATCGAGCCCCAGGTCAGGAGTTGTGCTAACCAGATAGAGCCTGTTTGGGATTCTCTCTCCTTCTCTTTCTGACCTCCCGCCCCCACTTTCTCTCTCAAAATAAATAAATAAACATTAAAAAAATAATATGATCCTGAAGAAACCAGTCGAGAAGGAGGAAAATGATATCAAATGCCACAGTGATCTTGGTTCCCCTCTAGCTCAATTCAGTATTTTTATCAAACATTTGAGAGATATCTCAAGTGGCCTGATTATTAATCTGGAAATGACACAAAGTTGGGAAGGATGATTAATAAGAGGTCAGAATTCAGATTTAAAGTGATCTCAATAAGCTGCATTGGTAAGCATCTAAAATCTGTATAATTTAACATTGGAAAATTTTTGCCTTCAGTCACCAGTGTGACATTAGGTTACATTAAAGGGAAACTGGTGGGCGCCTGGGTGGCTCAGTCGGTTGAGTGTCTGATTTTGGCTCAGGTCATGATCTCATGGCTTGTGAGTTCGAGCCCCGCGTCGGGCTCCGTGCTGGCAGCTCAGAGCCTGGAACCTGCTTCAGATTCTGGGTCTCCTTCTCTCTCTGCCCCTTCCCCACTCATGGTCTGTCTCTCTCTCAAAACTAAACAAACATTAAAAAAAATTAAAAAAAAAATAAAGGGAAACTGGTGAGCACAAGATGGATAATAGGTCTCTCATTTTTTTTTTTTTTTTTTTTTTTAGATCATATTGCATTTAGAGACTTTTCTAAAATTCTAGATGCTACATTTTCAGAGGCACATTGACAAACTAAAATGTATTCAGAGGACTTGTCCTGATGAGCACTGTGTATTGTAGGGAAGTGTTGAATCTGCGTATTGTACACCTGAAACTAACATTACACTGTAAAAAAAAAAAAAAAAGTATTCAGAGGAGAGTGAGTGTTGAGGGTTTTGGAAACAATCATGTTTCCATAAAAATAAATAAATAAATAAATAAATAAATAAATAAATAAATAAAAGGCTTTTTGGGAGATGAGCATTACTCTTGAATACTAAGATTAGTTGAGAGTCTAGGTTGACTTTGGGATGGGGTAGTTCCCCCATAATCTTCCTCACAATTTCTCTTTTCCTTGGATATTATACTGAAAATGGAAGATTGCTATTTTATTATATGTATACGTGTCAAGTAAGTTTTATCTCATAATATCTCCTTCGTTTTTTAAATGTTTATTTATTTTTGAGAGAGAAAGAGAGAAAGCATGAGCAGCGGAGGGGCAGAGAGGGGGACAGAGGACCCTACAGAGGTAGGGCTGGAACTCATAAACCGTGAGATCATGACCTGAGCCGGAAGTTGAATGCTTAACGGACTTAGCCACCCAGGCGCCCCTCTCCTTATTCTAGCTATTTCCTGTGACAAACAATCGCTTTCATAGCAGAGCAATCCCTCCCACCTCAAGTCTTCCAAAATAGTTTTATTTGTCTAGTGAGATTCATCCTTTCTGGACTCAGAACAAAGGTCGGAATGCCCTCTAAAATGACTCCATGCCAAAGGAACCCACAGGTCTGCTCTCTCGTCATCCCCACACCCTCAGCGTTCCTGGACTTCTTGACTTGCTTATTCTATCAGAGACCATGACTCAGTCATCCAGGCTCCAAACCACAGAGTCACCATTAACTCATCTTCTCCCTCATTCCTTAGATCTCATAAAGCTCCAAATCTTGAGACGCAACTAGATTTAGTCCATCATACTGTGGCCTGGCCCAACCCAGGGGCATTGACCAGAAGCCTGTGGCTTCTGTAATATATGGCAATGGTATATGTGTTATCGAAGGCTCCTGCTAGGTGCAAATCAGAGCTTCTGCCCATGGGAGGGAGGCTGGGGAGAAATTGGGGAAGCAGCTCTTCCCTTCTGACTCTGCATCTGCATCAGAATGTCCAAGCCTGTTACGTATGGAAGCTTCATTCTGCAAAGGGTCTGGAAGATGTTTAAGGGAAGTCAAAATCACAAAGCTGTGAGTGTATCTCATGATGTGAGTGTAGTTCCTAAGAGGCAGTGGAATGACCTGGATCATCCTCAGAGTCCTTCCTGACCTAAGAGATGTGACTGTGTGCCTTGTGAGGCCGTGACATAGAGAACAACTGCAGAGTTGACAGGAAATTGTGGGAGATGATAATTCAGCATGAGGCAAGTGTCTAATTTTGCTGTTCTCAGCTTCCTGGGTCTCCAGGGCTCAGGGCTAAACTGTTGGAAACTAAGAAATGCAGGGGAATGTTATGACATGACTCTGCAGGTTCATTTCTTTGAAGCAAGGCTTAGACAATCAGTTTCTAACATCTATATCATGAAAAATTTTCCTAGACTCTTCCTTTGGGTTAAGCGAATAGCCAGAGGTCACCATTTACTCAATAACTCCCTTTAAAGGCTGACCTACAGTGCACAGCATTCAAAAGAGTAGAGAGCTGGCCTCAGGAACATCCAAAGCTCTCTCCCCATTACAGGTGGTCTATCTTGGGCACCCCAGCCAGGAAGTTATCTTTTCAGTAGGCCTGGTGAACTTGGGGCCAGCCTTCACACCCGCTTAAGGGCCTGCACAGTGTTCCCCGCCACTAGGAAGCCTGGCAGGAAACTCTGGGAACTGGGGACACACGTGACCCTTGTTTCCAGTTCATGTGCTTTCAGCTTGTGGTTCTAGGACCTAAGGTCAAAGTTGTGGAGTCTGGGGAAATCTGGGTAATGTTATGAAACACAAGCTGCAGCCTGTCCTCCTCATCCTGCCTCAGATTATCTGCTTCTGATAACCATTCTGTGGGAATCTCTCTCAAACTGATGTGCGGACCTTCACTCAGCCTCACTCCATCACTGGCAGTGTGCTTTTCAGGGACTGTCAGGAAGAGCCCGTGAACTCCTAGGACCCCTGGCCTTGGGGAGGCTGTTTGGAGCAGAAGGTTAGTAACATCTGAAAGTTTGGAAGCTCCATTATGGAACATTCGCTTGGTCACATCGACCTTGTAGGTCCTTCCCATAGCCTCCAGCCACAAAACTAGTTACTCATTGGTGGGAAATTCTTGGTGGGACTAGAAATGAAGTTTTGCCTCTCTTGTGCTGCTGGAGTCCTCTTTCTATTCAAGAGTATGGGCTCTGGCTTCTGTGGGTTTTTTATCTGCTTGTTTGGTTTTTTTCTTTGTTTTCTGCCATTTCTACTGTTTAATAGAAATTCTTTTTAAACATTTATTAATAACATCATTTAGTTTCTAATGGAGTCTCTTATACTATTGTTGCCTCCTCCATATTTTCATGCATGCCAGTCCGACTTTTTTTTAGCAGCTTTATTGAGATATAATTGATATTTTTAAAACTGCACATATTCAATGTATACAGTTTTGTAGGTTTCAACGTACATGCACACTTGTGAAACCATGACCACAGTCAAGATAATAAGCATTTCTATCACCACCAAAAGTTTTTTTCCCGTAAGGGCTCTGGTGGAGGAAAGCTTTTATGGCAACAACAACAACAACAGCAGCAGCAGCAGCAGCAATAATAATAATAATATTTATTGTGTACTTGCTTGGGACCAGTGAGTGAGTGTTATATACTATTATTAGCCTCATTTTCCTGATTAAAAAAAATCTGAAGCTTAGGCAGGGCAAGGCGTCTTTCTAGAGCCACTAGCTACAAAGTAACAAAGGAAAGAAGATCTGAACCCAGGTCATCTTCCATTTAGTAATTATTCTACATAAAATTGTCCTGTTCTTCTGACCTTGCCTTTGATACTGAGCTATGAACACACCAACTAGGAAGAATTCTTCTACACAAGCTCCTGGACATTTTTTTTTTTTAATTTTTTTTTTTTTAACGTTTATTTTTATTTTTTTGAGACAGAGAGAGACAGAGCATGAACGGGGGAGGGACAGAGAGAGAGGGAGACACAGAATCAGAAGCAGGCTCCAGGCTCTGAGCCATCAGCCCAGAGCCCGATGCGGGGCTCGAACTCACAGACCGTGAAATCGTGACCTGAGCTGAAGTCGGACGCTTAACCGACTGAGCCACCCAGGTGCCCCGCTCCTGGACATTTTAAGAGGGAGAGAGAGTATAATTTTTTCCTAAGTAATCATTTTTATACCCCTCACCTCATGATTCATTGAAGAAAGGGTAAAAAATTCAGCAAATTACCAGAAAGAACCAATGAAAGAAAGAACAAAAGAAAGCAAGCAAGCAAGCAAGAAAGAACAATGTCAACACTAGACTACTACTAATATTTTGAGATTTTTTTTCCTGTGGTATTTCTCTAAGGCATAATGTTGAAGCATAAAGACCCAAGGAAAAATGTAAGAACTTGAAACTTTACTTGAAAGTCAAGTAGCTTCTCTACCCTGGCCGAGTGTGTATAGCTTGTTTAGGAATTCCAATGGGGGCAAAGGTCCGTAGGTTATAGGACTAAGATAAGAAGACGTGTGTGAAATAGAAAAACAATGAGGTCTCTGGATTTAGAAGTTCTGCAAGCTGGTTTCATCTGGCTCAGGACCGTGGGCAGTTGCAGGTGCTGAAAGACACGTGTGACTCTGGGATGCAGGTGCTGGACCTAGAGTGTGCTTCAGTCTGAGTCTCTTCCTAGGATCTTCACGGTCTGACAGTTCTGATTAAGTCACTTAGGGAAAGCCAGTGGATACAGGTTGTGTTTCTGTCAGTGACAGAGGGAATCATAATTCAGAGAAAGTTTGAAAGAGTACAGTTAGAAAGACAAGAGTCAAGATAGGATAGAACGTCATGACCTACTTGATGATTGATCATTGATTGATTGATCATTGGCATCCAGCCCTTTAACAATTGTCATTAACAACATGGTGTGGCGGTAGATGGAGATAAGGACTAGTAGGATTGGCTGGTTTTTTGTTATGTATTTTGCTCAATATCTCTTCTTTTACACTCCGGTGTAGACCTTTTTATTTTTATTTTATTTTAACTTTTTTAACATTTATTCATTTTTAAGAGACAGAGCACAAGCAGGAGTGGGGCAGAGAGAGAGGGAGACACAGAATCCGAAGCAGGCTCCAGGCTCCAAGCTGTTAGCAGAGAGCCCGACGCGGGGCTCGAACTCAAGAACCTCGAGATCATGATCTGAGCCGAAGTTGGACGCTTAACCGACCAAGCCACCCAGGTGCCCCTGGTGTAGACCTTTTTAGACAGATAATTTTGACATCTGATAATCTTCTACAATTTGTGTTAAGACTTTCTTGTGAAAGAACAATCTGTTTCTTAATTTTTCTGCAAATATAAATTTAATTTCACCTAAAAACAATTCTTCTGAGGTCTTTTGTTTCTACCACTATCATAGAAATTTGTGCAAGATTCCAAGAAAGCATGCAGCTTTATTCTAACCTCAGAAGATGTATTAAGGATGCAAGACAAAGAACCATAGAACAAATAATAATAGAAGGTGTTATAGGTCTCAAAATTATAAGGGATGGTTGTGTTGGAGATAAGAGACACCCATTCCTTAGGACATTCCATTTGATGGCCCATGGCATATGGATTTCAAACTGTAGGTCTCAACTTTTTAGTGGGTTGCAAAAATTAATTAAGTTGATTATGTCCACCATTTACAAACTACAGTAGAAAATATCAAAGTGCACTACGTGTCAGAAGGTTGTGCATGTCATGGACTTATTTTTCATTTATAAACAAACACACACACGCACAAGTGTATGTGATGGGTTTCTTCATAATATGTATTACTTCTCATGGATTCAATCAAGCAAGTTTCAAAGATGCTCCATTAGCCAAAGTAATCCACAAACTAGATCTTTGTAGCTACCATTTATCAAAAGCCTAAAAATTTCCAGGGCCATTAGTAATAATGCTTAAAAAAACTTCTCAGGAAATCACAATAACAACACTCCTAGGGCATGAGTCAGCCAGAGGACCGTCTTCATAACAGCTAGCATTTCTTGAGCACTGCTCATGTGTTGGGCATTGTGCTAAATATTTTTCATACGTTATCTAATTTACTTCTCATAGCAATGCTATGAGGAGGCTATTGTTCTTATTTTTCAGATGATAAGCTGAGGTTTCGAGATGTAGAGTAACTTGGTCCTCATCACTCAGCTAGTAGAACTCAATCCCATGCCTGTCTGCCTCCTCCAGAGACAAGGCATTTCACTACCATACTACATTATTTTTCAAGAACGAATCCCTCGTGGAAAGCTTTATGATTTGCAAAACTTCTTTTTGCTGTCTGACTCTTTTGCAATGTTTTTCAGTTAGCGCTAGGATAACTCAACCCCTTTTGATCCTTACAGAAGGCTCCTAAGGGGCGTTTCTATGGTTATGGGTGTGTAGGGTGGGGTGCTGTTGGGAGATGTTTTTCAGTTAGCGCTAGGATAACTCAACCCCTTTTGATCCTTACAGAAGGCTCCTAAGGGGCGTTTCTATGGTTATGGGTGTGTAGGGTGGGGTGCTGTTGGGAGACGTTGATCCCCACTCTGATTCTACACAACCTGCTCCGTCCTTGTACAGACTCTGTCCTAACAGGCCCAAAGTCTCAGATTCTAGGGTAAGCCCTAGAAGGCATGTGAAGGGATGTGAAGTTGGGCAGCATGTCGAGTGGGAGGCTGAAAAGAGGAGACACACTGGCGATAAAGATTGTGAGAGCTGGGGTGCCTGGGTGGCTCAGTCAGTTAAGCATCCCACTCTTGGTTTTGGCTCAGGTCATGATCTCACAGTTCATGAGTTCAGGCCCCGAGTCGGGCTCTGCGCTGACATCACGGATCCTGCCTGGGATTCTCTCTCTCCCTCTCTCTCTCTCTGTCCCTCCCATGAGCACTTTCTCTCTCAAAATAAATAAACTTAAAATAAAAAAAAAGATGGTGACAGCTGTGGGCCAGCAAGATGAGAACCCTCTTCCATCTCCTCTTTGGAATCTTCAGGAACATCGTCAACCTAATGCATTGTAAGGTTGAGTCTTTATTTGAGTATATAAAGAAGCAAATTAGTACAGTGTGAACACAGGTCTCCTCACCATGAGACAGTCAGTATGTATTCTCTTCCTTTTCTCCCTTTCCCTTTTTTCCTTCCTCCTTCCCCTGCCCTCCTTCTGTCCCCTCCCGCCTCTCTCTCTCTCCCTCTCTCACTCATTTACTCACATGCATTGTATACATTTATGGACAAATTTTCCTTGTATAGATATGTAATATATGACAAAACATACCAAAATCTTAACAGTTTTTACTTCTTCATGGTAGGATTACCAATCCTTTTTATTTTTAATTTTTAATATTTTTTGTATTTTTCTAAACTTTGTGTGAGGAACATTAATTTTAGCTCCAGAAAAAAATGAAAGTAAATAGCTCTTTATCAGTCATTTCATCTTAGACTTATTTTTTTAAGTTTATTTATTTATTTTGAGAGAGAGTGAGCAAGTGAGCACGTGAGCTGGGGAGAGGCAGGGAGAGAGGTAGAGAGAGAGTCCCAAGCAGGATCCAGGCTTTCAGCACAGAGTCCGATGCAGGGCTTAATCTCAGGAACCCCGAGATCACGACCTGATCTCACAAACCGTGAGGTCATGACATGATCTGAGATCAAGAGTCAGGTGCTTAACTGACTGAGCCATCCAGACACCCCATCGTTTTAGAGTTTTAGAGGGAGAAGAAAGGGAGAAAGACTTGTGGGGGCACCGGGTATTTGAAAGGAGCTAAATGGGGGTGCTAGAAGGAAAACCAGAGGTCCCAAATCTTCCCATATTTCACTGTCACTGAGGGATGATTGGTTAAGGGCATTAGAAAAGCATAAATATAGCATCTATTTCCTCTCTGAAATCCCTGGAGGGAAAGGCGTGGGTGTAGGAGTGCGGGGTTGATGAGGCAGTTTGGTTTCCCACGTTCTGTGCTCCCACAGAGCAAAGAGATTACTTTAAACATGAGAAGGTGGGGAAACGGATATTGAACACGGGCTTCTGCATTTTTGCTTTACCTTCCTTTAAAATACTATTATCATATTTCAATGTCCCCCTGCCTGTGCTGGTTTCAGACAGTCTGATTTCTCTAAATCTCAAATTGCCATTTTATAGAGGGTTTGTTTCATGTATGTTTTTATTTTTATTTTTATTTTTTAGCAGTGGTGAAAATATTAAATGAAGAGAAGTGAGGAGAGAAACAGAGAACAGACAAAAGGTCTGGGGTCCTTCATCCAGAGCAAGGAATATTTAGGAAGTGCTTACTTGACAATATTCAGGATAGCAGCAGATCAAAGAATAAGGTGGAAACCCTATCCCTCAGGGGCACTGTCTAATACAGCGTGTATTGGGGCGCCTGGGTGGCTCCATCGGTCAAGCGTCCGACTTCGGCTTGGGTCATGATCTCATGGTTCGTGGGTTCGGGCCCCACATCGGGCTCTATGCTGACAGCTCAGAGCCTGGAGCCTGTTTTGGATTCTGTGTCTCCCTCTCTCTCTGCCTCTCCCCCACTTGCTCTCTGTCTCTCTCAGTCTCTCAAAAATAAATAAATGTTAATACAGTGTGTATTGTCCCAGCAGCACGTTACAATCACCTGGGGGGGCTTTCTATAAACACTGATGCCAGAACCCCACCCAGACCATTTGACCAGAATCTTCGGGAGCAGGGTCAGAGCAACAGTATTTTTTTATTATGCTTTTTATTTCAATTCCAGTATAGTTAACATACAGTATTAGAGTAGTTCCAGGTATATAATACAGCGATCAACAATTCTATACATTACTTAGTGCTCATCATGATAAGTGTGCTCTTAACCCCCACCACCTATTTCACTCATCGCCCCCCCCCCCCACCTCCCCTCTGGCAATCACCAGTTTGTCCTCTATAGCCAAGAGTCCCTGGTGAGTCATGACCGAGGAGGAAGAGATCAATTTTGGCTTGGGAAGGGATGTCTCCTAAACGGATCACAGAAGAAGGAACACTTAAGCTGAATCTGGAAGGATTAGCAGTTCACCAGATCAGACAAAGGGAGTGGGGTGCCAAACAATCAGCCTGAGGATGCCGTGCAAAAAAAAAAATCAGCCTGCGCCAAGGCCCGGAGGACTGAAATGCCAGAGTAAACCCTGGAACTGCGAAGGGAAAGGCAGGCAGTGTCCTAGTTCGCTAAGGCTGCCCTAACAAAATACTACACATTGAGTGACCTAAACAAACAGAAATGTATTGTTTCCTATGCATTGAGCACGCAGCGTGGAGCTTGCAGCATAGTGATTTGTTCTGGTGCTGCAGGCCGAAGATAAGACTTTACACATAGACAAGGAGCCTGGAAGAGACACGGAGACCAGAGGATACGCCAGGCGGGAACGGGAAAGGGGGAGGGGCTTAGAAAGTAACACAGAGGTGGAACTGGGAGGATGCTGGGTGTTTTCCAAACAGAAATGGAGATGTCCATCTGTCAGGGGGGAAGAGTGAGTTCAGTTTCAGGTTTGCTGAGAATGAGGTGATAGAGGACGTCCCGTGGAGACCCCTGCAGACCCCGAGAGACACAAGCCTACAGCTTGAGGTGAGTTGGGGCTGGAGACCTGGAGAAAACGCTCACCACGGGGGAGCAGAGAATCGAGACTCTGAGCCGTTCCTGGTCCAGAGGCAGCAGCAACGATCACAAAAAGGACAACAGGGGGCTCCTCCATTTCACTCTCCTGGTACATTAATCCTCTCCTGTCCCGCCAGTGCACAGGCTCTAGTTCTGGAGGCCAAAGAGAAATGGTGTCTTGGCTGCTTCTGGGCCAGCTGGGAAGGGTGTGACCACTAAGGCGCTGAGTCTCTCAAAGGCCACCATGGGCTGTGTGAAAGTGTTGGAAACCAGTATCCCTGGGCCGCCGGGTATGTTGTCCTTGAAAGACTGGAAATTTGAGCCGCCATCAAAAGCTTGGCCATTTAGTTTACCTTAACATGCATTTCAATATTCTGCTGGGCCACTAAGAAGAGAAAAATAAGGCCTCTGGGGGTATTGGGGACCCGCCTGAGTACAGAATGACTTCCTTGGGAGTTCCCTATAAAAGTTGGCTTACCACTGCTCCCTTCCTTTCCACAGGCAGGTCTAGCCTAAAGCCTGTGTCCCGCAATTTGGGCCATTAGGCTGGGAAACTCCTCGAATGACACATGGAAAGAGTACTGGATGAGCAGTTAGGAGACCCCAGTTCTAATCCCGGTCAGCTTCCGGGACACTCAGCAAATCACTTTGCAGACGCCGAGAAGAAACAGACCCTGTGTCTATTTCTTCATCTCTGAAATGAGAGAGGCAGACTATATTCTCTCTGAAGTTCTTTAAAGCTCCAAAATTCCGTGATTTGTGTCTCGTAACTGGAGCGCGGACTGAGGATATACCTGCAGCGGGCAGGTCAGTCTGAAACCGGTGGTTTTGTGAGGACGGACAGGTGACTTGATTCTCTTCTTGCTGTTTTGCCTTCTTTGGCCCCAACACCGGTTTCCTTTCCTGTTGTCCTCTCTCTGTCACCTGATGTTTCCTCAGAGAACTATAATCAGCAAAAATTGCTAAATGCGAGCAGTTGGGACTCGATTGACTTCTCGGCGATTCAACCACACAGTTGCTCTAAGAATATATTTGCCCTTTCTCAGCCACTGTGGTACCACAGACAAACTTCTCCCGTGGCAGCGGGCCCCAGTTGCCAAGTCATGCAGGTAACAGGCAGGCTGTTTCCCTGGTCATGGGGGTTTTTCTGCTGTGCTGTGAAAGGAAGGCATTGTCAGCTTTATTATTATTTTCAAATGAAAATGTTTTGAATCATTTGTTTGATGACTTCCTCCCTAGAATGGGGTGGAGTTGTGACTAAATTCAGGGAGGGCCTTCCAGGGCAGATGAAGCCTGCTGGTACTTATGGGAGGACACTTTTTCTTGAACAGTAAATACCTCGCTTGACTAACTCCAGGCAACCACGGGACAGTCATTCCATGTTCCACTGCTTGAATTTTGGTTCTTGAGATACAAACACGAGACCAGAGAATACTAGACCCACATTTCATAGAGGGTAAATACATGCATCTGGTATCTTAAGGAAGATACTGGGTATCTGCTAACCTCTGTTTTTCCACATGGTTTCCTTCCTAATACTTCCGATTTCCCCAATATATAATGCAGAGTAGTATCTAATGCTAGAGACTGGTGCTGGGCTGAGTTAGGATGCTTTGGGGCATAGATACTTCCAAAGAGCAGAAACAATACTATATCTTTAAAATCCTGAATTCCATTTCTCCTATTTTTAAAAAAATTTTAATGTTCATTTTTGAGAGAGAGAGAGAGACAGAGGGAGAGCAGGGGAGGGACAGAGAGGGAGACACAGAATCCGAAGCAGGCTCCAGGCTCTGAGCTGTCAGCACAGTGCCTGACTCAGGGCTTGAACCCACTAATTGCAAGATCATGACCTGAACTGAAGTTGGACACTCAACCGACTGAGCCACCCAGGCACTCCTCTCTATTTGTTTTTATTTTTATTTTTTAGGTGAAGTAAGAAATCTCTTATCTTATCTTATCTTATCTTATCTTATCTGCTGTAACACTCCAACAAAAACCAAGTTATTGAAGAGATTAGGCATAGTTTTGAATCCATGGACAAGATACCTTAAACAGGTATAAAATTTCAGGAGGACCATAGGGAAAAGAACTTTCCGAATTCTGAAGTTATAGAAGGAAATTGGAGAACCCATAGCATCCACCACCACCAACCCCCCCCCCCCCCGCCCCCCATCCACCCCCCACCTTGTTCCTCAGTCCGGGGTTCCAGGTATATTTAGGAAGCCATGTTAGGTGTAGGGATTACAAGGCCAGCTGATTCTGTAACTCCCTTTGGAAGGACGTTTCAAGTAACCTTCACAGTCATTTTCTTTTTTTCTCCATTCTGTCTCCTTTTCTCTAATTAGAGTTGCATACGCTCCGAAATGTAACAAATGTTTGAGAAGCAAGATCTACTCATTCATCAGACTTATTTTCTAAGTTAAATGGCACAAATTTCTTAATCTTTGCTTCGAATCTGTAAAAAATATTTTTAGACATCTGATGAATTGTCGGTTTATTGCTAATTCCTAGAAATTTCTCATTTCATAACAACTCTCAAATTGTGAAGATTCCTCTCAGATCAGCTCCTGCATAATTCAGAGCAGAAATACACACGTGCATAAAAGCCCCAAGTGACCCCTCACCTGCCCAGAGAGCTCTTTTGGGGGGCAATTTCATAGGAACAAGCATCCTGACAAGAGCCAGCCAGAATCAGCAAAGGAAGGGACAGAAAAGCTGTAAAGAGCAAACAACAGACTGACCAAATGCATTGGGCTGGGGCCAGTTATAAAAAGACCAAGTAGTGCTATACATTTCTTGGCTGCTAGGCAGTCAGTGGGTTTTAAACACCTTAAAATCAGTAATTGATTTTCACCATAATGACCATGGTCATTTAGAAAAGATGCTGTTCACAAAGGGTATGAGCCATATCATCCATTTAAAGAGTTGGAGAAGTGTGTTTCTTACTCTAGAATGCTCTCCAACTGGGACGTCTGGGGGGCTCAGTCAGTTGAGCCTCTGACTTCAGCTCAGTTCATGATCTTGTGGTCCGTGAGTTCAAGGCCTGCGTGGGGCTCTGTGCTGACAGCTCAGAGCCTGGAGCCTGCTTCGGATTCTGTGTCTCCCTCTCTCTCTGCCCCTCCCCCACTCATACTCTGTTTCTCTCAAAAATAAATACATGTTAAAAATTTTTTTTAGGGGCGCCTGGGTGGCTCGGTCAGTTAAGCATCTGACTTTGGCTCGGGTCATGATCTCACGGTCCGTGGGTTCGAGCCCTGCGTCAGGCTCTATGCTGACCGCTCAGAGCCTGGAGCCTGTTTCAGATTCTGTGTCTCCCTCATCTCTGCCCCTCCCCTGTTCATGCTCTGTCTCTCTCTGTCTCAAAAATAAATAAACGTTAAAAAAAATTAAAAAAAAATTTTTTTTAAAAAGGAAAGGTTTAGAACGCTCTCTAACCAAGTTTATTCAAGCCAATTTAGTCTTGGCATGAAAAGTGGTCAATTAGTTAGCAGTTTTGCTGATGTGTATTGTTAGAAAAATATAAGCCAAGAGATTTTTTTTTTGTTGTTGTTGTTAACAATGCAAAAAGAAAGGGACAGTGGTGGGGGAAAAAAAGGAGGGACAAGTCCCCCTGGGCAATTGGGAATAGGTAGAGGACTGCGTAGAACTAGGTAGGGTGTAGGAAGGACGTGCCTGACTCTGGGCTTTTATTCTGCTCAGAAATTTATTTTGAACACTCGAATTGAAAATGTACAGCAAACTCTGGGTTAAAAATGTTACCACGAGTCCTCTGGAGGTTGTAATAGTGTAGAGCAGGGGAAAGTAAAATTAGGGTTTCACCTCAAAAGTACCTCCCCATATGGCCAGTAACTTCCTGGCTTTTAGCATAAGCCACCCCGTCTAGCGGACTGCACATCAAGCTTCCAAGGGCGGACGGGGAAAAATTCCAGGAAAGCCACTAGTTTGAAATTATACCTATATGCAGCAAGTGACTTAACTCCGATGATGAATTCACCTTTCTCTATCAAGATCACTTGTTTATTTGGATCTTTATGGAATGTGGAGCTTAGGTCACATCCTCCTTGAGGTCACCAACTTGAACTCATCTCAGCCCTGCAAAGCTCTGCAAACGTTCTCAGTAAATGAGTCATCTAACATTCACGTAACACATCCTTACCGAGGGCCAACGACGTGCCAGGCAGTGTACTAGGCCTGAAAGAAATAGACCAAAATTTCCACCCTAATGGACATCACCTTTCTAGAGGCTATATATAGTTTCTGTATGTGCTGTATTTTCTGGTTTCTAACCAAAATGAAATCAAAGAGAGTGAAATGTGAAGCAAGAACAAAAAACATTGATGAAAAAAGAGTCCAGCTGCACTGGAGGCCTCGGCGGTGACCTCTCCCCAGATCTGGCTCTGTAGCAGGAGTACAGTGGGAGGCCTCACCCAAGGCTCCTCTGAATTAGTGTTCCAGGTACAAGGTCCAGGAATCTGTTTTCTCAAAAGCTCCATACGTGATTCTGATGTGGCCAGTCCAGAACTCTGCCCAAACTTGTGTTTGGAAATCACTGAGCTAGATGTTCTCCTGATATTTGTGTCTGTCAGCCTTCTAGCAGGAAACAAAAAACACATTCAGTTGGATAAATTGAGAGTTTACAATGGGATGATTTACAAACGTGTGGTCAGGCTGTTGGGAAACCCCAGAGGACGGTGCAGAGCTCCGAGGCTGGTCAAGGAAGTAACCATCAACATCTCCAAGCCTGAAGGAGTGACAGGAGCAGGGAGGCAGAGACCTGGAGGCAGAGAGGGCTGGGTGGAGAGGGCTCTGGACAGGAGCTGTGACCTTCAGTTCTGGGAAGCAGTCAGCTGGCTTGAGCCCAATCCAAGGGCCAGAAGTCCACTGACGTCAACCACAGAGGCCAGCCTCCAGGGCACAAAGACGGATGGAGAAAAAGATGGACAGTGAAACTGGACAGGCAAATAAAGATGTTCAGCTCAAGGCTGAATCTATGAAAATAGGAATATATGCAAATATAGTACCCAAATTAATCTAAAGCCATATTCCTAATACTTCATGGCAAAATTGTTTTCATGAGCCATCTAACTCTTAGCCTCTTGCTAACTTTTCTTGGTACCCCAGAGATAACAAAACGGCAGGTATTTCTTCTTCTTGTTTTTCTTTTGATAGCAGGTAATATTTATTGAGTAATCATTATGTTTCATATATTGTGATCATTTTAATTTATAAAATAAGACTTTGAGTAGAAATTGTCATTTTCCTGAAAAGGAAATTAAAGCACAGAGAGGTTAAAAACTTTACCTTGGGTCACACAGTCTATAAGCCTAAAGCCAAGCTTCAGGGTCAGATTTGTCTTATATCAACACCCATGCTGTTAACCTCTATGTGATTTTTTGAAGCCTCTCCAAGAAAACGCAAAGCACAGTCTCCCTCAGTGACTTGGAAGATTGTTCTCTAGACCTTTTGTCAAGAACAACAAACCACAATTTCTTGTATTTTTTAAATACAGTCTCATTTTCATTCAGTACTTAACCAATTTTTGTGTTTGATAAATATTATATATCTCCACATTCATACTCAGGAAGCAACGTGGGCCTTGTGGATTGACCATTTACTAGCTTATGCATTCGTGGTTCCAGGCTGAAGCACTGGGTTGGTACCTTATCTCTGTGCTCTGCTGGTACTTCTGTGTTCAGAACACAACTAGCTTGACCAACCATCCCAGTGTGTCCCAACTGAGGGGTTTCCTAGGCCATGGGACTTTCGGTGTGAAAACTGGAACAGCCCCAGAAAAAAACCAGGATGGTTGGTAAATGCCGGTTTGTTTCCTTGCTTGCTTGTTTGTTTTCAAGATAGTTTCAGCTTTGTAATCGAGAGCCTCACAATAAATTCTAAAAACACATTTAAAAATATTTTAAAAGTTCAATTTTCTTCACATTTTCCCCCCATTTAGGCCTTGGTTAGATCTGTTCCTGCAGTACTCAAGGTCTAGTCTCTGGTCCTTATTTAAGACAAATAGGCTGAGGCACAGAAGTCACAGGATAGCACAGTGGACAGAGAACTCAAAGAAGGTTCAGCCCAGGCAAGTTATCTGGGCGGCCAAAGACGGGATGGCAAGTGATGAAGGATGTGGCTTGTCCTCAGTACAACCCAGATCTTCATCTGCAAGGTCAGTCCTAGGCATGTGGTACTTGCCTCCAAACACAGAGCTTATTACACGATGTTGTCATTGCTTGTTTATTACTTGTCTCCCTTGGTAGACAAAGATCATTGAGGACAAGGATTTCAGCCATCTCGGGATTTAAACTGGGCCTGTTCCATGGCAGCAGCCCAATGACTTGTTGGGTAATATCCAGGACACAAGGGAGGTGCATTTACCCAAGATTTGTTTCTGCATTTTCTCTACTCATCGTAGAACTTGGCTCAGGTATCACCTTTGAAACATGTAAGACACTGGAGGAAGGGATGGGGAAGCATGGTGCCTCACGTTGTAGGAGAATTTTCTGCTAAGGAAGTTTCCAGTCTCATTCCCCAAAGATTGCCGTGTCGCGGGAGACTGCCCACTCCCTTCCAGCTCCACAAGAGTCAGGGTACAAAGATGAAGACAGCCCAGGGTCCCTAGATTAGCTGGCTTTCTGACTCTCACATTGGTCTTCACCCTTCCTTATTTTCTGGGGGGGTGCCAGACCAATGAAAAAAACGTTTCTTTTTAAGGAGGCAAAGATTTGGTTCAAGTAAGTGACTGAGGCTTCTGTAGAAAACCTTGCAAGAATCCATCCGTCCTGTGTGGTATTATTAAAGGTAGTGAGAGAGATGTTGAGGAAGGAACTACTTGTTACAAAGCAATTATTTTGTGTCAGGAACAGCGCTAGTGTTTTATATGTCCAAACGAGTTTATTCTATGCCAAGCTATTATGCGATTCATTATCGTTTCTATTTACAAGTACGGCTTATCCAAAGTCATATAACTAGCGAGAGGCAGAGGTAAGATCTGAAACCACGTCTATTAACCTCAAAAACCTCCATCCTTGTTTGCTAACACACAGTTGTGAAGCATCACCGCTGCCTCCTGGTGGCCCTGAAAGTCTCTGGACTGGCTCCCTGGGCAACCAGGTTTCTTCCAGTGTCCGATGTTACCCAGGTAGTCAGCACGACCAAGAAATGTTGAGTATTTCCAGAGGAAGCCTACAAGATGCATGGGGCTAATAGTGAGGAGGTGAAGGAACCTCTGTAAGAGGAGGACCTGAAGAGTAGCCAAACCCCTGGCTTTGGGACTTCCTTATATTAGCAGGGGGAAAAAATCCCATTTATAAGTGCTAATGAAGTCTCTGGTTCAATTTCACAAGTATCAATTATTCACAGAGAATTAGCAACTGCTGAGGATCTCCCCACCCTGTTCAGCCAACAGCTGGCATTCAGCCGTGCCCAGCCTTGGTGTTTGGGTTTAGTCTTTTGAAGATCAGTGCCCTCTGGAGGTTGAAGTTAGAGAAGCAAATGCAAGAGAGAAAAAGGACCCTCAAAACCTTTTCTGCTTCTGCTCCCTAAGTCCCTTCCTTGAGGTACATTAAAACATAGGCTGGGGAGTTTGGAGGAAAAAATTATTTTTCTAGTGTGACCCGAGTGTGAAATACCATGGCACCACTCTACTGGGTTAGTCATGAGGAAATCAGGAGGTTCCTCAAGTCCAAGCCCCAGGTGCTGGTTTGTTCCCCATGCTGGCTCTTCCCACATGCTCTATCCTATTGGACTGGCTAATGAGGCCTGGGAAGTAAGCCACCAGCAAAGCAGATTCCCAGTGAAAAAAGCACTACCACTACGCATTGAAGGACTCAGTGCCAATGTCGTGTTTTCTTTGTTGAGAAACAAGAAAGTTCGGTGTGCAGATTTGGATTAACATCATGACTCCGTTCCTGCCTGGCCGTCCCAAGGCAGTGGTGATAGGGGCTGGGGAGAAACCAGCTTAACATTTGTGAGCACCAACTGTGTGCCAGGCCCTACTTTAACTCACTGATTTCCTTAAGAGGAAGAGTGCTGTCCTTTGGTTCTTTAAATTCCTTGGTGAATTTATTTCTGAAGGACTAACTTGTCCCTTCAATAGGATGGCCCACAGCAGACGAGCTGCTTCAGGTGAGAGCGTGCAGCAAGGAAAGGATGTAGTAGCACAGTCCCAACAGGGCGAGCGTAGCAGATCTTGTGCCTGCGGTTAGGGTGGAGGGGCATGGGAGGGACTCCCAGTCTCTAAGCCTCCTCCTTTTTGCTCCCGGCATGAGTGGTTTAGGAAGGTCAGACTTACCAATCAGGTCTAGGATGCCTCTGCTACCAGTCCGGCCCTGACTTGAACACCCATGTGGATAGCTGGGCTTTGATTGTGCTCCTTGGTCTCAGATCTGTGCCTTCTTCTGTGGCTGAGGCCTTGACTTGGTAACTGAGGCAGATGGTTGGTGTCCCCACCCATGTTCTCCCACCTTATACCATTTCTGAGTTCACTGGTTCAGTTTGTAACCACCAGCACCTGCATCCACTGGCCCGCTGGCCTTCTTTAGAGGAAGGGATCCGCTCTGACTACGTGCATACCAAGCCAGCAGTGCCAGAAGTGAGATGATGTCCACCTCTCTGGTAGTCTTTGACCAATAACTATAGGAAATCCAATGTATCATCTACAGAATGTAAAGACAATGTGAAACCCAGCACATATGGGAGATCATATTCAGAGGCAATGCTTAAAAAGTTTATTCCTTGAGGGCGCCTGGGTGGCTCAGCCAGTTAAGTGTCTGACTCTTGACTTCAGCTCAGGTCATGATCTCACAGTTCATGGGTCCAAGCCCCACATCAGGCTCTGTGCTGACAGCAGGGAGCCTGCTTCTCTGCCCCTTCCCCACTTGCTCTCTATCTCTCTCTCAAAATAAATAAAAATAAACTAAAAAAAAAATGGTTTATTCCTTTAGAATGTCCATGAGTGTCTTAAAGGCAAAGATTGGCCCTTAACTAGAACTGAAAATCCAATGCCAATTTCAGGTAATAGTTCTCTAAAAATCGCTGCTGTGGTGTTGGGCAAAATAGTATAGCATTGATTGGAATCTAGTATTGAGTGTGTGTAACAGACTGTGGTTTCTTCCATTCAATCCTAGTAATTCAGAATTGGTTTTGTATTAGCTATCACCCTCTGCGTAACAAATTACCCCAAGCCTGGTGGCTTCAAACCATAACAATTTATTACCTCTCACAGTGTGGGTCAGGAACATGGGAGTGACTTCTCTGGGTGGTGGCTCAGGGTCTCTCGTTAGGTTGTAGTTAGACATTGCTGAGGGTGCAGTCATTGGAGGGCTTGACTGGGGCCGCGGATCCACTTCCTAGGCTGCTCATTGACATGCCTGCCTGTAGGTGAGATGTTGTAGGTGTTCTTCGTGTGAGCCTCTCTGGAGAGCTGCTTGAGAATTCTTATGGCATGGTGGCTTCCTTACCCCAGAGGGAGTAATCTAAGAGGCCAAGGTAGGAGCTGCCGTGTCTTTTCTGACCTAGCCTCTGAAATGACATATTGTCATTTCTGCTCTACTCCATTGACCACACAAATCACTACTGACTCAGCGAGGAGGGGGGCTTACATAAGGGCTTGGATAGCAGGATGCAAGGATCGCTAGGGATCTGGAAGCTGGTCAGCGTGGGTTTCTAGGGTAAAGTTCATTCTACACAGCGTTTGAGGTGAGGACCATGTGGAACAACAACAGATTCACGTTCCACTGGAAAGTGCCTGTTGACTGGACAGCCAGAAACATTTAAAATGTTTTTTCTTACTTTATAATCTCCCGTAGTGCTACCTATGACAACAGATCATGATCTGTAAGCTGTTTTGTTAAATATCCTACAGCCTCCGGTAAAGCTTTGCCCTAACATGGAGGCGGAAACTCCTCAGAAATGTATATACTAAGTTACACTTGAGCAAAACAGAGAGTTTGGCTTTTGACGGGGAAGTGTCACCTCTCAGATGCCTTCCCTTTTAAAACCTCCTTAAAGCCCAAGAGATGTAAGTCAGAACCTTGAGCCCAAGAGTCAGGCTAGGGCATGGTCTGGGTATTGCTACCTGTAGACATTTTCTGGGCCAGGATATGGCTGCACAGTGGAGCCCTTTGTTATGCTCTGGGCAGATGGAGTCCACTGGCCTGATTGCTTCAGGGCTCATTTCCTGAACGGGAAGCTTCTACCACCTGGTGGATGGATCGCTCCAAAACAAACAGGCGTCACACTCCAAACCTTGAGCCCTGTGCTGAGCCCTGAAAGCTGGGGAACAGAGATGAACCAGGGATACATCATCAGTGGTATCAAATACCACTGCTCCGAGAAGTTTTTACATTCGTTCACTTCCTGCTACCAGAGGTCAAGTTCCCTCCGCAGGAATGGGGAAAAACAAAGCAAAGCAAAGCAAAACAAAACACCCCCAAACTTAAGGAGGCCGCGTGGAAAGGAGCCAGGGAAAGTGACATGGCAGCAATAGTCAGGCTTAGCTTGTTTCTCAGTCGTGGACGTAGCCTGAAAACCCTACTCTTATCTTATGAGAAGTAGTCCAGTTAGCCATTTAAACATTCAGTGCTATGGTACGTCTGCTTCGTGTTTTGCCAGTGAAATATATTCCCTTTTAGCTTTTCCACAATAACTTTCTGAGGTTGGTGTTATTTGCCTCTGGCTCCTCTAACTAAAATGGCCAACCCTCCCTCTTTCCTTCTCCTGCTTCATTCATTTTTTCATAGAGCTTATTACTATCTGGCATTATATCCCGTGTCCATGTGTTTGCTTATTTCTGATTATCGATTTGCCTATCTAAAGGTAAAAGGTCCACAAGAACAAGGATTTGGTCTGTTTTGCTCTTTGCCACATTCCCAGAGCCTCGTCAATGCTTCATGAGTACTTGCTGAAAAATAACTTTTGCATTGAGTCAGCTATGCGAGGTTAAATGACATTCTGCAAGCCCTTTGTGTCCAAAGTTGATGCATTTTTTCCCTCCCGTGTTGTGCTGCCTCTCTTTTCTGTATCCGGAGCCCAGATTTTAGGAAACTGGGGCCACAAAGTTGCAAGCTGAATAATGGAAGAGCTCACACTAGAACCCACGTCTTCTGGGGATTTCATTGCTCAGCCTTGATTTTTGCTGCCATGGACAAGCTAAGGATTTTGCTTCAGTTTATGAAGTGAATATACTGAGGTTAGAAACGGTCCCCTTGCTTTTCCCACTGTGGCCGATTTGCTTCTTAGTTGGTTCGTGGGTGTCTACATGCCCTTAGGGTATAACTCAGCATTGTCACAATCCACCCCTGTGCCACCTCTGTGGTAAACGTGGCACATAAGGAAAGAGCTTGAAAGCAGTTACACACGGCCACTCAAACATCTCCATCTAGAAACCATCTAGGTTTCTACATGGGAAGAGCTTACGTCTACAGCTCTAGGCAAAACATCTGAGCCAGTACTGGGATGAAGTCCTGTGGACGTTCAGAATACATCTCACTTGTCTTATTTGTGTGTTTTCAGGGTCATTTGACAATTCTTTATCCATCTTTGGCTTGCCCCAGGTCTTCTTCTTTGCCCACCACTTGGATTTCTTCTTTGCCTGTCTGCCTTGGTCTCTCCGGAGAGCCCAAAGTAGCTGTCAGGATTGAAAACACCCAGTGAACACCCAAGAGCTTTGGTTGCCAAGTTGCGGAAGCCGCAGCAATCACTCCCTTATGGCCATTTGCTCATGGAGCCAAGAACAACCAAAAACATCAGCTGGGAGTCGACCCTCACAAGCAAACAGATTGGTCCAGCTTATAGCTCAGAAAAGGCTTGCTGGGGGAGTCTGTTTCTTTTGAGAAGAAACACATGTTTATACCCAAACGATACAGTTCAGCGTGTTCCTCTTGGAAGGATGCTGGAACCCATGGGCCTTTAGCACTCCTTTGGTGGATTTGTTACACTGGGCTCACCTTGCCCAACACTGCTGGGGTGAACTGCCTTTCTAAGTTCTCCTTCTGCTCTGTGCCTTAGGGGTCCACGAAAACAGCACCGCCTGGTCAACTACTAGAGAAAGAACGGCACCAATTAGGCAGAAAATAAATGTGGGAGTTTTTTGTCCCCAGATTACATAGCATCAAGTGTAAATTTTCCCAATAACTTGTCACATTTCTATATTATTTTTTCCCCGTGGGAAAGAGAGCATAAAGGGAGAAGAATCAATGGAAAGAACTCATGGGTCTTGGAATGTGGGTTCAAAGCCCAGATCTGCCATTTACTGACTTTGTGCCCTTGAGTGAGGTAGACTGTTGCAGAATCCCAGAGAGGTTAAGTAATTGGGCCCAAACCATGACACTATTGAATGGCAGGGTTGGAACTGGAGTCTGGATTTTTTGAGATTTGTTTATACACCATTTATAAAATGAGATATTATATTAAAACTTAATAAGTGCTAGGTTTATCATTACTGTTTTTGTCAAACTCTCACTGATTATGTTATAAATACAGAGTTAGGTGATTGGGATACGAAGAAAATAGGAAATAAACCCTGACATTGAGGGACTGTCAGAGACTGAGAATCTCTTAGGGATCTTGTGTTCTTTGGCACATTAAAACTTGCCTTCCTAAAATAGAAATAATGTTCTCACTAAAAAAAAAAAAAAGACATTAAAATAATGTAATTAGTATTTCATTTGGTGAAGGAGAAAGTATAATGGAGGCTACCCCCAAAGCATTGTGCAGATCAAATGAAATAATATCTGAAAGAGGAGCTTGGAAAATAAAAAGCATGCTTTAGCTATAAAGCATTGTTGTTCTTGTCTATTATTGTTAAATACCACTGCTGCATCTAAGGTGCTGCAATCCTTACAGAGAGGAGACTGATAGATGGTGCCCTCTAGAAGACAGGGTGTAAGAGGTGTTGAATAAGGGATAGAACAAGAAGAACCATAAGGAGTTCAGAGAAATACCCAGCATATTAATGTTTACAGATTGTCTGAAACTCAGAGGTTCCTAGACTAAAACAAAGCACCTTGGAGACAATTCATCCTCGTGGTATTTGAAGTGTAGACCTAAAGTATTTGAAAGGTTCTTAAGTCATCCAGTTTATCTTGGAAGGGTGAGGTTGGGTACCAAGGGTGCATTTAAGTTTTATCTTTACAGAGAGGAAATAGAAGTCTCCTGTTTTGCCCAGAGTCAGACAGTAAGTTTGAGGTAGAGACCAAACATCTCCAAGTTTGGTTAATGGGAGTGGAAAGAAATAAGGGTTTAGAACCAATCCCTCCCTTTACTAGTGATGAGACTACAGACAAGTTACACTGAACCTTTTAGAGCATCACTTTTTTCCCCCCATCTGTAAAAGAAGGGAAAAGAACAAAGCATCAATTGCATCACTTGAGTTGGTTTGGGGGAAAGGGAAATAGGACAGGCAGGGATACATCTGGTACAGAACTGTGTGTCTTTCTATCATCTCCGTCAGTTGTGGTCATGAATTTAACCCCTTCTTTTCCCAGCTAAGGTAATAAATAGCTCACGTGTTATAGGCCAGAAGGAAAGGAGGTTGTATTTCCCTCTTAACCGGAATAAAAGTGTAACAGAGCTTGTGGGCTTTATTTATGTATTCCCAGTAACTGTCACAGTGCCTAGAACTTAGAAGGTGCTCCAAAAATATTTATGGAGCTGGAACTGTCACCAGGTTGTTAATAAAGCTGCAAATTGTCTTTCCACCTGCCCTATGCCATTTTTACATAAGGAGAATTATCCAACCAATATTATTTGAGAGAGTTCTGTTTTTGGTTTGGTTAAGTGGTCTCTATTGAGCCAACCTACATAAAGATAAAAACTGAGAACTCTGGACAAGAGATACTGAAAAAATTCAATTACCTGAAGATACCAAAAAGTGAATAAAAGCACACAGATAGTGGAAGAGTATGACAACAGACAAAGTAGAGGGCACTGGGTATGTTCTCCTTCTGCCCCTTTTTCTAACAGCTGTTAGCCTGAGGGGAGATCCCCGTCTGTGGCTTGTGGGGGTGAGTAAAGCAAGTGGAAAATCATATCTTACTGGCTGGAAGAAGAGAAAACCCTGAAAAAGGAAAGGAACAGAGAAGGAAAGCCCCAAACTCTAGTTTCTAAACTGCTTAAATCTCTGACTAATCTCTGAATCATGCATGCACAAGGAATTGACTTTAAAAAAAAAAATCAATACTCTTCAGAGGAACATAACAGAATCCAGATTCTCTATAACATGTTTTTCATAATGTCTGGCATATAATCCAAAATTAGTTGATATATGAAGAAACAGAACAATATCATCTACATATAAGCAAAACCCCAAATTATAACATTGTCATGTGGAATTTATAATGTATGTAGATGTAACACATATTAGAACTATAGTATAAATGATGTGGATTTCTGTATTTTACATGAAGTAGTACAATATTACCTTGAAGCTGAGTTTAACACATTAAGAATTCAAATATATTGTAATCTCTACAGCAAACCCCAAAACCATAATGCAGTAGGTATAACTAGAAAGACAATAAATTACAATGGAATTCCAAATTATCTTCGTTTGATTCAGATATGAATCTCACTGCAGATGTTCAAACCCATCCCACAGCAGGCTCAGATTATAACCATGGAACCAAAGGGTAGCAAACTCCAGATGTGAGCCTCCAAAACAGCTCCTCAGTGAGCTGACTCCTTCCGGCCTTAATGAGAACAAGAAGGAAAGAAATGGAATTCAGAAGGGACGTCCCAGATTTAAGGATGTGAGCAAAACTGAGGACACATAAACAAAAATGGGTGGAGTCACTGGAGTGGAAGGTGGGGAACGTGTAAGAAGCTCAGGGTGCCGGTGCTATAAGCCTGATCTCCGCAGCCGGTTGCCTTACCACTGAGAGAAGTCTGGTGAGGCTTTGGGAAGTGAGTGCCAGTCACAGCCAACCACAGCCAGCCACTCTGGACTAATTTGGACAAGCAAATGGCCAAGCATGTTGCTAACTACATTTCTAAGATACTGCTAGAAGAAGGAAAAGAGCAAAACCACCTTCCTGACCCTCTTCGACCTCGTGTTTTTGCACCTGTGTCGGTGTGTTGCAAAGCAGGGGGCATTGCACAACTTATTTGCCACCAATCCCTCAGTTTGTTCACGGACCACACACTTCATTAGCATGCGATTTCCAAGTCAGTGGTGGTTGTTTCACAATCAACAGCCGTGAGGGAAGGAAGGTGCCTGAGAAGCTCACACTAAGACATTCCCAAATTCCACATTACTTTTGTCGAAACAAGGAATTGCAATGACTGAAGCAATGTGGGGGAGACAAATGAAACTGGGAAGTTCAAACCATGTGTGAACATATTGGAAACTCCTTTGTGTAGTTTTCTAGAATGTACGTGTCTGATTCTGTCCTGAAGGTAACCAAGTCTTGCTCTGGGAACAATTCAGCATCCGTAAGAGGAGGAATTGCTAGGTGGAGGGAGAACATAGCCCTTTCCAAAAAAGAATTATGACTTGAGAGAGAATTCCTTATTGGAGCCGGTGAGAGTGGGTGGAGAGGGCTAAGATACATCGTAAAATAAGAATGTGGATAGAGAACAAACTGGTGGTTGTCAGAGAGGAGGGGTGATGGAGAGACGGGTGAAATAGGTGAAGGAAATGAAGGGATACAAACTTCCTGTTGTAAAATAAATGTCATGGGGATTAAAAGCAGAGCATAAGGGAATATAGTCAATAATACTGTTTATATGGTGACATTTATCATAGTGGGCATTTTGTAATGTATATAATTGTCAAATCACTACATTGGACACCTGAAACTAATATAATATTATGTCAACTATACTTCAATGTAAAAAAATAAATAAACACACTATGCTGGAAGTTTCTACTAAAAAAGTGACAGTGTGGGCCTTCAGGTTTTCAAGGAGGATACAAGAGGTAAAATACTGGCTGACTACATGGGCTATTGTGTTTTTGGGTTCGATAAAGGACTAGCCTGGGTCTGGAAGCCCCAGGTGGGAGATGCTGTTGAGACCGTGCAAGGGAGCAGGAGCACTAGCCTAAGGTCAGGTGAGGGAGGCACAAAATTCGAAGGAGTGCCAAAAAAACCTCAAGAATCAAGCAATCAATAATTATTTTTTTAACCAAAGATAGAAATTTTAACACAATACTTAATCAAGTTTCATGAAAAACAATCCACGAGGAACAAAATATCAAAAATGTTACATAAAAACAAGCTGTTGCTGTTTGTCTGTATCATGACCCCGAGTTCCTGGGCTGCAGTGACGGTTGTTTCCAATCAACCCTTGGTTCCTGGGTCTGCGCTGCTGATGCCCACCCCCCCCCCCCCGCCCCGCTCCCTGCCCAAGTGGGTATATGATGGTTGATAATGACGGGCAAACAAATAGGGCATCACACGACTTTATGTATAGATAGTTTTTTTAGTTGTAGTACTTTCACCAATGTTTCCACTTGGTTCAAAGTCTGGGAGGATATCTTGGTTGGTGTCCGTAGGTGGGCACATCATTCCTTTGTCGCTGGTTCCAACAGGGCTCAGCCTGTCATGCCGCAGAGAAGGATGTGCTGTGAATGCCGCAGAGGAGGGAATAGCCAAGAACACTGTTACTGAAAGCTTGCTACACAGAGGGGCTTTTGAGAATTCAGGATGAGTTGATTTACAACTGACGGTCTGGGGAATAGTTGGCTGCAAATCCATAGAATGAGGACCCAGCACAAAGGAAACAGGGGACTCTGTGTGATCATGGAGCCCAGACGGTAGAAAGAGAGCCTTGGCTGCCGAGTCAGCCACTAAGCCTAGTCCTGCCACTGACTTCCCATGTGATTGCCTGCATCAAACCCTTCCTGAGCCTCAGTTTCTACACCAGCAAGATGAAGTGGTTCTCATACTTGTTTTTGCTGGGAGCCCTTTCTCCAAATAAACCTTATGTGGCAGCTACAGGCAGAAGTAGAACTGATCTGGTTGAACTTGGGGTGTGAACACCCTCACCTGTTCAACGTTTCCTGGTCCCCCACAGGGGCCTTTATGGAAACCTCCTCCATCATCTCAGGGCTCTCCAAGCTGTGTTAGGGAAACACTGATGCCAACTCTAGTTCTAACATTCTACTCTAGCCCAGAAGAAAGCTCTGCCTGTTATTTGCATGTTGACAATCTGACAGTGAAATGTTTACCCATTTTAAGAAACCGGAGGAGTCTCCAGCCTTTGGATTGCACTTATGGGTGTGTCCTGCTCTGTTTCTGGGTTCTTCTGGCCTACAGGGCCCACGGAAGTAGCAGAAGCATCAAGAGGAGTTAGTCAGCCTTGCTATGGCCGGTACAATTATACAGTGGAGTGGGGCACTCTTCCAGGATTTTAACATGAAGCAGGCACCCCTGGGAACACTGACAAATGACCAAGGGTTGTCTACACGTGGCCAGGAGCCAGCAGCAGCCAGCTGGGCCTTACTTCCTGCTGACTGTCATAGTTCCAGACCTCTGAATGTTCCAGAACTGAGAGTGAATGAATTCCAGTGGTATTCAAAACAACAACAAGGTCTTTGTTGTCTTTCTTGAGATTGCTATCCTCTTGATGATGTTGGCTGTTATTGATCTTTCAAGGATGTAGCAGCCTACTCTTAAAACACAGGTGGCAAGGAAGCCACGGGAGCTATAGAAAGGGAAGGAACTCCAAGCTCCGACCGATCCAAGTTGGAACCCCACTGCCACCTCTTTACTAGTTGTATGATCTTGGTCTGGTTGTTGTTGTTGTTGTTGTTGTTGTTGTTGTTTTAACTTGTCCGAACTTCAAATTTCTTAACTATACAACGGAAATGAAGTGTCAGATAAAGCTGTTTTGAGCTCTATACATGGGATTACAGGAATAAAATGCTGTTAGCAGGCATTAGCCAGTGCTCAGTAAATGTTCCCTTCCTTCCCCACCCCCACCCCCCCCACTCTTTTCTGCAACTCTCATCTCCTTAAAGAAATAGGTCAAGAAAAGTTTTATGTTTAAGTCAGCTCTGAGAGCTCTTGCATGAGGTTATGCTGATTATTTTTTTTCTTTTCCTGTTTTCCATGTTTTCTATAGTATGTATCAGGAGGTTTGAAGTAGCCCACGATCTAAACAAACGTAGGGGTTGGAAGCACAATGGGATTTGCATCCTTGACAAACTGCTCATTTCTTTAACATATAAAGGGCTCCTGGGAATTAATAAAAGGAAGACCAACAACCCAATAGAATTCTGAGTAAAGGAGATGAATTGGCAGTTCAGAGAATAGGAAATGGAAAGGACTTTCAAACATGTAAAATAATGCTTATCATCATTCTGAGTAAGACCAATATAAATTCAAACTACACAAAGATACCATGTTTTCACCAATCGGACTTGTAAAAATACAAGTTTGAAAATATGTTCTGTTGGCAGGATTCTACGAAGGGCAATCTAATACGTTTATGTGTATCACAGATATGTCCATGCCTGTGAGTTCATTTGGAAAGGTTTCCAAGATATACACAACAAAGGTAAGCTGTGTATATTAGACTATGAAAAATAACCTACCTTTTATGTAAAAGGGAGACAAAAAGGAAAACCTATATTTATATTATTTGCCTGATATGCAACAAAATCTGGAAAGATATGCTAAGAAAAGTGGTGGGAACTGGGCAGATGACAAGGCTGGAAAGAAGACTTCATTACATATCTTTCATTTATTATTATTACTTTTTAGAGAAAGAGAGAGAGAGAGAGAGAGAGAGAGAACGAGCAGGAGAGAGAGAGAGAGAGAGAGAGAGAGAAAGGGAATCTTAAGCAGGCTCTAAGCTGAGTGGGACTTGATCTCATTACCCTGGTATCATGGCCTGAGTGGAAATCAAGAGTCAGACACTCAACTGACAGAGCCACCCAGGTGCCCTTTCACTGCATTTATTTTTATATTCTGTGAATTTTTAATTTTTGAATGTAGCCCCACCTTTAAAAAAATCTTTTCAATAAAAAAGTATGTTAAAAAAAAAAAAGAAGATGGACGGGGCGCCTGGGTGGTTCAGTCAGTTAAGTGTCTGACTCTTGATTTTGGCTCAGGTCATGATCTCATAGTAGTGAGATCGAGCCCCGTGTCTGGTTTTGAGCTGAGTGTGGAGCCTGCTTAAGATTCTCTCTCTCTCTCTCTCTCTCTCTCTCTCTCTGTCTCTGCCTCTCTCTCCCTCTCCCCTTTCTCCCCCATCTCTTTCAAAATAAAAAGAGAAGGTGGCTATTTTGTATAGGCAATCAATATTGACTGACATAGCATGTATTAATTTCTAATCAGATAAAAAACAATTAAAAAAAAATAAAGACAACCATCTCCCAACATAGAGACCTTTATTCCTGACACACAGTAGGTAGAACAGTCTTCTACTTTGCTACAGTTTTGACTCTGCTGGAGAGTTTACCAATACTTTACCAAAGCCACATTCCATCAGTGCATTACTTTTGTAACTTTTTCTTAATCTATGCCCTTTATATAACATAGCATCTACCTGTGAAGGCCTGTTTATTATTATTAAAAATAATAGTGCATCATAATTCAATCACTCAGAATAGTGATGGCTTCAGAATTTTTGTGTAGGAAGAGCTTAAAGGCGAATGAACTGGTTGGAAGTTGACAATTAGGGAGGTGTGTTAAAGTCTCATGTACAAAACACATTTTCTTTAAATTGAGCCATGGTGAGACTTTGGATGGTTCCATCCCTGGGCAAGTACCCCCCCACCCCCCACCCCAGTTTTCAAGCTGCCCCAGTTGATAGCATGGAGCACAGAGACAAATTGTCCCAGACAAACCTTGCTCAAATTACAGATTTGTTAAGAAAATAAATGATTGCTGTTGTTTTCTGTTACTAAGTTTGCGGTGGTTTGCTACACAGAGCCCAGATCCCTTTTATCCAGCCAATGCATGCATCCTCCAGCTGCTGTGAATGTGGGCTGCTAACTGTTTACAGCTGCTCCCGTCTCCAGAGAACTGCCCTGTTCTGGCTGGAGTCACAAGGGAGGTCGTGTCCAGCACCCCCACCCCAGGGGCAGCCTGCAGCCAATGACTGATTGGTAAAAAAAAAAAAAAAAAAAAAAAAAAGGTGGTCCCCTTCCCTCAAGGCAGAATTGACGCTATGGTACAATGCACACTCCAGTGCTTCCTATTGGGTTAGGCTACAGCTAGATCCCCAGTGAGGCTGCCTCCTTCTTATCTAGCTACTTTCCCTACCCCATCATCTTCTCTCTTTCCCTTTCTCCTGAAAGCTCCATCAGTGCATCACAAGGGCTGTAATCCTTGTCTCAAGCTCTGCATCTAGGTTTTACCTTAAACAGGCATTAAGGGAAGTTTTAAGAAGTGTAGGGGAGGAATCTTTCCAAGCCATCTCTTGATGCCTCGCCTGCCCAGAGATACCTTTGTTAATATCTTGGTGTGTGTGAAGTTATCTAATACTTGTAGAGCATGTAGAACATTCCCTGGCAAATAGTAAGCACTCAATAAACGCTAGCCCTTATTATCATATTCCCCCAGTGCTTTTTCTGTATTTAATAATCATATCTATTTATTAAGCACATACCATGGGTCAGGCACCGTTCTGACGTATTTCGTGTACAATTCAATTAGCCCTCACAGTAATCCCATCTACTATCTACTCATCTACTATCCCATCCCATCTACTATCGTCTCAAACGAGGCAACTGAGGCTCAGACAGGGTAAATAACTGATCTGAGGATGTACAGCAAAAAACTGGCAGAACTGGATGAGTTATATAAATGTCTGCATTATATCTTGATCATCATTTCAGTGATAACCTCTCTGTGGCCAACTGCTTCAGTGTGGGGCTGGAGGCTTTGCTGCTTTAAAGAACTGCAAGTTTTCTTAGTAATGCACTCCAGCTGTGACTATTTCCACCCTGTCCTGGGAACTTCCCTCCTCATAATCTCAGATGGTCTTTCTTCCTGGAATGGCCTCACCTCTTCTCTCTACTTGTCCCAATCCTAACCGTCCTTTAAGAGTTACATCAAGTCTTATCTTTCCGTGCAGTTTGCCCTGATTTCTGTTGTACTTGCTCATCTCTTCTGTAAAGACCTCTTACAACATTTGCCAGATGTCCAAGTCGTTTGGTCCCTGACAGTGGCCTGACACATTCCCTTTCAATAGAGGTTATGTTTACAGACGGGCCTGTTTCCGGGAGGTGGACTGCAAGCTTTTTAAGGACAGGATCAAGACTTATTTGTTTGTTATTTCTCTAGTATCTAACGCAGTGCTTGCCACAAAGTAGAATTCTTAACAAAAATGTGTTCGTTGGATAAATGAATCAATAAACTATGTTATGGGTGTGTGTGTTTCCTGTGTTTTTGTCTGGATTGTAAGATCCCTCAGGCCCAGACCCGCTTTTCAATGTCTTTTGTGACCTTCGTGTTCAGCAAATGGTTGGTCCAGGGCAGAAATTTCATGAAACTGAACAGGAACTGTCTGCCCCAAAGAATTGGTCACATTTCGGTCTTGCTCTGGGAAAAGGACGGCTCTCTTTCAAAGGGAATCAGTCCATGTGACATCCTACATGGAATTAGAGGAATTTTGAATCTCTGAGTTTGTTGCGTGGCCTGCCCTATGTGTGCTATTTCCATAACTCTGCATGTGACCAAATGTCCTTGACTTGACCTTGTGGGAATGTGTAAACCATGAGCTTCAAAGAGGGATGTTTGCGGGAGGAGGGGATCATGTGACGTGGAACAATCTTTGTTCGCAATTCCCTGACTCAGGAGTGATTTCTGAGAAGTGGCAAGAGGTGACTCTACAGAGAGCCTTGCCGGCCCCTACAAAGACAAGACTTTTTATGAGGATGGCACTCTGCCAGCCTGACAGGAAGTAGAAAACAAAGGGGCAGCTGACTCCAGGTCCCATCCTGACCAGCAACAGCTTTTTATCGGCTAATTTTTTAGCATAAAGCTTCTCCTTCAGGAGTTGAAAGCTGAGCTAAAGGAACGCTGGAATGTTCCTTTGTACTGGAAGGCCAAATTAAATTATTTCTATAAATAAAAACTAATTGTTAAAATGCATCAAAGAGCTTACAATTCAAAGTCTCTCAGTGCACACTTTTCGTCGTAAACTATCTGACTCTCCTCAAGTTTATCCATTTTGTAAACACACATGATCAATATTAGGGTTTGTTCAAAGACACATGTATTTATTTTCAAAGAATAGGAAAAAAAGCAGTGAGGTACGGGGGCGGGGGGGTGGTTGTTAGGAAAGTTCATTTTGCCCTGGAGAATATTTCAACCTTGCTTTTCAAATGGGGCGCCCAGATAGCTTCATGTTCAACCTCAAGGTCACTGTGTGTACACACTGCTTTAAGCCAGAAAAGATGATGGCAGCTCCTTGGTTTGGGGTCAGGGTTGGGATAGGGTAGGGAGAAATTCTGGCATCCACAGCTGTAGGAAGTGCTTGTTCGCTCTTAATTTTGTTTACTTAAGAAGAGAAAAAGAAGTCCACGTATCTCTTTGAAGCCCTGTGGGACTGTTTTCACTGTGAGCACACAGAGAAAGCCCATGATTGTTCCTGGAATGCTGGTCTCACCATTTATTGTCCTTGGATTAAAGCCTGCTTTGCATTTGGGATAAAGATTCATTCATTCCTGTGCCAAGAAATAAAGAATTCTATTGTCTTCCTGCCCAAATTGTTTCAAGACAATCTTTCTTTCTGAGACCGACAAGCCCAGATAGTATCTTGCTTGGCTCCACGATCTGGTCTCCAAAGGAGATGTTGTGCCCTTTTTTTTTGTCAGAGCTTTCTCACCACAATACCGTTACACAGAGCAGACCTGTTCCCCTCAGTACCAGGAGGCTCGCTCCGTTCACAAGGATCCTTGACAACCTCTGCAGATTGCCAACCCAGACTTACTGTAATTCTGCACCACAAGAATGGTTGTGTCACTTCAGTAGACAGAGTGATGATGAGCTCTCAGGGGCTGCTAACTCGATCCACAGGGAGAAATGAGAGTAGCTTTTTTGCATGCTGTGGCATGCTTCATCCCAGAATATTCCTTGATTATTCACAAGAATAAAGGCCAATTTAATTAAAATGAACACAGAAGTGTGAAAAATAAAGGGCAAAGAAATTCTAAGTAAGCTGGGTATCTCTTCAGAGGAAAACCACCCCCGGGATTTCAGCTTAAACCAATTCCTTTTTCATTTCTAACAGAATGTTCTTATTCATTTAGAGGGTTTAATTCCGATCGTCGTGACAGTGGGCACGTCGTCACTTCCACATCTGCCCTTCTAAACCTTCCTCACTCCCCTCAAGCCTTTGCCTGCCAGCAGACCTACTGGCCTCCAACCTGTGAGGGAAGGTTGAGGCTGTCCCCCACCGTGTGCCTCTCTCTTTTCCTCCAGTTTCAGGCAAAGGCAGCCTTTTTCCAGGCTACTGCTGGTCCCTACTCTTGTGCTCTTCATCCAAAGGTCTCCTCCAGGAGCTTGTCCCAAGTTATCCCTGCTCTGTATTGTCATATCCTTTTCTCCATGAACCGGTCCATTCTCATATCCTATGAAAATGCTCAAGCCTCTCTTATTTTTTAAAAACATTCTCTTGGGGGCACCTGGGTGGCTCAGTCAGATAAGTGTCTGACTCTTGATTTTAGCGCAGGTGATGATCCCAAGGTCCTGGGATTGACCCCCACATTGGGCTCTGCACTGGGCATGGAGACTGCTTGGGATTCTCTGTCTCTTTCTCTCTCTCTCTCTCTATGCTCCTTCCCCACCTGCACTGTCTTGCTCTCAAAGTAAATAAATAAGCCTTAAAAAAATTCTCTTAGAGCACCTGGGTGGCTCAGTTGGTTAGGCATCCGACTCTTGACCTCGGCTCAGGTCATTACTGCATGAAGCTTGCTTGGGATTCTCTCTCCCCCTTTCTCTCTGCCTCTCTCTCTCTCTCTCTCTCTCTCTTTCAAAATAAATAAACATAAAAAAAAATAAAAACATTCTCTCTTACTTAACCTGTGTCTTTTCCCCCTTCGTCCCAGCTACTTCCCTTTCTCTTCCCTTCCCTTTCCAGATCACATCCTACAAAGGATACTTTATATTTGACATTTTACTTCTAACTACACTTAGCCACTATACTTCCCATGACCGTGGTTTCCTCTTTAAACCTTGAACCTCCCCTACAACAACTTCCCCGTGCCCAGCCCCCAATTCCATGCCGGCCCCTTATTACCATGCCAGAATGGAATAAATGTTCCTCTGAATGAATGAATGAATGAATTCTTACCATTTCTAGTTGGACAAGGGTAACTTACAAATCTCAAGTATTGACAACTGAAGAGTTTTTTCCTAGAAGATAAATCTGCTATGAGAAAGGAACTAAAAGTCATTGGGTTTACCCAATATTTTTAATAACCAAGAATTTGAATTTTCTCTTATTTAGGGTTTGTGGAGTGTTTACTGAGTATGAGATAGCACAGAAACATACCCTGCTGTGAGTCAAAATTATAATAGCTCTGTCAGGGTAAGTGCTTTTAATGTTCCTTAATATTTTGCTTAGAGAACACTTAAGCAATTTGAATTTACAAGTTTTGCAAATGGATTTGTATTTGACTTTTAGGTACTGGCAACGCAACTAACTTGAATGTGGGGTGTGCTGTTTTACTTTTCGCAAACACAAGTTCACTTGCTGGTGGCTGTGAGGAACACATCCTCAAGTCTACCTCCGTAGAATATTTTTGCCTAAAGGTGACGGAGGAAAGACGCATCATACCTACCACCATTTACTGAGCACTTACTCTGGCACATTCTACATACAACATTTACATATTTACAACATTCATTTAATATTTACAACAATCAATGCAAGGGTTCATGTACAAAAGGGGAAACTGAGGCCCTACACATGCCATTCAGTAGAAAGATTCCTGCCCAACTGTGGATTTTTATCAATGTGTTTTGGTGATGTCTTTGTACAGAGTAGGGTAAGGAGGCTTAGGTGCTTGCTTGCGAATCCTTGCCAATACCTGGCCTCTAAGTACCTGGCAATCATCCTGGGTCTTGCTGTACCCAGAAACCTTCATCCTTTATAACTACCTGGGATAAAGACTTGGTTGCATCATTCTACTGTGATTCTTTTTTTTCCCCTTTTATTTTATTTATTTATTTATTTATTTATTTATTTTTTATTTTTGAGAGAGAGAAAGAGAAGGTATAAGTGAGCAAGGGGTAAAGAGAGAGAGAGGGAGAAAGAAGGGGGGCTCATCCAACGCGGGGCTCATGCTCACCCAGTGAGGGACTTGAACTCATGAACCGTGAGATAAGACCTGAGCCAAAGTTAGATGCTTAACCGACTGAGCCACCCAGGTGTCCTCATTCTACTGTGATTCTTACATCCCTAGTTTTCATGCTCCCTGACTACCTACGTGTCAGTGTATTTCTTGCGCTCAAATTTAACCCCTCTGAAATTCAACTTGAACCAGATGTTCTTTTCAAGGTCAAATACCAATCTTCCAATCTTATAATCTATGTTAGTAAGTAATTGGAGGAGGGTTAGGGAATCTTTATCTTTCCCATTCATATTGAAAATTATAATAAGTGTGTTCTCGAAACTATGTCATACTGTGCCAGTATTGTTTATCTAAAGGATGGGTCTTAGAATAAATTTCAAAGCATGAAGTGGGAAAGGGTCATGCCACAGTTGGCTGCAAGATATGCAATTTTAGGAAAGTATGAGGCCTTGAGTTGGGAAAAAGCCTCAGATTAGCTAGAATAGTGCTCTCCAATAGAAATATAATATTAGCCCCATAGTTAGATGTTTAATTTAAACCTTTCTAGGAGACACACTGCAAAAAAATAAAAAGAAACTTAATTTTAAAATATACTTAATTTAAAAAATATACTTTAGGCTAATTGATTTAAAATATTATTATTTAACATATAATCAATATAATAAGTATGAGGCATTTTGTAATTATTTAGTACCAAGTCTTTGAAATCTTGTGTGTATTTTACATACTCCACTAGCCACATTTCAAGAGCTCTATAACTAGATGCTACCCTATTGTATAGCACAGCTCTAGAATCCCAGGGTAGAAAGAAAACCCAAAGTTATCAAATCCTACCATTCTTTGAGGGCTGAAACCCATAGAGAGCATCCAGGCTAAGTAGCTGCTTGGCCCCTGAGTGAGCATATCTAGCCACAGAACTGCTTCCCAACATTGGGATTCTCTGGCCTCTAGCCAGTTTTTGGACTCTGAACCCCCACGTTGAGAGAGAACAAACCTAATACCCCTTTCATAGGAGAACGTTTCAACTACAACTACCTTAAGACGATCAATGTAGTCCCTGGGTTTGTTCTTTCGGTTAAGCTTTCCTAATGTTTTCAGCTGCTCTCTGTGTGAAGCAGAGGATTTCCAGAGTCAGAAGGCATGGATGTGATTGTCTCTTAAGTGTTTTCCACCTCGAATCTTCTATGACCTCAAATATTTAGCTGCCAACTTAAAGACTCTGCGTATAGTAGAAGTGAAAACGCTGCAAAGGAAGAAAGAGGCCAAGTAAATTGATGAGTCATGTGTTCCTGTGCACGTATTATGGGACCTGGAACCAATTAAAAGGGAAAATTGTGGTGTTTTGGGGTAAGTCCACGCTTCCCTTGTTTTGGTTCTTAACTGCCCGTGTAATGTACTTTTCTCTTTCGGGCTACTATATCTCTTCACCTGGTCCACATATACAGAGCCCACTGCCCCAAATGTCTCAGAAAACAATGAATGAGTAGGCATTTATTAGTGTGAATTCAAGCTAGTGAGTTTCTCTCCCAAGGATACTTGCAATTATCTCTATAGGTATTAGAGAGGCAAGACACCTTTCTTATCCATTAAATCATTGTTTTAAGCAAAAAATCGTATTTAGGCCTTTGGTTTCTCTTATAGATGTTGAACAAATAACATTACTTAAGCAGAACATACCTCCTTCTTTCACTTTATCTAGGCCTTTTATCTGTTTATTTAACAGCTGTTAGATTATAAAAGGTCACTATCTCTAGTTTATGGTAGCAGGTTCAGCAGTAAGAACTCAACCAAGAACTTCCAATGGATTTGCCCAAATTCTTCATTGCCACTAGAAAAACAATTCACATTATTACATATACACAAAGATGGAGGAGGGACCCTTAGAGGTGGAAACAGCAATCATATCCTAAAGGAAATAGTTGGCAAATTTTTGCCAAATACATAAAGGATATCCTTTGTTTTTTGCAGAATGGACGAATTCAGGACAATTTAACATATCAATTCAGGGAAGATGTATGAAAGCATTTACTAATGTTGATTATAAATTTTTTTTTTCAATAATACAGTCTCCTAAAGAACTTTAAGGGATAACTTGATTTACAAAATACAATTTACCTTTTCAGAAACACATTTTTTGAGTAGACTTAGACCTACCATTGGTACCTATTTGTAACTGTTCTAACATCCCAGAATTAACATTCAGAAGACTCCAGCCAACAAGCTCAACATCAAGAAGTCTGTGAAAAACAGTCCAAGATAGCAGAAACCTAAATAAAGGGAGCTGGAGAATAGTAATGAAAGAGAAGAGATATGATAAAAATAGGATGAAAGGATTCACTCATTTATTCTCCAGCCCTTTTCCAGAAGGAAAAATAAAAAAAAGAAGATGGTGGTAAATTACACTCAGAGATTGTGTTTTCAAAAGATGGCCACATCTCCCATTCCACATGCTTTTCTATAATGGGACCTTGTTATGCCCTCATCAATAGGTGGGGTCTAATTCCCCTTCTGCTTGAATGTAGAATGGTATTATGACTCATTTGGAACCCACAGAACTGGGTGGAATACTGTTTGCATGACTTTTATTTGTTTGCTTTCTTGAAAACTTAGTGGATACTATATTTACCTTGCATTGCTGCATGATGTGTCCTTTTAATTTTTTTTAAATTAAGCTTTTTAATTTTGATGTAACTATAGAATCACTTATGGTTGTAGGAAACAGTAGAGGGTTCTGGTTTACTTTTACCCCTAATGGTAACTGTAAATATCTTGCAACACTACAGTCCAACATCACAGTGCAATATGGATATTGGCATTGATACGGTCAAGATACAGAACACTCCTCTCACCACAAGGATCATTAGTGTTGCCCTTTTACTGTCACATCTATCTCCTTCCCATCCACACCCCCTTCTTAGCCCTTGAAACCACTCATCTGTTCTCCATTTCTATAATTGTGACATTTTGAGGATATTATATAAATATAATTATATGGTATATAATCTTTCAGAACTGGCTTTTTTTCACTCAGCATAATTCTCTGGAAATTCTCTCAGAGGACGTTGCAGGTATCAGTAGTTTGTTTCTCTTCATTGCTGTGATGTATTTCATGGTAGGATGCAACACAGTTTGTTAACCATTCCGCTGCTCAGGGATATCCGAGTTGCTTGTAGTTTTTGGCCATTATTTTTTTAAGCTTATTTATTTAGCTTGAGAGGGAGAGAGAGGGAGAGAGAGCTCAAGTAGGGGAGGGGCAGAGAGAGAGAGGGAGAGAGAGAATCCTAAGTAAGCTCCCTGCTATCAGCGTGGAGCCCAATGTGGGGTCGATCCCATGAACTGTGAGATCATGACCTGAGCCAAAATTAAGAGCCGGATGCTTAAACAACTGAGCCACCTAGGTACCCCCCAGTTTTTGGCTATTATGAATAAAGCTGCTCTGAACATTCATGTACCGCTTTTTGTGTGAACATAGGTTTACACAAATGCCTGGGAATGCAATTCCTAGTATACAGAAATATAATTGCCTTTACACGGGAATTCTGCAGATTTGTTAAATGTACATGGTAGTTCAAACAGTTGGGGTGTGTGTGTGTGTGTACAAACAAGCGCGTGCATGCGTGTATGTGTGTGTGTGCATTTTAGTTTCTCTGGGATTTTCTATGCAGGCAATCATATTATCTGCAAATAGGGACAATTTTATTTCTTAATTCTGGTCTATATACATTTTATTTCCTTGATTGCCCTTTTGCACTGGCTAGAATTTCCAGCATCACGCTGAGCAAGAGTGATGAGAGTGGATATACTTGCCCTGTTTCCAATCTTAGGAGGAAAGTACTCTGTTTTTCCCTATTAAGCCTAATGTTAGCTGTAGGCATTTTGTAGATGTTCTTTATCAATTGAGGAAATTCCTCTTTATTTCTAGTTTTCTGAGAGGTTTTTAAAAACTCTTTTTTTAATGTTTATTTATTTTTGAGAGACAGACACAGAGCGTGAGCAGGCAAGGGGCAGAGAGAGAGGGAGACGCAAAATCTGAAGCAGGCTCCAGGCTCTGAGCTGTCAGCACAGAGACAGATGTGGGGCTCGAACTCACAAACCACAGGATCATGACCTGAGCTGAAGTCTGCTGCTTAACCGACTGAGCCACCCAGGTGCCCCATAGTTTTCTAAGAGGTTTTTTTTATATCACAAATAGATGTTGAAGTTTAATATGGTTTTTGCATCAGTTGATATGATCATTTGCTATTTCCTCTTCACTTGTTAATATGGTAGGTTACACTGATTGATTTTCCAATATCAAACTAGTCTTGCATTCCCAGAATAAGCTTCACTTGATCATGGTATATAATTACTTTTATATTTTGCTGAATTCTACTTGTTAATATTTTGTTAAGGATTTTTGTCTATATTCATGAGGCATACTGGTCTATAGTTTGTTTTTTTTTTTAATTCTGTGTTTGTCTATCTGTGTATTTGTCTGTGTTTAATCTGTGCAATACTGTCTCTATTAAACAAATTAGAAGTGTTCATCTCCCTTCTATTTCCTGGAAAAGAGTGTGTAGAATTATGTTAATTCTTCTTTAAACATTTTGTAGAATTCTCCAGTGAAATCATCTAGATCTGGAGATTTTTTTTTTTTTTTTTTATGGGCGAGGGCAGTTTCTAAATTACAACTTCAATCTCCTTACTTATAGGGCTATTCAAATTGTCTATTTCATACTGGGTGAGTTGTGGTGGTTTTTAAGAAATAGCCCATTTCACCTAAGTTGTCAACTTTACGTGTATAATGTTGTTTGTAGTGTTACATTATTATTCATTACTTTATTATTCTTTTAATATCTCCAATGATATCCCCTGTTTCATTCCTAGTATTGGTAATTTGTGTGTTCTCTTATTTTTTAAACCAGTCTTGCTACAGGTTTGTTAGTTTTATTGATGTTATCAAAGAACCAGGTGTTTGTTTCATTGACGTTACTATTTTTCTGTTTTTAGTTCCATTGACTTATGCTCTTATCTTAATTATTTCCCTTACAATTGCTTTGGTTTATTTTGCCCTTCTTTTCCTAGATTTTGGAGGTGGGAGCTTAGAATATTGATTTGTGATTTTTCCACTTTTCTATTTTTTTAATGTTTGTTTATTTTTGAGAAAGAGATAGAGACAGCGTGAGCAGAGAAAAGGCAGAGAGAGAGGGACACACACAATCTGAAGCAGGCCCAGGCTCTGAGCTGTCAGCACAGAGCCAGACGTGGGGCTGCAACTCACAAACTACAAGATCGTGACCTGAGCTGAAGTCAGACGCTTAACCAACTGAGTCACCCAGGTACCCCATGCCACTTTTCTGAAGTATTCATGTAGTGTTATAAAATTCCCTCTCTGCACTGCTTTCACTTTGTCCCATAAGTTTCAATATGTTATTTTTTCAAATTTTCATTCAGTTTAATGTATTCTTTTATTCCCTTGAAAACTCCCTCTTTGATCCAGGGATTATTTCAAGATGTATCGTTAGGTTGCTAGAAGTTTGGAGATTTTCTTGCAATTTTTCTGTTATTGGTTTCTAGTTTGATGACATTGTAGTTGGAGATCATTTTCTGTATGATTTCAATTATCTGAATTTTTTGAGATTTTTTCCTATGTTCAGGATATGGGTTATCTTTGTGTATGTTCTATGGGCACCTGAAAAGTGTATATTCTACTGTTTTGGAGTGGAGTGCTCTATAGATTTTGATTAGATTCTGTTGGTTGATAGTGTTGAGTTCTTCTATATTCTTCTTGCTTTTCTGTCTATTTGTTCTATTAGTTGCTAAGCGAAGCATGTTGAAATCTCCTACTATAATTGTGGATTTGTCCATTTCTCCTTTCAGTTCTCACTCCACATAGTTTGCAGCTCTGTTCTTTGGTCCATATACATGTACGGTTGCTATGTCTTCTGGGTAGATTAACCTTTTATCATCTTATAGTGCCTTTCTCTGTCTCTGATAATTTCTCTTCTCTGAATTTTACTTGATTTTATACTAATATAGACACTCCTGCTTCTTAATCTTTTTTTTTTTTTTTTGCTTAATAATTCTATAACATACTTTCTTTTACTTTTAACCTGCCCATATGATTATATTTTGAAGTGAGTTTCTTGTGATAGCATATAATTGGGTCATGATTCTTGGTACATTCTGTCAATTTCTGTCCTTTATTTGCTGTTTTCATACCATTTGTTTCAGACCATTTAAGGTAATACATTGATATGTTAGGGTACAAGCCTGCCATTTTATTTTTGGTTTTCTGTTTATTCTCTCTGCCCAATCATTTCTCTGTTTTCTTTTTCCTGCCTTCCTGTGGGTTACTTGAATATTTTTATAATTCTTTTTTTAGTTACTTATGGTGTTTTTGAGTGTGTCTTTTTGTAGAGCTTTTTTTAGTGATTGTGTTAAGTGTATATATACATAATACACTCTACTGGTGTTAATCAGTTGGAGTTAAGTGTGGAAACTCTACCTCCTTGTAAATCTCTTTACCTTCTGTCATTTATAATTGTCTTAAATATTTCCTCTTTATACATTTAGAACCACACCAAATAGCAGTATGATTTTTGTTTCAACCTTAAAACATAATTTAGAAAACTCAAAAGAAGAAGAGCCTATTGTATTTATGCATATTTTTGCTTACCAGTTTCCTTCTTCCTTTTTGATTCTCCAAAGTTCCCTCTTTTCTTTTTTTTCTTTAAGTTTATTTATTTATTTTGAGAGAGAAAGAAAGCATGGGTGGGGGAGGGGGAGAGAGAGAGGAGAGAGAGAATCCCAAGCAGGCTTCACATTGTCAGAGTGGAATCTGATGCAGGGCTTAAACTCACAGACAACAAGATCATGACCTGAGCTGAAGTCGGATGTTCAACTGACTGAGCCACCCAGGCACCCCCGAAAGTTCCTTCTTTCATTGTTTCTTATTTAGAGAATTTCTTTTTTTTTTTTTTTTTTTAACATTATGCTCCATTATTATTTTTTAAGAGAATTTCTTTTAGCCATTTTTGTTAGGGTGGGATTGCTATTGATAAATTTTCTTAGTTTTCTTTCATCTGAGAATGTCTTGATTTGCTCTTCATTCTTGAAGGATATTTTTTTGGATAAAGAATTCTTTTCTTTCAATTTAATTGTTTCTCACTATAGGTAAAATATCATTTTCTCTAACTGCTTTTAAGATTTTTTCTATGTCTTTAGTTTTCAGATATTTGAATTTGTTGTGTCTTGGTATGGATTTCTCTGGATTTATCTTATTTAAGATTTGTTTAACTTCTTTAGCTTGTAAATTTAAGTCATTTGTCAAATTTGGAAAATTTTCTGACATTTTAAGTACTTTTTCAGCCCTGTCTGCTTTCTTCTCTATTTCTAGGACTCCAAAGACTTCAATGAATATTAAATTTTTTGTTATAGTGCCACAGGTCACTAAGGCTTTGTTCATTTATTTCCAGTCTATTTTCTCTCTGTTATTCAAATTGGGTGATTCCTAATGTTATATTTTCAAATTAATTGATTCTTTTCCTGGTGCCTTCTATTTTATTGCTGAACTTATACATTGAGTTTTGTGCCCAAGTCTTATTGAGAAATAATGGATATACATCACTGTATAAGCTTAAGGCACATAGCACGATTGTTTTATTTACGTGTATTATGAAATAATTACCTCAAAAATTCGGCTAACATCCATTTTCTCATATAGCTACAATAAAAAGAAAAAAGAGAAAAAGGAAAAAAAATTTCCTTGTGATGAGAACTCTTAGGATTTATTCTCTTAACAACTTTCCTGTATATCATACAACAGTGTTAACTCTAGCTCACATTTAGAACATTACATTCACAGTACTTACTTATCTTATACATTGGATTTTTATTTTGATTATTTTACTTCTCCATTCTAAGATTTCCATTTGCTTCTTCTTTATATCTTCTGTTTCTTTGCTGAAACTTTTTATTTTTGCATTTGTTTCAAGCATGTTTATAATTGCTCATTGAAACATTGTTGTTATAGCTGCTTTAAAATATTTGTCGGATAATTCTAACACCTCTGTCATCTCCATGTTGGGATCTATTGCTTACTTCTTTTTATTCGCTTCGTGATCTTTCCAGTTCTTGATATGACAAATGATTGGCCACGGAAATCTGGACATTTTGAGCATTATATTATGAGACAATACAATGGTTTGGCAAGTGTAGACCAAGCTGAGTTTCAGCCTTTACTGTCCCAGGTGCTTTTGGGAAGATACAACCTACATAGTTGTATGCAGTTCCTTGATAATGGCTTCCAAAGACTGCTGCCTTCCCACTGTGTGTGAGGTACAGCGTTGGCTTTGGGCTCATGGCCACTCTCACCAAGGACCTACTCCTGTAATGCCTAGGGCAGACCTGGGGGGGAGACAGGACTTTCCTGGTTACAGATTGGATCAGGACTCTTGGCTCACAAATTCCTCTCTTCTCCCGCCAGAAGAAGTCCCCAGTCCCCTCTTCTGTCTCTTTGTCATTTCTCCTTGAGATTAGTCACCAGGCCAGTATTAAAGAAAGTAGACAAGCTGGCTGTCTTTCCCAGAATCCTCCCCATTTATAAGAGGTCTAAACGGCAGGGGCTCTTCCGTCCTTGCTGCTTATTTCCTTTGAGACGGCAGCCAGAAGGAGGGGTGGCCGTTGAGGCAGGCAGGGAGAATAATGTTGTTGTTTAACACTGTTCAGCTCGGCAGATGAAAGCCTGCAGGCCCTTGGCTGAAGATAGCACAGAAAGGGACGGACAGAGCCAAACTTCCATCATTCCTCATCAGTGTTTACATCAGCAAGCCCTGGGCACTGCCCTGCTGGCAGCCTGGGTTCAAGTAGCTGTTGGCTCATGAGCCGTCACTGACTGGAAAGAGATTCCAGATTTTGGAGGGAGTGGAGGGAAGTAAGAACAACATGTCTTGTTCACTTGGAAGGTATGGAGGCCTCTAGAGAGGCCAGATGTACAGGTCACTTGGCTTCAGGGTGTTGCAGCCTCCCACACCCAGGGGCACACGTGCCAGGAGAATTTCAGATCTGGCGGTGAAACAGGTTTTACAACTAGGGTATGGTTCAGCTTTCCTACCGCAGCTAGGGAAAATGGGATCCTTCCCATTTATAGGTAAACCAACCAAACCTGGGCTTATCGTGGGTTGTACAGCTAGAGAATAGATTGCGGGGGTAGGAACGTCAGGTAGAAACGCAGTCTTTGGTCCCCTCTTGTGCCCTCCTGGGAACACTCTGACATCCTGGCCAGCCCGGACCAGCATGAGCAGCATTGTGCTTGCCCATTTTGTCCCTTACCCACCAACCAAGCTCCTCTTCAAGAGTCGCCAGAGTCTAGTAAACCTATTATCCAGGGCTTACATGTGTGGTACTGGTTATTTAAAGGAAATCATTCCCATTAAGAGCCAGAATCGTCAGGGAGAAAGTAGCCATGGAGAAGAGCACTTGATTCAGCCTTTCAATTCACTACAGAACCTGATGAGATGGAGAAGAGGGAAACGGACATCCATCGGAGGAGACCACTTTAGAAATTTATTTTATTTCATGTTTCTGAAGCCGCTTTTTGTCAAAGCATTTATTACACGCTACTTGTTAGCAAAATGTTCTACATACGTTGTCCTATTTAATCTGACAGCAACCCTCCGAGGTAGGCGCGAGGTGCTGTAGGTTTATGGATGAGTTTAGGGGGGGATGCTTATTTAGCGTCACCAGCCCATGACGTGGCGTTGGATTTTAAACCTGGCGGTTGTCCCCCTGAGCTCTGTTCTCAACCCCTGCACTATCTGCTTCTCATGGTGGAACAGGAGAGACACGAGGGAGTTCTGGGAAGAAGCGGGGAGTGGATTTGATTGGCAAAATGGGCGCAATTTACGTACATTTTCTGCGGTCGGACATGGCTAGGTGCTCAGTACCTCTTTGGGCATCTGTTGATCTAACGCTTAGCTATTATATTAATCCTACAGAAAGCTCGGCTTTCTGTAAACCACGTCAACGAGATCCCCCGAATTCAGTTTCATGGGGTGTAGGGTCAGCTCATTGCGAGGCTAATGAAATGACCCGGGTGAGTCTGCTCATCACCAGCCCTGTTACTCCCCAATTCCCAAATTTATAGGTGAGGTGGTTACACTATTATTATTTGTCCATGTCCTTTATTAATTTGTATGTCCCCTGAGGGTGGGGTTGCTAGTGTTTAGCTCAGTTAAGTCCCTCAGTAATTAAAGAAACTCCGGTTACCTCAATCCCTTCAAGAGGTCCTCAAGTTGAGTTGGTGAAATCAAATTATTTCGTGGTACTCCTTTCACAATAGACACACATGTCGAGTTATTCACATTGTACACTTTAAACGTCCACAATGATATATGTATGTCAATTATATCTCAATAAAGCTGGGGAAAAGGAAAAAGGAAAAAAAAATGTCAGCCATACGATTTTGAGTAAAATTACAAAACAGGCAGGCGCAAGGCTCCCATCGCGTCCTCAAACAGTCAAACTTGTTTTAAGAATCTAAAGCAGTAATTTAGATTTATGTTCTGGGACCCAAATAAAATCTCTGAAGTAGCATTTTTTTTAACCTGCAGGTTCAGAAAATTTTATGCATTGCACATATGGGGGAATTTCATCCTTTGAAATATCCCAAGACTAATAAAGTTTGCTTTAAACCATATACTTAAAGTCTCATGATTTCTAAATTTGGACTGACAGACATTAAGGCATGATTTAAAGATAAATAAGGAAAAGTTCAGAAACCCAAGGTAGGCAGACTTGATTTCCACAGTCAGCTTTTCTACTGATTCTGTGACCTTGAATGAACTGGCTTTCAAAGCCTTGGTTTTGTCATTATAAAATGGAAGAAAAAATAGAACCCATCATAGGTGGTTGTTGTGAAATTTAATTGAGAAAGTCCATGCCAAAGTATTTCCCGGCATTAGTGTGTTCCATAACTGTAAAATTAGTAGGTGAAATAAATTAGTAGAATTGCCTTGGTTATTTCCATTCAAAGCCTATTTGTGTCCCCTAGGAAGGAGTAGGTGGCACAGGAGGACGGGTGGTTGAAGGAAGCGTTGTGGTCTGTTTGTTGTGGGACAACCACATGGAAAAGCTGCTTCAACAGGTTCCATGAGTCAGTGGCGGAATTGCATAGGTATTGTTATGCCTGAATGAAATTCACTGCTCCCCATGTCCACATCATAGAGAAAGGTAGATCCTCACATTTTCTCTGAATGACAGTTCTCCCTGTTTCTTAGTTTAGAAACCTGTTCTATATCATATACTTCTTTTCCAAAGACCACCTGAAATAGTGTACGCTCAGAAAAATCTTTTCTGTCTCTTGGATTTTGTTTCTTGTATCTGGTAGGCAAGCCAATACTTTAAAATGCTTTAATGCAGGGAAGAACTGATATTTGTAATTCTCAGTGTATTCCCCATTCTCAAGTATTCGCTGTGAAAAGGTGTCACCCTTGGAGACCTCTTGAAATGTTGGGTCATGTTAAACACAGCATTGATGCTTGTTGAGTGAGTCTGAAGGGTCTAGATATTGTTTTAGCTGGTCAGAGTTGTTGGGGACAGTTGGATTTAATATTGGGTTCTTCATGTATTGTGTATCCAAATACCTGATATCTACCAGGTGATAGGAGTTATCTGTGGGATCAGGGTGGCTAAGGTGATCTAGATGAAGTGTCAGAAATTTTCCATGCCATTAACAAAGATGGCAGGTCTTGATCTACTGATGGCTTCTGTGTAATGCCCAATATTTCATTGATTTTTATCTATTTCTGGCTGGTTAAATAGATGAGTCTCAACAAAATAGTACAGTATTATAATTTTCGAAGAATGTGGTAGAAATCATGTGGTGTGGGAGGGTGGGTGAGTGATGGGTATTGAGGAGGGCACCTTTTGGGATGAGCACTGGGTGTTGTATGGAAACCAATTTGACAATAAAATTCATATATTGAAAAAAAATAAACTTAAAAAAAAAAAAAGAAATCATGTGGAGGCTGATAAGAGTAGCATGAAAAATCCAGAACCTTGGGTTGGACAGTCTGTGGCTAGTTAGCTTGTAATGAGGGTGAAGGTGTTTTTGAATGAGATTAACATTTGAATTTCTAGACTGAATCAAGAAAATTGCTCTCTATAATGTGAGTAGCCCTCATGTAATCAGTTAAAGGCCTGAGTAGAACAAAAATACTGACTTCCCTGTGAATAGAGAGAGCATTGCCACCTGATTGATAGAGCTGGGACATTGGTCTTTCCAAGCTTTCAGACTTGGATTCTTTTTGGGTCTTGGATCTTGAACTTGCCAGCTTTCAAACTGGAACTCACACCATTGACTCTCCTGGTTCTTAGGGCTTTGGTTTTGGACTGGAACTATACATCACCTCTCTTGGGTCTCCAGCCTGTTGATGGCAGATCTTGAACTTCTTAGCCTCTGTAATCACCTGAGCCAATCCCTTATAATAAATCTCTTTCTAAGTAGGTATATACATATACCCTATTGGTCCTATCTCTGTGGAGAACCCTAACTAATAATACACTTGGTAAACTAAACATACTTTTCTTTAGCCATGGTATTATGTTCAGGCACTTGATGAGCCATTTAAATTTGCTTTCCCACTTTAAGTAACTGTACTCCTAACTCTGACCTGCTGCCTAACTGTGAACTAGGAAAGAGAATATAGATTTATGAAGATATGTTTACACGACTCCCTAATATCCTTTATGTGGATTTATGTGGATTTTTGTTTAAGTTTTTGTTAAAAGGTTTTGTATATGACAAATTATAAATTAGGTCTCCAGCTTGCCAAGTGTAAGTGTGAGAATGTGTTTGATCAAGTTTATGAATAAAGGCTTACAGAATACGTGAAAGACACATTTAATGTGAGAATACTTTACATAAAAGTCTGCTTTTGAGGTCTGAGAATTAGAGTTAAGTCAAGTGAAAAGAAGTCTTTTAAGAGAGGTTGTCAATAATCAGTGTTGATGCTTACCCGGGGACGGAACACGTATTTCTTTAATTCAAAAGAAAGGTTTTGGATTCACTCTTCATCATCTGCAGTACCCTCCCCCACCACGCCAATGTGAGGAAAAGGTGGAAGGGAGAGAGAAAAAAGGGGGGGTAGCAAATGTAGATGGATAATTGAGCATGCTCTGGCCCTGTTGAAATTTCATTTGTGTGCAGGAAAATAAAAGCTGTCTGAAAATACGCATCATACTCCAAGGTCATCAAAGAACAGCAACAACCAGAAATAGCCAGAGCAGCAAAAGGGAGTATATATATTTTTTGTCTCCCTGTCTTCTTTCCTTTCCCTTGCCACCCTTTCTTTATGAAGAAAATGTACCTATTTTTAAAGGCGTATCTTTTTAGAGAGCAGACTGAGGGTTGATGGAGGGAGGTGGGTGGGGGATGGGTTACATGGGTGATGGCCACTAAGGAGGGCACTTGTTGGGATGAGCCCTGGGTGTAGTATGTAAGTGTTGAATCACTGAATTCGACTCCAGAAACCAATATTGCACTGTTTTTTTTTTTTTAATGTTTATTTATATTTTAGAGAGAGAGAGAGAGGGACAGAGAGTGTGTGTGAGAGAGTGGCAGAGAGAGAGGGAGACACAGAATCCGAAACGTGCTCCAGGCTCCGAGCTGTCATCACAGAGCCCAATGCAGGGCTCGAACCCACAAACTGTGAGATCATGACCTGAGCCGAGGTCAGCCACTTAACCGACTGAGTCACCCAGGTGCCCCACACTGTATGTTAACTAACTGGAATTTAAATAAGAATTTGAAAAGCAAAACAAACAAACAAACAAATAAATAAGTAAAATAAAGGTGTATCTTTTACCCATTTATCCCAGAAGCTCCTCTTTGCAATTTCATGATAAACTTGCAATGGAACATCATCCTGAGTGGAAATATTTCTCAACATCAGGTTAGTTTTATTCTATATTTTAATGATACATGTGAGCATGCACACATGCTTCACAAGCTTTGGATGTAACTAAAAAATTCTTTTTTGTGTTCTTTAGTAAATTTAGAAAGATTTCTTCACATTGATCTTGTATATTTGTTAGAATCATTCCTTAATATTTTATTTTATTTGAACTAGAAAATCAAATCATATTCTTAATTATGGGAACTCAACATTCACAAGACATTAATGGCTCCCAAGTTTATTTATACATTTAACAAAATCTCAATAAATATGTTAATAGATTTGGGAAGGTGGTGTTTGCTGGGAAGGAGGGACCCACAAACTGATTTTAAAGTCTATGTGGATGATATGTGGCTACTCTCTGATGATGTTTTTTCCCCAGTGACACACATAAGCAGGAAACATTTACTTCTCTGACACCATATACTTTGGGAAAAGAGGCCTCCTTCTTAGGAATATTTATGGTTCATAATCTTCCTATATACTTCTATCATCATCCTTGGTGAATTCAACATCTAGGTTAATGATCGCCTCAAAACATATTTGCATCCATCTTCCTCTTCAACCTTAGTAATGTCTAAATGACTATTATTATTAACCATTAAATTGGTTTCTCTACTGCCTTATTTTCTCTTCTTTAGTCCTTCATTCTTCACACATCATCTTGAGTATTCCTTTTATATCCCAAACAGATCATATGAATGCCCCTCTTGAAATTTTTACAGGATTATGCTTAATATTACTTACAATAATATTTAATTTTGTGCCTTATTTTAAACAAGCCTTGCAAGGCCTTGAAATTCCAATCTCTCAAATTCACTTGCTGACTATTAGTGGCTCTCCATTCTCTTAACTTTTTTCTTGTCTTAAATCCCTCTGACATTCTCTGGATTGTGTCATGTTTTCTTCCCGTTTAAAGATCTTTACAATATTTTTTCTCTCTTTCTCATGCTCTCTCTCTGAAATACAGAATATAGTTCCCCAATTTTCCCAATATATTGATAGTAATATAGTTATCGTTCTCATCCTTCAACTTAAATATGAACACTTAGGAAAGAACTTCACTCATTACCCTAATAATACCTTGTCAATTTAGTGTTTTATTCTGTTGTAAACTGCTATAAGACAGAAGCACTATATTACTATTTTTCATAAATAACTATATCCTTTAATACTAAGAGGGAATGAAAGATATATATATACACATAGGATATCTGTATCTCCTAACTTCATATGCTACAATGAAAATAAGCCCCAAATCAAATTCTGTCATATACCTATTATCAGTTAGCAAAACCCAAACAAATAAAATCCAAAACAATTTAACATTCAAAAAATAAATAAAAAATAAAGTCTATGTGGAAAAAGTATTCGAAAGTTTATGTATAACATTAATATTATTTCTTAATGGGGCACCTGGGTGCCTCAGTCGGTTAAGTGTGTTGGACTTTGGCTCAGGTCATGATCTTGAGGTCTGTGGGTTCGAGCCCCGTGTGGGGCTCAGTGCTGAGAGATCAGAGCTTGGAGCCTACTTCGAATTCTGTGTCTCCCTCTCTTCCCCTCTCCTGCTCATGCTGTATTTCTGTCTCTCTCTCTCTCTCTCTAAAATAAATAAATAAATAAATAAATAAATAAATAAATAATAAATAAATAAATAAATAAAAAATATTTCTTTATTTTATTTTTATTAAAATTTTTTTTAATGTTTTATTTTATTTTTTGAGACAGAGAGAGACAGCACGAGTGGGGGAGGAGCAGAGAGAGAGGGAGACACAGAACCCGAAGCAGGCTCCAGGCTCCGAGCCGTCAGCACAGAGCCCGAGGTGGGGCTCGCACCAACAAACTGTGAGACCACGACCCGAGCCAAAGCCGGACGCCCAACCGACTGAGCCACCCAGGCGCCCCAGAAATAAGTATTTCTTAAATGTTTATTAATTTTGAGAGAGACAGAGAGCATGCACAAGCATGTGAGTGGGGGAGGGGCAGAGAGACAGGGAGACGGAGAATCCCAAGCAGGCTCCATGCTGTCAATGCAGAGCCCCACGAAGCGCTGGAACTCACAAACTGTGAGATCATGACCTGAGCTGAAATCAAGAGTCGGACACTTAACTGACTGAGCCACCCAGGCGCCCCTCTATAAAAAATTATTAAACATTGGAAAGAAAAACATTTGAAAAGGAAGAATGATAAGGGAGACTTATTGTATTGGATACGAAAATATACCATGAAGCTACAGCAAATAGTGTTGAGTTTAGTCTCGAGTAAACAGATGAATGAAAAGAACAACAAAGTCCATAAGTAGACCCAAAGATGCTCGGGAATTTAATATTTAATGCAGGTGGCATCTCAAAACAGTGAGGAAAAGATGGATTGTTCAGTCATTGGTGTGGGAAAAATGGCTAGATAGCTGAAACCCCAATTATTAGCACGCCTTAGCTGCTATTGGCCCGCTTAGACTACATGTTGTAAGAAAGCAATGACGAATTCTCACACAGGTGCAAAAAGGAAAAAAAATAGGCACAAAAATTCCAACTAGAAGATGCAACATACTTCCACCTGTAACTAGTAACTAATTCCTACCTCTAACTGGTAAAATATAAAAGTGAGATGGACCTTCAGTGATTAGGACCAATTACAGCTAAGACTCATGGCTAGAAACAAGTCAAGGTAGGGCCATCAAACCTGTTGCTTGAAGAGCTGGAATGATTAAGGTGCTTCTTTTTTTTCTTTTTTTTTTAATGTTTATTTATTTCTGAGGCAGAGAGAGACAGAGCATGAGTGGGGGAGGGGCAGAGAGAGAGGGAGACACAGAATCAGAAGCAGGCTCCAGGCTGTCAGCACAGAGCCCGACGCGGGGCTCGAACCCACAAACCGTGAGATCATGACCTGAGCTGAAGTTGGTCGCTCAACCGACTGAGCCACCCAGGCGCCCCTGATTAAGGTGCTTCTAAGTCAATACTCTCCTTTGAAAAAGTGCTCAGGGAAAAGAGGCCAAAGGTGTGCCTCTCCCTCTGAAGCCCGATTCCCTCAAGGTTATCTGTCTGGAAAAGAATTGGGCTCATAACTACTGGCACTAAAAGTTCTGCATCCCGTTCCATTGTGTGTGGGGGAGGGGCAGGGGGCGGGTTTTCCACAGAAATCCAAGCAATTCTTGGACACCAGCTGGGTGTCCCAGAATTTAACTCAATTCTGACACGGTCTATCTGGAGATAGGGTCGGGTTCCATAGGTTAAGGGCTAGTCTCACAAGACTGTCCCACTTGTGTCCCACACCCCCCACTTCAGTTGCAACTCCATGTTGTTACCTGTACTGCTGACCGACTGGCTATAAATCAGAGGTTCCCATGACTTCCTCCTTGGGTTTGCTCAATTTGCTGGAGTGGCTCGTAAAACTCAGAGAAGCATTTTACTTACTAGATTACCAATTTATTATAAAAGGATATTACTCAGGAACTGCCAGATGAATCAGATGCGTGGAACAAGGCTGGGGAGAGGGCTGGAGCTTCTGTTCCCTCTCCAAGTGTGCCACTTTCCCCAAATCGCCACATGGTTACCAACCTGGAAGCCCTCTGAAACCCGTCCTTTTGGATTTTTATGTCGGTTTCGTTACACGGACATGGTTGATGAAATCACTGGCCATTGGCGATGGATTCAAGCACCTCCAGCACCAATCTCTTCCCCCGGGAGGGAGGTCAGGGCGGTGGGGTTAAAAGTTCTAATCCTTTAACCACTCAGCTGGTTCTCCTGGCAGCCAGCCTCCCCCACCCCACATCCTAGTGCTAAACAAAAATCATCTCGTTAACATGAGACAATTTTACTGCATTCATTACTTAGGAAATTCCAAGGGTTTTAGGAGCTCTTTGCCAGCACAGGGAAAAGGCCAAATACATGTTTCTTCTTATTAATCATATCACAGGCACCTAGAGCTAACTGGAATAAGATAGGTAAAAAGCCAAGTATATTTTAAAGAGGCTTGCCCTGTCAGGAGAGCCACTGTTGCACTAAAAGGGATTCTAACTTCTTTGCCTAAAGCCACAAGCTTGGTTAGCACGTTATCTGCCATCCAAGTTCATAAAATGTTTCACTGCATTACATACACAGCCTCCGTTCTTTTCCAATAAATTTCCTTGCTTCCTATCGGCAGACCAGAAGCTAATGCCATATATTTTCAGATCTCTCTTATGAGAGCTTTTGCCCCACTCTCAGGACCAATTTCCGTTGTAACTTTAGCTAATTGACATTGTAGTAACAATTTCAGAATTTCAATTGCTTGACACAGACAGGAAAAAGGTTTATGGTTTGAGCATATAACACATTGTAAACAAATACAATCCACCGCATCTATTAATGGAACTTTATACCGCTTCTAATTTCCACATATCAGAAATAATTCTGCACCGGGCATATTTGTGTGGATATCATTTTGCACATGGGCAAGCATATCTGTAGCTTACATTTCCGGAGATACAGGCATGCTTTGGAGATACTGCCAGTCTGGTTCCTTACCAACGCAATAAAGTGAATAGAGCAATAAAGCAAATCAAACAAAAATTTTGGTTTCCCAGTGCATATAAAAGTTATGTTCAGGGGCGCCTGGGTGGCGCAGTCGGTTAAGCGTCCGACTTCAGCCAGGTCACGATCTCGCGGTCCGTGAGTTCGAGCCCCGCGTCAGGCTCTGGGCTGATGGCTCGGAGCCTGGAGCCTGTTTCCGATTCTGTGTCTCCCTCTCTCTCTGACCCTCCCCCGTTCATGCTCTGTCTCTCTCTGTCCCAAAAATAAATAAATTAAAAAAAAAAAAAAAAAGTTATGTTCACACTGTATGGTGGTCTAGTAAGTGTGCAGTCACATTACGTATACAAAGACAGTGCGCATACCTTAGTTAAAGAGCAGTTTATTGCTAAAGATTGCCAACCATCATCTGAACTTTCAGCGAGCTATGATCACAGATCGCGAGTCACTGTAACAAATGCAGTAACAATGAAAAAGTTTGACATATTGTGAGAATTGCCAAAATGTGACAGAGAGACATGAAATGGACAAATGCTGTTGGAAGAATGGCACTGATAGATTTGCTTGACTCAGGGTCGCCACAAGTCTTCAGTTTATAAAAAAAAACCACATTATCTGTGGAGCACAACCAAGTGAGATGCATTAAAGGAAGGCTGCCTGTAGATCTGCTAAGCCAAGGGACAAGCACGTTTTAAAATTTGATACTGACTTGCTAGTTTATCCACCCAGCAGCTGCATATGAGACTACCTGTTTCTTCCCACCTGCACGAATGTTATCATTTCTGCTGAATTTTTTCTCACCTGAGAGGTGAAACGTCACTTTTCATCCTTTTAATATATTTTAGAACTATTTGTATTCTTTTTTTGGCTTATTCCTGTTGGCCCATTTGTGTCTTTGGGCATGTTTTTCTCTTTTAGTGTTTATTTATTTATTTTGAGAGAGAGAGAGAAAGCAAGAGGGAGGAGGGGCAGAGAGAGACTCCCAAGCAGGCTCCATGCCACCAGCACAGAGCCCGGCATGGGACTTGAACTCACGAGCCATGCGATCATGACTTGAGCCAAAATCAAGTCAGATGCCTAACCTACTGAGCCACCCAGGTGCCCCTGGTGTGTCTTTTTCTTATTGATTTATAAGGACTACTTACATATTCAAGAAAAAGTCATTTCTGATATAAATCAAAAATATTTTTCTAGGTGCTTATTTATGTTTGGATGCTGTTCATTGTATTTTTTGCCAAGAAGAATTTTCCCCCTTTTTATGTAGTCAAATATCAATTGTGTGTGTGTGTGTGTGTGTGTGTGTGTGTGTGTTTGTGATGCCTGAATTATGGTCTCTCTTTACAAAATGCCTTAATCATAAATGAACATATTATTTAAAGAATAGAAAGAAAATAACTTTTTTTGTTTTCTTCTAGTATTTGTAGTTTTATATTTTGTTTTAAAATTTGTAAAACAGATGAAATTAATTTTGATGTGAGGGGTTAGGGAGGGATACGTTCAATCTCTACCTGGTAACAATAGTGAGTGCCTTTGTAGGTGACGATTTGTTGGCTGTAGAACAAGGCATTGCAGGAGACTAATTTTTCAATGAATAGAGTTTTGTAATTTTGACTTTTGTACCCCATTCGTGTGAAATCTACCAAAACTTCACTGAAATAAGTAAATTCTTTATTGTTATGAAACAGGAACAGGAAGGTGAGCAGCCCCTACCCAGCTCCAGTTTAATATCTCCTTACAGCAATATGGAAACCATGCTGTCAGATCTTGTCGTTTTTCAAAAGAAGCTGTAATCTGGATTTTCATGTGAAATCCCCTGTTGTTTAAAATGTTAGCAACTAATTCAGAGTTTTAAGAACGTTGCATGGGCCAAGCAAAACACATCTGGAGGCCAGATGGGGTCCACAGGGTGCCAGTTTGGGAATTGCGGTCTAGACATTTATTCCTCTCACCTTTGGAGATTCATTTAAGTGACTTTTCTATGGGCTACTATAATGTAGTGTGCTCAGCCCCTATCATGATGTATTTTAACTGATCGTTGCTGGTCTAGTCTTTTGACTAAGCTACAAGATCCTTGAAGGCAGTATATATAGATTTTGAGGTCCCCATGGCCTAGCAGTCTTGTAGCTAGTCAATATTTAATAAGATAGCTGAATGAATGAATGAATGAATGAATGAATTCCACCACAAGCAGGATCCCTGCCAAGCATCTGAACAAAGTAACTCAGGGTCTCAGGGGTTACCTGATTCAGATCACTCCTTCTTTCTACTCCCTTCTGGCCAAGTGCCCTAGTCCAATCCTCAAGGCAACTGAACCTCTGTACCCTACAGTGATTTTATGAACAGGTGGCCTCTTCTAACATGCAAATCTTGGCCACTAGATGTCTCCCTTTGCTTAAAGGACATTCCGAAACCCTGGGGTCAACTGGCAGTTTGCTAAACAGAAACCATACTTCTGCAAAAAATAGAATGTCTTCATCTCAGGCCGCCTCTTCAGATGTTTGTCCTCATGAGGAAGTTGAGTACAGCCACAATGACAAAGAAAAAATGCCCAGGGACAGAATCAGATTTATTTTGTTCTGGGAGAGCTTCTCACCCACAGGATCTCTCCCTTGGGAGACGGAGTGACAGTCTGTTGGGTTTTAGCCTCTAATCCAGCAGACTCCTGACTGTCGTTTGGGAGCCTTGTTTGTGTTACTTTTGTCTGGCGCTATAGGCTAGTGGAGAAATGCACGTTCCTGTTAAAGGTCTGGTGTTCTAGAACCTGCATGGTCAAAGCAGGATTCTTGTAAACTGCATCAGATTGAGCATTTCCACTGAGGCTGCCCCGACCCGCGGATGGATTTTTCCACATCAGGTTGAGTGTAAGTGGATGGGCTCTGTTGCCTGTGGCTGCACTGTCCCCGCCACACCGGGAGGGTCCCTTGAGTCTAGAGAGAAGGCTGCTTGATGTTGTGTAATTCTCATTTTAAAGACAGGCAGAGGGAAAAAAAAGCAAAGTTCATGATTTTCGTAGTCAGTGTTACCTCTGGCATTCAAACCCTGTAAGCTCTGAACCGATGACAGGCAATGGGGGAATTCTGCTTGGCCTTGCTAAGTTTGTCCAGGGCTTTGAATTTAGGGACACGTGAAGCGTACTCGCTGAATGAAATGGAAACGTGGATTCTCTCCGGGGGCTTTGGTGGCCCTTCATTTTACTATGAAAGGTTCAGCTGATAAGAATGCTATGTCTCATTAGTGCCTAAGACCATAATGTTGCCTTGGTCTTTTCTTTGGTTATTTTGGAAAGGTTGGACACTTCTGTTTGTATTTCTCACCTGCCTTTTCTCACAGGGTGCCTTGGTGGCTCAGTCGGTTAAGCGCTCAACTCTTGATCTCTGCTGAGGTCATGATCTCATGTTGCGTGAATTCGAGCCCCGTATCAGGCTCCACACTGACAGTGCATTGCCTGCTTGGGGTTTTCTCTCCCATTCTTTGTCTGCCCCTCCCCCATGCACTCTGTGTCTCTCAAAATGAATAAATAAGCTTAAAAAATTCACAACAACAAAAAAGAGGAACACAGACTTTGAAGGCAGGCCCATCATTTACTTACCTGCTCTGTCCCTCCATTTCCTCACCCATAAAAGGGGAATGATGGTGGGAACTGCCTCGAGGGTTGCTGGGAGTATAAAAGCACTTGGAAACTGCTCAGAACACTACTTGGAACATAGTAAGTGCTTAGTAAATGGGGGCTGTTACTACGTGCTTGACTGTTGATCTCTTCTCTGATTTTCTGCCCAGGCCAGTGTTCATGTGTATAGATTGCTACACTTGTCTGTGATATGGATGGGAAAAGATTTCCTACAGTTTTGTGAGCTCTCCATTTTTTATTTGAGTATACCTTATATTCAGGCTAAGTAGCATTACAATGATTAAATACCACCCCCAAACAGTTTCTCATAAGCCCCTTTGACTAAGCTTTATCCTCAAATAACTTAATAATTCCCATCTCTCTTTATTTTTTAAGCCCTGGTGTTGAGTGTTAAAAGACTATATCAGTTTTGATAAAATCTTTATTAGTTAGGAAAACCTTCTCACTATAATGTACATTTTACACTCAACTCTTCTCTTTACTGTTCCTTTCAGGTTTGTGTGTTTTTTTTTTTAAATTATACTTGAAATATTTCTTATTGCATTTAATCATTTCACAGTGTGGAATAAAGCCACCTGAAACAGTTCAGGGCCTATCACACCCTCGAGTCACCATATCATTCAAGGCGACCAACTGTGTTTACAGCCCCTGGATTAGAGCTTCTCTAAGACCAAAGGCAGAGACCTCCTAGCACCTCTGAAGGATAAACACTGCCCTCCAGGATCTTTCCAGCTCACCTGCTGACCACATTCAGATAGTGCCTCACACCTGGTGATAAGGTGTGATAAGATTTAGAAAACTAGTTCCAATAACGAGATTCTGTTCGCTTCGTCCTTTCTCCGGGGCCTCAGGGTTGTTGCTATTTATTGCTGTGACTCTACTCTTTACCAGGAAAGCAAGCCATCAGACTGCCCAGGAAACCAACGCAAACAGAGAGATGATTTGACAGGGTTCAAAGTGCTTCCTCGGCCCCCTGGTCTTCCTCCTTGTTCTCTTGGACATCTATCTATAGGATGCCGGGGCTGGGGGCTGGTTTAGTCAATGAAGTTCTGAGGTCCAGATGAGCAGACGATGTAAAATATACCAGAGGGACCAAAACACATTCGTTTAGCTGCCTTTGGATGCTCAGGTGGACACCTTGTACCTGCTTCACAGGGGAGTGTGTGCGATTTTGCAGCCAAAGAAGAGTTGCCGTTGTACCGGAGGAGCAAGCCTCCCTCAACTCTGCCTTCCCAGAAGACCAGCTCTCCTTGGGCTCAGAAGAATGATATGTCACCATGCTCCACACTGTGCAAAAACCCGTGTTACTCTCTTTTGCTTTCTGTCCTCCGCAGGGACTCCGGAGCCCTATAACCTAACCAGGAAGTATCGAATTCAGCCTCACATGTGTTAGTAGATGGTTAGGAGGAAACTAGAAGGGTTGAGTAAGTGGCTTACTGGTGAGTCACCCATCAGTAATTCAAAAGCACACCCTATTTGTGAAACAACCTAAATATTGGGCATACTATGATCTCCTTCCATTAAATGCGGAATTAACAATTAAATATATTCATTTGTTTGGATTCAGATTTTCTCCAAAACCAATCTACTCAAGGAATTATTGATGTCTATTGGGTGCCTAATTTTCTACTATCTGCTAAAGTGTTTTCGGTCTAAGAAGAAACTATAGGGATCCCTTTGGTTCCAAGGGCCACATGCCAGCCCCTAGGAAGTTGCTGGGCTTTGCAACATGATGAGCTGGAGGTCACTAACAGACCTTCTATCTGAGCTTCAAGCCCTCCCCCATTAAGCTCCAGAGTGATTGGCCATTTTGTCTGTCTTACTCCTTCGCCTGACCCCCTTCCAATTCCACGGCCACTTTCCTCCCTAAGTAGTTAATAGACTATTAGTACCATTTTATAAACACATTCCCACTACGGTGTCAGTGACTTCTGTGCTCCTACATGCACTTGCATTTTAACACAGACAATAGGAAACAAATAGCACTGAACTGAAAAGATGGCATTTAATCCTAGAACTTCAGACATCAGATCAACTGAGTGAGGACCTTCTGGAAGCCCTCGACCTTCTGTACTGAAAGGAAATTTGGTCTCCATTTGCAATTGGTGGATCTGGAAAATGCGCAAAACCCTGCAGAAAGGGCACAGCAGAGAGTGACATTGACTTGATTAGATTATGAGATCAGCTCTATTTTGCCCAGGCTGGTGGCCGACAAAGGAGGGATGGATGGCTGATGCCTTTGAACAGTTAGGGGTTGTCAAGTTGTCTTTGTTCTCTTGATAACTTCTCCACTGGACCGGACTTAGACCTGATCATGAAAAATTATGCTATAGACCAAGTGGCTCAATTGGTATTGGAAACAAGAAGGTCACATTGTGTTTAGGCCTTCTTGACACCAAAGGTCTTCAGCATGAAATTATGAGCTCCAATTTTATTCGGAGAATTGTTCACTCTAAAAGAGATATTTCTATTAGAATCCAGTGCTCTGAAGACCATTTTCTCCTTCTGAAGAAGATGAATGTTTTCTCTTCTAAGAATAATGTACCTGATTGACTTCCCCTTTTCTTGAATGCTAGGAAGCTCTTCTCCTAAAGTTAAGCTTCAAATTTATAAAATAGTGTAGATACCTCATAGGTTTCTATTTGCATTCTTTTTCTTCATTGACACTCTACTTTATAGCTTCCCTTTCTATCATTTGTGTAGTGTACATAGAACTTTTATAGTTCACGTTTTCTTATTTCTAGTCCAATATAATGTTTTTAAATGCATTGACAGGGTGAGCCACCTCAAGTCATTTGCAGAATATAAGGGTGTTAGGGGCACCTGGGTGGCTCAGTCAGTTAAACATCTGACACGTGATTTCAGCTCAGGTTATGATCTCGCAGTTTGTGAGTTCGAGCCCCACCTCAGACTCTGTGCTGAGAGTGCTGAACCTGCTAGGGATTTTCTCTCTCTCCCTCTCTCTCTGCCCCTCCCCTGCTTGTGCTGTCTTTCTCTCAAAAATTAATAAAGAAACACTTAAAAAAAATATATGTGTGTGTGTGTGTGTACGTGTGTATGGTAATTTTCAAATCGGATGGGTCCTTAGAAAGCAAAGAAGCATTTATTAAAAAGTTAAAATGATTCCATTCTAGGTTTTCTAAGGCCAAAGAGCATTCCACCCTCAGCATGTACGCTGTTGTTCTCTTTTGCCAGCCCCCATTCCATATTATCCCACGGGTAAGTCTGAGGTTCCTTTGTCTGGGAAAGAAGTCAGAAAAGGAAAAATAATATTGACCCCTATCTTCACTCCACTGGAATTGCCCACCTCCCCCGCCATTGGAATTATACATGAAGGGCCGCATTCCTTCTGCTTTATGGGGTATGACCCGCGGGTGTCCTGAGGCTGGACATGAAAGCTCGACAGAGTGGCATTTGATAGCAAACTGATCTAGGACAGAAGTGTTCCGCGTTCCCCTAGAGCATTTTTTTCCCCCCACTTTCCTTTTGTGGTTTCAGAAATCTGTCTGCTGCAAGAATCGTTAGGTCTTGGGCTCAGATCTCCTTCCTCTTACCAGGCCTGGTATTGACTCCAAGTGGGAGGGAGAGGCAGCATAAAAGTATTTCTCTTTTCCTTCTTGAAGGGGGTGTGTCCTGGGCTTGTCTGCCTACAAGGGCAGCAACATGCACCAGGAGTCGCTTATGAATCAGTGGACCTGCATGAATGCCAGTGAGCTGCTGGTCAGGTATTAGCGATGTCTTTCCAAACAGCATTAAGAAGTGATTGAGCCACAGGTACACTGGAGGAGGGGCTCCCTAAGGCTGTGATGTGAAGAGAGGAATCACCAGGTAAGCCCAATAGCTGAGATTTGATTCCTTAGACTGTGTATTGCTATCACCCAGTACTGCCTGTTGAGTTGAGATCCCTTTCCCCCGGGGAAAACTCTGATTTCAACATCCCATTTCCCAAAGAAGGCTAAATAAAGGAACAGAGGATGGAAAAAGCAACAAGCAGAGACGAGCAGAGAGTTCATCCTCTTGGTGACTATATAAATTGAGGGGATTTGCTGATTCGCAGACTCCAGGTTTGCTGACTCAAAGCACACACGTCTCCCTATCGATTATAACACAGAATAAGGGGTACCCTCTTCTTCGGGTGTGCCTGGGAGGTAGATTGGCTGGAATAAAGAAGGTGCCACCAAGGAAACTTACAAATATCAGTCTCACGACTTCCACTGGTTAGTAATATATTAGCTTTAGCAATCTCTTAAAATACAAATATGCTCGAGAAGATTAAATTTATTTTCACTTTAGAATGAATTCATATAAGCTTTGCATGAACCAGTATAAATCTGGAAAGTACTTTGCAATTTAGCTCCTTCCCTGAACTGAGAAAAAATCCAAACATTGACCCTTACAGTCATTTCCCTGCTCCTTCCCACTAATATATATAAAGCGATAACTCTCTATTTTCTGACTGATGGGCCTTGAAAATTGGTAATTTTTCTTTTCCTTTTCCTTTTTTTGAAATGAAAAATTCATTTATGTGAGCCTGATATCCTAGATATGGGAAGTCACTGGAGAAAGTACAGCAAGAAGATCAAGGTGGAAGAGATATAGATAAACGATACCTGTGGCTTTTCCGTGCCGACACCTGTTAAACTAATCTTGATAATAACACACATTGTTGCGAAATTACAGATAGGAAAAATAATAAAAATAGATAAGCATATATTCTATAATTTATTAGAATATTTGCACAGCCTTTTGTTTATTTTTTTCTTTTTCTGTAACAGACCACTGCTACTTATACAACCATAATCAAAATTAAGAGCAATCTTACAAAATGGCTACACTTAGTAATACTAGCAAGGGTTATAACCTTGAGCACATTGTTTAAGCTTTTCGTGCTCTGATTACTAAATTTGCTGAATGGTGGCAATAAGCATTAGGACTTAAAATCAGAGCACGTGCATGTTGAGATTTACCAGGTTGACTTGCAAACACTTCTGTTTTGTACACAGCCACAAACTGATGGGGACTGTTGTTGACATGCCTCACCGGTGTACACGCCCTGCCCCTCTAAAATGGCAGTCAATTTCTATAATTTTTTTAAAGTTTATTTTTATTTATTTATATTTGAGAGAAAGAGAGCTTGAGCAGGGTAAGGGCAGAGAGAAAGAGAGAGAGGGACAGAGAGAATCTCAAGCAGGCTCCATGCTGTCAGCCCAGAGCCCAATGCGGAAGTGGACCTCATGTACCCCGTGGGGCTCAATCTCACAAACTGAACCTCACTTGATGTGAGGTGAACCAGAGTCTGCACTTAACCGGTTGAGCCACCCAGGCACCCCTATTTATTTTTTTAAAGTAGGGGTAGGGTTCCCATTACACAGTTTGTCTCGCTGTGCTGAGGGTAAGGGGAACACCAGATTTTTGCATCCACATGCCCTCTGATGTCATTCATTCATTCCACAATTAAAGGAATGTAAATATTCTCCTAAAAAAATAAACGAACACATTCATTTAAACTAGGGTCTATAAGTGACCAATTTAGCACTTTGGTTGGGAGCAACAGTAAACCGGAAGCAGCCAGAGGGTACTGAGTATCCAAGGACATTACCAGCGGGAGGGGTGTGCCATAAAGGGTGAAGAACTCAGACAGTGGAGAAGTGGAATCCTGGGTACAATGTCACTGAATTCTCAGTTTTGCTTAACGCCCGCTTAGGAAACCGTAGTCCAGCCAATCTAAACATGTATTTACCACTTCAACAATATTCTGCCTTGTTTTCTTCCTCAAGCTCTTTGGCAGGAAAAACCCATAGCTACAGAAAAGGGGAACCTGTTCCCAAACACATCGGGGAGTTCTAGTTGTGTTTGAGCAGGGAAGTGCTCACAGGATGTCAGGGTCTCTACAGTTCAAGGATAGATAGACACCTGTTCTTAATAGTTATGAAAAACACCTAGAAACTTGGAGGGATAGTGGAAAAGGTCTATAGTATCATGGCCTGAAACATAGTCTGTCACATGCACGGCTGATTCTAGCTTTGCTGAATGGTACACAAAACCCGTGGGGAAGGGAGGCCCTCTTACCACCCCTCTCCCCTCAAAGCCAAAGATAATCTCAGGGGGTCCTGTTCAATGGCAGGTGGAAACCTGGGCTCTGAGATGTTGAGAATGAAATTCCGTAAGAATCAGTGTGACAGTGCCTGGAACTTCATAAGGTTGGAGTAAATTCCCTGCGAGTAGGCAGTTGAATAAATAACAAGTAAAGAGGAGAATAGCAGTGAGGTATGTAGCCCTCAAATTGTGAAACTGTAGTGAAATCTCGTTGATGAGGGTTCTCAGGCCCCCATGGTGTCTCTGGGTCCTCATTGTAAATGTCAGTTTTTAATCTCTGAGGCCCACACACCTTGGAAACTCTAGTTTTTTTGTTTTGTTTTAAATAAAGTCTTTTAAAATTAAGACGTTAAATAAAGTCTAAGATAATTTCCTTATTTGCTTTTTTATACTAAGATTAAATAAAAAAAAAAAACCCTGATCATATAAGTTCCTTTATTGTTTAGGGATAAGCACCCATTTACTGTAAATTTGTGGTATTAGGATAACTGGTCACAATGGAACAGGTTCACACCTGCGAAGTTTTGGGTAAAGAGACCTTGTCTTAAGGAGATTATATTTTCTATGAAAACCTTGCACACTTGTGTTTGTAGTTTAGCCTAATTTTGTTTGAAGACTTTTGTATACTTAATCTCTTAGCGAATCTGGCTAATAGTTTCCCATAAGAAACTTAACGATATAATTCTTAGGCATATAACACTCTACTGTATCGTTGATCAAGATACCAATTAAACAAGTAAATGGCAAAAAAACAAAACAAAACAAAAAAAACGACACAGTGGTACAATTCACAGATACATAAATCAGAATTTCACTATGTGACAAGGTGGCTTTTAAAACTGTCAAAGAGGGGCGCCTGGGTGGCTCAGTCGGTTAAGCGGCCGACTTCAGCTCAGGTCATGATCTCGCAGTCCGTGAGTTCGAGCCCCGCGTCGGGCTCTGTGCTGACAGCTCAGAGCCTGGAGCCTGTTTCCGATTCTGTGTCTCCCTCTCTCTGACTCTCCCCCGTTCATGCTCTGTCTCTCTCTGTCTCAAAAATAAATAAATGTTAAAAAAAAAAAAAAAGAAAAAAAAGAAAACTGTCAAAGAATTATCAAGGTGTCTTGAAAAAGAATGGTTCAGTTAAGAAACATAGTTGGGATAACTGGTTGTTCATTTGGGGGGGGAAATGAAAGTAAACACCTATTTCATACCAAAACCTAAAGTAAGTCCAGAAGGATTAAAAGTTTAAATGTATTTTAAAATGAAAGTTTAGAAGGAAACATAGAATATTTTTATAATCATTTTATAAAACATTTTTTTTGAGGCTGACTCCTAGTTTAAAATACAAAATGGGAAAGATCGACAGATGTGATTTCATGAACATTTTGAGCTCTTGTGCAGAACATAAAAAGTTAAAAGACCAAAGACAAATGGACACAGATTTATAACAGAAGTGAAAAAAAGCCAATATCCATGTTACATAAAAGCTCCAAAGAAGCAGTTCTTAAGAAAAAGTAAACATTTCAATAGAAAAACTTAGAACAATGACTTAAAAAGTCAAGCCAGGAAAAAAAAAAAATACAAATGGCTAATAAACATCTGAAAAACAATGCTTATTCTTAGTGATAATCAAAGACATGGAAATTAAAGCAATTAGAAAAAAATTTTGCTTATCGATTTGGCAAACACTAAAAAAGATGCTGGGGACAGGGTGATGAAACTGGCATTTCCACACCTCACTGGGGTGTGGACAGGGGTACAAACGAGGAGGGCACGTTGGCCATGCGGATCAGAAGTCAAAGTGCATAGAGGCAGGACTTCACTCTAACCTGGAAAAATCCCGATTTGCTTGGAATTAAGGATACGCAAGAAGTTTCACAGAAGGAACATTTGAGGGCAGATGGTAAGAGTCCAAATAACGAATTTGCCACCATAATGCGTCTTTATCTGAACATAGAGTGGAGCCTGGAAGGTTTTGGAATATCAACTGCCATAATATTTGCAAGGTAGGGGGAATGCCAGGAAACTGGTTCTATTTCTAGAAGAATCACTTGGGGAATATGATTGAAAAACTTGCTTTTACTCATTGGGAAATTATGATGAAAATACTGTTACTAGGCATAGGGAAACAAAGAATGATTGTTTTTTGGTGTATTTGATATAATTAAGATTTATCACTCTGTGGCTCTAAGCATTGAATGGAAGTTGGATATTTGTGTTATTTAAAAAGATACCCAGGAAGAGCTTGTTACGTCTTTAATCTGAACTTTCAATAAGAAGTTGCCACAAAGCCTGTTCTCTGGTTCTTTCCAGTAGGCCTGATAAAGTGTGTTTTCATCCGTTGACACTGAAGACACTCATATTTGTTAGAAGGATTGCTTTGAAATGTGTACTCTTCTTTTTCTTGAACAAAGAAACCTTATTCGTAAGGAAGTCAGATGGAGATCAAATTAACAATCAGGATTTTCTTAAAATCATCTCCCAAGCAACAAAATGCATTGGCTCAAAGTCCAAGAGGAAGGTTAGATTGTTTTGGGGAGAGAAATTTAGAGAAATAGTTGATAAATTCTTTTTAAAGAATAAAAATCTCTTTAAAGAATAAACATAAAGACATAAAGACATAAAAACATAAAGATAAGTCTTTATGTAGGATTCAGGCCTGCCCTTTTCATTTTCTGCAAGTGTGAAATGGAAATAATTCCCACTTTATTTACAAGATTGCCAAGATAACTAGATCAATCCATATGAAAGTATTCTGTAAACTAGAAAGAATTATTCTTATTTCTTCTTCTTATGTAACCATCACCTCCCTCAAGTGCTATGCAAATACTTTTTCAAAGGAACAATATGAGAGGAAGTTCAAATTCCTCTCATGGGTTTTACCCATGGAGTCATGTGACGAAGAGTGGAGATAAACCCCATCTGGGGATTCCAGGAAGGCTGGGTCCCCATTGCTGAGCTGAAGGCTTGGCTGGAAGAAACAGCTTGGCACCTTCTCTGGAATGCCATTGATCATCCTTTAAGGGCTTGGTGGTAATGTTGACTCTACCGAACCATGAGTGACAGGAGAAAAGCTTCAGTTACAAGGCGTTGGAATAGAGCCAACCCCTGAGGCTGGCAGTCAGGCTCTTACAAAGGGATTGAGTTGGACTTGTCTGTAGGAAATGAACTGTATTAGAACATCCATATTGGGTGATGAGCTCAGAACAACAGTTCATCCTGTAACTAAGACACAAAGCACAGATGGAATGACTTAAAAAAGCCCAGAATCTTTGTTCGTGGGGAACACACAGCCGTGCTAGGCTGATAGCACCAGCATTAGGAGTAATCCCCTGCAACTGAAGTTCCCATGAGTGGCAAAGGACACACAGACTTGTAAAACATATGTTAATTTTTGGAACAAAAAGGATCAGTGGAGGAGGTAGGGTCACAAGCTGGACTCTGAAGGGAGATCCCTTCAATGCAACGTTGGAGAGTTTAAATAGGAAACAGAGACCCCAGCAACCCAGAAGTTCTTCTCAAAAGTGGGTCTGGATCGCTGCTTTTGGAGTTTCTCTTAATGGGTAGAGTTAGGGTGTATGAACAGCCCGCCTGACTGTGCTGTGAACCTCCAGTGCTTGGCACGGTGCCTGGGAAATTGGAAGCTCTCAAATTAGAGTTTAGCAGATTGGTAAAGTGTCCTGGGGAAGGAATGACTGAGCTAAGTCATTCATTCCTTTGATCTCTTCCAGGCTTAAAGTTTTAAGATTCTTAAAAATCACACCTCTATTCTCAACCCAAGGGCATCATTCTTAGTAGGTTTTCAGCCCATTTCCAAAGATGTTCCAGAATTAGAATAACCAGTTTGAGGAGAAAACAGGTATAAAGCCCAGTAAATTTTTTTTTTTAATCTTTCCCAGGTTCTATTTGATGACTGACACACACTAAGGAAAAGAACAATAAATAAATAATATGCAAATAGAACTTGGGAAATGGGCATATAACAATAGAATCTGAATGTGAATGGATTGGAACTCACCTTATTCTATTGGTTATTTTATAGAGGAGGAAACTGAGTCCAGCAAGGTTTTGTTCTGTTTTGTTTTTTAACTTTCACAAGTTCTGACAGATAAGAGACAAACCTGGGGTTGGATTCTAATTAATCTAGGTCTTTTCCACTATGTTTATACAACAGAAGCATGCTAAGAAACCTGCTAAAATGTGAAATACGGGCTTAAAATTTACCGCGCACACATATTTATGCAGATACTGACTGAGATTTTAAATAACTTTAAATTAGAAAAAAATTTTATTAATGTTTACTTATTTTTGAGAGAGAGATAGACAGAGTGCAAGCAGGGGAGGGGTAGAGAGAGGGGGAGACACAGAATCTGAAATAGGCTCCAGGCTCCGAGCTGTCAGCACAGAGCCCGCCACGGGGCTCGAACTCATAAGCCGTGAGATCATGACCTGAGTCGAAGTCAAATGACTAAGCCACCCAGGCCCCCCAAGATTTTAAATAACTTTAAATTGTAGTTCTTCCAGGAGTTTTTCTAGCTCATAAGGTTCACCAGACCTCCCAGCATTTTTCCAGATGTGAATGGGTTGCCTTCTCTGTCCCCACCTATCTTTTCACCTTTTCTACTATATCTGCCTACTTAAAGGAGCGCAAAGAAACTTTTCTCAAAGGCAAAAGGCCCAAGGATTCCTACACAAAGACAGATCCAATGAAAATGTTACCAAAGAGTTATAAAATAAGACATGAAATAAAACCAAGGTTGTATAGGTCCTCTGCCTGTAAAACAAGCACTTCTATTTGAGTCATGATTTCTTTCAGATCCTAGCTGGAGATCTGCTCTTTGCATCAGCGTGTGTGTGTGTGTGTGTGTGTGTGTGTGTGTGTGTTGTATACACGTGCCCATGTGAGCCCAAGACAGAGAGGAGGGAGACAACTCTACTAGGATTTCTTCTATTTATGGAGGAAGAAACAATCCCATAAATATTGGTGCCAAGAAAGCAGCCCAACGGGTCAACTGTGCCTAAGATTAGAATGTTGCTAAAAATTCTGGGAAGTGTAGGTGTGAGCAGTTCCAACTAAGGACCGCTGTTGATAAGGTGACAGCTGTTGACATAAATAAATAATATTTGGAGCCCATAAATACATAACTGGAAGAATGGAGAGACAATGGACAGCCTTCTCCACAGGCGTAATAGCAAATCTTAATGATTGTTCTCTGCAAACTGAAGGACAGGGATTATCAGGAATGAATTCACTTAAATGAATTCAAGGAAGTGACGAGAGTCTTGCCATGGCCAAGCCTTCCCTCTGCAGCCAGTGCCAACACAGCTGTGGCTCAGGCATCATTGGCCCCCAGCTGCCAAAAGCAAGTGATGTAAACACATATACTCTGATGACAACAACAGCTCCTTGTTTGTGGCTAAGGCACACGGATTTAGAGAATTTTTAATAATCAGGACCCTTTCAGTTTGGAAAGGAAGTCCTGAGAATACCACGAAGGTTGCCTCCAGTAAAGGCGATGTTAAGTGGGATTTAAGATTACCATACCCTACACACACACACACACACACACACACACACACACACACACACACAGAGTATTTCTTGACATCTACACTGTTGATGACTCTCCTTTGAGTCAGATAATTCAGTTACTATGAAACTGTATTACCTTGAGGCTGAAATCCATCCTTCTATTTACATAGCGGGGGCCACCGACCTGGGAGCATCTTTATTTGGTAAGTTAATTTGGTTCACAATCGAAGTCAAATTCTGACACAATTCAACAAGTAACTGTAAAAACTGGTGCTGAAATTGAAATATTAGTAATGTTCATTTTAACCACTAACATAATTGAGGCTTATCACCCGCCAGGTATGTTTTGGTTACTTTGTATGCCATAATGCATTCAACTCTCCTAAGAGCTTCTGAATTATATACCATTTCCTCCATGTTATAGGTTAGTAAACTGAGGTACGGGAAGCCTGAGAAAATGTCAGAGGGCATCTACTTGATAATATCAAAGCTGGTAACTGAACCCTGGACAATTCAACTACAGTGCTTGTTTTGATCCACGTGCCTTGAGGTACCATTTTCCCACCTGTGACTAGTTGGCAAATAGAAGATGCCCAGTTAAATTTGAATTTCAGAAAAACAACGAATAATTCTGGACAATGAATCGTGTCCCAAATGTTGTATGGCACATACTTAACCCTGAAACATTAGCCATTATTTACCTGAAATCCAGTCTTCCAACTCTATCTAAGGAGGAGGTGTTTACACCAAGGAAGCAAAGAAAACATTTTGATTAGTTTGAGCTTTGGTCCCAAACCCCAAATTAGAATTGAAATCACGGGGTTGGCCTTAGGGCAGAACTCCTTTTTCCTATCCCAGAACCAGTCTAGAATAATAACTCTCAAACCTGCCTGGAGGCCAGCATCTTTTGGTAACTTTAATAATGCACATGGCTGGGCCTAGCCTGTTTGAGATTTAGTGCACTTAGGGTGGGATGCAGACACTTGTATTTTCTAATGAGCTTCCCAGTGTTTTCTTTTCTCATCCTCTTCTTCTTTCCCCATCTTGTTTTATAGTCTAGCTATTCATGATTGGCCTACAGAGCGGTGACTGGGAATCACTGTTCTGAAATCCTGACTGTAAGTGACAGTTTACCATTTCTAGCAAGTCCGAGGAGCCAGCCTGGAATACACCCTCCACATGGGAGGAAGAGTGGATAAAGAGGCCAAAAGTATGAGAAAGAGTTTCCTTACGATGCCCAGGCTGTCATCTAGGCCTTATTGGGTTGGGTTTGCAGCCTCCAGTCTGGACAACATAGGTGAGAAAGAAGATTTTTCAGAGAGAGATTGAGAGGGAGAATTGAGAGAAAGAGCCATATGAGGGCAAGCCTCCCACTGGGACACAGACCCTGGCACAAGGACAGGATAGATCACACCTTACATGCACAGAGACTGTTTCCCTCTTTGAAATCTTCACCACTACAGACCGTGGTCCAAACAGTGCTCAGGAACTGACACTAAAATGTTTTCCCTGGAGGTGGAGAAAAAGTGAAAATGGGGTTGGAAAGAGCACAGGCTTCCTCTGCAATGTGGCTGCACTCCAAGAAGGTATTGGAACTATTGGGACTTGATCAAGATAAAAAGTTTCTGCATAGTGAAGGAAATAATCAACAAAACTAAAAGGTAACCTATGGTATTAGAGAAGATATTTGCAAGTGACGTATCTAATACAGGGTTAGTATCCAAAATCTGCAAAACAACTTAACAAACTCAACACTCAGGAAATGAATAATCCAATTAAAAAATGGACAGAAGACATGAATAGACATGTTTCCAAAGAAGACATTCATGTGGCCAACACATACATGAAAAGATGCTCAACATCACTCATCATTAGGGAAACACAAATAAAAATCACAATGAGATATCACCTCACATCTGTCAAAATGGCTAAATCAACAACACAAGAAACAACAGGTGTTGACGAGGATGTGGAGAAAAGGGAGCCCTCTTGAACTGTTGGTAAGAATGTAAACTGGTGCAGCCACTCTGGACAACAGTATGGAGATTCCTCAAAAAATTCAAACTAGAACTACTTCACTCTCCAAAAATTTTACTGCTAGGTATTTCCCTGAAGAATACAAAGGGATACATGCACCCTGATGTTTATAGCAGCATTATCTACAATAGCCAAGATATGGAAATAACCAACTGATGAATGGATAAAGATGTGGTGTGTGTGTGTGTGTGTGTGCATGTGTGTGTGTGTGTGCATGTGTGTGTGTGTGTGTGTGTGTAAAATTACTCAGCCATAAAAAAGAATGAAATCTTGCCATTTGTAATGACATGGGTAGAGTTGGAGAGTATTACACTAAATTGAAACATGTCAGTCAGAGAAAGACAAATAGCTTTCCACAAACATGGAATTTAAGAAACAAAACAAATGAGAAAAGGGAAAAAGACAGAGAGAGAGAGAGAGATAAACCAAGAGACTTTTAACTAAAGAGAACAAGCTGATGGTTAACCAGAGAGGAGGTAGGTGGGAGGATGGGTTAAATGGACAATGGAGACTAAGGAGGGCACTTGCTGTGATGAGCGCCAGGTGATGTATGAAGTGTGAAATCACTATTTTGTACACCTGAAACTAATATTACACTGTATGTTAACTAACTGGAATTTGAATAAAAACAACAGCAACCACACACACAAAAAAACAAATAGAAATGTCCAAGGGCACGTCTCAGAAATTATTAAGTTCCATTTCACAGAATTGTTCTGTTATTTAACTATTCTGTTATTTATACATACATACTCCTACATTTTATTATATGTGTGTCTATAAATGCACATGTTATAAAATATATTTCTTTTTATCAAGCCTGGTCAAAATGTTTGAAAAACACTGCCCTAAGCGTAAATATCCATCACTTTGAGAACGCACAGAGCAGGCCAGAGGGAATAGGACCCGAAGAAGATACATTTTGAGAAGCAAGAATCTATAAGAACAATCTGGAGCATAGGCTGCTGCTCAAAGAAAGTTAAAATCAGTAGATTTCGAAGGAGTTTTGGCAAGTGGGAAGGTAGCGACGGGAGAGGACCGAAATTCACCTAAGGGGAGAAGGTAAACACAAAAGTTGTATGTGGTTCATTGCTTATTTTTCTTACTTCCCTAGAAAGCCCTGGAAAGGATCGCTGCTGACACGTAGGCCACGCCTGTGGTAGTCTTTATCCTGTCCCTAATGCCTTTTTTCTCTTCTTGCAGACCAGAGGGCCAAGTGTGGGCACCTGTCAGGGATGTCAGGACTTGTGTGAGGGTTAAGGTACACCCAGGAAACCAGGTAAGAGCTGGAAGGCAGGGTCCAACTCTGCGTTTTCTGTGCTGCTGGTCAAGCACACTTATTCTAATGGTGGGTTATCGAGGCTAGCAATCCTATTTTTTCGTCGTTTCCTATGGCGATGTGAAAGAATGTTGCGAGCCCTTTGCACGCCTTCATTTCTGTCGATGCTGTCCATTACCACTTTTCAAACATTGTGGGAAAAACCCCACGTACAGTAAAATGTGCCATCTTAACCATTTTTAAGTGTGTGGTTTCAGTAGTGTTAATTAAGTATATTCACATTGTTATACATCAGATCTCTGGAACTTTCTCATGTGGCAAAACTGAAATAGCAAGTCCCCATTTCCCCCTCCCCCAAGCCCTTGGCAACTGCCATTCTACTTTCCATTTCTATGAGCTTGACTACTTTAGATACTTTATACAAGTGGAATCATACAGGATTTGCCTTTTTGCAGTCGGCTTCTTTTTCTTAATATGATGCTCTTGAGGTTTACCCATATTGTATCATGGGACAGGATTTCCTTTTATTTTAAGGCTGAATACTATTCTGTGCCTAATAAAACTTTTGGCAATGACAGAAATGTCCTGTGTCTACACTGCCTAACACTGGTAGCCGCCAGCTACATGTGGTTATCGAATGCCTGAAATGTGGCTGGCGTGACTGAGGTGTTGCATTTTTCATTTCATTTTATTGCAATTAAAATTAAAATTCAGACTGCCACATGTATCCAGTGGCTACTATATTGGACAGAACAATTCTAACTTACGGTGATTTTTTGTTGTTGAAACCAAATAACCCGGGTATAAATGATAAATTTTGTGACCCTGACCATGTGCTGAATTTTGTCTCAATTCTTCTGACATAACCATGAACTTGAGGATAATTTGTTGATAATTACGTCAACTATAAAGAAAGAAATTTGCTGCATCGCTTCATTATTAATTTTATGCTTAAACACTGATTTCATATTATTCCATATATATTCCAATATATATTCCCTATATATTAACGCTTCTAAGGATCATTGGTTATTTTAATGCTTGCTTTTACTGATAAAAGGGAAAGTGTGAAATATAAAAAGGCTGGATGTTGAATGCATTTAGTCACAAAATTAAGCAAGTCATAATTAAAAAAAAAAATTTTTTTTTTTAACATTTATTTATTTTTGAGACAGAGACAGAGCATGAACGGGGGAGGGTCAGAGAGAGGGAGACACAGAATCTGAAACAGGCTCCAGGCTCTGAGCTGTCAGCACAGAGCCCAACGCGGGGCTTGAACTCAAGGACCGCGAGATCATGACCTGAGCCGAAGTCGGCCGTTTAACCGACTGAGCCACCCAGGCGCCCCAGGCAAGTCATAATTTTAAAATAGCCTGTGTTGGGGCGCCTGGGTGGCTCAATCGGTTGAGCGTCCAACCTCGGCTCAGGTCATGATCTCACAGTTCGTGGGTTCGAGCCCCGCATCAGGCTCTGTGCTGACAGTTTGCTCAGAGCCTGAAGCCTGCTTCAGATTCTGTCTTCTACTCTCTCTGCCCCTCCCCCGTTCACGCTTTGTCTCACTCTGTTTCTCAAAAATAAATGTAAAAAAAAATTTTTTTTTAAATAAATAAAATAAAATAGCCTGTGTTTAGGCAAATTTGAGTGCTCTTGAGCAATTTTCTGGGAAGTTTGGAAAGACAGAGACTTAATACCTTCTACTACTGGAGCGAAAGTAATGGTATCTCAGGCTACACATGTGAAATGGAAAAATCATCAAACACTCAGGGCTTCTGATCTGCTCATTTAGGCCCACCCACTGTGTGCATTTTTAAATTTTGGCTTGAACGACTTGTTTTTTTGTTTTTGTTTTTGTTGTTGGTGGTGGTTTTTTGTTGTTTGGTTTTTTGGGTTTTTTTGTTTTTGTTTTTTTGTTTTTTTGTTTTTTGCATCAGCTTTGCAGCCTTGCATGGTACATCAATCGTCTGGCCACAGACCGTGACCCCGGTTGTTCATGTTGAGTCCACGGTAAGGAGGGAGAACAGCTGAAGATGAAATTCTGCATGCTCTGGCTCATCTCTTTCTTCACACTCACCGACGGCGGGGAAGGCTTCCTGGGGGTGAGTTGGCACATGCCCCATTTTTCCTCCTTATCGCCACTCTTCTCTCCCTCTGCACTTTGAGAACCTATCACTCCCTCAGCAACTGGAGCTATATAAGTTAGTAGACTTGGAATTAGAAGTCCTGGGTTCTTGTCTCAACATTACCAACATGAGCTGTGTAGCCTTGGACAAACAGTTTCATCTCCTGGAGCTTAGATGATCGAACTACAAAATAAGGAACTCAGACTGAACCATCTTGGAGATCTCCGCTAGCTCAGCACATTCCTTCCTATGGTTTCTTTGACCGAGAAAAGGCATACAGATTGGCATGGGCAATCCTTGGACTCTCTTCCCTCTCTACGCTCACTTTCTTGATGCTTTCATCTAGGATCATGGTTTTAATGTTCTCGGATGGCTCCCCAATTTACATCTACCTCTCAGCCTTTTCCCCTGAACTCTAACCCCATGTATCTACTACCTACTTGCTATTTCCAGTTGGGTGTCCAATAGGCCCCTTAAGTTAATGAGTCCAAAATTAAATTCTTGAGTTTTTCCTTGCCAAGCCTGCTTCTCCTTTCTCATTTCAGCAAGTGGTGCCATTGTCCCTCTAGATGCCTGGGAAGAAAATTTATTTTCGTGCTTGGCTCTCCTCAGAATCCATATCTAAACCATTGGCTCTTGTTTTGTTTTGCTTTATCTTTATAACACACCCAGAATTCAAACATTTCTCATTACCTCTATGGCTACCACCTCAATCCACACCTTCAGTATCTCTCACCTGTGTTATTGCACTAACTCTTGAGATGCTCTCATTGCTTTTGTGCTTGTCTGTTCCTAACATGGCTGCGGGATTGAACCTTCTAAAAGGTAAAGTAGAGCACTCTCACCTCTGTTCAGAACTCTCTGGTGGGTTCCTATCTCACTGAAGTAAAAGCTAAACCATTGCTATAGCCTATAAAGATCTACACAGCCTGTCTCCTTGGAGATACTCTCTGATCTCACTTCCTGCCCCTCTTCCCTTACCCATTCCACTGAGTTACTCTGGCCTCCTCATTCTGTCCTCCCATGCCAGGCATGTTCTCATCCCAAGGATATTGCATGTACTGTTCCCTCTGCCTGGAAAGTTCTTTTCCAGGGATTCTCAGTTCCTCACCTCCTTCAGGGTTGTGCTCAAAAGTTGCCTCAGTGAGGTCTTCTCTGGCCACCTCTCCACCATCCCTGGCTTGGGTTTTTAGATCCATAATTTCAATTGTTCTGGGAGTTCCAATAGCGCCTTATGAAGTACATCATTACAAGGCCATGTTGTAATTATTCTTTTGTTCCCCTCTTAAATAGAGAAATGAAGGCATGAAAACAAAAAGAGGACTCACTGTGAATAAGAAAAAGCATCCAGGTGAGACTCCTGTAGAGTGTGGTGTGATAGACACTGGTGCCAAGGGACCAGGGTTCAAACCTCAGTAGTGCTTGTGACTGGTGGTATGACCCTAAATCTGTGAAATGAGAATAACAACAATCCCTACTAGCAAAACATTTGTGAAGGTTAAATAACATACGAAGGCATAGCATCCTGCACCATACCTGACAAATAGCTCCCCCTTTCCTTCCTTATCTCAATCCTAACAAAGTCATTAGTGGGTACAACTCTCAATTGAGAAATGGGTTGTGTTCTGAAATTTAATTTGTCCTTCTGATGTTTCAAGCACCAAATATATTTCTTGGAAATAATGATGTCCACAGATGGTTGTTCGGTTCCTGGGTCAGTACACAAAAGCCTTTCCCCCGTGCAGTGGTCTGTCATAAAACAGCGTTCTAATGGTGTCATTGAACTTACCACCATGCAAGGCTGGCTATGATTCTTCAGAAAGTGAAATAAAAATTCAATTTGGAATGCCATGAATACATTTTCCCTCGGAGTAAAAATACAGCTAGTATTTATTGAGCTGTTACTAGATGCCAGGCACTATTTTAAGTGCATTAGACGAATTAAATCCTCACATTGACCCTCTCATTTAGGAACAGTGGTGATCTTTATTTTACAGATAGTGAAATTAAAAACAGAGCTAGGGGGCAAGTGGAATGATTAAAACCCAGTCAACCTGGCTCCAGAACCAGTGCCATTAACCTCTGACACTGACCATTCCCCCACCTCTTACCTGCTTGGGCAGTGGGAACAGGAGTCCCCTTAGCTCTCTCTACTTGGTGTGGCTCCCAAACCTGGGGCAGAGGCTCCAGCCTACAAAGGGAGGGGAGAGAAAGAGGCAGGGCTGAGGCTTTATGGAGTGAGATGGTAGAAGTTATGGCAGATAGGAAGCTCTTATAAATGTTCTGGAACATGTTAGCCTCAGCCAGCTTCCTGCCTTCTGAAAAGTCTAGGGGTTGATCTGCTGATTTTTTTCTCTACAAATTTCCTTTTTGCTTGGACATCCCCATCGGGTCCCTAAGAAATGGGACAGTCTCATAGAAGCTCCCAGCTCATCTGTCCCTGCAAAAAGCATGGATGTCTTGAGAAATCTAAGACTTCTAAGAGATTTCACTGCCAGTGGAAATCAAAGGAAACCCAGGATAAAAGGATGTTCACCTTTTCCCCCTTTTTCTCTAAGGTCCTTCACATTCTCAATCTGGGATCCATAGATGAACTTTGGAGGATCTTGAAACCTCATGAAATCAAGCACTAACTTTCACCTGAACGTGCCTAAATGAGTTCTGGGTGAGAGAATACTCACAGGACTCATATTCTCTCTGAGCCCAGAACGCTTAATGGCCTCTCCTTAGGGAAACAAAAGGTGCTCCGCAGTGATAAGGCATTGATCAGACTTGAGTAGGGTCTGGTTTCGTTTGGCTTTTGCACATCACATAAGGTACTCAAACTTGGCTAATTGCTGGAACCTCTTCCCAGGAGAAAAAAGGGCTCTTTGCTAAGTGTGAGACTGGGGGTTTTATGCCAGAGATACTTCAAGGAGCCCAGAGCTGGGAGAGTAAGAAGGAAGAGTGACTCGGATTTTCTCCCATCTTCTCCCTTGGGTCTTGATCCCTGAAACGTGACCTTGGACGTGTCCTGAGGAACTGTGTAAAGTCAGCAGGGGGAGGCCAGGGTGGGTCAGGGAGAGTGGGAGCAGCTGCCTGAGCAGAGGTGGGGGGATAGACATATATCACTCACATGTGGGACTGTCTGCAAGTGTTTGCTCTGGACGCTCATTTGCACTTAATGTCTAGACGAGCAGATGTCAGTAACAAGCTTTGTGGCCTAGCCTGTGACCCCCCAGACTACATGTGATGGTTGCTTCATGGTGGTTTCCTTGACAATATTTGTCTCTCAGGCTGAAAGAGGAGACTCCTGACTCTCTTCCTCTCTTTAGGCTCAGTCCAGGAATATGAGCTGCTGCTTCAGGTGGCCTACAGAGATTCCAAGGAGAAGAGACACTTGAAGAATTTTCTGAAGCTTTTGAACCCTCCATTGTTATGGTTACATGAACCAATGAAGATTATCAGAGCAAAGGCCACCACATGTAAATCTCCCCCCTGGGAACTGGGAGTAGAAATGGGGAAGGTGGGTGTATCAGTCAGATAGGTTAGGTTATGCTATGGAGACAACCACCCCCACCATATCTATGGCTTGAAAGAATACATGCGTTCTTTCTTCTTCACGCTATATCTCTACTGCAGTTTGGCAGCATGGTTGTGTTTGTGTCACTTGGGAATCCAGACTAATCAATCAGAAACTACCTCAAATGTACCCAGTTTGAGCCAAAAAGAAATGGAAACATAGAGGGTTTCACATTGGCAGTTGAATTCTCCACCTCAGAAGTGACACACATTAGTTCTGCTCACAATTTAGTGGCCAAAACTGGTTTCATGGTTCCATTCAGCCTCGGGGAAGGGGAGGGGGTGGGGGCAAGATATGTAATCTTACTATGTGCCTGGAAAAGAGCAAGAACTAATTGACAAACAGCACTAATGACCACAATGCTGGGGTTCAGAGATGTTAAACGATTTATCTAAAGCAGTAGTTGTCAAAGTATGGTGCCCAGATTAGCAGCAGCAGCATTATCAGGGGACTTAATAGAAATGCAAATCCTTGGCCCCATCCCAGACTTACTGAATCAGAAACTTTGGGATGAGACCCTCCAGGTGGTTCTGACACATGGCAAAATTAAAGAATCATTCACTGCATATCATCATGCATGTTTTCACAAAGATGTCTGGTGACTTTGTTCCAGTTTTTTGTCTATTATAAAGGAATGCCTTTTGATGGGGCATTTTAGGTCAGTTAGTAGGAACCGAGACTACAGAATTGGCTGATGGAATTTTTCCTCACGACTCTCAAAAATGTCTCTCGGTGTTTGCCATCTTGCTTAAGGGGCCTACCAAAAACGGTGTTAGGTAGATAAGAGGAGCCTGCAATGAAGTAGTGGATGGAGAAATACCTTCTAGAACTCTTAAATAACTATCAGGTTTATATACCCTCTTTTGCTTCTCTTTGCCATTCCAAGGGCTATCTACTGGGCATTCATCCTTCCTTTAGATGCTAGACCCAGCCCCTTGATTTTATGTTTGCCAAGCGTTTGATATCAGCCTCAGAATCTATTGAGTTGGACGTTTCCTTACCTTAAACACATTGCCATCCTAGTTTTATCCTTCTGGCTTTTGGTGGGAAACACTGGGTTCAGATTCTAAGTCAGAAACAAGGATGAGAACTCAACGCTAGTCAATTGATAAATCAGACCCCGCGAGACCAAGCTCTGTTTTCTGTGCAGACTGTGGGCACCAGAATGGGGTCCTGCAGTGTTCCTGTGAGGACGGCTATTCCTGGTTCCCTCCCTCATGCCTTGATCCCCAGAAATGCTACCTTCACACGGCCGGAGCCCTCCAGAGCTGTGACTGTCATCTCAACAACCTCACCCAGAGCCTCAGTTTCTGCGAGAGAGCAAGTAAGCGCATCAGGGTGCTGGGAGGAGAGCTCCAGGCCTGCACCCCGGCACCCAACAAGCCATGGAGAGGGAACCCTAGCTCTTCACCCATGTATTCCACTAGCAGAGCTAGTATTTGCAGGGTCATCAACAGGTGGTAACAGTATACCCCACTAGGCTTAACTGCACACAGTGAGAACATCCTAATTGCAGAAAATTCAGACATGCAAGTTGATATTTGAGCATCAGTTCAACCCTGAGGTTCATCTAGCTGAGCTCTGCAATTCTCTGATTTTATTGAGATTTAGGGAGATGCACTGAAATCCCAAGTAGGGGAGCTGCTTGAGTAAATGATTTTCTTTCCTGCCTTCTTTCGTTTCTTTTGCCAACATCAGCTTTCAGAAAAGGGAAGTCTAGAGGTGTGAGAGCAGGGAGGAGCACATAGTGGTTATATTGAAATGCATGTTGAAAACTGCCAACAGGTAGGTGTACTGAATGCATTACCAAACAAAACAAGAAATTAGAAGTCCGTTTTAGGAAACCAGTGGAAGCTGAGTGAGCTGTCGCCTTAGGTTTATGTTCAGTGGGTGATGAGGTGAGCCAAATGACATGGGCTTCAGGGCTTGAAGGTCTTTAAAAAGTTTCCTCAGAGATTACTCCAGTTATCTTGAAGCTTTGGATTTGGGCAGAGCTGAGCAAAGAGTGAAGGAAAAACTGAAATAGCCCAGATCTTCTGGACATTTCTCGCTCCCCTTCCCAGGACGATGCCAATTCACGAAGGCAATGCGTATTTATGAAACACCATCTTTATACCCGGATCAGAGGCAAATTCTGGGAGGACACAATGAAGCACTTCTCTCTATGTATGAATTAGAAGGCTAGTTGGGGAGGTTAGGCTACAATACAAGAAAGAAGATAATATATTTTCTTCAACGAATTTGAATGAAAGTCTACCGTTTGAAGGGTGGTCTGTGTCTATTCCATCTTGAAGAGAGACAACCATGGATGAGACAGGGATTACACTCACAAAGGTCTTCCCAAAGTGGAGCAGGGACATATAAATGTGAGAAATGCTCACAAATAGATATGTCTGTACAAGAGGTTGTAAAGGGGGTACGAACAAAGGACTGTAGGAATTTAGAAGAAGGAAAGAATCTTTGCAACTGGGGATCAAGGGACGGCTTGCACAGGAGGTACATTTCACTAGGTCCTTAATGAAGGATAAATGGTATTTATCCATATAAAAATGGGCAACAACTTGTCCCTGAACAAAAATGTACCAGCAATGGGTAAACAAGCATATGCTAGAGATAGCAAGTAGTGTTTTATTGTTTTGTTTTGTTTTTTAATTTTTAATGGGGACAGTATTTAAGTTCAATGCCTAGATGGGCATATATTTCAGGGTTAAGTGACTGCTTTTTTTTTTTTTTTTTTTAAACCACACATGGTGGCCACACGTTTACCTACTTACAAAGTTGTCTTGATCACCAGCACTTTCCTGTTACGTTACAAATTCACGGTTGAAAATCTAGTTTTATGTACACTTCCTATATTATTTTAGGTGAACATTCATTACAAAAAGAAATTGAAATACTGCTGTTAAATAGATGGGCTCCAAATGTACTTCTGTAATTTTATGCTGTCATAAATTCAAGCGAATAATTTTTATATCCATCAACCTCTTTTTATTTCCCGTAGAGGTTTGGGGCACTTTCAAAATCAATGAACGATTTACCAAAGACCTTTTGAATTCATCTTCTCCTTCATATTCCAAGTATACAACTGGAATTGAAATTCAAGTAAGCACTTTCTGCTTATTACATAAGAAATTGTTGGCTAAACATAAGTTCAAGTGTTTTCAATTCTGCGTGTTTATTTAATGCATATTCTTAATCATTCACATTCAATGAGTTATTACAGAACAGTTAATCACATAGCTCACAACTGACGTACATTGAACATTCTCTTTCTGGGAGAGTTTTAGTAATTGACTTCGTTCCATTTCTCTTGTGTTCACTTTTGCTCATTTATGTGAGTCATATCCTACCGAGTCTTCTTGATTGTTTTCTGTTTTTTTATTTGTCAAAAGAAAATTTTCATGATCTAGGCTCAATTGTCAGCATCTGGGATTTGTTCCGGAAGGAAGCTTCTCTTGTTAGAGGCTAAATAGAATTATTGAGAAAAATTCTGGACTATATAATGAAGTCATCCAAAAATTCGGTCAGTGCCTGTCTGCCTCGGATGATGGTTCAGATGTGATTTTCACTGAAGACATACACAGATACTTTCCAATAGATTCAGTTTCAATGCATATGGAAATTCATGTCGTATTTTTATGAGGGAGAAAACATACATTTCGGGGGTAAATTTGTGTTATCTGGCACCCAATCCCCCCTTATAACAAATTGGTTCTTCCATCTTTATTAGCAAACTAAAAAATAAATGGCGTGACTCGTGTGTGTGTGTGTGTGTGTGTGTGTGTGTGTGTACATTCTCAAGTGCCATTTGAACTATATTTGTATAATAGCAACTACCTCTTGTAGTATCTCTTTGCTCAGTGGTTCTGTTGGTTTATTTATTATCTCCATCAGTTTTTTGCTTAAATATCTTCTTCGAATGGGGGCAAAGATCAACATGTCACCCTTTTTTCTGTTTGTAAGCTTAAAGAAGCACTCAAAAGAATTCAAGATTTTGAGTCGGTTCATGTCACCCAATTTCGGTAAGTAACACAATGGCCTTAGAAGGACATCCTCAGAATTGTGCACCCATCCTGCAGAATTCCTAGTGCTAGGTTCCCAAATGACCTTGACAGAAAATAGGGCAGAACTGGTCTTTCTAGTATTCTTACTAAAACTAGACAAAAGTCTGTAATGCTTTTAAATGTCAGAAGAGGAAACTTAAATATTGAATGGCATTCTCCAAGCTATAGATTAGAGACTGCAACTGCAAACCCACAGTGGGAGAACTTGGGATGAAGCAGGAGATCGTGGTGTGCACGTATGGAACAGGATGAGGGGTGGAGATGAGGGTTATGGGTTGCAGAGGGATGGTTTTTCTCTGTCCTAAGCACAGGGAGATATGGTACAAAGCTGTATAACTGGGAGCCGTGGGAGCAGCCTACGGCGAACCATTATATTTTTCTGCAGGTATCATGTGTGCACCATAACTCATAACCCAGTAGGCATTGTCTACAGCAAATAAAGAGATATTTAGTAAATTATCTTTTTGTTTATGCTTTCATTCCAAAAGTTATATGGTTAGTTAGCCATGTGTACATTGATTACTAACTATTTATAATCTGCTGGATAGAGGAAGTGGCTTAGAGGTCAGAGAACTTGACTTCATATATATATATATATATATATATATATATGTTTTGTTTTTTTTTTCACAGTTAACTTAAAGAATAGCTATAGGAAATTTTCAACAGCATTTGTCATCAATATGCTGTCCTGGATATTATCCTTCCAGATATCCCATGTTCTTATATAAGGGCCCATGTGGATAATTTTCTTTAAAATTCAACACTAGGAAGGACACTGCTTCTTTTTTCTTTCTTTCTTTTTTTAATGTTTATTTATTTCTGAAGCAGAGAGGGACAGAGTGTGAGTGGGAGAGGGGCAGAGAAAGAGGGAGACACAGAATCTGAAGCAGGCTCCAGGCTCTGAGCTGTCGGCACAGAGCCTGATGCGGGGCTCAAACTCACAAACCGCGAGATCACGACCTGAGCTGAAGTTGGACGCTTAACTAAATGAGCCTCCCAGGTGCGCCACTTCTTTTTTCTTATACTAAAGTCTATACAATGAATCATATTTTCCTTCTGACTTTGCAGTCACTGAATGCATAGACAAACTTGAAACTTAATCAGTAATTTTTGTATTCAATATTCATATTTTTCTTTACCTTGGGCCTGGCTTTCCATTTATATTTCTTCAAAAAAAATTTTTTTTTCAATGTTTATTTTTGAGAGACAGAGAGACAGAGTGTGAGTCAGGGAGGGGTAGAGAGAGAGAGAGGGAGGCACAGAATACGTAGGCAGGCTCCAACCTCTGAGCTGTCACCACAGAGCCCGATGTGAGACTTGAACTCATGAACTGTGAGATCATGACCTGAGCTGAAACTGGACGCTTAACTGACTGAACCACCCAGGTGCCCCTCCATTTATATTTCCAATGTATATTCCATTCTAAATGTCTTATAAGCTATCTCCAATAATTTGTAGAAAAAAATCAAAGCTAAAGTAGGCATAAGTCTATAAAATACTATTATTTAAGTTTCACTCTTTATGTATATGATTTAAAGTAAGTCTTAATTTCTTAGTGTCTCAATTTACTTCTCTGTTAAACAGTACTGTTAACACATGTGGAATCTGATTTAGCTTCATTAAATCAAATGAAATAATAGGCAGGAAAATATTTTGTAAACAATGTTTTCTTGATAGAAGAACCATATTGATGCAAAGACATTGTGATTCTCACTACCTAAAAGAATATTTGGATTTATTCATACATTGTGAGTGGTAGTTCGGTGTAGTGATTAAGAATTTGATATTTGGAGTATCAGTTAATAACTAATAATTGCTTGACCCAACTTCTCTTTAGGATTCCAGCTCCCTTATCTACATAATGGGGCTAATACAATGTGTACCTCATGGAATTATTGCAGGATTAACTTAATATATGTGATCTCACTTGTTTTCATGACTTCGAACACCATGTGTATGCTGGTGGCTTCTTCTAAATTTATTACTTGAGCTTGGCTCTTCTCATAAAGTCCAAACCCAAATATCCAATTGCCTGTTAGCATCTCCACTTGATGTTCTAGCAGGCACGTCACATATAATGTGTCCAAAACAGGGGTCCTCCAACTTTTCTTCTCAGAACCTTTAACCTACTTCTCCTGCTATCATGCCCATCTCAGTTACAGCGGTGCTAGTCTTCCAGTTGCAGAGACCCAAACTTGGAGTCATCCTTTGTAATCATTTTTTACCGAGATATAATTATGTACAGTGATACGCTCAAACCTCATGTGTGAGGTTGAATAAGCTTTGACAAATGCTTGCATCAGCCACCTTTTAATAAGACAGAACATTTTCATCACCCCGAAAGTTCCCTTGTGCCTCTTTCTAGCCAATTCGATGCCCCACCTGCCACTAGAAATAACCACTGCTCATTTTTCTATCATCATAGGCTAGTTTTGTCTATTCTAGAACTTCATACAAATGGAATCACCCAATGTGTAATTGTTTTGTGTGTCTGACTTCTTTCCCTCAGCATAATGTCTTCGAGGGTCATTCTTGTTTTTCTGAGTGTCAGGGCCTGCCTCCTTTCTATTGCCAAGTGTTATTCCATTGTATGAATGCACCGCAATTTGTTTTTTCTATCCCTTGGAGTCATTCTTGACCGGTTCTTTTCTCCATTCCCAGCATCCTTAGCAATTCCAGTGGCTCAGTCTTCAAGTACAACCTGGCCATTTCTCTCCACATACACCGCACCCAAGTTCAAGCCACCATCATCTCTTTCCTAATGGGTCCTCCTGTTTCCCCGCTTCCCTCTCTTCAGTCCATTCTATGCAGCAGCCAGAGTGATGCTCTTCAGCAATAAACCTGAGCATACCACTGACTTTTACTAAAGAATAAAACCTTTTAATAAAAAATAAAATTCAAACTCTAAGGCCCTATTCAATCTGGCTCTTGACTGCTTATCTAATATCATCTTCCACCATTTCTCTCCTGCTCATTGAAAACTTAGTTATGCTAGAATTAGTTAATTAGGTAATTAATTAATTTTTGTCCTCTAACTTATACTGATTTTGTTGAACCCAATGTATTCTCCCTGGATAATTGAAGCCTACGTTGAAGAATTTGCACATTGAGAAGCAACTTCGGTTCTTGACCTGGCAGCTAGACTTTATTTTTTTTTTGATTGTTTTTAATGTTTATTTATTTTTGAGAGAGAGAGAGAGAGAGAGAGCAAGCGGGGGAAGAGCAGAGAGAGAGGTAGACACAGAATCTGAAACAGGCTCCAGGCTCTGAGCTGTCAGCACAAAGCCTGACTCAGGGCTCGACCCTGGGACCAGTGAGATCATGACCTGAGCGACCCAGGCACCCCTGGAAGCTAGTCTTTCAATGTATCCCACTCATAGACATTTTCCTGCATGCGGGCCTTCACACCTGCTGACACGCTACATCGATGTTCTTTGCAATACTAGCTTTTCTTCTCATCATTTGGGCCTCAGCTTCAGAGACTCTCTGCACAGAAAAGCCTTTTCTACCCAGCCTTATTTAAAGTGAGCCTCATCTCTACCTGCTATTCTTATTTTTTAAAGCAATTTTATTTTATGTTATTTTATTTTATTTTATTTTATTTTATTCTGGAAAGAGAGAGAACACACGAGCAGGGGAGAGGGGCAGAGGGAGAGAGAGCATCTCAAGCAGGCTCCATACTCAGCACGAAGCCAGCTTCAGGGCTTGATCCCATGACCCGGGGATCATGACCTGAGCTGAAATCAAGAGTCAGACCCTCAGTCAGCTGAGCACCCAGGTGCCCCTCCACCTGCTATTCTTATCATTGCACCTGTCTCTCATAACACTTAACTAAATGTATATATTATATATATATATATGTATATTTTTATGTTATATAAATTATGTATAATTGTTTATGTATGCTGGTCACTTGTTCCCTATTTGCCTTGTCTTCTCCACTAGAATGTAAGCTTCATGAAGGCAGGGACCAAATCTGTTTGATGTGTTCCTGTGGACCCAATGCCGTGCATACACACAGCAGGCCCCGCGTGACTGAATGAATCTCATTTTTCTTTCCACATAGTCATTATAGGGATGGAAGCATCATTGCTGGGTTTGAAGTTGTGGGTTCCAGCAGCACATATGAGCTGCTGTCAGCCATCGAACAGGTGGCTGAGAAGGTGAAGGCAGGCCTTCGCAAGCTGTTCCCACTAGAAGACGGCTCTTTCAGAGTATTTGGAAAAGGTACTACCCAATTCCCTTCCCTGGCTCAGGTTACGGGAGTCCCTTAATTAGTCGCTTACTTGTGTCTTCGGGGAGTAGACTGGAAATGTTTCTGATACAGGATTGTTCTAAGACTGACTTTCCATAGACACAGTCAGCCTTTCCCCCGTCACCATGATGAAACTCAGCTTCAGTGGACGATTTCGGTGCGATCTGGTCTCCAGTTCCCAGGGCAGACACTGTGGAAGATGGGCTTTTCAGCAGGCTGTGGTGGAAACGACTGAAACTCGTGACTGGTCACAATGTGAGAAGCTTTCAAAGGAACACACGTGCCACCCTACCACGGCAACTGCTCCTCTTTCAACCGTATCATTACTACTTTGTTCCCTCGCTCCTGGAAGAGTTTCTGATTTTCTGACACTTCCTTGCAGAGTGAAACTCTTTCCTGAGAGTGATTGCACCCTGTCTTATTTCCACCTGCGGCTTACTAGCTGATAGCCCATCAAAAGCAAGAGTGCTGGCACAGATCAGACACCAGCCAGCCTTGGGGAAGGCGCCAGAAAGGACAAAAGGGTACTGACAAGGCTGAAGCTGGGCATCAAGGACAGATTTCTACTCCTAAATTTTGCCTGGGTTTTGTCTCTGAAAATATGACTTCTAAAGCACTGCCGTATGGTTTATACGGCACGCCGGGATATTTAGACACTTTTCCTCTCTGTTTCCATTTTTTTCCCAGCCCAGTGTAACAGCATTGTCTTTGGATTTGGGTCCGGGAATGACGAGTACACTCTTCCCTGTAGCAGTGGCTACGCTGGAAACATTACAGCCAGGTGCCAGCCCTCTGGGTGGCAGGTCCTCAGGGAGACATGTGTACACTCTCAGCTGGACGAACTGAAGAAGGTGAAGCGTGTCTGTCTCGTGTTTTGAATTTCACGGTGGGCATCCCCCAGTGAACGTGGGCTAGGCAGTAGATAATATATCAATTTGTCTCGGTGGTTAGTGCACAGAGGTCGAGGGTGTTATCAGAGCCTGGCAACCCCAGGGAGTGTGGGCATGGGTAGCAGAGTCCAGGTGGAAGCCGAGAGAGTCAGAACAAGTCAGAGTTGATGTTTCTAGTGGGGAGGGTGCTACAGACGAATGAGTCAATGCTGAAGAATTCTAAGATAGCAAAACAGCAACTAAGCTGGCCTTAGAAGCCCAGAAAGCCGGGGGATCAAAGATCTAAGTGAAGGTGTGAGTCAGAAGCTGTAAACTCAGAACAAGTGAGAGGATCACACATCAGAAACCTGGGCAGGGAGTGGGTCAGCCAGGGGTGAACCATATACGATGACAGAGCTGCAATGGATCTCAAGGGCCATCTGGCTTATCAACCCGTTTTTGTTGATCAGGAATTGAAAGACTAAGAGGCTAATGGTCCCTCTGGTAGCAATAGCACTGAACTAAAAACATGATCACTTGATATCCAGTCCTGGACTATGACCTCCACATGATGTTTCCTTAGAAAGCTTCAGGTCCTTAAGGCAAGGTGGATAGAAAGATGGAAGCAAATGGCGAGGGATTAGAACTCAAGAAAAAGAAAGAAGGGACTCTGAGATCAGTTCACAGACACTATTTTGCAAATCGATGTCCATATTGAGCAGAACTTATCTCCCAGCCAGAGACCCTGCTATTGTAGATGAAACTCAGAATGATCTTTCTCAGAAGACTATAGAAAGTTTACTGCTTCCTTTCTGAGTTTTCTCATCTGTAAACTGGGGAGGGAGATTGGACCAGATGGCTTCTGGAGTCTATCCTTGTTCTTGCCTTCTCTACATCGGTTCCAGACAGGGACCATAGCTGGGACTAGTCCCCTCCAAGTGTGAGGGCAGGCAGATCCCAGGTGCTCTGAGTAGAGAACAGCACTGTCAGTTGAGGAGAGCAAAAAGGAAAACAGATGGGATCTGATTCCTGGGTTGACTTTGAACGGAAAGGAATATCCCTTCTTGGCTGCCTTTCAAGCTAGCTCAGTGTAGCGAAGGCAGAGGGGAGCCTGAAGGAAGAAGCAAAACTCTTAATCCAATGACAAAGTGTAGTCCTATCTCCACATATGTCCTTTTGTCTTCTCATCCCACAAGGATTTCTTGGCATCGTATGGTGGATATAACATAGGACTTAGTGCCAGTAGAGCCTACCTTTCCACTTCCCGCTGTGTAGTTTGGAAAGTCACCAAATCTCACTGAATATCAGTTTCTGTATAATCAGGGTAAAAATGTATATGAAACACAAGCATTTTGTTGTTCTCTAGAACTTAACCATTTTTATTCCTAGAATTTCAGTGTGATCGCAGGCAATGCCACTGAGGCAGCTGTGTCATCCTTGGTGAGAAATCTTTCAGTCGTCATTCGGCAAAACCCATCAACTACAGCTGGCAATCTGGCTTCAGTGGTGTCCATTCTGGACAACGTCTTGTCTCTGTCACTGTCAAGTCATTTCAAGGTGTCCAATTCAACCATGGAGGTATGGTCTGCCTGTGCTAGAAGAACTCACTGTATTTTTTTTTTTTTTAAGTTTATTTATTTATCCCGAGAGGTTGGGGAAGGGTAGAGAGAGAGAGAGAGAGGGAAAGAAAGAATCTCTGATGTGGGGCATGGTCTCCTTAACTGTGAGATCATGACCTGAGCCTAAACCAAGAATGGGACACTTAACTGACGAGTCACCTAGGCATCCTAAGAATTCACCTTAGGTGTGCTCCGTCTCTTAGGAAGAATGATAAAAGCCTGAGTTGAAGACGCACCACTGAAAAAGACCAAAGAGGGTGGATTCTTGATTCTGGCTCAGGTCACAATCTCTCAGGCCCCACATCAGGCTCTGTGCTGACGGTGTGGAGCCTGCTTGAAATTTCCTCGCTCCTCTCTCTCTGCCCTTTCCCCACTCGTGTTCTCTCTCTCTCTCCCTCTCTGTCTCTCTCAAAATAAGCTTTGGGAAAAAAAGACTGAAGAGTCATGTAACAGTCTTTGTATGAGCTTTACTGCTTCCTCCATAGTGTACAATGAAGTCACAGGATTGATTATGTGAGTTCAAAGAGGGGCTGCCTCTAGGCAGGCTTAGAGGAAGGAATGAGCTTCTCCACTGTGTGGCATAGGTGCCAACTTTCTCCTGTCTCTGCAGTTATATTTCCTGTGGCTAAAAGCTCTAATTTTAGTAGTATATATTTTAAGAACTCCCTCATTTTGACCGGGGAATTCAAGGTTTAGTTTGGATATTTAAATTTTTTTTTTTAACGTTTATTTATTTTTGAGACAGAGAGAGACAGAGCATGAACGGGGGAGGGACAGAGAGAGAGGGAGACACAGAATCAGAAGCAGGCTCCAGGCTCTGAGCCATCAGCCCAGAGCCCGACGCGGGCTCGAACTCACGGACCGCGAGATCGTGACCTGAGCTGAAGTCGGACGCTTAACCGACTGAGCCACCCAGGCGCCCCTAGTTTGGATATTTAAAAATTAGTTTAGGGGCACCTGGGAGGCTCAGTCGGTTAAGTGTCTGACCCTTGATTTGGCTCAGGTCATGATCTCATGGTTGTGAGATCGAGCCCCATATCAAGCACTAGGCTGGGCATGGAACCTGCTTAGGTTCTCTCTCTCTTCCTCTCCTTCTGCCCCTCCCCTTCGAGCGTGCACATGCTCTCTGTCTCAAAAACAAACAAACAAACAAACAAACAAATAAAAAATAGCTTAAAATTTATGCAAGTAAAACTTGCTTACTAAGAAATGCAAATAGGCAAAAAATAATAATAAAGATATGTAATCTGGTCACCCTAGAATAGCCATTGCTTACATTTCAGGTATCACCTCAGTGCCTAGAAAATGACAAAATGACAAGTAGCACATAGAAGGTACTCAATAAATATTTCTTAACTGAATGTCCTTCCAACCATTTTGGATACATGCATTGTGTATGTTAAAGTACATAATATTTTACACAACTGGATTATAGAATGGATATGTCAGAGATGACATTAAATATAAATAGGCTAAACTCCCTGAATCAAAGGAAAGATGCTCAAAAAAATTTTTTTTAAAGCCTGGCTTTGTGCTGTTTACTAGAAGCCAGCTAAAACAAAACGACACAAAAAATTTAAAAATAAAATGAAGAGCACAGAGCAGGCAAACAGAAACCAAAAGAAGGCAGAGGTTCCAAGGGGCAGTACAAGAAGCATGCTATGGGACTCAGGGCAAGAAGCCACAGAGGGCTCATTTAGGGTGAGACTCAGTCAGAGTGACAACGCCTGGGGCGTTGACAATGCCTGGGAACCTGAGCCATAAGCCAGAGACACGGTCCACCTTTCAAGGGCTTGTTAGGAAAAGGAATCTCTTAAACTAAGACTGACACTTAAAACCCACAACAATTCCATGCTTCTTGGTTGCTTGTCCAGTTTTTAAGGATTTTTACTTTATATTCTCTTCTATTAATGGTCATAAACACACATGGATTAAAACTTGAACGTCCATGACATGAATTTAGAACTTCTGATGTTAGCAAAAGAAACATAATGTTGGAGAGCAGTTCAAAATAACATCTTACTCCTTGAGCCTCAGCTGAACTATTAATAAGGCAGCCATGTTGGTCATCTCTGAGGACAGAAATGGGCCCTGATGCAACCCACATCACAGGATTCTTTGTCAGCCATGCTGGATCCCCAGTGTGAATGCCCCCGGGAGATCACTCTGAGACTTCTATGATTCTGCTGACCCAAGTTTCTTAACCCAAAGCTTCCACCGTGCAGAGCAACTAAGCTGATTATTGCTGATGAATTTGAATGTGGTCCTCAACCGAGTCAACTCTCTGGGCATTTGTACTATACTTTTTGAAAAAAAAAAAATTTTTTTTTTTTGCATTTATTTATTTTTGAGAGACAGAAAGAGGCAGAGCACGAGTGGGGGAGGGGCAGAGAGAGAAGGTGACACAGAATCCGAAGCAGGCTCTGGGCTCTGAGCTGACAGCACAGAGCCCGATGCGGGGCTCGGACTCACAAACCGTGAGATCATGACCTGAGCCGAAGTCGGACGTTCAACCGACTGAGCCACCCAGGCGCCCCTGCTATTGTAGTATACTTAATATTCTAATGACTCTCTGCTCTTAGTCCTCTGAACTGCTTATTCAAAATGCAAACCGACTTTCATCCTTGTATTTCAGGATGTCATCAGTATTGCTGACCACATCCTTAATTCAGCATCAGTAACCAACTGGACGTTGTTACTGCGGGAAGAACAGCATGCCAGCTCACGATTACTGGAGACACTGGAAAACATCAGCAGCCTCGTACCTTCGACAGCTCTGCCCCTGAGTTTCTCTCGGGAATTCATTCACTGGAGAGGGATTCCAGGGTCCCAAAGCCAACTTGAGATGGGTTACAGCTATGAGGCTAAAATATTCCCCCCAAATACTTCCATTCCCATCAGAGGCCATGTGTTAATTGGGTCAGACCAATTCCAGTGGTCCTTTCCAGAAACTATTATCAGCATGGCCTCATTGACCCTGGGGAATATTCTATCCATCGCCAAAAATGGAAATGCTCAGGTCAATGGGCCAGTGATATCCACGGTTATCCAAAACTATTCCATAAATGAAATTTTCCTGGTTTTTCCCAAGACAGAGTCAAATCTGAGCCAGCCTCACTGTGTGTTTTGGGATTTCAGGCATTTGCAATGGAACAATGCGGGCTGCCACCTAGTGAATGAAACTCCAGACACGGTGACGTGCCAATGTACTCACCTGACCTCCTTCTCCATACTGATGTCACCCTTTGTCCCCCCTGCCATCATCCCCTTTGTGAAATGGATCACTTTTGTGGGACTGGGCATCTCCATCGGAAGTCTCACCTTATGCCTAATCTTCGAAGCTCTATTTTGGAAGCAGGTCAAGAAAAACCAAACTTCCTACACGCGCCATATTTGCATGGTGAACATAGCCTTGTGCCTCCTGATTGCTGATGTTTGGTTTATCGTTGCTGCCACTGCAGACTCCACAGTAAGCTTTTCTGGAGTCTGCATAGCTGCAGTGTTTTTTATGCACTTTTTCTACCTCTCCTTGTTCTTTTGGATGCTCATGCTTGGCATCCTGCTAGCTTATCGGATCCTCTTTGTGTTCCATCACATGGGCCTGCATTTGATGATGGCTTTCGGGTTCTGCCTGGGCTATGGGTGCCCTCTCATCATATCTGTCATCACCATTGCCGTCACGCAACCTGGCAATGGCTACGAAAGGAAAGACGTGTGTTGGCTTAATTGGTCTGATAAGAGCAAACCCCTCTTGGCCTTTGCTGTTCCTGCACTGACTATTGTGGCTGTGAATTTGGTTGTGGTGCTATTAGTTCTCACAAAGCTCTGGAGGCCCACTGTTGGAGAAAGGCCGAGTCAGGACAACAAGGCCACTATTGTCCGCATGGGGAAGAGCCTCCTCATCCTGACCCCTCTGCTGGGCCTCACCTGGGGCTTTGGCATAGGAACAATAGTGGACAACCGGAATCTGGCTTGGCATGTTATTTTTGCATTACTCAATGCATTCCAGGTAAGAACAATAAGAATAACTTCTTATATCATCAGGTGATGGGAATGATTATAGAGAACTGAGGTTGGTAATACCACTCTGGAGGTTATCTCCTCTCCCGGCCCCACCAGGTCTGTAAACCAACACTGCCTGGCAACAGTGAATAGAAAACAAACAAACAAAAGGATCCATATTTTCCAAGAGTTATTCTTATACTGAAGCAGAATATTAGACTTCTTCAGTAATCCATCCCAGGATTTTAATTTTTGAGAGAAAGACAGAGCGTGAGTGGCAGAGGAGCAGAGAGAGAGAGAGAGAGAGACAGAATCTGAAGCAGGTTCCAGGCTCTGAGCCGTCAGCACAGAGCCCGATGCGGGGCTCGAACTCGTGAACCATGAGATCACAACCCGAGCCGAAGTCGGACGCAACCGACTGAAGTCACCCAGGCACCCCTCCATCCCAGGATTTGAAATCTGTTTGAGTTCATATAGCTAACGTTAATCCCTCTTGCTGCTGACTCAGTCCCCTTTCTCTTGGGCAGACCTCTCTGCAAAAGCACACAGGGAAAGGGAAAGAAATCAAGAGTGATTGTTGACTCTGCATGGTGCAAAGGAAGTCTCTAGAGCATGACAGAGCAGGAGCTGGCAAACTGTGGCCAGCTCTGTTTTTGTAAATAAAGTTTTATTGGAAGACAGCCACAACAGTTTTTTTAGATACGGTCTGCGACTGCTTTCTTTACACTGGCAAAACTGAGCAGTTGTGATCGTATGACCTGCAAAGCCTAAAACATGTCCTCTCTGGCTCTTTCCAGAAAAAGTTGGCCTACCCCTGCTGCAAAGCATGGGTTTTACATTCCACAACCAGAGAGTGGTCAGAGAGGAGGTAGACAAAGTAATCTTTAGGATTTGATGAGTCTGGAAGAGAGCCTTTAATCCTGGTTTGACGAAAATTTGCTGGTCCCCTCTGGACAATGATTCGGGAAGGTGGTGGTTAAACATTTGAGCTCTGTACTTGAATAGGTCTCAGCTCAAATATGTCACGTTATCAACTGTGACCACTAAAAAAAAATTATTTAATCTCTCTTTCAATTCTTTCATCTGTTAAACAGGGATAATATCATTACCTGTATCATAAAGTAGATATGAAGATGAAATGGCATAAGTTAGCTCTTAGCACAGTGCCTGGCACATAGCAGACGCTAATAACGTCTTCTAAAAGCAAGTGGTTTTCCACCTATGTTAGCATACTGGTGAATGTTTTCAGTGGTAGGACAGAGGGCAAACCTCGAAAGCACGGACCTAATGGTGACGGGCTTAGGGAGCTTCTGTTGAGGGCAGACCCGTGGTGATATGCTGTGCGAACAGGCACCAGTTGAGGGTGCTCTGACAGGGAAGAGGATTCCAAGGTACAAGAAAGCCTCTTCCAGGGGTTCCCCAAGGGTGGACCTGATGGAAAGGGTGCAGCTAAAGGTCCTCCGTTTGATCTTAGGGTTGGACCTCAATGCCCACTGCTGTCATAAATGTTTAGTCAATGTTTATTTAATGCCTATTCTAAAGAAAGACTAAGATATAGAGGCAGATGGAAGTGATTTGTATTGGGTGTAGGATGACACAAAGGGGAAAATAAATCTCAGCATGTATTTATTTATTTATTTATTATTATTACTTTTTTTAACGTTTATTTATTTTTGGGACAGAGAGAGACAGAGCATGAACGGGGGAGGGGCAGAGAGAGAGGGAGACACAGAATCGGAAGCAGGCTCCAGGCTCTGAGCCATCAGCCCAGAGCCCGACGCGGGGCTCTAACTCACGAACCGTGAGATCGTGACCTGAGCCGAAGTCGGTGCTCAACTGACTGAGCCACCCAGGCGCCCCTCAGCATGCATTTAAAACTTTATTCACTCACTTCTTTATACATTCGACACAAACATTTTTGAGTGCTTGTGTTATGCCAGGCATTGGGGAGTGACCCAGGGTCCTTGCCTTCAAGGAGCCCACTGTCTAGTAGGAAGACAGACAAGAAAACAACTTCCATGTTGGGTGATAGAATAGTAGTGCATATCAGTGCTTCATTTTTCTGGAAAAGATAAGACCATGCACGTGATCTATTCTTTTTTTTTTTTTTTAGGGTTTTTTCATCTTATGTTTTGGAATGCTCTGGGATAGTAAGGTATGTGTGTTCATTTCTCTCTTTATCTCTTTCTTCTTCTAATCCAGGCATCCAACCCAATAAGATTTCTGGGCTCTTATTCACAATAGAGATGAGACCCTGGGTACTTTTGTAATCAAATTTTATAATTTTATAAAAGGCAGACTCAGGAAGACTCAGTGGAAATACTCACCTCTGAAAATAAAACTATATAGAACTAATCACAACATATAATGTGAACATTGTAGACAAAAAAGGGAAATTGTTTTTACTTTTCATTTTGCCACTTTTATCCACCGTTTGGCAGTCATTGAAGAGCGAAAGTACTTTCAGGAAGGTTGAATTTTCTGTTTCTCCTCGATTAAATGTATGCATTTACTTAGAACATGCTGGAAGGAGTATCTCCTCCCATATTTCTAGAGTTTTATATGGTAAATATTAAATAGCCTTTAACATTAAATAAAATCTCTAATGAAGGACAACCAATGTGAGCAAAAGATTATAGAAAAAATTTTATATCAACTTGTTTCATTATTTTGCCCAAGCTTTGAGCAAGTCTGTTGAGAGACGTAAAGACAGTAAGCTAAGCGATATGGACTTTGTTTTAATAAGAAGATAAGAATATTTTATAATTAGCACAATTTTAGCACATATCCAAAATCCCTGTTTACAGAGAAGCAATTTGCTGTTCTTGAGGAGACTAAATAATTCTCTTAATGGCATCATTCACATGGTCAGGAAAGTCTTTACTTCAAAGATAAATTTCAGCTTAGCAATTATTATAAATTACTATTTGCCTAGGATCTGAATTATGACAGCTTTTGGTACTGTTGTTCTTTGTTGAATCTTAGATTTGTTTATAGGTAAAGCAAACAAATATAACAAATCCTTTCATCAGATAGCCATGGTTAAGGTCTATTAAGTGCTTCCAGGAAATACCTCTAGTAAACAACAATTCCAATCTGTAGTTTTGTTCTGGATTTGTCTTTTATGATTGAATATGTGCCTGTCTTCAATATTTCTTTGTTGCCTTATAGCTGCGACAATTGCTGTTCAACAAATTGTCTCCTTTAAGCTCTCAGAAGCAAGCATCAAAGGTAATCATCTGCTGCCATGAGTCCAATGCCTGAAGTTCCGGTTTCATACTTTTCTCTGTGTGCAGTTTTATAGCAAGCCCACTTTTGCATAACCCCTTGAGTTTCCGGCACCATTATATTTCTGTTATCTGGCATGGTTCCTAGCACAGCGTCAATACTCATAAAGTTGAGTGAGTGAGACAATGAATGAGTGAATGAATGAATGAGTGTATAAATGAATGAATGAGAAGGCAGGGAAAGTTACAAAGATGTTCAAGCACTGAGGTCTGTGGGAGTTCTTGTGGGCAACTGCCTTAGAGCAATCATTTGCTTTAGTCTGACTTGTCTGCCAATATCTAGAGTCAGTGAGACCCTTTTCTCTGAATGACTTTCTGGACCTCCTGTAGACCATTTTGCTTTCATAAAAGTAAACGGTGAAGTCCTTGATTAACTTCTAATATGTGAAATGTCCTCTCTGAGTTTTCCCTCTTAAGTGGGTATAACTGTCCCTTGCAACTGTAGCTGTTAAATCTACAAACTGAGACATTTGTATGGCAACAGAGGATTCCTGTTTCATTCTTTGCCATTATAGTGCAATCCATTTAAGGAGAATATAGTAGGAACAAACGCCTTTGTGTTCATATTTTGCATTTTTGAAGTCAATTTAGTCTTTTGCTTTTCAGCAAAACACTGAAGGCCTTTCAGAACGAGCTCTAAAGCAGAGATTTTTGTGTTTGATAAAAGTCAACTGACTTAAGTCGATGTAAACCTACATGGTGTTTAGAGATTTTTATAAGGGACAAGATAATCTTTTGAAATAATAATAGTAAAAAAAAAAAAAAAAAGCCCAACTGTGAAGAAATTAACCTTTGACCTTAAAATTTTTCCCTGGCTCTGCATTTCCTAGTACCGGGAATTGCTGTGAGTTAGGGATCGGTGGCCCGTGAGAGCATACCTGCCCTGTATTTCTGACTCAGTAACCAATTGGCTGAATGATTTTAGGAAAGTCACATGGTACCTTTTGGTTTTAATTTTTGTTTCAACTGTTAATATTAACTGTTGGGCTGGTCACTCAAAGCAGAAGTTCTGATTTTCTGTGATTTTGAGTTTATGTCTTGAAGAACCAAACTCTTCAACCAGGAAAAGTGAAACTAAGAAATCACTCACTATTCTTCAGAAAAGGAGGGAGCTACAGCATATGTGACTGCATTATAGAAAAACCTAAAGTTAACAAGGTAACACAGGACACCCCCCACCCCACCAAGCAAGAAGTCAGAATTTTTCTCATTTGAAAACCAAAGAGAGAAAAACACCCCAACATAAATTATAACAAAAACAAAAGTAAGGATGCCTGACAGTGTTTTTTCTCCCTGTTTCTAATGTAGAGTGTTGACACTGGTCAGCAGGCAGCTGTGGTCACTGAGGCATCTTGTGGATTTGTACTCCTTTTCCAATGTCATTTTTAAATCAGATGACAAAAGTGGGATTTTGTTTTCGGGTTAGGTGGCTCACTTGCTTTAAAATAAATGTATATTTGGCAGAATAGAAGATGGGTGTTCGTAATTTCCCAAGGCTCATGGAGACCCATGGTGTCCCTTTTAATTTCATCACAAATTACCACCATTTCCTCACTTAGACATTATGTAAATTGATGACATTGATCATTGGGGTCATGGGGTTCAGGAGTGTGGCTAGATGAATACCAATTTTGTCCTTACCAGAGAGTCACTCCCCTTGTGTCAGCAACTGAGCAGTGGGCATGGGCCAGGTATTAGGTATCCCCTCCCTCTAAAATGTTCTTGCAAAGGGAGAAGCCACCACTTGCTATGGGTGAGAAAGCACTGTCCCCTCCAGCTGTGACATGCATCGTTTTTACCCTCATCTATTGGCTGTTGCTAAAGTCAATGATATTCAGCTACAGGAAGACTGATATGTATGTTGCAAATAGTTGCAATATGCCTGGAGGAGAAGAGTGGATCAAGAGGGATGAGGAAGAGGTATTGTGTTACAAGTTAAGCTGAAGCCACATTTCAATGCTGAGGAAGTTTGAATGTAAAACAGGAACCCAGATGACCCCGGGTGAGGAATGAGAAGGGGAGGAAAAGATACCTCTATGGGAATGTTCCTGCAAGAAACTCGTCATGAGAGAAAAGAGAGTGAGGGTGGAAAGCAGACGCAGACTCAGGACAGCAGTGATGGTAGAGCTGAGTCACAAGGACGTGAGCAAGTCCATATGCTGGGAGGGATGAGCCAGCAAAGATAGTCTGAAGACAAACGGGGGTTGGGAAGGATGACTGAAGGAAGAAGATTCTTGGGAAGGCACATGGAATGGCTCGACTTAAGACAGAGGGGTCAGACTCTTCCCTGGACACAGGAAGCATCAGTTTGATGCAGATAGAGCAACGTGTGCAGATTGGGTCAGGGGGTGAGAGAATTCAGACCGGGATACTTTTTTGTTTTGTTTTGTTTTTACAGTAGGAGAAAAGGCTATCCAATAAGAGATGGAAAAATGGATGGCAAAATAGGGGTGTTAAAAGGGCAGTGAAATTTGGGTTGTTGGCTGAAAGGAATGAAAGTAGTCCACAGTGTTCTCCACAAGGACCATCCCTCAAGCCGCCATGACACTGCGTGGACCCATGGTGCAGTTTCTCTCGAATCCTTGCTGAGGGCTCAGGGACCCTTCTTGGCCCTTCCATCGTCTCTAGCCATGTTCTCTGCAACTCTTCACCAAGAGGCAGACACTGGTGGCCCCTACAGAATTTCCCTCCAGAGAGAAGTTATTTAATTGTTTATGGTTCCAATGATTCAGGTCCTTTTATTTGACCAAGAGCTTAACCCCATATATTCACATGTCTGAAGAGGCTGCTTTATCCCAGACCATGTAGAATCCCTGAGTGTGTTGAAATCTAAGCAATCTAAGATTCTTCTCTCTCTATGGGGCAGGATGCAGTTTTAAAAGCAATGATAATGACCGTAGAATTTTTCTTTAGTATATGTTTACTAAGTCCTGAATCTAGAAAATCAATTATTTTGCTTTGGAAGTTTCAGACATTTCTCATTCCTCTCTCTATGATAATCTTTTTCCAGAGCTCAATGTGGGGTAGCAACTTCTATATTTCCATGAAAATCAGGAGCTATCACTGGGTTGCCCACTGCATATAACAAGAACCTTTTTTCTTCCATCTTGATTTAGCTTCCTCATGATATGGACAGTGATAGAAAATGGATCTTATTCTTTCTAATTATTCCTGGTGCCTAACATAGTGTCTAGCATACAGTGGTACTCAATAGGAGATGTTAAATTGATGAATAAATCAACTGCTGAGTGGAAAAGGATACAGTGTATCTTAACACATTTACCTTTCCCCATAAGAACATATTCTTCATTTTAAAAATTTGATTTCAGTGAGATAATTCAGTTTTCAAATTTTTGAACTCTATTTAGCCTCTGCAGCAGTTGCTAAAGGATTATTCACAAAGGGATTTGAATGCTAAGATGAGTGAGAATAAGGCAAAGTTTTATTTGAGACCATTTTTATAGAACTATTGTTTTTCCCCCCTGGGATTTCTTTTCTAGTGATACATGTGTGAACCAAAGAAATGTAAGCATAGACATGAAAAAAGATAATGCCTTATTTATTTCATTTATTTATTTTAATGTTATTTTTGAGAGAGAGAGAGTATGAGCAGGAGAGGTGCCAAGAGACAGAGGGAGACACAGAATCTGAAGCAGGTTCCAGGCCCTGAGCTGTCAGCACAGAGCCCAACATGGGGACCCACGAGCTGTGAGATCATGACCTGAGCTGAAGTTGGACACTTAACCGACTGAGCCACCCAGGCACCCCAATAATGCCCTCTTTAAAACTTCTTTCTGGTTTGGGGCGCCTGGGTGGCTCAGTCGGTTGAGCGACCAACTTCGGCTCAGGTCATGATCTCACAGCTCGTGAGTTCGAGCCCCACGTCGGGCTCTGTGCTGACAGCTCAGAGCCTGGAGCCTGCTTCGGATTCTGTGTCTCCCTCTCTCTCTGCCCCTAACCCACTCGCATTCTGTCTCTTTCAAAAACAAACATTAAAAAAAATTAAACAAAAAAAAAACCCCCTTCTTTCTGGTTTGTTGTTAGAAGTTGTGAGAATATACAGGAACACAAGATTCACTTAGAAATAAGTCCTTAGGCATTTTAAAAAGATTAAAGCAGGAGAAAGCGTAAGAAAGGAGTACTCTAATAAAACAGAATAGTGCACCATGTAAATGGAGTAAAGGTTCACTAATGACATTAAGATGTCGGAAATGCAGAGCATCACTAAACGAATAGAATTAATTTCCGAATGACTTGTTTTTCTTTTATGCAGCAGAACTCAACAGATGTATCTGCCAAACCCAAATTCCCAAAGCCTTTCAACCCACTGCAACACAAAGGTGAGTTAACAATAAGCCAAAGGTTAATAAAAAATAGAAGAAAGAGTATGAATATATCACATGAGGAAAATTGAAGGGGTACTTTTTTTTAAATTTTTTTATTTTATTTTTTTAACGTTTATTTATTTTTGAGACAGAGAGAGACAGAGCATGAACAGGGGAGGGTCAGAGAGAGAGGGAGACACAGAATCTGAAACAGGCTCCAGGCTCTGAGCAGTCAGCCCAGAGCCCGACGCGGGGCTCGAACTCACGGACCGTGAGATCGTGACCTGAGCCGAAGTCGGACGCTTAACCGACTGAGCCACCCAGGCGCCCCTGAAGGGGTACTTTTAAAAACCTCAGGTGGGAAGTATAGGAATATGAGCTGCTCATATGTCTGAAGTTCATCTGGATGGTGCTCAGGGCTGACCGAACATTGTTAGGGATTTGAGGGTCATGGAGACCCATGGTGTCCCTTTTAATCTCATCACAAATTACCACCATTTCCTCACTTAGACATTATATAAATTGATGACATTGATCACTGGGGTCATGGGGTGCAGGAGTGTGGTTAGATGAACACCAATTTTGTCCTTACCGGAGAGTCACTCCCCTTGTGTCAGCAACTGAGCAGTGGGCATGGGCCAGGTATTAGGTATCCCCTCCCTCTAAAATGTTCTTGCAAAGGGAGAAGCCACCACTTGCTATGGGTGAGAAAGCACTGTCCCCTCCAGCTGTGACATGCATCGTTTTTACCCTCATCTATTGGCTGTTGCTAAAGTCAATGATATTCAGCTACAGGAAGACTGATATGTATGTTGCAAATAGTTGCAATATGCCTGGACGAGGAGAGTGGAACAAGAGGGGTGAGGAAGAGGTATTGTGTTACAAGTTAAGCTGAAGTCACATTTAAATGCCCAAGTCTCACTACATGTTAAATTAGGTTAATATCTTTATGAGGGCAGAGAAATGGGCCACTCACGTTAGATTCTAAGAAAAATTATTTGAATTCCAAATAAAGTTCAGGTGCTTGAACTTGAAAAGGCTTCCCTCCCCAAATGTCCAGTGTGCCCACCCAGAAACCTTAGGTCCTTTTATCACTGTCACCAACCAGCCTGAGTGTTGTTTACAAATCTCTTAACCTTTTTGGATGTTTGTCCCTTGTCAATAATATGAAAAACCTAAGAGATCACAAAGTTTCCTTCTAGCAATTACATTTGATGATCTCAAACCTACTTTATCTCATCTCTCAGCCGTATCTGAAAGCTGTGGTGCTTCTCTTCTCAAATGAGAGATGTCTGATAAACGCAAGTCTCTTGGAAATTAATGAAAATGTGGCTGCCTATCAGCCAACTACACATTCTGTAGCTTTCCCTATCATCTTTCCGGAGCTGTCCAGAGTTGTAAGGACCTGGCTAGGCATATTTTCATTTTGGTCTCATGCTTGATTCCGACATAGAAGCAGTAACTCTTATTGTCTCTTTCCTCTCCTAGGCATTTATGCTCTTTCCCATACTGGAGAATCGTCAAATGACATCATGCTAACCCAGTTTTTATCAACTGAATAAGGCTGCGAACCATAAAATCAAGGGAAATTTTTGGTGCAACTTGACATTTAGAACTAAATGTCAGTGAAAAAATTAGCACAATATTAGATGGAATTTTCTGATGTGGGCATCTGGAATAAAATGAGAAGGTTTCAGCGGCTCCATCACTGCTCTTTTTATCTTCATTTAAACGGAACCATTTATTTCCATGTGGTTTGACTCAAAGGAATTGCTTCATAAACGCAGGAAAGTAGGTTTTATTAGAAGCTGCATCTGTTGTACCAGCTTTTCACTGCCACAGACTGCGGTTTCCTTTTTCATGAAATAGCATTATTCTTGTCGCATTCCCAGGCATCTGAACTGCAGTCAGAAAACGTCACAAAATCACCTGAGATAAATGGATGGCCCACGTTCACTTCCTATCAAAAATTCATTGGTGCAAATTTCCTAGAGAAGAGGCATTTCCCTCCCAAATTTTCCAGTGGGATTTTATCCTTTTTTTTTCTTTTTTAGGTTCAGTCACTTACCTTTGAAACTTATTCAGAAATAAAATGAAAAAATTCTATTTCACACAGCTTTGTAGCCATTAGTTGGGAAGTATAGTGATATGATTGTATACGTAAGGCAGTGTTTTTCAGTCTACACCTTGTAATTTCATCCGGCCCCCAGTCCAGTGAAGTGAGGTGTCCAGGCAGATGTAAAGCAGAGATGAGGAAACGGATGTTCAACGAGGTGGAGATTGTGTAGCCAGTAAAGGGGTACTGAGGGCTTTTAGGGCTTTTGGTTCCTAGTCCAGTTCTATGGCCCATAACAGCCTTAGGAATGACCTTCAACCTTAACAATACTTATAAGGTCAGATATGAGTTTCATTACTCCCAGAATTCTTTCGATGTAAGAGGCAAATTGAGGGAGAGTTTGGTTGTCACCTTCTGGGGAGATACCCTAACACATCCTGGTTTTCTTTTCTTTTTTTTCCTGGTTTTCTTTCATAACCACTGTGAGTACTTTTGGGGTTGTTTACATGTACAGCCAATGCCACTTTCAGATGAGACAGAGAGCAGCAGGTGGACAGGCACCACACGAAGTGACATTTCCTTTCCATACTTTCACCCCCTGGGCTCGCCAGTGTTTCAACCCTGGTCACTGGGCCCAGAAAGACTGAGCCCTATCTGACTCATCCCTGCTTCTAGAAATCTTAGACATCCTAAAACTCTGCAAGGGCAGATTTCTTTCAGCAATAATCGTGATGACGATGGTGATGGTGACGATAATGGTAAGAGGTCAAAGAAGAAGAAGCAACATTCATAGACTGCTCACTCCCTGCCAGGCACTAAGTGCCTTGCATATGTTAACTCTTAATCTTCACAAGAAGCTTGGGAGTGGGGAACATTACTGTCCCCGGTTTACAGCAGCAGAAACGAAGGCACAAAGGGGAAATAATGTGAGCAGGGCAACACGGATGATGAATAGCCGTTATACATATAATAGTCGTGGATGTTAATTTTAACAGGAAGTGGGTTATATAAGTCAGACTAGAAGGCAAGGGCACTGCTTATTTAATTGTAATTAGAATCTTACACTCTGGTCTGTGAGCGATCTCAAGCATCATCTAGTCCCTATTTTACATGTAGTCCTCATGTCCCGAATCTCAGCAGACCATGATTACAAGATGAAGTCATGTCCACTTTTAATGGCTATCTATAGTAGTATATTAACTCAGACTGCTATAACAACATATCACAAACTGGGTAGTTTAAACAACAGAAATTCATGTTTTTCACAGTTCCGGAAGCTAGGACTTCCAAGATCAAGCTGTCTTTAGGGTTATTTTCTGATGAGACCACTCTTCCCGTCTCATAGACAGCCACCTTCTTGCTATGTCCCCACATGGTCTCTTCTCATTGTATGCTAATAGAGGTCTCTGGTGTCTCTTCTTCTTTAAGAGCACCCATCCTATCAGATGGGGATCCCACTCTGATCACCTCACTGAACCTTAATCACCTCCTAAATGGCCTCGTCTCCACATACAGTCATATTGGAGGTTAGGGCTTCAAAATATGAATTTTGCAGACACGCAGTTCAATTCCTAACAAGCAGCTGGGGTTCTTATCTGTTTAATTGAACTTAGGGTCTTTCAACATATCCTCTCAGTTATTTCTTGAAGTCCCCAAGGGAATGATGAAGGACAACCTCAGGTGCAATGACCATAGTTTTCCAAGGTCACCACATATGGCTTTACAGGCCGTGTACTCAAGAGGGTGCCATTCTCACACCTGTGATATTAATGGTGCCAACTAAAGTTGTCTAGGCCATAATCTGCGTAGTCACTCGTGGTAACCCTAATTAGGTCCACCCGCCTTGGCCTCCCTTTCTTGTTCTGCCTTTCACTCATCCACAGTTGCTGCTTACAAAATCTCTTTGATGAAGCCTCGCCACCACGCCCTACCTCTCATGGATGTGTCAGTGCTCATGCCAAGAGTTTGATCCTAGAGGTCTCTAAGGCTCCCGTTGCTCATGGCATTAGAGTGGGTTGGGGTAACTTCCACCCAGTCTCCACCTCATATTGCCTGGATATACCCACTGTCAACAGTTCTGTCTGGCAAGCTAGAGAGGTCAGATGTGAGTGCCAGCACTTAGTGAAGAGTGAGCCCATAAAGATCAAACTCCAGGTTGGACAGTCCCTGCCCCACAGTCTTCCACCTTTCTACTGACAAGGGAGGAGATGTGGATGCATTTTCATTATGCCCATTGGAGTCATTGATGGAAGAAGGCAATAGAGCATGTGAATTTGTGCCAACCATTTGGTTCTTAGACCAGGCTCTCTACTGCAATAGGTCCCACTTAGGGCAGTGCATCTGAATTCAGCCCCATGGACACAATGAACATTCATTAGACATGTTCAAGTAGGACACAGAACAGATTTCTGAATGGGCTATTTTGAGATTTACAGAGTCTTTTTAAAATTACTTTTTGTATTTAATTTTTTTAATGTCTATTTATTTTTGAGAGAGAGAGACAGAGTGTGAGTGGGGAAGGGCAGAGAGAGAGGGAGACACAGAATCTAAAGCAGGCTCCAAACTCCGAGCTGCCAGCACAGAGACCGATGCAGGGCATGAACTGGGCCCCTGGTCTGGGGCCCTAAATGGACTCTGTGTTGAGACCAGCCTACATGCCTACAGTATGTCAGAGTGAAGCATGTGTGTGTGTTTCTTACAGAGAATGGTGAGACAAGCAAGCAAGAGAGAGACAATACCGGGTTGTCTTGGGTGCTGTATGAGGGGGCCACCCAAAGTGGTGGAGATCGAGCAGAAAGAAGTTGGAGGTGAAGCCAGATTAGGGGATGAGCACCTGGAATATAGATGAATTTGTATGAGCTAAAGGAATTGCATGTGAGAGAGGTCAGGGATACGAAATTTCAGAAGAGTTCCTGAACACTCCCTCCCTTCCATCCAGAGAGACCTGGAACCATATGAAGGCAACCCCATCTTGTAATTCAAATCTCTCTTCCTGGACTTGAGGGAAAGGAGGTCAGAAACCTCATTGCCCAAGGTGGGGTGGGTAGAAGGAGAGGAAGAAAAGTTGAGCAAAAATGTCCATCAGCAAAGATGTGCCAGTGCCAAGAGCCAACCCAGAGTAGGACTCAGTTGGAGAGGGAGTTGGGGGAGAATAGAAATTCAAGCCAAATTATTTGTAGTTATTATTATTACATGAGACTCAGCATCTTAATAACCAAACTGAGAGTGTGTGAACTATCCAAAGTGACCACAAAGCTGCTATTATTGGAGCATGTTGGAGTAATTTCTGGAACATATCTGGTGGGAAAGAAAAGCTTTTACTCTTGAATAAATTTTATAAGGATAATGAGAGACAAAAAAAAAGGGTGTTTGATCACATGTCATAAGCCACGTTTGTCTAATCCACTGATTACACACACGTTCATCTCAGATACTTCCCAAAATGCTACTAAAAACAATAAAAGAGTCAGAAAAAGAGTAAAACATTGCAATAGTTCCTATTGCTGAATTTAAAAATTGCCACAAACAAGGGCTTAAAGCAACACACATTTATTATCTCACAGCTTCTGAGTCAGGAGTCCAGACACAGCTAACTGAGTCCTCTGCTCAGTTTCACAAGACTGTAATCAAGGGCTGCATTTTCAGCTGGAGGCTTGACTGGGGAACTCCAACTCCTTCAAGTTATTGGCAGAATTCATTTCTCTGCAGTTGTGGGAATTAGAACCTTGACTTTTTGCTGACTTATTGGTTAGAGGTTACCCTGACACCCCAGAGGCTGCCTATACTTCCCTGACACAAGAGATTCTCTAACATGGCCACTTATGCCTGTAAGCCTGCCAGAACAGTCTGTTACTCCAGTGGGCTTTTATGACAAAGTATAACATAATCAGGTGAGTGACATCTCACAACTTTTACCATATTCAATTACTGGAAGTAGGTCACAGGTCCTGGCCACACTGCAGGAGATGATAGGTGAAAGACCCACAGTTAGGTTTGTGCCCCTCCAAATGCATATGTTAATACCTAACCCCCCAGGTGATAGTAGTAGGAAGTGGGGCCTTTGGGAAGTAGTTAGATCGTGAAGGTGGAATCTTTGTAAATGGCATTGGTGCTCTTACAAAAGACTCCATAGAGCTCTCTTGCCCTTTCTACCAAGTTGGAAGTTGGCAGTCTGTATCTCAGAAGAGGGTCTTGCCAGAAACTGACAGTATTGGCATCCTGATCTTGAACTTCCAGCCTCCAGAACTATGGGAAATAAATGTTTATAAGGCACCCAGTCTATGGTATCAGGTTATAGCAGCTTGAACCAACTGAGATGACAGCATTGTGAAATTTCTTCTATGATATTCTGTGACAGAAGACAAAAAAGAAGAACAAAACGTTTTCAGAAGGGGAAAAAAAGATTTTACGTAAAAGGTCAAAATCAGAATATTATCAGACTCCTCGCAGTAACGTTGTAAGCTAGATAACGATGGAGAATGGTTTCAAAACGTTGAGAAGGAATTATTGCAACCCAGAAGCAGTTAAGTGTGAGGAAGAATAAAGATAACTTCAGCCACAGAAATTCGCCATAAATTTTCCTGCAAGGCTTCCCTTGCCAAAAGCTGTTGGGAAATAGTACCAAACGTGACAATTGACCTAGAAAGGAAAAGGCTTGGGACCCCAAAAACAAAAGATGCTATGAAAGAGAGAGCAGAGGGACTATCTAGGGTGGGCTTAAAAGGAGTTTGTACCCAGACAACAACCTGGGGCAGATCCAGGCTAGAGCTGCAAGAAAGATTGCTCAAGAAGATGAAAGCGAGAGTAGGATACCTAACAGATCTGAGTGTTACTACTTTTTTAAGTTATCTATTTTATTTTATTAATTATTTTTTTTTAGAGAGACACAGAGCACGTGAGCAGGGGAGGGGCAGAGAAGGAGAGAGAGAATCTCAAGCACACTCCATGCTCAGCGTGGAACCCAGTGCAGGGCTCGATCCCACAACCCTGGGATCATGACCTGAGCCGAAATCAAGAGTTGGACGCTCAACCGACTGAACCGGCCAAGCACCCCTGAGTGTTATCTAGAAGAGATTTACATACCCAGGGGTGGGTTTGGATAAATTTTTGATATGAACACAGAAATCCAAACAAGTAAAAAAAAAAAAAAAAAAAAAAAAAAAGCGTTACATCTAACAGAAACAAAATGCTGTGCTGAAAAGAAAAAGTACTTAAACATACTACCTAACACAGCTATGAATAGAGTATACAGAGTACCAATAATGAAAAGTGATTTTGATATAAGCAAGACAATAACACCATAAGTGTTTGGGAAAGTAGAGAATAGGAAGTCTATTTTGAGGGATGGCAGAAGAGCTCTAAATCTTTCTTTGTGTTTGGAAATCGATAAAACTGAGAAACCAAGAAGCAACATTATAATCAAGATATTTGGAAATATGGAAATAACTATCAAAGGAATAAAACAGTTAACAGAGATTTTCTCCGGGAAGCAGGAAATTAAAGGTTTTTGTTTTTGTTTTTGTTTTTTTTTTTTTTTTGTCTTGAAACCATATCCCTGTAACTGTGGTTAAACATAAATAAATGTGGAATGTGTGTGTATGAATTGAAGAAGGCATGGGCTATCTTAAAGTTGTAAGTCCCCTTGATTCATTTCCTTGAACTCAGAAGTCACAGGGCTCTCCAAGCTTATGTGGCTTTGGCCAGCTGCTTCAGGTTTTTGAGATGCCTATGAGAGCTCCAATTTGAGATGTCAAGTAGGCCACTGGGTATAATAGTCTATTGTCAAAGGAAGAGCGGGGCTAGAGATGTTGCTTAAAGCCATGGGGCCAGACGAGATCACCTAGTGAGTATAGGGCAAAAGTGAAGAGGTCCAAGCACTGAGCCAGGGCACCCCAGCATCTAGAAATAGGGAGAGGAAAAAGATCCTGGAAAGGGGAATGAGCAAGAGCAGCCTGTGAAGCAGGAGGGAAACCAAGAGAATGTGGCATCCCAGAAGGTAAGAAAAGCTTTCAAGAAAGATTTCAAGGATAGCAACCGGGTTAAATACTGCTGAGAGTCAAGACACTGACTTGCTCATTCCCATCTTGTATCAAGATATAAGAATATAATAGGCACTCAGAATAAGAAATCCCACTGTTGGGAAGTTTCATACTGAATATATAGCATGGAATCATGTTTAGACTTTGCTTGGCCTTGTATTGGATAACCTCTTCCAGATCCGGAACTAGCTATTTTAGAAAGATTAATTGTCTCCAGGTTTTTCTGACGCTTTCAGAATAAATAAAGGGGCTGAGGAATAGTCATTCTGTAGCACCTAGAATGTTTCTCAGACTGATAAAGATTTTGGTAAGAGCCCCAAAGCTATGTCCTTTCAGAGGACTCTTAAATGGAAAGACAATTTGCCTTTTGTTAAGAAGGCAGCAGGGCTGTGCTGCACTTACCTTTATCAAACTTCAGGGGGCGGACTCTGACCAAGAAATAAATCTGAACAAATTGCTCAAAGCTTAAACACACCTGAAATACACTTTGGAATTTGGGGGAATAAAAGGCGTTTTAATCCGGCTACTCTAATTAGGAACAATTTACAGTGTTTCTGTGGTGTTTTGTACAGTAAAAGAGATTAGGAAGCTAAGAACATAATTGCTGTTCTGGGACAGCAAACAATACCTCTGTTTCCTGGGTTTGTGCCCAAGGGTGCTGGTGAATAGCGAAGGCTGCCTGCTTCTAAGCCAAGCAGGAATTAGGCACGGTCGACTCGAGATTTCCACCTGCTAGAAAGGCAGTGTTTTATTTAAATTTGGGCTGCATCAACAGGATGTCCTTGGGTACTTTGGACTAATACAGAGTTAATTCAAGCACGTGGTACAAAATAGATTGGGGATATCCTGAGCTTTTTGGATTCATCTCTTCCTTTGGGAGGAAGGAGTTTAGCAAATTTTAGAGTTTTGTCAGCCAGGAGCCACATACTCCATGACTGAACTATCCAAACTCTTTATAGATTCCATTTTGTACCCAAGGTCTTAGGGGTGGACAAAGTAATACAAGTGAACATAAAACTGTATTTAGGCCCTCACAGCTTCCTCCAGAAGGATCAAGGTGCTTGAAGCATACTCCTCAGCCCTCCCCTTACTGCCAGAGCTTGCCTTAGCACACAGTGTGGTATGAAGAAAGGGTGGGAGAGGGAACAGAGACCATGGAGCCTTCAATATCCCAGTTTCTGTGCCAGACTCAGCATAGATTGCATCTTTTGGTCCTCAAAACAGCACAGTATGCTGTATATCATTTTCCCCTCTGTAAAAGGATGTGGGGACGGACTCAGGGATCGGACAAGAACAAACACGGAAGCAAGGAGATCCGGCACCAAGGTGCCCCACTCTGCCTCAACTTCTCGTGTTCAGAAAGCCTCTGGCCTCAGTTCACACGAGCAGCCGCAGCGCTTGGCATGTTCTGAACAGAGATTGGCCCTTGGGGGATAAATAGGGGATCCCCGAGGCTGTCTTTTAAAATGATATCATGGTCCTAAGATACCATGATGTAATTTTTCCAGACACTTTACTCCGGATTCTCCTGAGAACTTGAGGGAGGCTAGGGGGGAGGGCTGGGACTTGAGAAACAACCGAAGCCAGAAGCGATGGGGGAAGAGTCCCCTGTTTGCAGATGACAACAGATCTTCCCAGAATGGGTGTACATTTCACCTGGCTTAATCCCAGCCAGACATGCCTAGTTACATTTCCCTGATGGCCTCCTGGGGTGGACGTGGAGGGTTCTTTCTGGGAAGGAGTCCCGGTGAAGCCTGGCTTTCAGGAGTGCCAAGCATTTCTCTGCCTTGTGGTTTCCCATCAGTGAGATGCGCAGATCTGCCCTCATTAGATAAGCCTAGAGAACCCTGCCAGTCCCAACTTTCTCTGATCCCGTGTCCCCTTATAGGTAACATGCTGAGAGAAGAGAAATTTATCACCAACGAGAACCAGCCCAAGTGGGTTTGGCGGGACCTTATCTTGCTGGGTAGGAATCCTAGATAAAGCACCGCCAACAGCTACATTTGTGCCAACCAGATGGGAGGCAACGCCCCTTTGGAATTCTGACCCGATGCTTGAAGCCGGAGCAGAGGAGTGCCCCAGGGTGGCGTGGCACCAAGAGACACAGTGCTTTTGTGGATAAGGTTTCCTGGTTCTTAGATGTCAGCCATGTCCCCCAACAGGGTGTGGGCAAGGCAGCTGTGAATTCCATGACAATGTGCTGCTGGACATTGCCAAGGACAACTCTCCGAGGCACAAACGGCCCGCCTGGCGCTGGTGATGATGTGAGTTTGTTTTCCCGACGTTGGCTGGCTGGGCGAGCCAGTCCCACCTGTTTCACCCGCTTGTGGGGAATGTCATACGGCCTGCACCCTCACCAATTTTAAAAAGGAATAGAAGGAAGTCACACTCGCGGAATAGTTCCAGAATTTATATCGACAATTATTTACACATTAAAGTCTGCCACAATGTGAAGTGCCCATGCCCTGCTTTCTCTCAGGCCAGAGCAACGATTCTCCAAGTGTATCTCCAACCAGCAGCATCGGACCTGGAACTTGTTAGACATGCCAATTCTTGGATGTACCCCAGACCTCCTAAAGCAGAAACTCTGAAGTGGAGCCCAGGGACTTATGTTCTAACAAGCCCCACCCGGGGACGCTGATGCGTGCTCAGATTTGGAAAGCATTGACTTAGCAAACTCAGAGAGGGCGTGTTCCCGACTGAGCAGGGTTTGAGGCCAGGTTCCAAAGCTTGCTAGAGGTATTAACTTGTTATATTCCCAAACCTTAGTTATTTCATCTGTAAGCAAAGGTCATAACTCTGTGTAAAGTTAATGCTGGGAGCACATGAGAGAGGCTGAAAGTTTTTAGCACCCTGCCCGGTATTTGGTAAGCATCCAACAAATGGTGACTATTAATGATATTAATAATGCTAATGTTAATAAAGGAGCATGGATCCCATACGACATCGTTAGCACATCAAAGCAGTGTATTAGGAGGAGAGATACACTCTTCAGAAACCAAATACAAAGCTTCAAACTCAGTTCTGCCACTGGCCACCTTGGACAGGCTATCTTATCTCCATTTGTAAAATGGGAAAGATCACAATTACTTTGCAGGGTCATTGGAAGGCTTAAATGAAGTCGGTAGAGTAGCTTGTTTAGTGTCTAGATACTATAGGTGTTAATTTTTCTTCCTCTTTCTCAGTGGGAAAACAAACACAAGTTTTTAAGTAGTCAGTGGGCCAGAGATTTAACCAAGGAAAATATCCATAATGGGACATTCTATCCGGATGGCTTAGGAAATACTTGTTTAAAAGGGAGGGAAGGGGCGTCTGGGCGGCTCAGTCGGTTGAGCATCCAACTTCGGCTCAGGTCATGACCTCACGGATCATGGGTTTGAACCCCGTGTTGGGCTCTGTACTGACAGCTCAGAGCCTGGAGCCTGCTTCCGATTGTGTGTCTCCTTCTCTCTCTGCTCCTCTCCTGCTCACACTCTGTCTATCTCTCTCTCAAAAATAAATAAACATTAAAAAAAAAATTAAAAGAGAAGGGAAAGACATAGGGAGCTGTGAAGGAGAGAAGGACCCCTTATGCATATTTTTTTTTCTTGTTCATTATTTAATGACCCATGATAAGTCATAAGAAAAAATGCCCAGGCAAAAGAAGGCTTTTAAAAACAAGAATACTGAAGAGTTACAAACCAAAAGAAATTTCTAATTATTTTTATCTGGTGAATACAAAGTGGACTTTAAAAGTATATCAAAAGAAGGGGTGCCTGGGTGGCTCAGTCGGCTAAGCATCCGACTTCGGCTCAGGTCAAGATCTCACGGTTTGTGAGTTCGAGCCCCGCCTCGGGCTCTGTGCTGACAGCTTGGAGCTTGGAGCCTGGTTCAGATTCTGTGTCTCCTTCTCTCTCTGCCCCTCCCCAACTTGTGCTCTGTCTCTCTATGTCTCTCAAAACATAAATAAATGTAAAAAAAAGAAAACAACTTTAAAGTATATCAAAAAACATTACTGTAACTTCTAGTCAGGACATCTCCCAATATGCAATGCTCTCAGTTTCCCCAATTACAAGGCCTTTCTAGCTCGTCTCTCTCTCTCTCTGCCTTTTGTTTCGTACTTTAAGGAAGACCAACCAGCAGCCTCCGGTATCTTTTTCTGGGCTCTCTTGTGTTCTCCCTCTCTGACCACCAACACGTGTCCATTTCCCCGACCCCGGCGTGGCAGGTGCTGGGAGGGGTGATGGCGCCCAGTTATGCACATTTGATTGAATGTTTAAGTGAACGGAAGTTTACATTCCAAGTATAAACTTAAGATGTATGGAAGGTGTGACTACAAGGTAATGAGACTGACTCTTTGTTCCCCCAAGAGGAATTTGAACTTTTATTTATTTATTCAGCTGAGGAAGTTTTAGTGTGGTGACCAGAAGTACAGAATCTGGGCTCCTCATTTACATTATAGCTCTTATACTCAGCCATGTATCTCTGGCAAGTGATTTATCTCCTCCAAGACCTCAATTTCCTCAACGGTAAAATTGAGGCAGTGATAATACCTTGCCCACAGTGTTGTTAAGGTAATGAGATCAAATTGTACGTGTAGCAAAATTCCTGGAACATCGTAGATGTTCAGTATATGTTTAGTGAACATCTAAAAGCTCACTTTTAGCTTTTATTTTATTATAAATACAAAAAGTATATAAGATACAAGGTAAAAAACTCTTTCCTTATTATACTTTTGCCTCCCCCAACCCCCACCCCCCCCGGCCCCCAAGAAATTATCATTATTAAACATTTGGAATATATCTTTTAAGACTATCCTGCCCCGCAAAGGGGACCCACTGTATGCATTCTCCCTTGTAAGTTTATATTTGATGTTTATTTCAAACATTCACATCAAGGACATTTGGAAAATTTCCATGCGATTGAACTAGTATGAAATACAGAGGGAATAGATCTTATAACTCTATAGAGCTCTAGAGTCATACCTAACTTTCAAAACAAAAACTGCTCTGTTCTGTATGGCTACTTATATCCACAAATATGGATCTGGAGAAATTTGATTTCCTCAAAAACTTCACACCCATCTCAAAGCTGCTGGTTCTGTCATCATATTTAGGAGATTATGAGGCTGACCCTGAAGGTAACTCCAAGAGAAGAGTTAACTCCGCACACACGGCCTTCCTCCTCCCGTCTCCACGCCAGCCTGGTAGTGCTATAAAGTCCCAATTAAACGTGTTAACTCTGGGATTCCCCCTCCCGTGCAGCTGGTAAACCAGTTTCATGTGTAAAAATACACAACGGACGTAGATATAGGCACTGGGCAACTTTGTTCAAGATCTGATGTCATCTGCACCTTGGCAGGGACCAGCAACTTCTACTGCCAAGAAGTGAGACTTCATTACTGAATTCTAGCTTTCCCTTTGCAAACGCTTCTTCTGGATAAACTAAAGTACATTGTGTGTGTGCTCAGTTATCTTGCAACATTCCCAGGAGGAGGAGTGAGAGTAGGGGGTCCGGGATAAAGCACACATATGCACACACACACACACACACACACACACACACACACACCACTTTAAGACATAGCTCTGCCTCCTGGTTGGACATCTGCCTAGGTACAGGTGCATTTTTCTTGTGCCACCACTGACTTAATGCTCATGGTTATCATCTCCACCTTGTCCAGAAAGAGTTCACTCAAGTCCACTTATTAAAGACTTTTAGACTCGACAAGCCTTCTATTACAAATCTTCTCTGTCCCAGTTACATGTCTCAACATCAGATTCTTTATGCAGAGAATGGCACTTCATCCCCCCTATGATTATCCTCTAGGTTCTATAGGTGAGGAAACAGAGACCAAGTTTACCTAGAAAGTAACAAAAGTGAGAGTTTAAGTCAGAAACTCTAAAACCCTTGTTCTTTCTGTTCGAAAACTCTTCAAGATCCAAGATTTGCTGAAAGGCTGGTAAAAGAGAAATTACCAAGATGCCTGCTGGTATCTATCATGTTTTTCTACTTTGGTTAATGTCTTCCTATCAACCTATTTAGCCCTTGCAAGAAATGTCATCAGTTAGCCACTAAAATATTGGCCATAGAGTTCATAGTTGGTGGTCTTCTGCTGGGTCACAGACTCCAATCTTTGCTTCCCCAAACATACCCCCCATAAGCCACGGACAGACAAGAATGTCAAGAAGGTTGAATGACCTCCCAGGAGCGTGAGGACACATTCACAGGAAGCCAGTCTTCCAGGCTGAATTTCTTGAATGGGAAGATAACGGCTGTTCTTTCTCCCCCAGTGAAGGTGTTGAAAAGCAGGTCATTGAGAAGCCATGGGAAATACTGCACGTGCCTTCTCAGCCCTTCTCTGTGGGATATGGGGACGGAGGACACCTGCCAACAAACAAATGAAAAATAAACACATAAGTAAAAATCCCTTACTGGATGTTGGAAAGCATGAAGACTTGAGAGGGACAAAAAAAGTAAAAAGGGGGAAAACAATTATTTCTATTTCTACTGCTACTGAGAGTATGTTTTGGAGAAACACGGGTTTCATGTTCCTAGAAGAAAACAAAGTGCAGACACTGAAGGTTACTGTAGGGAGGACATTGATCATTCTCTTTCCCTGAAGGGCTTGTGAGACCACACAAGGATAAAGATATGTATTGGGGAGAATCTCTTTACTTCCTTCTATTTGTCAAAAGTGAAAGGTCCAGGTGGAGAGCATAAGAGGACAATGTCATTATGAGAAAACCCTGAAATAGCACAGTTGCCCCTAGTTTTAGGAATAGAACACAGTCTCTTTTTAATATTCATCTTATGAATTGACATGTCAACTCACTCCATGTTTTCTTAGTTGGGGCACTTCTTCCTCCCAAATATATCCTATGAATCTTGGGACAGATCCTTTCTTTGTATTTAGTTGAAGCTAAATCTGAGGATTCGACTAGATTCGAAACCATTATGCACAATAAACTCTACCACACATACTAAATTCTCAGACTGCACAGATGACACAGGCAAAATAAATAACTGGCTTGTTTGTAAAGGGCTGAACACTTTTGTGACCTTTATTAACATTGGTAGTCATGCAAACTTTGGAATGAACAAACTTCATTCTACAGGGTCTGGGCAGGGAGTAGGTTGGCTTAGAAAAGAGTATTTACCTTCATGCACTTCTGAAGGGAAGAGAAAGAACATTCTCTGAGGGCTTTTTTTTTTTTTTTTACCTTTACTCTAATGGAGGACTGGACTATGTTTTTAGCAAACACCACTGGAGACCAATCCATTCAGGAAATCAAACATAGCACTCACTCTACACGTCTCTAAAATGGTTCTGCTTGGAAGTATACAAACCTGAGTCTTACTTTGAGCCTTTCCAAGATTCATTCATCTACTCAACAAAAATCTACGGGGCTCCTGTTACGGGTCAGGCACTGTTGTAGATATTAGGCATAGAGTATTGAGCACGATGAACAAGGCAGGTGAGGTGCCTATCTATGTGGAACCTATGTGTTCCTCATCCATCCTGCATTTCCACATGATTACCAACCTAGCACAAGCCTACAACTTCTCAGCTTTCCGGGTCAGTTTCTTGCTCTCTCCTAACCTCTTCCATCTTTCAAGGTGTTATTTTTATTGATTTGGAGTATGTAGGCCCCATCAATAAATAACTTGGTATTCATTTACATTTATGCTATAGTTGCAAAAGAAAAACACTACCACTCACCTAAAAAACCCACCCACTCTATCTTCCACCTTGGCAAATCTCTTTGACTCTTCATGGTACAGGTGACATCCCATGTCCTGTGTGAGGACATTCCTGCCTGCTCCTGCCTCTGTCAACTTCCCTCTCCTCTGAGCCTTGTACTCAAGTAGCCACCAAGATGTTATGAAGGGTATTTATTGAATACTTTTCCTATTATTTGCTGTTCTTTGTCTTTTCTTTCTTTTTCTTTTTTTTTCTTCATCTCCTTTAATCTTAAATCACCTGCTAGATTATACCCTCCTCTGCAGCAAGGACTGTGCTTTATTCTTTGATGGTAGCTAGCTCATTGTATTAAATTTGAATATGAATTGTATACACTTGAAATACACCTTTTCATTTGCTAATTAAAATCTTTTAATAAAAGATAATCTCTTCAACAAATGGTGTTGGGAAAACTGGACAGCAACATGCAGAAGAATGAAACTGGACCACTCTGTTACATCATGTACCAAAATAAGTTCAAAATGGATGAAAGACCTAAATGTGAGAATGGAAACCATTGAAATCCTAGAGAACACAGACAGCAACCTCTTTGACCTCAGCGGTAGCAACTTCTTACTAGACATATCTCTGGATACAAGGAAAACAAAAGCAAAAGTGAACTATTCGGACTTCATCAAAATAAATAGCTTCTGCATAGCAAAGGAAAACAATCAATAAAACTAAAAGGCAACCTACGGAATGGGAAAAGATATTTGTGAATGACATATCTGATAAAAGGTTAGTATCCAAAATCTAGAAAGAACTTATCAAACTCAACACCCAAAAAACAAATAATCCAGTTAAGAAATGGGCAGAAGACATGAACAGACATTTTTCCAAAGAAGACATCCAGATGGCTAATAGACACATGAAAAGATGTTCAAAATCACTCATCATCAGGGGAATACAAATCAAAACCATGATGAGATACCACCTTACACCTGTCAGAATGACTAAAGTTAATAACACAGGAAACAACAGATGTTGGCAAGGATGTGGAGAAAGGGCAACCCTCTTCCACTGGTGCAGCCACTCTGGAAAATCATATGGAGGTTCTTCAAAAAGTTAAAAATAGAACTACCCTATGACCCAACAATTGCACTACTAGGTGTTTACCCAAAGGATCCAAAGATACTGATTCAAAGGGGCACATGGACCCCAATGTTTATAGCAGCATTATCAACAATAGGCAAATTATGGAAAGAGTATAATGGAAAATTGCTAAGTCATCAAAAAGAATGAAATCTTGCCATTTGCAGTGATATGGATGGAGCTAAAGCATATTATGCTAAGTGGACTAAGTCAGTCAGAGAAAGACAAATAACATATGATTTCACTCATATGTGGAATTTAAGAAGCAAAACAGATGAACAGGGAAGGGGAAAAAAGAGAAGGAAGCAAACCGTAAGAGACTCTTGACTATAGAAACAAACTGAGGGTTGTTAGAGGGGAGCTGGGTGGGGTATGGGCTAGATGGGTGATAAGCATTAAGGAGGGCACTTGTTGTGATGAGCACTGGGTGTTATATGTAATGAATATAAATGAGTCACTAAATTCTACTCTTGAAATCATTCGTGTATAAATTCTGAGTTATGTTCTGAATCATCCATGTATATATTCATTTAACATATTCTGAGTTCCTATTAAGTTCAAAACAGTGTGGTGCTGTGGGGGATATAGAAAGGAAGTTGAAAACACAATATATGTCCTTGAGGAGTTCACATTTTCCAAAATGAACCAAGAAAGACCAAGGAGTGATTCAATAATTTTGAAATAAAAAATAACCCCTTGTTGTAATTCTTGGTTTTGGTTACAAGAAATTGAGTGTGTGTGTGTGTGTGTGTGTGTGTGTGTATGTATGTGTGTGAGTGTGCCTTCATACGTGTGTGTGGTGTGTATTACATTTAGTTGATAAGGGGAAAGGTCAGCTTTGCCTTATTTTGGACAAATTTTATATTACGCTAAAATTGTCTGCAGGAAAACTAGGCCATTGGATAAAATGGCCTAAGGGGATAAAATGGGTAAGATATTTCCCTCTTTGTGCAATCTGAAAAATGGTCACCACTGTGGTCAAAATCATATTGCTTTATTATTTAGTTGTAAATCTGCTGTAGAAAAGTAGTAGTTCTGGGTGTGGCAGAAAAAAATATGGTCACGGAGACCAGGAAAGTGAGGCCCTTTCATTTAATATGACTATATACCCACCTCAACACACCATAATCCAGAGCCACTCACACCTCCCTGGTTTTCTTTGAAACACACAAATGAATGCTTCGAGCAGCTTTTTGGTATTTTCCCATCTCAATTTTCTCCATTGTTTGCCAAGCCTTTCTGGACAAGCCAAAATGAGAAGTATTTCCCTTCTTGGTGGTTGTTTGGCCTGTGGACCTGTGCGTGCGTGTGCTTTGTGCGCCCTGCCTGGATTGTAGGTAGAGATTTCCCCCACACCCTTGGGCTTTGAATGGGGCAGAAAAGTGGAGCTTGTTTTTTAACTTAGTAATAACAATGCTGAGTGCTTAAGAAAACACCTAACACTGCATCAAAAGAGCTGACGTAGATGTTACACACAGCAGCTGTGACGGTCATTAGAAATGGCGCCGAAGACAATTTTTATGGTTCTTAGAACCAAATAATACTGGGGGTTGAGGCAGATTCTGCATATGAGGGGTAAGAGAGGAATATTTTTTTTTCCCCAAGTGAGATATGCTGATTTTGTTTGTGTATTTCTGCATTCTTTTTGTTTGTTTTTCTGATGTTATGGTATTTTCCACTTTGTGTCTATGTGCTTGTACTTGTATCTATTAAAGAATATTTAAAATTTATTCTTTCATTCAATTAATTATTTATTTTGATGGAAAAGAAACGTGTGTTTTTATTTTGTTCTATTTTGTCATTGTTTTGTTTTGCTTATCTTGCCCTAAAACAAATGGCAAAGCCAGGAATGGTGTCAGTTCAATTACTGTGAAATCACTAAGGATAAAGTGTGGAAACCTCAGTGTCACTTGCGGAAACCTCAGTGTCACTTGCGGCGTCTCCTTCAGATGTCTGTCCTGTCATTCTAATGTCTCGAATAGCAATGTAATGTGCCTTTTGGGCATGGGAATTGAAAGGGGAGCGAGTGACTAAATGCCAAAGCAAATAGTTTCGATTCTGCATCCATAGGTCACAGATGCTTTTGTCCCCAGCCTAATAGTACATCCTGGGATTTGGTCCTGGCCTGGAAACTACAGACTCCATGGAGGAAGGACAGTTCTACTGTAAATGCCCTACCTCTATAGCTCAGGTAGAATAACCTCCCATTGACTTTCTAAGTTTCTAGATTGGAACATGCTGGAACACTTGGGGTTTTGTGGGGTAAGAAGACACCTTTGTCATATGTGGTAGCTTACCCTTTATATGTTTCTTTGTGTCCCCAGGTTCCCAGCCCTTCAGACAGAAGACTGTATAGCCTACTCATCTGGATGGCCCTGTTCCTAACACTAATTCTGTAAGGTTTGTTCACTGAGTGAAGAAATGAAAGATTGTGTTTAATAGACAGAGAAACAGAGAATTCTTGCTGAGAAACTCTTCTCTCTACGACTGACTTTCCAAGGTAAATTTCCATTCTTTGACTTTAAACATTGACACAAGGCCTGGTTTGGGGACAAAGGCAATAGGAAGGAAGGAGAAGCCTCTGTTATCCTGTAAGGAAACACAGAACCTGAATGGGAGAATAAAAAATACATTTCATGAAAACTAAATGTGAGCCACTGAAAAAAATCATTAATGCAGAAGAATGCGGTTATAGCACAAAGACCTCACACACTCACAGGCACACGCACAATTTAGAGGATATACACAAGACTATGCTCTCCAAATTTCCCCATGTCATAAGTAAGTTTCAAAACAATTTTAATGAGCTGCACACTGTTCCATTATGTTGTTGAATTATATTTAATAATTTAACCAATTCCCCATTTGCAGGGCTCTGTACTGAAGAATTATTCTTACCCAAAGAGAGGTTTGGCATTTGGCTTTGGCTACTGGAAGGTATTCTCTGGGCCTTTGGAATGTCCTGCCTGATAAGAGTGTCTTTGTTTACCTTAGGATCTTGTGCCGTACTGCAGTCTAACAATGCGATTTATGACACAGGCTTTAGGCCATGTGGCTTTTGCTCTACCTCTAGAGGGGCTGGAGACTTAGGTAGGATACGTCGCACTGTCATAGGGCAGTCAATCATGTATATGTGATTGAGTCCCAATAAAAACTCTGGACATCCAAGAATCAGGTGGCCTTCTTTGGTTGGCAACACTTTGTCATATTGTCACACATTGTTGCCAGGGGATTTCATGTGGCCCTAGAAGGTGACAAATGGAAGCTACACATTTGGAATTTTCTGGAACCCTGCCATATGCATATCTTCCCTTGACTGATTTTAAATTCTTTCACTATAACAAACCATTACTGTAAGTATAACAGTTTTCGGTGAATTCTGTGAATCCTTCTAAGGAATTATCAAACCTGAGGGTGGCCTTAAGAATCCCCAAACTCGGGGCACCTGGGTGGCTCAGTCAGTTAAGCGTCTGACTTAGGCTCAGGTCATGATCTCATGACTCATGAGTTTGAGTTTGAGCCCCCACATCGGACTCTGTGCTGACAGTGCAGAGCCTGACTAGGATTCCCTGTTTCTCTCTCTCTGCGCCTTCCCTACTCATGCACCGTCATGCCTGCTCTGTTCCTCTCTCTCAAAATAAATAAATAAACTTAAAAAAAGAAAGAATCCCCAAACTCTGCAGTTGGCATCTGGGTGACTTTGTGGACTGTACTCCCTAATTTCACAGGAGCATTAATATTTCCCTTTAAGTTGTCAATGATTTTTAAATGAAACATAGTTTTAAAATACATTTCATAGACTGAAAGAAAAATTACCTTAGATATACATCGTCTGTAACATGCATTAGAGAAGTGAGATGCGTTAAAGTACAGCTCTTAGAATTAGGAAAATAAGCCAAATTGCTTCAATTTTTTATAATGTAAATAATATAGTAATATATGGCACACACATCTGTATCTTTCACCATTTCCTTTCGTTAGATTCATAAAAGTAGGATTAATGAGGTAAAATTCCTGGGCATGAAACTTGAAAAAGTTCAAGATATACAGCAAAGCTGTAGCAATCAAAAACAGTTGATGGTCAACTCATCTACAACAAGGAGGCAAGAATATGCAATGGGGAAAAGACAGTCTCTTCAACAAATGATGCTGGGCAAACTGGATGGCTACATGCAAAAGAATGGAACTGGACTACTTTCTTATACCACACACAAAAATAAACTCAAAATAGATTAAAGACCTAAATGTACTACCTGAAACCATAAAAATCCTAGAAGAGAGCACAGGCGGTAATTTCTCTGACATTGGACATAACAACTTTTTGCTGGACATGTCTCCTCAGGCAAGGGAAACAAAAGCAAAAATAAACTATTGGGACGATGTCAAGATAAAAAGCTGCACGGCAAAGAAGACAATCAGCAAAACAAAAAGACAACCTATTGAATGGAAGAAGATATTTGTAAATGACATATCTGATAAGAGGCTAGTGTCCTCTTACAAAAAGAACATAAATAACTTATATAAAGAACATAAATAACTTAGTACCAAAAAAACAAAAACAAAAACAAATAATCCAGTTAAAGTGGGCAGAAAACACGAACAGACATTTCTCCAAAGAATACATACAGATGAACAACAGACGCATGAAAAGATGCTCAACATCACTCATCATCAGGGAAATGCAAATCAAAACCACAGTGAGATGTCACCTCACACTTGTCAGAATGTCTAAAATCAAAAATCCAAAAACTGATGCTGACAAGGATGCAGACAGAGGTAAGGACCCTTATACACACTAGCCAAGCTATTGCAAAAAATGGCATGGAAGTTCCTCAAAAAATTAAAAATAGAATGCCATATGATCCAATAATTCCACTACTGGGTATTTACTCAAAACATACAAAAAGGCTAATTCAAAAAGATACATGCACCTTTCTGTTTATTGGAACATTATTTACAATAGCTAAATTATGGAAGCAGCTGAAGTGCCTATCGATATATGAATGGATAAAGAAATGTTGCATATGTGTATGCAATGGAATATTAGTCATAAAAGAGAATGTAATCTTGCTATTTGCAACATGAATGGGTCTAGAGGGTATAACGATAAGTGATACGTGATAAAAAATAAGTCAATCAGAGAAAGACAAATACCATATGATTTCACTCGTATGTAGAATTTAAGAAGCAAGCAAAACGAGTGAACAAAGAAAAAAGGAGACAAAAAAACCAGACTCTTAAATACAGAGAACAAACTGGTGGTTCCTAGAGGGAAGGTGAGTGGGGGGGGAATGGGTGAAATAGGTGAAGGGGATTAACAGCACTCTTATCATGATGAGCACTGAGTACTGTATAGAACTGTTGAATCACTATATTGTACACCCAAAATTAAAAAAGAGTGCATTTTTTTTACTGCATGATAATTACACTGGAATTAAAAAAATAAAATATAAAAATAAAATAAAACAAGATGAATTGCCACGTACATTTTTTACATTTCTGATTTCATTCCTAATATGGTCACTATTGGTAAACATTTAGAGTACGAGAATGCAAAAATGCAAAAAAGCTCTTAATTTTTAATGTCTAGAGTTCCTGAGACAAGCAATTGAAGCACTGGTTTCAACAAAAGAAATGTTTCCAGCAAAACTTGCTGGGAGAAAATGCATTTTAGTACATTGCTTCATTTGGAACGATAGAACTTTTTTTTTTTTTTTCACTGTTAGCATTACAAAGGGGAAAAGCTCATTCAATTGAGCTTTCCAGAGGAGTGACTTACTAGATACTTCCTCGCTTGATGGGCTAGAGAATAAAAATGTCACCAGTCAACTGTCCTCTTCCTGCAAGGTGCAGTCCTGACAACCAGGAAGAGACAGACCAAACCACATTTGGAGCCCAGGTCAAATTTAAAGGGCTCCTACTTTGTGTGCCTAAGTGACCAGGGAGGAAATTCTCTTCTCAGGCGTGGGAGTGCCTTCACCCTAGATTTCAGTCTCAACAGAAGGCTCTGTCTCTCCTGCTTTCATGCTCATTTCTTTCTTGTTTTTGAATATATTTCAGAGGATTTCAGAAGTGATGGCTGTATGGGGGCTGCACGCAGAGCACAACTGCTTTGTGTAAGACAGTGATACAGCCGTGAGGTTCCCAATTTGTCTAGGGGTGACGGCATGATCCAAATATCAGCTGCACCACTTTACTAACTGTGAGACTGACCTTGGGCGAGTACTTAACTTTTTAGAATCTCAATTAAAATGTACACACCCATGCCCATCTTTTAAAGTGGTAACAAGCATTAAGTGAGAAAAAATGGCATACGTGAAGTGCTTATCGGTGTCTGGTTCGTATTATATATATATGTGTGTGTGTGTGTGTGTGTGTGTGTGTGTGTGTATATACACACATATATATTATAAATACTATAATTGTAATAACTTATATCAAAAATGCATAGAGCCTGATTCTTCATTTTTATATCCCCAAACGTGCTATTCCACACTGCGGGAAACCTGTTTCATAAAAACTAAGTATTATGTCTCTAAGTCTATTTAAAAAGTATATGATAAATATAACGATAATTATAGTCAAAGGTAGTGAGCACATACTGTGTGCTAGAAGCTGGTCTAAGCACTTTTACATACATTAACTCACTTAATCTTCCCAGTGGTTCCATAGAGAGGTATACAGTGCTTATCCTCAGTTTATGAACGAGGATGCACAGAGGCCGAGAAGCTTCCCCAGGGTCACACGCACAGTCAATGGCACAGGTAGTTTCACTCAATGGGCAGCCCTCTTCGTTTCTGTCAACGCAATTCAGTCCGTGGTCTTGGCTTTGCATTCCTCCCCGGTAGAAAAACCTTTCTGAAATCAGGACCTGTTCTTTACACGCCTCTTACCTCTTACAAAATTGAAGGTGCTGTACACAATATCTGTTCTTGAATGATTGACTCTATCTAGATGTTATATTCAGATTTTAATTTAGGAGAAAAATCTGGTTTTTAAAGAAATATGTTTAGTAGCCTTAATAAATAATTATCAAACCTAAGCTTGGGAATCTTTAAGCTTTTCCTCCACACTCGGTCCGTATATTTCTCACAATCCCACTCTAATTATGGTTATAGTTGATTCCACCTCGGAATTTTGTTCACCATTGTGATGCACATTCCACTCTTTAAATTTTTTCGTGGTCTCATTTCCTGCTAACTTTGGATTCTCTAAGCCCATTGAACCAGATCATAAACAGCTCTCAGATAATAACTGACATTTCCTCTACAATAAAAGCATCTGAACCATCTTCCAGACAGAAAAAAACAACCCTGATGTTTTCAGCCATGGGCACCTAGTTCTTTGAAGGCCTAGTTCCCTTTGAGCGTTTACCACCCTATCTTTTCAAACCTCCTTCAGAAGAACTCAATTACTGGCAGTGTTGTCCTTCTTCAAGCAATGTTGCTTTTTCTAGTCCTTGAAAATTAGGCCTTACAGATTCAGTAACACTATCTTTCTCTCCAACAGCTTGTTCCCAGGAGACTTGTTTCAAAGCATCAGGAGGAACCAGTTTCATCAGACGGCGGCATGGCCTTCTCTTGATGAATTCAAGGCACAGGGGCTATAGTGGTGGGCTTAAGGCTGAGTGGGAAGGTTATCTTGTGAACTTTTATCAAAGAGCAGAGGATACCAACCCTCATAGTGGGATTTTAGAACGTGAACTTTTATTTTCTTCCCCATCTTTATGAATAGAATTATCTATCCTATCGACAAAGGACTTGCTTAATTCCTCCATCAATTCATCAGTTTCGAAGTAGGTAAGTCAGAGGGTTGATGTTGGTTGACTTGGCCATTCTCGTTTGTCTTTGGGCTGGCAAAAGAATAAAACACCTAAATTATCCTACATCTTTTCTTTTCTTCCAGTTGAAGCCATTCCCCATTCATCTCACTTACCTTTTTTCCCTTCACACTCCAATGACTGGCCTAAGGGCTCCCTTCACCGGAAAGCCTGGTAGTCATTCAATCAGCATGTACATGTGAATATAGTTAAATTGAAATATAGTCCACAGTAACTTCAAAAAATACTTTCATTAGACATAGACCGCGATGTAAATGCCCGTAGTGACAGGTCAGGCTGGAGACAAAATGACTATCACAGCGAGTCCCACATGGCCAGGGATTTCTCAGGGTCAGAAAGGATGGCCGTGTCCTGGCTGGTATCAGGTTCAGTTAGGGGCTATATGATATGGGTAATATGTATCTCTGAATCCTAAAAACACACATAGTGTGGCAAGAGTCCCACTCAGTGTGATTAGGAACATGGGCACTGAACATATAGAGAAAGTGACAGGCTCAAATCTTCCCTTTCCAGACCCTATCCTTGATATTTGTGGAAACTGGGACTCAAATATGAATAGAGGCCCACAGAGCATACATCTCTATATTTTGAAGTTATAAATTAAGCAAAAAAACTGTTAAATAAAATGCATCTCATCTTTCTTCCTTGACCAATCGACTTTCATAATGGCCTGGATGGACAAGCGCAAATTGGGAATTTTTCAGACTCCTTCGAATTTTGTGCCAGGTTGTGGCAATGCAGAGACAGGCCATCCTCCAGCCACACGTCTCCTCGTAGGGCCAAGGGGACAAGCGCATCCAGAGCCCATGACCCTATAGTCTCTAGACTTCACTACAGCAACCCAGGATCCTGGAACTCCCTGCCAAAGACCTCAATCTTGTTTTCTTGTAAGCTCCCCCCCGCCCCGGATGGATTGTACCATTGGTGTGCACGTCGCTAACCCCACAGGATAACCAAGAGTGTGCGGTTACAGCGGCGCTATGCTAACCCGGATGTTCATACCTGTTATATGTGTGAGACCCCTTGTGGAGCAGGAGGGGGCCAGGAGGGTTAGGTCGGGGGAGGCCATTCCTGCTCAGATCTGGGGGCCCCTATGCCCCTCTGACTTGCTAGGAGGCCTCTGTTGATTGAGAGGGGTGGCAGTTCGAATCCCCTCAACTATTTGATCAGTTCTGTCTTTATTTTTTTATTCCTCTACTGACGGCGTGTAGTTAATTCAGTATAACTTTAATAGTTAGATGTGCTCTGGATACCCACCTGATTGGGCTGAGGGCACAAGTAGTGGTGCAGGTGGAGTCTGAGGTATAGGGAAGCTTCCATCTTCTGACTGGGAGGAATAAGGTCTCTCTTTATTTCCAGACTCTAGGGGAATGACTTCTACCATCACATCCTATGCAGGAAAACTGGTAGTGAGTGCAGGCATCTGTGATTCTTTCCTTATCTCAGGCACCAAACAAGATCCTTCTCTCATCTTCCCCTTCTCAGGAAATGTCTCCATCATTGGTCTCCTTAGTCCCTCTGGCCACCTTGGGCCTGGTCTTCAGTCCCTTCCTCTTCCTCACCATGGTCTACTAGCAAAGCCTTCTTGCCTCCTAAATATTTCTCACCATCTGCCCCCTCCTTTTTATCTGCACTGCACCCACCAGTTCAGAGAAGGGCCCGGGAGCTGAAGGTACAAAGCAGGGCATGGTTTAGGCCCCACGTCTTCACTGTGAGGTCTGGGCCTTACTAGCAGCCTCCAAAGTGGCCAAGGACTGGAGAACAGTTCAAGGTTGTAATGTTCTTGCTTTGTTCCATGGTCCTTTACAGGTGTATTATACTGTTGATTCTGCAAATATTTTGTATTATGTCAGAACTCTGTGTGATGGAATCATGCATAACACACACAAAATAATAATGGACTGCAGACATTCAAGGTTTTTCATTTTATATAAGGTTTTAAAATTCAAGGTTTTAAAATTACATGTCATGTTGTCTCAAAGCCCTCTTCCCTCAAACTAAGAATGTTGTGTAAGAAAAAAACAGCTTTCCTTTTGACATTTTTACAAAGTCTCCAAAGTATTTGTGAACCTGCTCTTTTATAACTTACTTTTCTGAGACTGATATGTATGTGAAAAATCAATTTTGTGTTGGTCACAGCCATATATCCTGACGGCTTGGGTAAATATTTGTCTTAATGTTTCAGAGGGGTAGGAGTAAAGTGTTGAAATAAATGTATCTCTTGCCTTCTATGTGAATTGCCCTAGTAAATCTCAAAATGTTTGCTTTCTTAATGCAGGGACTTCTCAGTTTTGTCAGATGATCCACATCTTATCAGGAGGTGTCTGTACTTTTGAGGAAAATAAGAACATTGGAGAAAATACCCACATAGGTGAAATAAGAATGATATTTATGAGGAATGAATTAATTATCCTCCATTAACAACATGTCATATTTATGGCTTTGCAAGACAATTATCTTTAGGGAAAAATATTACTTCCACTTTTCCCAGGCTCAGGCTTTGTTCTTTCTTTTCTCTTTCTAGAGGACAGAATGTCCCTCAGCATGGAAACAAGCAGACCAGGTAGCCAAAATACCTTAGAATATTCTCATTTAAACAAACAGGAACAAACATCCTCAGAAAGGTTTTCTCTTGTTTGATGTTGGAGTTCCCGTTGAGATTTTTCAAACAGAAGTTATGAAAATAAATCGACTCCACAATCTCCCACCCCTGTAAAGCAGTAGTCATTCCTTTCTCTGCAGGTGTTTTCATGCCCATAAAAACTGAGATCTTTTCCTGGAGCAGCAATTAGATTGTTATCCCTGTATGTGTTTTTAGGAGTCATTGGTCATTGTCTCCCTAAACTGGTGATGCTAGTACTCAATGGCATCTGGCATAACTGTTTACACGAATATGGACAGGGGGCAGAAATAGACGTGAAACTTCGCTGACATTCAAAATTCTGCGATCTAGCCCAGTTTCTGGCCTTAGGGAGCAGTGTGGCTTAACACCAGTCATTCCAACTTTCTGAGGTCCAATCTCTCCACCTATAAAACCAAAGAGTTGAACCAGATTAGGCTTATCGAATGTACTGCACACATGCTGTCCCTTCTCCTCTATCCTTGCCAGATACAGCCAGCCCATCACTGATCATTGCCACTTAGCCTTGACTTTGTATTACAGTCCTTCTCAGTTAAATGCTATGGGCAGCTGCTGCTGTAGAGTTTGTTTTGTTTCTTAAATTCCACATATGAGTAAAATTGTACAGTATTTGTCGTTCTCTGACTTATTTCGCTTAGCATTATACTCTCAAGCTCCATTCATGTCGTTGCAAATGGCAAGATTTCTTTTTTTATGACTGAATAATATTCCATGTGTATCTATACCATATTTTCCTTATCCATTTATCTCTCCATGGACACTTGGGCTGCTTCCACATCTTGGTTATTGTAAAAAGTGCTGCTATAAACACAGGGAAGCATGTATCCCTTTGAATGAGTGTTTAAATTATTTTGAATAGTGTATTCAATTATGGTGTTGAATTGTATTCTTTGGGTATATACTCAGTAGTGTGATTGCTGGACCGTAGGGCAGTTCTATTTTTAACTTTTTGAGGAACCTCCACTGTTTTCCACAGTGGCCACACCAGCTTGCGTTCCCACCAACAGGGCAAGAGGGTTCCTTTTTCTCCACATCCTGAGATGTATGAGTCATTAATTTTAGCCTGAGTCATTAATTGTAGCCATTCTGACAGGTGTGTGAGGTGGTATCTCACTGTGGTTTTGATTTGCATTTCCCTGATGGTTAGTGATTATGAATATCTTTTCATGGATCTGTTGGTCATCGGGATGTCTTCTTTGGAAAAGTGTCTGTTCATGTCCTCCACCCATTTTTAAAATGGACTATTTGTTTTTGAGGTATTGAGACTTATCAGTTCTTTATAGATTTTGGATGCTAATTCTTTATTGGCTATGTCATTTGCCAATCCTGGGATCTCTTGAATGAGATAGAATTATAAGGTATTACTGTTAGCTTGCCCTCAGATTTGGAGGACTGAGGAACCCTGTTAGGGGAAATCGGTAGGATTTCATTTCCACTTCTTTTCCACTTTTTGTAATGCTGAAGGAAAGACAACTCCAAGTCATTTCTGCTTAAAACTTACAACTAGCCCAAAACATTAGGCTCAAATGAGTTTGTCCACAGATCTAGAATTGGAAGCATTACTCATACAATGGGGAGCTGTGAAAAGAGATTATTACCTTTAATTCCTCAGAAGAAGGAAATTAGAGCCATAAATTTCTGGTTATTCAAGAAAAAGAAAATGTTTTCATAAAAAATTTAATCTGAGTAGATATTAAAACTGGCTCATTTAGAAAAGGAAGCTTCTATAAATCTCCATTTAATTTAATTCAGCAAATTTTTAGTGATAATATTTGTATATATAGTATCATGTGAAGGATACAGGGGAGACAAAGAATAGAAAGACCAAGACTTTGGGGTCCCTGGGTGGCTCAGTTGGTTAAGCGTCCAACTTTCGGTTTCGGCTCAGGTCATAATCTCCAGCTTTGTGGGTTTGAGCCCTGCGTCAGGCTCTGTGCTAACAGTGCAGAGCCTGATCGAGATTCTCTCTCTTCTTCCTCTCTTTCTTACCCTGCCCTGCTCACTCTGTTTCTGCCACTCTCTAAATAAATAAATAAACTTAAAAAAAAAAAAAAAAGAAAGAAATACCAGGACTTTGACCACAAGAAACTCATAGTTTAGTAAGGGGAATAAGAGAAGTAATCAGACAACACCAAAGCAAAAAGAATGTCCTTCCCAGAGGACACTAGGAGGTTCAAGAAGGAGGTATCCTCTGGTTGAAAGGATCAGCTAAAGCTTCGAAAGAAGAGGCAAATGAGCTTGATTTTGAACAAGGTACAAGGAGGATATCTACAAGCAAAAATCAGGCTGAGATTTTGAAGAATGAATGTGGCACCAGTGTGCGGTTCGACTTGAGCAGGAAAGAGCCTAGGAGAGGACTTGAGAATCTATTTAGAAGTCTGGGCCTGAGGTAATGATGGCCCAAACTAGGAAAGTGTTAGCAGACGCCAAAAGGCAGGAGACAAGAGAGACATTGCTGAGGTAACGACTGCCAGGATTTGGTAATTGACATGAGTTAAAGACAGCCCTAACTGTACAGCCGAAGGACTGGAGTCATAGCCGTGCTATTAGGAAGGGCTAACCTCAGGGGAGTTGGTTTCATTAACACATTTGGAATAGGCTGAAACTTCAGCATTGCAGGCAGAATAATTTTAAAGGAGGATGTTTGGTCTGCAAATAAATAGAACTACCACTGCAGAAGCTTCTAACTTTTGCCTTAGTCCTTCCTGATAATTTGAGTGGTATGATAAAATGGCTGTTGTCTCCCAAACATATTTATTTATAGATATAAATGCCGGAACAGATGCTAATGTACTCAATTAAGGATGTCCTTTAAATTTTTAATTTAAAGGTTTCCTTGCATGAAAGTTTCTGGATACTTTAACAAAACCGATAAAACCTCTGCCTTCTAACAATCTAATTGGTTTTATAATGCAGGTTCAAAGCCAGTGTTTTGATACTACTAATGCATGTTGCACAATCCATTTTCAAGGTCAGCTTTGGCCAATGAAGATATTAGTGACTGGAAGTTCTTAGGCTTTCAAAAAAACAGAACATAAACAATGTAACCCCCCCTCCCAAAGTAAATGGCAATTATCAGAACTAGAAAAAAAAAGCTGAATAAATGGAAAACAATTGCTAGTATTTAATCACTGAAATAGACCATGAGGAATTGGGTGAGATTATTAAAAGAATAATGTTGTGTCCAATATTCATCCAAGCACATTGATGTTTTGTGGCAATAATAGAACAATATTTACAGAAAACACTGGAAAATTTTTCGGTTAAGCAGAAGTGATTTTGAAATTTGAGGTTAAACTGGACACACAGATAAAACCACAGATAAAAAAAAAATTAAATGATCACTATCTGGAATGGAAAATTTTTAAAGGGATTGCAAATCATGAATAATAAAATAAGAATATTTAACACATAAAATTTTAAAGTATGCATATCTCAGGTCAACTAGATTATATGATGATAAAAGTCTTCTTGTACACCTACGTTTATCAGACAAATGACAAAAAAACACTGGATGAAGAAGTAAAGAAGTCAAAATTTACAAGTGCCTTCTTGGTTTTTACATCTGGTGTAGTAAGTTCTGGCTTTTATGAAAAGCTGAAAAGACAACTTTCAATTTTAGGCATTGACTTAAACATTTGTTGAGATTGTATTCAGGTGAAGAAAAAACACGTCAGCCAGAGTATTCAACGTGGTGTGAGTTTGTTACCAGGACACAAAGCATCAACTTGTAGATAACAATTGGCATTCTATGGAACAATTGAAAAATTATATGTTATTGTCTGTATCCATGTCCGAAAGATGGAAAATGGAAGAAATCAATATCAAATTTGACCACGCGACCATCCACAGACACGTCAGGGCAAGGCAGACTGAATGCTGTTAGGCAATAAGATTTAATTTAGACCAAATATCAGATGATTAGGGGAGTTAAGTGAAACAACAAAAGAGCTTCAAATAAATAGCAAACTGTGGTCTTCCACAGAAAATGCAATTAATTTTGAACATTAGCTGCCCCCTTATTTTGTTATTGGGAGTGAACTTTGTTTTTTTGGTATAAATAGTTAGGCAAAATCTTATGAAAAGAGAAGATGAGAATTTGGCTACTTCACTTACAAAGGAGGTAAAACTGTCTTTGTTTTTGTTTCTAATTTTTAAAGGAAAAGTGTTTTTGTGAATCAAAAGAAACTGCATGTGACCTGTACAGCAAAGGGACATTCCAATAAAATATAAGTTAATTAAACAAGGAAACAAAAATGTGTACACGAATATAAAGAAGATTCATGTACAAATAATCCCCAAAGAAATTTCTGTAAGGATGATTTTCTTGCCATTGTGGATCAAGGTGTGCTCTCTTCTGAAGAGAGATTTGAACAAATGAAGCAACATAATGCTACTTTTAGTTTTCTCTGCACTACCTCAGCTTTGAAAAACTTGAAAGAAAATGAAATGTAAAAATATCATATGTTTATAGCAGCACTAGCAACAATAGCCAAATTATGGAAAGAGTCCAAATGTCCATTGACTGACAAATGGGTAAAGAAGATGCGTATACACATACAATGGAATATTACTTGGCGATCAAAAAGAATGAAATGTTGCCATTTGCAGCAACATGGATGGAACTAGAGTGTATTATGCGAAGCGAAATAAGTCAGTCAGAGAAAGACAAATATCATATGATTTCACTCATACGTAGAATTTGAGAAACTCAATAGATGAACATAGGGGAAGGGAAGGAAAAATAAGATAAACACAGAGAGGGAAGCAAACCATAAGAGATTCTTGAATACAGAGAACAAACTGAGGGTTGCTGGAGAGGGAAAGGTGGGTTAAATGGATGACAGGCATTAAGGAGGGCACTTTTTGGGATGAGCACTGGGTGTCATATGTAACAGATGAATCCCTGGGTTTCACTCCTAAAGCCAAGACTACACTGTATGTTAATTATACATATAGATATATATATGTATATATTGTTATATATATATATATATATTGATATATATATATCTTAGACTCACGTTAATTAGATCTATATTATGTAGATATATAAATATATGGATCTATATGATATATATAGATAGATCTGTATGATATATCTATATCTGTATCTATCTATCTAGATATCATATATATCTAAATTTTGGTTTGTGAGATGGTTAAAATCACAATATGTGATATGATTAAATTTATATACTAAAATTAAAATATTTTATAGTATTTCCTATGATAATGCTAATTTATTATATGTGATTATATAATAATATTTGAAAAAGGAATGTAAAGTTCATGGTTTTTTCTCAATCTAAATATTTATTTAAGACATTTTTAAATAATTCCAGCATTATCTTCCCCACAGAGCAAAAGCGTTGTTCAATTTAATAGTAATCTAAGTGTTGCCCTGAAGGTATCTTATAGATACGATTTATATCTATCATCAGCTGATCTTTTTTTTTTTTAATGTTTATTTATTTATTTATTTTTTTTTTTTTGAGACAGAGCATGAGCAGGGGAGGGACACAGAATCTGAAGCAGGCTCCAGGCTCTGAACTGTCAGCACAGAGCCCCGCGCGGGGCTTGAACTCACGAAATGTGAGATCATGACCTGAGCCGAAGTCGGGCACTTAACCGATTGAGCCACCCAGGTACTCCTATCATCCACTGATCTTAAGGAGATTATCCTTGATAATCTGGGTGGACCTGAATATATGACTTGAAAGGCCTTTAGAACAGAACTGAGGTTTCCTGAGGAAGAAGAAATTCTGCCTGTGGACTGCAGCATCGGAGCGTGTCCTGGAGTTCAGCCTATTCTTCCTGACCACCTGCCCTACAGATCTCAGACTTGCCTAGCCAGCTCCCACAAATGCATAAACCAATTTTTGCAAGAAAGCTCTTAATACGTATCTCCATCTAGCTCTGTTTTGCTGGTGGAGCCCTGATTGATAGAGTTACTTTCATTTATAATCTTTCGATATAGGAACATAGAGGATGTGGCTCTCTAAGTGTACTCTTATTCAGTCCTACAAACGTAAACACAAGCCTTGAGGCATGGCGCTGGGTAGGGCAGGTGCAGACTGACGGCCTGATAAAAAACAAAAACTGTGAGAGCCTAGGTCTGGAGAGCAGGCCCAAGGCCTGAAAGCTTGGCCCTTCTCAAAATGTCTTCTCCAAATTTGAATTGCAGAATTGCAATAGCTACTTTTTCTCTTTCCTTATCTTCTCTTTGCTGTATCTGGTCTTTTTTGCCCAGCAGCAGGATTTTGACCATTCCATTGGTATTCTACGTATCTCAAGCTCTTCCTCTGACCTCCAACACTGTCCAGCTCTACCCAGTACTCGAGTGAGCCCAGAGGCCAATAGTCCAGAACAAATGCTCCTCAGAGATGAATGATTGGGGGGGGGGGGGGGATGCAGCAAATCATCTCACAAACTAATTTCATTTCTCACTTGTAAACTAGAGACGAACAGTTAAGCTCTTCCTGTTCATCCATAACCATTCAGCTTCGAATACTATTTTGTGTTCCTTCCTACCAACTCTTTTCCAATGACATTCGAAGAATTGGTCCTTCTCCTTTTTTTGGTGTAGCAGCCTGGAGCTGGGCACCTTCAGGCCACTTCCATATGGAGCTGGGAGAGGCAATAAAGACTGCTAAAACTCAAAGGGCCCACCTTCCCCAGGTACGCAGGACTCTGTGGTTGATGCTGGGGGCCTGTTCATTGTCTTACCAACATGTTCCCTTCATTCGGGCGAACTCTCTCGGAACTGGGTCTTTGGCAGACCTTTGACCACTAACCTACCTCATCAGTTTTTGAATGCCTGATGGGCCTTAGGTCTGTTCTCCAGACCTAGGCCCCCATAGTTTCTGTTTTTTATCGGGCCTTCAGTCTGCACCTGCCCTACCGAGCACCATGCCTCCAGCTTCCAAGTCTTGATTCTTCATGGGCTCTTTTCGAGACGTGGTGAAGGGACTGCAGAAAGACTAGGTCAGATAAGCATGTTCAGTAACATTAATAAATTAATATTTCCTCAAACTCCACATATACCTGGAACATCATCAGTCCTATTTTTGATAACTTAAAGGAAAGTTTGCTTGTGTTTCAGTCAGAATAATATACATTTTTAAAAATAGCACTATTGGGGCACCTGGGTGGCTCAGTCGGTTAAGCAGCCGACTTTGGCTCAGGTCATGATCTCGCGGTCCGTGAGTTCGAGCCCCACGTTGGGCTCTGTGCTGACAGCTCAGAGCCTGGAGCCTGTTTCAGATTCTGTGTCTCCGTCTCTCTGACCCTCCCCCGTTCATGCTCTGTCTCTGTCTGTCTCAAAAATAAATAAATGTTAAAAAAAAAAAAATTTAAAAAAAATAGCACTATTATCCTTTTTAAATAATAGAATTATTATTTCAGCTACTAAGAATTTATTTTTCTATGCTTATGATTTTTGGTGCTCTGTTTAATGTTTAATAGCAATGTTTAATATGATATTTTTATTTTTATATAATATTTTTATTAATATGTTTAATATAATATTTTTGAAATTGTATAAACTTAAAATGAAAGATTAATAAACATCAGTATTTATGGACATATCGCTGTCCTTAGTAGATATAGAGGGCGAGGGGAAAGGGGATGGCTGAGAATTTTGTTCCAGTCAGATTTTGACCCAGAGTCTCTAATAATGACAAGAGATGTTAAGATATAAAATGTGGAGAGTCACTGCCCTGGAATTTCTGCCACCTGTAATTAGGGATGTTTCATTTTCTTCCATATGACAACTAAAAGGAAACTTGTCGTGATGGTCAAGATAATAGTAGTAAAGAGAAATACTAGTATCAAGGAAAAGCGAAGCCAAACTTTTCAAGTAAAAGTTAAAAGGACTAGAATTATCTCCCGAAAGTGTTCATCTCTCCCCTCTATTTGGACCAGCTCCTCCCAAATATCATACTTCAATGTAAAAATCTGTTTCATCCTACCTTGCTGATTTTCTGGATCGTTTTATTATTAATATTGTAACGTTTTGTGCTTATTTTTCTTTGCATAAGAACAATAACAATGGCAGTGTGGGTCATTTCAGGAAGCCATTGGTTCATATATTTAGTAATTCTTTCTTTCAATTATTTATTCAATATTTTCTATGAAAGCCAAAAAATAACTACATTTTTAAAGCACAGCTAAGTGACTATGAGTAAGTTACCTCACCTCTCTGAGCTTTAGTTTCCTATCAAAGATGGAAGTCCTCATCCCCACCTTTCAGAGTGGTTATCAGAATTAAGCGAGGTATCATTCAACCTAGCATCACCTCTGGTACGTGATAAGTACTCAAGACATGATAGCAATTATTGTTGTTGTTATTTTAGACATGATGTTTTTTGTTTAAAAAAAACATTCTGCATATACAAATAAATGACTAGGTTTTGGAATAAAACATTGTTGTGACTTCTCAACCATTGTACCCACATTTCTATCCTATTTTCATCAGACATGGGAATATGGGCAAGCCAGTTGAGGTAATAGTAGACGGTAATTCTTTCCTAATTACGTTAAAGTTGTATTCAAACTCTCAACGTGGTCGATGTTCTGAAGTTTAGGTGTTTCTAAACTTAAAGAGTTATGAAATTATTTAACTACTAAGACTGTGAGCTGCTTGAGTCTCCAGTGCTGAGGATAAAACCAGACATGGAAACTGATAAGACAGTCAAATCTTTGGTGGTGTTGACCGATTTTTCTCTCTAAGGTAGCTGGGGATGATGAGGAACAAACCATGTTAAGTGACAATTCTTTGTGACTCTCAGAGAGGAATAAAGAACATGTTTTTATAAATTCTGGTTGATTTAAAGAATTGATAGCTGGGAAAATCATTGTTTCTGTGAGAAGATATGACAGCTTGTTGAGGCAGAGAGAATGGGAGTCATCCTTCGGGAATGAACTGAGACATTAGCTTTGGGGCCATGTCAACAATGATAAACCAAAGGAAGTGGTTTCAACCAAGTGCTGCCCACACACCCTGGTGTGACAGTTCAGTCCAGAGGGACCATGGCAGAAGCTTATTTTTCTTCCTTTCTCATTCCAGAAAGAAAAGGGAGGCCGAGGGGGAATACCTCACATCATTTCCTAACACATTCAGTATTTACAGAACACATTTCATAATCTAGGCCAAATAAAGAGGCAGTGCATTCTGGAAATCGTCTAGAATTTTCAAGAGCTTGCTGAATTTCACTTCTGTGCACTTTTCTATTTCCCAGCTTTGGGTCATCTGCAACCATGAAAAAGGCCTTTACGTTTTTCTCATCATTAATAGAAATCAATCTTCCCTTCTCTATATCCTTTCTTAAAGACCCTCTGATCTCATGCCTTCTATCATTCTTTGTCTTATTTATTTATTCAGTAAATAGGTGGCACAAAGAGGGATACAGAGCTGATACAAGATACAATCAAGATGCTTAAAATATAGTATAAAAGCTAAGCCATGCATATCCAGGAAGATAAGCTAGGCACGGGTGAAGAAGAAAAAGAAAATGTTGTTATTTTAAATTTCTTTTTTAACCTTTATTTTTGAGACAGAGAGAGACAGAGCATGAATGGGGGAGGGTCAGAGAGAGGGAGACACAGAATCTGAAACAGGCTCCAGGCTCTGAGCTGTCAGCACAGAGCCCGACGCGGGGCTCGAACTCACGGACCGCGAGATCATGACCTGGGCCGAAGTCGGACGCTCAACCGACTGAGCCACCCAGGCGCCCCAAAATGTTGTTATTTAAATTGATATAAGTACTATAGCCTTCGAAGGGGGTAGCATAAAGATGGATGCTTATTTTAGAAGATAACTCCCTTGGGTCAGTTTGGAGGTGAAAACTGAACCCTCCCCCTGGGAGGGCGCTTCTGGATGCAAAACTAAGAGAGATACACTGCTCTGATTAATGGATTGAGGCGCATTAGAAATTTCCACAGCAGTGAGAGGATGGGACCCAGGGGAAAGGGAAGAGGGAGCTTCCAGGAGGTCCTGGAAAGGAAGGAGAGTCCAAGCACATGATATAGATGGAGGCCTCAGGAGAACATTGGCTAGAAAAATCCCCTGTGGAGCCGTGGCAGAGGGACTCTTTTTCATGGACTTGAAGACCATGGCTCCAAGTAATCAGTGTGAGCTGTTTTCTGGGCTTTGATGTAATTACCCTCTCCATTTTCTCAGACCTTCAAAAAATCCGCTGGACCCAAAAGCCTTATGCTAATGGGGCTTTTGGGAAATGAAGGATGTGGGGTTCAAAGGCAGGAACCAAGAGTAATGGCTTGGCAGTAAAACACTTGGTGTTGGTTCCAGTGTAGCAAGGATGTCTCAGAAGAACTCAACTTTCCCTCACATTTTCCTTGAAGATAAGGGGGTGGAGATCCAGGAAGACGTGCCTTGCCAGGGGCTGTGATGTCATCACAGTCAGGTCACCTGGACCACCAGGTGACTTCCCTTCTTCCCACCTTTAAAGAGACATGGTCTCTGTTTGTTCTCTGTTCCTTCTGAGATGTGGAATGGCAAGGCTGGGAGTGAGTCTGAAACAAGGACCATCCCTTAACTAATGGGAAAGCCAGAGGTTAGAGAAATTTAGGACTTTTCCACAAAGCCATAGTTGTCTCCTCTACCTCTGGAACTAGGAACAAATTTCTTGGTGTATTCTCAACTCACATCGGTCTGTTGCTAAAATTCTGCCAACCAGGGTGCCTGAGTGGCTCAGTTGGTTAAGCGACCGACTTTGGCTCAGGTCATGATCTCATGGTTTGTGAGTTCAAGCTCCACATCTGGCTCTCTCCTGTCAGCACGGAGCCCACTTTGGATCCCCGGTCTTCTTCTCTCTCCCTCTCTCTCTGCCCTTCCCCCCTCTCAAACATAAATAAACATTAAAAATAAATAATAAATAAAATTCCTCCAACCACACAAAACAGGATTGATAATCAGATGTAGAATGCCTAAGTTTAACTTTTAAGGCAAGTTCTGCTTTACATCATCCACATAAAATCATTCCTTTTTCAAACCTTCTAAGATACATACATTTTTAAAGCCACTTGTTTGGGGAAAGTTTTTAGATCTCTTCACTGAGTTTCCGCAGGTTCTCTCGTGTGGAGGAACGTGTGCAGTCAAGGATGCTGAGATGTCAGTCAACGTGCAGGACCCTGGAAAATATGGCACCTGGAGGGGTCCCTGAAGAGACCAGGTTTCATTTCATATAGAGGAAGTGAGTGAATCTGACCTCAAGCCAAGGATAACGATGCCATTCATCAAGATTAAACACAATTATGATGTTCCCTAGAGTTCTTTTCCTAGTAACTTTTTTTTCTACCACAATTGCAGGTGGAGGATGTGAAAAGAATGTGTTTAATCTATGACTCAAATGTCTCTTTTTTAAAATAATATTTTAGTGACTTTGCTTTCGTCTCTTTTTGAAAGACAAGCTATGGAGACAAAGAATCAACTGTATTGTGTGCCATATAAAGGACATTAAAGGACAGATATTTTGCCATTTTTGTTTTTGTTTTTATACCAAAGACGTGGAATAACATGAAAAATCTTGTTTATTCCCTGCTTAGTCCTATTCCATACCTTCCTTCTCCTGGATACCAGTGGGTATTTTTTCGTTATGTATCATTTTGTACATACATTCCTGCAACGGACTTTTTTCACTCTGGCTTCCCCCCGCCCCGACTTTTTAAAATATTATCCATCCATGTTGATTTAGAGCACTATTCTTATAGTAATGCTAATTTTTTTTATCCATTTCCTAACTGATTACGTATATGTGTTTCTTCCGAGTCTAACTATTAACAATAAAGAGCAATACATTTGAATATGTTTGTGTTTTCTGCTTTGCATATATGGACAAAGACTTTTCTCGAATGCATATAGTGATCAGAATTTTAAACTTTCGCGGATCTGCCAAACTGCTTTCCAAAGTGACTTACCAAATAACCTCAGCATTGTGAGAGTTCCTAATTCCCCACAAAACAATCAGTGTATGAGAATTCCTAGTTCTCCCGAATACTTGGATTTACGTCTTTCTTCCTTTCTTTCTTCCAACATCTTTATTTTCCGGGGAGGATTATGATGTTGGTCTTACTTCAGGCAAACTTTCTTTTTTTCAAAAAAACCAATCCCACTGATGTCTCTTGCACGTGCTCCCTCTTTGACAAGTTTGGTGTCAGGGAATACACATTTCCTTTTTCTCTCTCCATGAGATACTGAAGGTCACAGAACTCCTGACTATAGCGTTCCATCCTCGAAGACCGATGTGATGTTGGTAGTTGGCGAAGAGAAAAACAGCTAACGAAACAAGACTAGCCTCCACCTTTTGGCGGAGCCAAAGCTGTCAGGACAGGACAGATTCTCCCTCCCAGAGGCGCTTAGAGCTCTTGCAGGAAGAGCTATGTGAGTGCAGTTAAGTGATGTCTGAGCATCCAACAGATCACATTTGTCCTCTTTATTACTTGCCACGACTGTGTGTATACCTCTCATGATTCCTTCCAAATCGAGAATCACTCTTCTCAGGAAAACATCCAAACTTCCACGTTGGGCTGCTACGGGTGTTATTTATTTCCCCTCCAAAAAATAGAACAAATAACGAATTCATTTCAAAACTAAAAAAACAAAACAAAACAAGACACTTTTATGTTTACTTGCATACCTGAAAGTAGGACTTTAGGGAGCAGACTGAACTGATTGACCAGATCACTCCTTAAAGAGAAGTTATTGTCTGCCTTTGATATTACAAGTACATGTTGCAGGTTACATCCACTAAAAATACAACAAATATCAAAATTAAAGAGAAACTAAATCACACAGATATATTAATATTTTCTGGTCTCTTCCTGGCAAAGTGCCACTGACCCCTTTGTTGAAGGCTTTGCTATAGCTGATTGACAGTAAGGTATTTCTGGATGGCTGTCTAGGCAGCCGGAGTTACTGAAAATACTGTTTTAAAAAACGATCAAATACCTGAGATATGTGTCCTTTGCTCATGAAGATCTTCTCACCGCCAAGGTGAGAAGGTACGAGTTTCAAATGAGCCCAAACCTTGGCACTTTTATTCTACCTGGTGAACCCGGGTCCAGTTGCGACTCTGTACAGTCTCATTTTGGACTTCGCCTATACTTCTTCCCCAATTGAGATGCTGTATCCTCCTAATTGTTCTTTAAAAAAAAATTCTTTCTGGGGCGCCTGGGTGGCTGAGTCAGTTGAGCGACCGACTTCAGCTCAGGTCATGATCTCACAGTCCGTGAGTTCGAGCCCCGCGTCGGGCTCTGTGCTGATGGCTCAGAGCCTGGAGCCTGTTTCAGATTCTGTGTCTCCCTCTCTCTCAGCCCCTCCCCTGCTCATGCTCTGTCTCTCTCTGTCTCAGAAATAAATAAACATGAAAAAAATTTTTTTTAATTCTTTTTAAAGTTTATATATTTTGAGAAAGGGGGAGAGTGATCAGAGGAGGGGCAGAGAGAGAGAGGGGAGAGAGAATCTCAAGCAGACTCCGGACTGTCAACACAGAGCCTGACAGGGGGTCAAATTCAAGAACGGCGAGATCACGACTTGAGCCGAAACCAAGAGTTGGACGCTTAACTGACTGAGCCAAGCTGGAGCCTATCCTCTCCCAATTGTTCTGCTGAGACAGTTCTGTTATTTACTCTGATAGTCAACATGCTTCACTTACTCCCTGTTTATATTTTACATATTCAGGGAACATATACAATTAAGCAAAATATTGAAGAAAACAGAATTCTGCCATTGCAATTACCACCCCCCCCCCGTTTTTTTTTTTGTTTGTTTTTGTTTTTTTTTGTTTTTGGAAGAATGAGAGAGTGCAGGAGAGGGGCAGAGGGAGAGAGAGAGAGAATCCTAAGAAGGCTCCACATTCAGTGAGGAGCCTGATGTGGGGCTCGATGACTCTGGGATCATGACTTGTGCCGAAATCAAGAGTCAGTAGCTCAACCGACTGAGCCACTCAGGTGCCCCTTGACATTTTTATTTAAAAAATATTATGGATGGGGACACCCAGGTTGCGCAGTCAGTTAAGCATCTGAGTGGCTCAGGTCATGATCTTGCAGCTCCAGAGTTCGAACCCTGTATCAGGCTCTGTGCTGACAGCTCAGAGCCTGGAGCCTACTTTAGATTCTGTGTCTCCCTCTCTCTCTGTCCATCCCTCGTTTGGGAACTGTCAGCACAGAGCCTGAAGTGGGGCTCAAACTCATGAGCCCCTAGATCATGACCTGAGCTGAAGTCAAACGCTTAACTGACTGAGCCACTCAGGTGCCCATTGACATTTCTATTTTAAATGGAAGTAATACCCATTAATTAGAGACAAAATTGAAATGCTATGAAGAAAATTCAAACTATTGGTTTAATAAATCTTTGCTTTATTATAGATACATGTGTATATTAAATTATAATTAATTGCCCCAAGCAAGATATTCAGAATCACGCATACCTAGACTGTTTTTATAGCTGCTAGATTATGGCTCTGTTACTATAGTTTATACTTTAATCAGGCTACCTCAACAGGGGCTTCTCAGACAAATGCAACCCTTTTACATGCATAAGGTAACCTGTTGGTTCAGAGGAACCACGAGAAGCAGCCAGATTACACGCTTAGCAATTTTAGTAGTAACATCGTCATGGGTGGGGCACCTGGGTGGCTCAGTTGGTTAAGCATCTGACTCTGGCTCAGCTCATGGTCTCGAGGTCCATGAGTTCGAGCCCTGCCTCAGGCTCTGTGCTGACAGCTCAGAGCCTGGAGCCTGTTTCAGATTCTGTGTCTCCCTCTCTCTCTTGCACTCTCTCTCTCTCTCTCTCTCTCTCAAAAATAAATAAATGTTAAAAAAAATCATATTGTCATGGAAGTGTTCAAAACAATGACAATGAATGTTTCCAAATCCAAACAAACCTCAGAACTTAATTTGTGTTGTAACAGCATCACTGTGGCATGTTCCTTGACCCCCTCTACCTTTTGCTTTGATAGTTATTTATTTATCTATTTATTTATTTATTTATTTTGCAAAAAGGCTTTTCTTGAAGTTCAGTACCTATTTATGAGGATAATAATAAAAGCAATGAAGTTCAATACTCACTCATAACAACCATCACCAATATAACAAATTTCTCAGGGAATTAGTAATGAAGGGGAACTTGCTCACTCTGGAAAGGCTGCTTACCCCAAACCCACAGCAGCATCCTGCTGAATGGAGAAATGTGACCTTCGTCGTTTCCCTTTTTTTTTTTTTTTTAAAGAAGTTGACATGTGCCCTCATGTCTGTTTGGCCCCAAATCTCATGCTGTTTCCCACGGGTGCAGCAAAGGCTAAGGCGTGGACAGCTTTCAGGGATTTTTTTTTTTTTTTTTTTTTTGGAACAAGGCACTTTGGGTTGATTGTAACGGAAGATCACTTACCTCGGTTCTGTAAAAAGTGGGGACTTGGTCATAGCTATGTATGACAGGGACCCAAGTGTTAAGTTACAAGTCTTCTTAGATGGTAACGTGCCTTGCCTGTGTCTTGCCCGAGAGCAGGTCCTACAGGCGACAGTCGCCCACTGTGCGTGGGACCATGGATGAGTCACTGTTTTGCACATGCGTGTTTGGCAGGGACGGGAGAGACAGCTGGTGGCTTTCACAAGAACGAGGGCATGATGTTTCACAAGATGTCTCCTGGAAGCATTGGTAGAGGGAGAAGGAGAGAGGGGCGGAGAGGTCTGAGCAACAACCTTGAGGTCAGGGACTCAGAAGAGAAATCATTAAAAATGTTTTTAGTAATGTTGCTGGTACTGTTAGGCACAGCCTCCTCATCCCCCTAATCCTCAAGAAGATTTCAGTCAGGAGCTATGGCTCACCTTTGGGCCTTTTGGTGTTTAGATATGTGAGTTTTGTCTTTTTCAGTGTGTCCTCATAATAAAACAGGAGCCAAAAAAGTCAAATTTTATTTGGGCTGTAAGAGGATGGACCTCATGGAACCCTGGCTCCTGGGATGGAGTTTGGGTCCCATGCCCGTCCCTCCCCCCCGGGGACTTCATGCCCTCTCATGGGTGGGCTCCCCTCACTCTCTGTCTCTCTCCACTCTCCTCTCTCTTGCTGTTGTTCTCTTCTCCCCTCAGTCCCCCCAGATCCACGAAGATTTGGGGGTTGTGAAGCAAAGATCCTGTGCAAAGTGCGTGGAAATTTTACTTCCTTGTTTCAAGTGACCAACAAAGACTGACTTGTACCTGTTTGACCTAAGTTCAGATTCTTTTAAAAAAATTTTTAATGTTGCATTCATTCTTGAGAGAGACAGAGAGAGAGAGCAAGACAGCGTGTGAGCAGGGAAAGGGTAGAGAGAGGGAGACACAGAATCTGAAGCAGGTTCCAGGCCCTGAGCTGTCAGCACACAGCCTGACACGGGGCTTGAACCTACAAACTGTGAGATCATGACCTGGGCAGAAGTTGAACGCTTAGCTGATGGAGCCACCCAGGCTCAACCCTAAGTTCAGATTCTTATAGGAGGTAGTGTAACTGCTTCCGCGGGGTCAGTGTCCCCCCTGCTCCAATCTGTATGGCCACAGCAGGGCAGCGTGAAGGGGTGGGACAGGGTCACGGGCACATGCATGGATGGAGGCATCCATCTCTGTGGATGGGAGGTTGGGTCTTAGAAAAGGGAGGTACAGGTCAGCTGGATGTCTTCTGATGTTTAGAAAACATGATTTGATTTGTTAGGGAGCTAAGAAAGGCATGGGCGTCAGGAAGGGACCACGGAGAGCCTGCCTTGGGTGCTCTGTTTCTGGATGAAACGCTGGCCTGGCCAGTCATTTTCCTGCCGTCCCCTCCACCCCTCTGGTTTCCAGCCTTTGCTGGATCCTTGTGCTTCTTGCCACCTCATCCGTCTTTCCCTGCCTCCCTCTCTCTTCCTCCCGCGTTCCCCTCCTGTCCCCTGTCCTCTCCATTTTCCCACCTGCGTGGCCTTCACTACCTCTTTCCTCATCTCTATCCAGCATCTTCCCATTTTCCTTCGCCCTTACCAACTTTGATCCTCATGGCTGACCTGTCCAAAGCTTCATTTTCTCAACAGAGGTCATTTCCAACCCATAACATAGTCCCTGTGAGAACGGGGATGGCCAGCACATGACAAACAGGCATCTTAATGAACGTTGAACCACAGCACATGTGAAATTGCTCTGCTCTGCAGGAGTTTAAACCGTAAATAAAACCTTAACGACAACCTTACGTTTTCTTCTGAGTCTATGTTTTTCCCTCTCCCTAAAGGGGGACAACCATAATGAATAATGCTCCTGCTCATACTCAACGTACACAAATTTCCCCCTCCTGGGCCCTGGGTCCCGGATAAAACAGACATAGTCTACAACCTTGCAGTTTCTAGTGCAGCTGCGGGGGGTGGGGGGCGGGTGGACACAGGGCGGGTCTTCCGCACTTTGTGAGAAGCATGGTTTACTGAGGGAGAAAACCCAGGGGGCCCAGGAAGCAGAAAAATGTTACCTGGAGGACGTGAGATTTGAAGGGTTGGGGGTCCGGGGAAGACATTCTTCATAGGTTTCCCAGCAATGAGGAAAGGTAGGGCAGGAGGGAAGGAGAAGGGGGCGAGTGTGGTGGCGGTGGGCGCTGAGGTGAGGTAGGAGAGGTTAGCCAGTGCCCAGTGTGGAAGGGGCCGGAAGCTAGGCCAAAGTGTTTGGCCTTAGGTCCTAGGCTACAGAGAAATTTTAAGCATGTGAATCCTATCCTGAGGACTGCATTTGAGGGAAATTTCTCTGACTGCGAGGTGGAGAACAGATTGGAGGGGAGTCAAAGGTCTGCAAATAGACCGCTGGTGTGGTTTTCACTCAGTGATGCATTCTCTGTCACCCCCGGTACCAGTCTCCGGGTGCACGGCATTCGAGGGCTGACTGTCACCCCTCGGGAAAACATGTCTACAGCCCAGGCCTCTTGATAACTCAGCTGGTTGAAACCAACACGCGCGCAGTTTCAACCTTCTTTCTGTAGCCAGGACTGGCTCTGCGGGCATACATGTGTATAGTTGCACACAGCCCCTATCAAAAGGGTCCTTGTATTTGGCTCTATGTTCTGCTGTCACTATCTTGAAATCCTTTTTTTAAGAGTTTATTTATTTATTTTTTTTTTGGGGGGGGGGTACAAGCAGGGGAGGGTCAGAGAGAGACAGAGAGGGAGAGAGAGAATCCCAAGCAGCCTCTGCGCCGTCAGGGGAGAGAGAGCCCGACATGGGCTCTCGAATCATGAACCATGAGATCACGACCTGAGCCAAAGTCAAGAGTCAGATACTTAACGAACCGAGCCACCCAGGTGCCCCACCGTCTTGAAACCCTTAATTTTTGGATAAATGGCCTTGCGGTTTCATTTTTGCATTGAGCCCCTCAAATTATAGAGGGTGTTCTGCTTCCAGCAGTCTGGGGATGGCAGCCTTCAGATAATTCTTTAAACCCTGAGGTGAAACGGCCTGGGACTTTCGGAGTTGTCCCAAGATTAGACACAGAATGTCACCAGCATTTCCAAAGACAGAAAGGAGAGCGTCTTCCCCTATGCTGGCAAACAGACTCTTCCAGGCCTGCTCTGAACTGTCTTCCTTCAATGGCTCTGTAACACATCTGGACCGTGGCCAGAAAATGCTTCGGCTCACTGGGAGAGGATGAGGGCATTCTTGACTTTTTCAGAGTTAAACACTTGGAGAAACTTCAGGAAGAAAGCACTCGGTAAAAGGTAAAGCTAGGTGGCCCCTCAGCTCCCTGCCTGTCGCTCTGCTCGTTCACACTTTTCTTGGGTCTTAGCATGTTTATTCTCCTCTTCCCAGTGGCCAAAGGACAAGTTTAAATTTCTTATTTCCTCTAGGGAGCCTAGAGAAAGGCAACAGGCACCAAATACAGGAAATCATGTGGAGAGGATCTCTTATTTATTATGGTTCCCATATTACTTCCCCTCCCCCAGCCTCCGCCCCCACCTCCAGCCATACTCAGCCTTCCAGCTTTTTCCTGCAGCAGGAGGACAGAAGGCAGTTCACCTCTGCTCCCTAAAGTCTGTGTGAGTCCCGAGGATCTGAAGTCTGGTCTTGTGAAACCCCACCCTCCTGTGGTTGTGTGAACTCACCCTTGAGTTACACCTCACTTAAGAGGTTCCCAGGAAGATCTCCAGTACAGGGTCAAATTTCAGGAGCCTGCAAGCCACAGAAGAGAAAGGTAGGTCCCTGAATTATTTTGCTCTGTCTTGACATGAATCAAGGTGCTCTGAAGTAGATATGTATGTCCATATTGCTTCTCTAGCTGGCTGTGTGTTTTCAACATGTGGGTCTTGCTGAGACTGCCTGATGATTGGACCGTGAGAAAAAAATTGTGAGTGGGGAGATGACATTTGGGTTTCTTGGTTTTTGGTTTTTGTTTTGAATGTGAACATATTTGGATAAAAAATGCCAACTAGCATGATACAGAAAACATGAAGCTGATTCTTATTTTCTTTGGAGGGCAAATCTCATTAGAAGTTGCATTGTTTTGGCTTCTGCATAAAGGGGAAAAGCTTACCGCCTGCCTTTTCTTTTCAAATCATAGACCCTTACCATGTTTTGTTGTTGTTGTTGTTTTTACTTCTTTCTGAGTTTTGGGGGTTTTATTGGTGGGAGGGGGGGTGTTAAAAATGTACCAGAGTTTACAGAGGATTTTCTGACAGAAATAGAAATAGATGTTTCTAATTTAGGGTATCTGTAAGTCATGAGTAAATGAATAAGCATTTTGTTCAGATCTGGTGGACTTCCCTGTTATTTTCCAGATTTTGCTATGAAACAATTGCTCTCTCTGTGGTTTCCCGAAATTAGATGCAAGCAGTGACAATGTCTATCAAGTGATGGCTGACAGGCTGATTTTACTTTGTCCGTTTTGATAACTGTCTACAAGGATGATGCTCACCCCTTAACTGGTTGCTTTTGCTGGTCACTACTGAGAATCAAGATGATGTGTGAACTGAGACTTGGAGAAGGGTCAAGTTTTATTCAAATAACACTACATATTTCTCTGGATTTTTTTTTTTTTTTGCTTTTTGTTTTTAGTGTTTCATTTTTATCATCACAACCAGCCCTTCCTCTGGGAGAAATAAATTATGGTGACTTCACAGAATATCAGCCAATTTATCCCATTTATTGAACGTTAACTATTCTTCCCAAAGCTTCTTTCGTTCAGATGCTCGTAATTTCTTGCACTTAAGAATTCTACCTCAGCACGGTCTCTCTCCATTCCATCCTGCATATCCTGCCACAGAGGTCTTTGGGAAATGCAGTTCTGACAATGTCACTCTCCTCAGTGAAATGTTTCCTTTGCACCCCATTGCTTATCTCCTTGCTACCTAAGGGGTAGTCCATTCTGGGACCAGCTGCATCACACATCACTTGGGAGCTCGTTAGAGATGCAAATTCTCCATTCCCTCCCCAGACTTAGTGAATCTCTATTTTAACCAGGTTCCTGGGTGATTCATAGGCACATTACAGTCTGAGAAGCCCCGACGTAAGGAAGGCAGAGAAGACCTTCAAAGTTTGTTCCTTTTCATCCCGTCCATAAGTCTTTCTGGTTGTACTGAACACCTTCTGTTTCCCCAATATGTGAGAGCTCTAAAGCCTACTTACATTTCTGTGTGCTGTGTGTCCAGGAGGCTGCCATTAACCCCCTCTACCCAGCTACCATTGCGGCCTGATTAGTTACCCCTTCCTACCCCTCATCCAGTCCGCCGCAGACCGAGTGTCTCTCAAGTCTATGCCTTTATGGCACTTGGTGAAATGCTTCTGTCATAGCCCTTAGCACATTAAATTATGGTTGCTGTGCTTATTTTCATCCATGAGGGGTTATTGGTCTTTTATTTTTGAAGCTATAGCCCTTGAAACCATGCCAGGTGTATACCGTGTGTTCAATCAATGTTTACTGAATTCACGAACAAATGAATGAACAAATAAATGGATATATTGTTTGAAGAACCCAAATTAGTAACCAGACTGAGGTTTAAAGTGTGCGGTTTTCCAAGGAGATTGCCAAGCCCCGCAACATTTTGCCCTGCTATCTTTTACGAGATTTTGCTGAAATCGTTTTTTCCACCAAGGATTTTGAGTACCTACTATGTGCCATACCTTTCGGAATCTATTTCTTTATGTCTCTGTGGGCAGGCTCTCCCATTAGGTGTTTCTCTACCTGTGCCCCTCCTCCTCCACCACTCCAAGTCAGAGACTTACTCGGTTTTCAGCAACTATGTGCTGAGCACCTTCCACATATCAGGCACTGCGCCATGTGATAAGGATACGATGGCAAATGCAGATACAGATGCGAATACTGCCACCATGAAGCTCCCTGTACAGAGGACACGTTCTTTATTATTCTCTATTCCACTTCTTCCTGAAAGGGATTAAGAAAAACTGAAAGTCCGATCTGTAATAAATATTGGCATATGCAGGTGAAGGCATTGGGCACCAGAAGGCAGTGTGATTTAGCAGAAAGAAAGCTGGGCTGGCCTTTAGTTAGTCCTGATTTAGTCCTGCACCTGTAACTCACTTACCATATGAACTCGGGTGGGGCCACATCCATTCCCTGAAACTTGATTTTCTCAAACGGTGAACAGGGCACAGAGCTCTAAGGAGAAGTTCTTGCTTTCATGAGAGGCTCCAGGGAGTCTATGCAGTCACCTTCTCTCATGCTGCATGGTTATTTGAAGGACAATGCTGACAAAGAAGAGATCTTAAGGGAGTCATTGCATTACTGTGCCATGTGCTCAGCCATCAGGCACAGTGTGGCAATAGTTCCTAGGGAGCAGTGCCCTGCAGCTTAAAGAAACCCATTTGGCATTAGTTGCTGGGTATAGAGCTGGTTGAAGTAGGGCAGCTGAGGAAGGAGGCCATATCATCCTCAGGCAATCTCTCTTTTTGGAAAGCAGCCAGAAGAAGGGAAGACTGTAGCTCTATCAAGCAGTGAAGGAAAAATCTAAAAGCTTAAAGACAGATAGCCCATCCCTGACCCCCACTGTGGCACAGCTACAAGGATTCCCTTTTTCTTTTTTTCCACCCAAAGATGTATGTCTTAACCATATTTCACCTAGAATCAGATGTTGTGCAGGACATCGTAGCCTTTGTCCCCATAGTTTGCGCTTCCATGGGATGCGTGGACAGCTGGAAGGAAAGAAATACCTCCTCTTTGTGCCGCAGACACAACCACCGTCCGAAGCAAACCGCTTGGGTAATCTCGGGTAATGACTCTTTCCTTCTTCAAGCTTTCTTGTCTTGCTCCATCATCATCTGGAGCTTCCAAAGGAAATGCCGCCAGACTTTCTGAATTCCTTCTTGCTTCTTGTCACTCATGCACCTCTTTGCTTCCATACTCCCTGCACACACACACACACACACACACACACACGCACACGCACACACACCTTGTCTGCAGTTGCCTTTCAGGAGCCAGAGTGTTTTCTGCTGGTCATTTCCTAACCTCTCCAGGAAACTTTACTCTCTAGTAGTAAACACAAGTTACTTACTTGCAACAAAAGGGATATCAACCTACATACGAGATTCCTAATGACCTGTCAGCAGTCTTACAACGTACCTGAGATCAACCCTGGCCTGAGATCAATACCTGGTCAACATTTCTTGTTTAATCAGAGGCATGTGGTGGGCTAGAAAGAGGCGGCCCTGGTTTTGGGTCCCCCTTCTGCCACTTTTTAAAATAAGTGGCTGTATCTTGTCAAGGCTTAGTTTTGTTTCTGAAAATGCAGATAATCTTTGGCACACAAGGTTGTAGAGATTCATCGGCTTCAGTATCGAATATGTTGCCTCGAGAAATACATCAGATCTTGAAAGAGGAGGCTGGCCAAGATGGTGAAAATGAGAAAATTGTCATTTGCAGATTGGTTGAAGGAACCAGGAGATATTCGAAGTACAAAGTTGCCCTTGCAGCATGTGAAGGTTGCCTTCAAATCCTTAAAGATCGCTCTATGTGGGAAAAGAAGTCAACGGAAGACTGATGAGTGGAAATTATAGGGCCACGAGTTTTAGTTCCACGTGTGGAAGGGCTTACCCACCATCAGGACTGTCTGAAACTGGGTGGGCTGGCTGCCTTGCGGTGTGGTGAACGCCCTGTCCCAGGCAGTATGCCAGCACCCTGGAGGCCCACGGCCGGGGTGTTCCCAAAGGGATGCCCGCACTGGGTGGAGTCCGGGTGATGACCTCTCGGTCCTTCCTGCTCAAAGCCACCAGGAGTCTTGTGATGTCAGGGCCCCAGCCCAAACCACCAAAGGAGGGTTGCAAAAAAAAAAAAAAATCATCAGGCTGGAGAGTGATCTTAGCTGCATTTTCATTAGCTAGCTCTATACATCTGCAGCGATCGTTTCTAAATAGGTCCTTTGCCACAACAATAGAGCTACGGTGGACGTCCAGGAAAAAAAAAAAACAAAAGGAATGAGAACAATGAGGTGGGAAAAGTTCACCTCAAAGCGCTCTTCTTGGGTTACTCGCTAACTAGATTGTGGGTTACTTCTTGTGCTGCAAACACATTCTTATTTGATGGAAAATTGCCACATTCTGGTACTTTTCCCGCCAAACTAGAGTCAGGCAAGTAACAGCAAGACTCAGGGCTTTGTCTCCGATCTCTGCTTTATCTATAAAATAGAAACACTACTCTATGAATATGTATTCTTAGCTATTCAGAAATCTAATTTTAAGTGCAAACTAAGTGCTTCTACTCTCCTCTAAATTTCAGGGACCACAAGCAGAATACTCGACTCTTAGGAAGAGAGGAGAACTGGCTGGGGCTGTCTGCCTGCTCTGAGTTGAGGTCTTTAGCCCATCTTTCCATCCATCTTTCCTTTGCTAAATGAACCACAGCTGATAACAGCCTCTCTGCCAGTTAAGGACCTCGAGACTTAGGGCAGGGAGAATTTCGCTTAAGTGGGTCCTGTGTGTTTGCATCATCTATGGCTGGGTGGCCCTAGGCTTCTTTGCTAATACTTTATCCTTCCTGCACTCGGAAGAACTGGCTGACATGTGGTTTTGAACCCTCACATCTTCTGCAGTCACTTATGCAGCAACTCAGTATGCTATGCTTCTTCCGTCTTGTCGTGGAGTCACAGAACAAAAGGACAGTGGTCCTTCCAACAGAAATGGGTGTCAGAAAATGCTAACGTTTTGTCAAATCAAGATGAAACCGTGATATATTTTATTCTCCAGGTTTACCTAAAGGCTTGCTTTCTTAAAAGCCAAGTGAAAAATAAAACTCTTTGAAATATAATCAACTGTGCATGGCAAAATCATAGAAGCCCATGCAGACCAGTGTGTTTATTTTTAGATGCACATCAGCCTGGCCAGCATAGCAAAGCAACTGTCTAATGTCCAAGCTATGGCCCTGGGAATTTCCTCTAACAAGGCTGTGTTTCCGTGCATTGTTACAGTACAAAGGGCAGGAGGCCTGAGTGGAAGGCTCATGGTAACCCCGCCCAGAGAGAGATCTGGAACCTGTCATTCCCTTCGTCTACATGGTCCTGAATGCCGGGGTCAACATGGAGGTCGCCCGCCAGCTCTGGGCAGATGCAAATGAATAGACATGTATGATTATTTCATCTAAAAATACCCCAGAGATCAGTGATGGCATTTCAGAAATAAAGACTCAGCTTTCTATTGGCAGCTGAGGATCTAATCCTCACCCATGCCATGAAGTGGATTCTGGTCTAGCCCAGAAACAGGGATGTCATTCAAAGATCCTGCATTTGACTGCATTTAGTAAAGGGGTTGTCAAGCATATTATAGTAAAAAAAAGTTGGGGCACCTGGGTGGCTCAGCCGGTTAAGTGTCCGACTTTGGCTCAGGTCATGATCTCACACTTCGTGAGTTCAAGCCCCGCGTCAGGCTCTGTGCTGACAGCTCAGAGCCTGGAACCTGCTTTGGATTCCGCGTCTCTTTCTCTCTGCTCAGCTCCATCTACACTCTGTCTCCGTCTCTCTCTCTCTCTCTCTCTCTCTCTCTCTGTCTCTAAAATAAATAAACATTAAAAAAATTAAAAAAAGAAGATATTTTGAAAAAAAAGCATCCATGTACATACATACAGCTACATACACACATACACACACGTACAGAGAGCAGGTAATCAGAAATCTATCTGAATCACCGAGATCTTTGCTATTATCCTAGGGCCAGTTTCTGTTCCTTGATTTATTCATCTACAAAATGGATGCAACAAACCTCACGTCCTATTAGTTTGGGGAGGAATAAGGTGCAATATCACAAATAAACTGGCTCAAAGTAGACTCTGGCTCAAGGTTTTGCATTTGGGGCCTAATATGCTTTGAGCTTCTGACAAGAAATGACTAAAACTATTGACCATCAAGTCTGGAGGGCTTTTCGTTGTTGCTGTTTTGGAGGTCGCTGTTTAGTTTTTGTTTGTTTTATCCTTTATTATCTTTTTTGCCACTACAGAGAGAGAAGCCATTAGGTTTCTTACTTTATTGACACATTTTGCTAGTAGAGTTTTTATCTCTTGTCAGGCTGTCTCCACAGCTGGAGAAGGTCACTGCATTAGTACTCAAGGTTGCAACACTCAAAAGTTGTGTCTGGGGGTCACTAGGGAAGATGAAGGAGCAGGTCTCAGGTCTGTGCAGGGCGGTCCATAGCCACTCTGTGTGGGGTCTGTGACCTGCATGTTAGCAGCCCCGTGTGGGGACGAGGCCCCTGTACAATCAGGCCCGAGGGGCAAGGAGACCCGCACGTATGAATAGTAGTCCTGGGCAGGGATCCTTGGGCTCAGCTGGTAGGTGGATGTCCAGGCCCCCTCCAGGCCTGCAGATGCAGGAAAAGGTGTTCTAACTCTTTGGTGAAAATGCAAGAATGTTGTCAAAAACGCCTTTATGGATTGTTTTGTTTGCGAGTGTTTATTATCAGACACCCCCTCAGGGGTTCACAGGGCAGGTTGCGAATGTCCGAAGTGGGGCCTGGGAATTTCCTTCTACAAAGGCTGTGCTTCCTCTCTTTGTTAATCCTCAGAGAACAAGTGGAAGCATTACTAGAGATCCTTACTTAACCCTTTCTCCTGCCCACCACTCCTGTGTCCCCGCATCACAGAAGAATCACGTTTCCAGCCTTCTAAGAAGAAGAAAGATTTCATACTTGGGGTGTGTGTGTGCACCTGCAGGTTTATGTGTGTGTGTGTGTGCGTCAGTGTGCATGTGTGGGGGTGGAGGAAATGGGTGATAAAGCACAAAACATCTTATCTGAAAAGCTTTCATTCAGTATCACAGCATGCACCCAGTCGTTGTTCAGACCCGGGGAAATGTCTACTTTCTTTACCATATATGCCTTACAGAAAAATGCTGCCCCGATTTCAGTTCCCTGTCCCCAGGGTAGGACCCGCCTAGCATGACAGCTGCTGTTCTTGTTTGGAGTCTGCTTACTGGATCATGCAGGGCACCATGAGTTGAAATCATCCAATCAACTAAGTTATTTATTGAGCATTTACTACATACCTAAACCCTACTAGGCACGCAGGGAAAGCAGAAGTTCTGCCTGCAAGAAACTTCAAGAATATATGACAGTTACACATACACACACACACACACACACACACTCATATGTTATAAGTGAGGATGCAAAGAATCCATATAACTGTATAGTCTAAGTCTAGGGCAATCAAAAGAGACACATGAACCCTCGCCCAGCTGGAGACTCTAATTATCACTATTTTCACGGTGACTCCTCTGTCCACAAATCTCCAAGCCAAGTGCACGAGTGCAGGTAGACATAAATGGGTGCCTACACACACACACACACGCACATCACTCCCAGGGGACAGCTCGGCCTTCCCAAAGGAAATAACTCCCTTGCTTTCTCACCACTAATTCCATGAAAGGATCGTTTTCAACACTCAACTCTTCCTCCTCTTTTCCTGTCTCAAGAGAAGAGATGACCTTTCCCTGCATCCAGAGGCCAGCTCTCCTCTCCCTCCCAGGAACCTCCAGTGGCCTTGGTACTCTCCTCAGTGATTGGCTCTTTCCCATTATTATTGAGTTCTACTCAGGTCCTTCTTCTTTTTTTATTTATTTTTGAAGGAGAGAGAGACAAAGCACGAGTGGGGGAAGAGCAGGGAGAGAGAGGGAGACACAGAATCCGAAGTGGGCTCCGGGCTCTGAGCCGTCAGCACAGAGCCCGATGTGGGGCTCAAACTCATGAACTGAGCCACCGACCGAGCCACCCAGATGTCCCTACTCAGGTCCTTCTTAATTCAAAACTACAGGAACAGCAGATCTTCCCCACCCCACACTCCTCGTTCATCTTCCATTTCTCTCGCCAAATAAATTTTTGAAGAATTTTGGATGTGTCTGTCTTCAAGTCGTCACCAACCACGCACCTTGAAAACTGCTCTGTTCTGTCTTCCCATGTGCCCTCCCCCCGTGCACCTTGAGGAATGCTCTTGCCAGGATTCTCTCTGACCTCAGTGTCCCCGGACACATCTCGCTTTGTTGCCCACAGCAGTTGTTGACAACCACCTCCCTCAGTCTGGTCCCTGCCTGCTAGGACACTACGGTCTCACTCTTCCTTCCCTCGCTGGGCCTTCCCAGTCTTCTTTGTAGGTTCCTTTCGGTCTGCTCTCCCTACACCTTCCTGATGGCCATGATCTGGACCACCTTCTCCCCTCCATCTATACCACCTCCCTGCTGCCCTCCATTCCTCTGTCTAGAGTCCTCTTTTCTCCCTTCTCTGTCAAGTAAACTACTTGTCCTCCAGAACCCATTTTATTTATTTATTTATTTATTTATTTATTTATATTTTATTTGAGAGAGAGCACACATGCAAGCGGGGGAGAGGGGCAGAGGGAAAGAATCTTTTTTTTTTTTTTAATGTTTTTATTTATTTTTTGAGACAGAGAGAGACAAAGCATGAGTCGGGGAGGGGCATAGAGAGGGAGACACAGAATCTGAAGCAGGCTCCAGGCTCTGAGCTGTCAGCACAGAGCCCGACGTGGGGGCTCGAACTCGTGAACGGTGAGACCATGACCTGAGCCACAGTCGGACGCTCAGCCGACTGAGCCACCCAGGCCCCCAGAGGGAGAGAATCTTCAGCAGGCTCCACGCTCAGTGCAGAGCCTGATGGAGGGCTCAATCCCACGATGCCAGAATCATGATCTTGAGCTGAAATCAAGAGGTGGACACTTAACCGACTGAGCCACCCAGGCACCCCTCCAATCTATAGAGTTTTTCAAGAAGGCTTGGCAAATTGATTACCTTTTCTAAGCCTCCCTCTCTCAAATGGGAATCGCCAAGCAGTTCACAAATTGTGGTGAAAATTAAGTGACATTGTGCAGGAACAATTTCTTGAAAGGCACTCAGCACATAACCTGTGGTGGAGTTGCTTCCCTGCCAGAGCGGTGATTAATAATCACAAAATGTCATCAATGCCAACCCCTGAGGAACAGGGAGATTAAACTTACATAGCTAGTCAATGGTAGCGCTGGGACTTGAGCCTAGGTACTCTGGTGCCAGAGCCCCTGCTCTTAACCTCTTATAAGCACCTCTAATCATGTGCCGCCTGGAGGATTCATTCATAACAAACGCTGATTGAACACCAGCCTACTCTATGTGCAACACTGTGCTGGGTCCCAGGCGCACAACAGGAGACAGACAGGTCTGGCCTTGGGGGTGAGAGTCGGGGAAAGCGGGATCACAGGGCAGAGGAAGAACCCACAAATAGACCATTACAGTGCAGTTCAGGAAGTGCTTTGACAGAGTAGTGAGGGGCAGAGGTATACATGCAACCAGAGGGAGTCAGAGGCAGGTTCTTGGAGGGAATGACCTTGACTTGGGCCTTCAAGGACCACGTGGGGGCGTCAGGCAAGTGACACCTGTACCCCAGTGTTTCTCTGAATGTTTTGATACAACAGGCCTAGGCCTGGGAACCAGGCAACAGTATTTTTCTCAAAGTGAGAACTACTATGATAAAAAAAGAGAGAGAGAGAGAGAGAGAGAGATCATGCTGTATCTCAGTGGTTATTAAACTTTTGTGTGCCTGAAAATCACCTCTGGGGAGCTGATTGATCCACACCAATCTCTGGGCCTATCCCCCCGAATTTTAGAATCTGAAGGTCTGAGTAGTCTCAAGAATTGGCATTTCTAACAAAGTCCCGGGTGGTGTTCGTGCTGCTACTGGGAAGAATCTCTGATCATATAGCCAAGAACTTACACAAAATTATTTGGGTCATTCTTAAGCCGCATTAAAATTTGACAATTCCTGCCAGGATGCATGACTCTCTTACTTTCTTTGCTATAATGCTCCTTTAACTTCTAAATATTTCTGTAGTTGAAGCAAATTTAATCCAAATATTCCCCATATTCGGGCTCATTTTGCTCTGTAAGTGGTTCAAAATACGGTGACTTGTAGGTTTCTTTGGAATTTCAACAATCAACCCTTTGAAACTTCTGTTTGCAAAGCAGGAAGTCACTTGTTGCCCCAAGCAAACACTTAAGTCAAGGGTTTGTCCCTTTGGAGGGCTTTACAGCCTCAGCTTTTAAGCAAGTTTCTCTACCTTTGAAAACAGTTTGAATCTGAGTCTTTACGGAATGGCCTGTGAACAGTGGAAATAGGCGATTGGTTTCTTTGAGTATGGCCAGCTGGCTAAGGCCAACATATGTCCAAAGGTTGTTATTTCCTCCTCGAAAGATATGGCAGGAAGAGGCTGGGAAACTCAGAATCACCCCAAACAAAGGAGGGGTGAAAGGGTGGATGGAGAGGAAAGGATCCTGGAAGTTTAATGTTTCCTTTTACTTACAATAAAAAAAAAAGGTACATTTTTTACTGTCATGGTCACAAACTAAATTTTTACACCAAAGATCTAGAAGAAAAAGGTTGATGTGAACAATAGCCAGTGGCCAAATGAACAATCATTAACATAAATGAGTGATGAATCAAAGTGAGGCTCCCAAGAGCAGAAATAAAGACGAATCACAGAAAACCAAGTTTCTGTGAGGGTTTTATTACCAGTCCAGTAGCTTAAATTCCTCTATCTATAATATTAAAATGCAATTACCATTCTGAATATTTGGAAGCATCTGGACATCCTCATCCATCCAAAGTAGATTCAGTTCCATTGACAATCTCGGTTGCAAATGGAAGAAATGGGCTAAATACCCATTTTAAGATATTTTTTTTTATACTACCCCATTTTGCCCCTTCGTTTACCAGCGAAATTAGTTACCAGAGCTCTGCATTCTATATCCTCACAACAAAAGTCAGCATTCACTGAAAATCACTTTTGAGTTATAAACAATGAGCTCAAAGGGAAGTTACTAAAAATAATTGAAATTAACAGTAACTGTATAAAAAGGAAATAAGCAGAAAATGGCTTTCATTGAGCCCAAGAAACGATACGCTTGCACCAGAGTGCTCTATCCCCTCATTTATTTAATTTTCACATAAGGATTTTAGTCAAAGTCTCCCAAATATATCGATTTGGTTGTCTGCTTAGATAGTTGCCCTGAGCCTCCAGAAACTCACGGGGCAGCCAGTGCTCTCCCATTGCTCGATGTTGTCACACACCTTTGAGCTGCCTGAGTTCTAATCCCTGCCTAGACTCCATCCAGATACCTAGAGCTTGACCACTCAATTGCCCTGTTCAAGCAAGACTCCCACACCTACAGGCAGAAAAGATCCCTTAATTAAAGGAGGGAGCAATGAGTCCCTGAGACTTCTGCTTTGATGTGATCTGAAAAATGGAGAAAAATAAGGTGAACTTTGGGGAGAGGAGAGGGCTTACTATGGAGCTCTTTGTGGTTGAACATAGCTGGTTGTCCCTAGAACAGAAGTGTTCAGAGTTGATCTTATACGAGAGCCACCTAGAGAGCTTGTTAATGATGAAGATTCTGGACTCTATCCTGAGACACCGGACAAGGTCACATGCAGGGTCTGGAAGCCCTGGTCAGTAGACCCCCAAGAGCTTATCAAGCACTCTCCCTATGAGAATCACCAGGACCTAGTCTCAGGTGCTTGTTCACATCCACCAAGATGCTCCCTCTTATGGTGAGAAGAGCAGGTATGCTCCAAGGTTTCATCCATGGCTTGGGAATGTAGGGGAAAAATGGGTCCCTGGCTGAGTGTGAAAATTACACTGACAAAGACAACAGGACAAAGCATATACATTTATTTAACATAAGTTTTAGATGATATGGAAGCCTTTCTAAAGAAACGAGGGCCTGAAGAAACAGAACTGAGGGCCTTTGAGCCAGGTATGGTGGTGGATGGAGAGCCATGGAAAGATGTAGTAGGACAGAGTATGAGCCAAGTATAGTTAAAGGCGGAGACTCAGCAGGGCCTTCTTGCTCAGTCTTCTCAGTGTCCTTCCATCTTGGGTATGGGGGGTAGGGTGTACCTCTTCCATGAGGGTCTTTTCATCTGCTCCAGGGGAGAAGGGCTGGGGAAAATCAAGGGGATCTTCCTGCTTCTGCCATTTTCTCACATTCCTTCAGCTTAAAATATTCAATATGCCAAGATGCCATATTTGGAGGGTACTGAGTCCTGAACTCCATAGAAGAACAACTCCCCTCCCGTGGCCTCATCTACTTTGGCAGCAACCCCACAAGTTGCTCACTATCATCAGCCTCCTAGATGTTTGAAAGAACAAAAACTTACAGAAATACACAGAAATTATTTTCCAGTCAATAGTATTCATCAAGGGCTCTCAGAATGTGGGAGGGAGGGAAGCCATCAGGCTCAGCTCTGATTTTCTGCTCATGAAATGGCATGTGGGGGGTGGGATGAGGCCACCAGAAAGGCAGGGAAAGAGAGCACAGTGCTTTAGAAGGCACCCAGAGCATCATCATTCTTCCAGCAAGAACGTGCTGAAGAAACATTGGAACTTGTCCGGCAGGCTTTCCATGGTTAAAGAGCCTACATGCCTCCCAAACACACAAAACTATAAATTGTGTTAAATCATGTAAACTGTAAGTCATGTTTATTCAGAAACTACATGTTCTAGAAAACATTTACGGTTGTCAATACCTCCTAACATCACTTTGGAAGTAGGATGGTAACTGATGGAGGGCACTTTGCTTGGGAAGACTGGGACACACGCTGGGAAGTAGAAGCTGTGATTGGTCTGAACTGCTCTGTTTAAGACACATAAGGAAAAAGGACACAGCAGGAAACCCAAAAGCAAGAGGTCTGAGTCTCTGAGGCTAGGTAAGGGTGGGATAAGGGTCCGAAAAGGGATTTTCAATAACATGGAAGAAAGAGGGGCGTGATGCCACCCCCACCAACACACAAGCTCATGTGCATGTGCATACACGTGCGTGCACACACGCACATTTAAAAAAAATTTTTTTTATTGCTTATTATTTTTGAGAGAGAGAGAGAGAGAGACTGAGAGCAAGCAGGGAAGGAGCAGAGAGAGAGGGAGACACAGAATCAGAAAGCAGGCTCCAGGCTCTGAGCGCTCAGGACAGAGCCCGACGCGGGGCTCGAACTCACAAACCGTGAGATGATGACCTGAGCTGTAGTCAGCCGCCCAACCGACTGAGCCACCCAGGCGCCACCCCCCACCCCCCACCACACACACACTTTATTGCCCTTGCTGGGCTCTATGTTTCTACATAGCGTTTTTGCTCCTCTGATATATAACTTATTTTGTTTTTGGTCTATATTAAAAAGAAATGACATTGTCAAAAGCTACTTGAAAGAGGTAGAGGCAGTTAAGTCAACAGGGCACCAGCAGCATCAAGAAGACCTTGGTTGCCTCCCCTGGGGCACAAAGGGGCAAGAAGGTTGATGTTGGGGTGTCAGAGGAGACTGGCGCCATCTGTGGCTGGGGCGGAGGGAGCTCCCCAGAATTGGACTGAGGGTGGAGGAACACAGCCTCCTACCAAAACTGCAGCCCGGCAAGGAAAGGAGGGAGCAAGTAGCTGGCTCCCCTTTCTTTCCATCCTGCAGCCTTCTGCTGGGATTTCCCACCCTCCCGGTCCTGCCATCCCCTTCTGAGATGACAAGGCACCACGAGGTGTGGGGTCGGCCTCCTGGGCACACAGCAGGGCAGCAAAGGGCAGAGGGGGACCTGGAGGCTTGTCAGCACTCTTCCCCAACTAGAATGCGAACTCAGGGACAGCTGTTTTAGTTATCTGTTCTATGCTTGACTCCAGGGTCTAGGTTAGTGTCTGGTTTTCACACATATTTGCTGAATGAATGAATGAATGAACGAATGAATGAACGACGCACGACTTAGAAGAAGAGACATACGAAAAGAGGATTTCAGCCATGACGTAGAGTGCGTGATGCGAATCCACACAACGTCGCTATTACCATATTTAAATCCATCCTTGCATGTAATGCTTCCGTGGGAAGGGATATTCTGAGGAGCAGGTGCCACAGGCAGCAGACCCAGAAGAACAGAATGAGAAGGATACCTGGCATCTGATCCCACACGTATCATAGTAGTAAGTTATCCCGAAGTTCACTTCATGCGTTTCTAAATCTTGCTCTACGGGCAGCTAGGTTTGACTAACAACAGATGGGCCCCAGCGCTGTCCATCCAGCAGCACAACCACGATGTTCTGAGGGTCGTGCTCCAGGCCCCGCAGATGCTAGAGTCCCGGGAAGGCTCAACCCCACCCGAGGCAGGACACGGGGCCTCGGCCATGAGGCCGCTCTGCGTTCCATCCTCTCCAACTCAGCTCAGAGACTGAGTTTCTTGCCTCTAAAATAGGACAACAGTGGCTCCTCCCTTAGGCAGTTGTGAGGCTCCCTCGGGACTCGACCCACTGCCTGACAGGGCGTAAACACTTAGTAGTAACCAGAAGGATCGATTCTTGTGCAAGACGTGGTCTCTAATCTTGAGAGAGGTGTGGAAAGTGCTGCAGACGCTCTGCTCTCTGTGCGTGTTCTCGATTAGAGACAGGGGGTCAGGAGGTAATAGGACAGCCGGTCCCAGAGGACGGCTTCACCCCTGTCCTCAAGCAGGGCTTCCTGCTTCCTTCCTTTAAGTCAAGTGAAGCTGAAGCTGGTTTCCCTCTGACCCCTGATCAGAGCCACACACTACCTTTTTTTTTTTTTTTTTCAGGTGGCCTGGGGGCCTTAGAACTGTATTGAGAAAGAGGAGGGTGCAGCTCTTCCTTCCTCTGCTCGGGGAGAGGTTTCCAGATGGAGCTGAAGTGAGGAGCAGGTTGAGGCCTTGGGACAGGCAGCCTGGGATTCACATGGCTTTCCCTCTCCAGCTCTCTTCCACTTCCGTTCGCTCGTGGCTTCCTCCACCCCCTGTGGGTCTGTATCCCCGACAGAGCTGCTTCAAGTTCAAACAGATGAGGCTAGTGAACGAAGAGAGAACGGGCGACCCTCTGACGCCGGGTCTCCCAGGGCTTGCATGACGAACTTACAAGAAACCCTCTGGAATGGGTAGCCCCCGAGGGCGGGACGTGGTGACAGGCCCCCCTGGCTGTAGGCAGCAAGGTGGCACACTATCTGTAGAGAATTTAAAATCATTAACGAAACCAACAAAAAGCCTTTAAAAAAGCTATCAACACATACCAGCGATTTCAAACGATGTCAGTGACGAAATACTCTTCCTAAAAGGTCTTTTGTTGGTCTAAGTTCTGAACAATGGCCACCGTCCCTGGTGAATTTCAGTAATATAAGCTCCTAATTATATTTTCATTCCTTATTTTTCAATAAAGATTGTATTCTACATAGAACCTACTTTAGAAAACTCTGTAAGAGAGTGACTCCTGACACAAAGGGACTCAGCTGCATGTGCTTCTTTCAAAATAACTTCCTTGTAACTGTCTGAGCTTGTTTGAAGTGTCTCTGGCCCCTGGACATGACATGTCCTTGTCTTTGAACAGAGATTAAAAGTGAACAAGGTTGGGGCGCCTGGGTGGCTCAGTTGGTTGAGCGTCCGACTTTGGCTCAGGTCACGATCTCACAGCTCTTGGGTTCGAGCCCCGCGTCAGGCTTGGCTGACAGCTCAGAGCCTGGATCCTGCTTCAGATTCTGCATGTCCTTCTCTGCCCCTCCACTGCTTATCCTCTGTCTCTCTCTCTCTTTCAAAAATAAACCATGAACAAGGTTATGGGGCGCCTGGGTGGCTCATTCGGTTGAGCTTCCAACTTTAGCTCAGCTCATGATTTCACGGTTCTTGAGTTCGATCCCCACAGCAGGCTTTCTGCTGTCAGCACAGAGCCTGCTTTGGATCCTCTGCCCCCGTCTCTCTCTGCCTCCTCCCCTGCATTCACTCTCTCTCTCAAAAATAAACAAACCTTAAAAAAATGAACAAGGTTAATGGGGTGGTTGTATAGACAAAGAAACTGAATGGGAGTCGCTTCAATTCTGTTACTCTACGGGACCACACTGAGTTTTTATTCGTGTTTAAAATTTAAAACAGGGGCGCCTGGGTGGCTTGGTCGGTTAAGCGTCCGACTTCGGCTCAGGTCACGATCTCGCGGTCCGTGAGTTCGAGCCCCGCGTCCGGTTCTGTGCCGACAGCTCAGAGCCTGGAGCCTGTTTCAGATTCTGTGTCTCCCTCTCTCTGTGACCCTCCTCCGTTCATGCTCTGTCTCTCTCTGTCTCAAAAATAAATAAACGTTAAAAAAATAAATAAATAAAATAAATAAATAAATAAATAAAATTTAAAACAGTGAAGCCGAGTGCAGACTGCAGATTGCACTCTTTTCATCTGGCAGATACAAATTTTAGTTCCCCTTGAAATGTTGTATTGAATTTTAATATTTTCAAGTGAAACGTTTTCTTTTCTTAGTTGTTTTAAATCTGAATAATTTAATCAAGAAAGTACGGATTATTGCTGAAAATAATGTTCTCCTCTAAAAGAGGGAGGGGCTAGTGAAAGATCTGGTCCAGAAATCAAACATGCTGGATGTGCCCATGGTCCAAAATGCCCTGAGCTGGCTGCTACCTCTTCTCTCTGGTTTCGCAATGCGGAGAAGGAGGAGTGTGGCATGGGTATACGTGTGTGTGCGTGTGTGTTTGTGTATTAGTGGGTTTAGGGAACCAATTCTCTCTTGGTCATTTCTTGGTTCCTGGAAAATTTTGCTTTAAACATAGAAATATACTCAAATATTATTCCCGGTAGTGCACATAAATAATCCCGGGACAGGCACCTGATGTGTAAGGTGGCTCTGGCACTTAAGAAGGGACAGTGTGGGAGCATTTCCAACTTACTAGTAAGTGATCCAAAGACCAGAGGTCATTCATAAGAGGGCCCATATTTGGTGAGAGCCCAGCAGGTTCAACTAGAGAGTCCCAGACAGAAGTGCACCCTAACTGTGTATACATGCTGTCACGTAAAGCACAAAGCTCAGATCTCAATGGCCCTAAAAATGGAAAATTGAACATTAGAGGAATTCAGGAAAAGACTAAAAATAATATGTGGTTTTCCCTCTCTTAACGTTCCAAGTCAAATGAAGCAAATATAAGGGGTGAGGACCTGGAATAATCATGTCCTTGTTGATACGTAGCTGTGTTTTGTGTGCTATGTATGAGGTCTAAAAATAGTTTCGTGGTGCCTAGAGGCATAGTCTGACTTACAGAAGTAAGGTATTTAGGAGATGTCTTGAACTTGGAAACCTAGACCCCGCGTTGTCCTGGGATGGACCATGGAGCTGTGGAGAGATGGGCAGCTTCCATGAATCAGGGTGACCATGTGCCCGATGGTAGGCCACTTCAAAGGGCAGTAGCAGCCTCCATGAGCACCTTTCCCCTAATGTCTTACCCATCTATTTCTGAAAAAACTCAAAAAGTGCAGGCTGGAACCCAGAGCAACTCAACTACCGGGCCAACTAGAAGGTCAGACAGACTCTCGGTTTGCCATAATGGTATGAAACGGGAACAGATCGGTGAGTAAACAGGGTGCCAAAGCGATGCCATATCCGTGGCTTAGATTCGGGGACATGGGGAATTTAATAAATCTACTTTTAAGCCACTCGAAGTGAACCACTGATGGTTTCCCCAACATTAACACAAACAAGTTGTTTTGAACAGGAGCCATTTGACTGAGTAGTAGGGGTGATATCTGGAAATCATGTGTCCTTACCATTTTCGTTAAAAGTAATTCACTACAGGTGACATAAAACGTGGTGTTCTTGGTCTAACAAGATCTTGCTAACTATGGAATATTTGGGTTTCCCGGAGCTCATGAGCTCTGTCATTTTTCAGCGTTCTGCATCTCTGTGCTTTTAAAAGGCACATTCTTCCTTTCCCCAGGGAGTTTAACTTAAGAAGCTCTGATTAATTTTCATTTGTGATTCATTTTCCATTCTCAACACTGCTGCCCCCAATTTTATGCTTCTCCTCAACGGGGCTGAATTTCAGAGTCTTTGTTGTTCTTCACAGACACAGGCGTCGACCAGTCTCTTTCCGATTTCTTTCTCAAGCAAACACTGTCATTGTGCCTGACATATTATATATTCTTGAAAAGGCATTTAAAAAGGATGTGTTATTCTTTTGAAGAATTGAGAGAAGTGTTAGTTTAGAGCCATAACTGTTAGATGTGAAGCAGAAGCTGAGAGCAGTGACTCTGGAGGAGGTGAGATGTATACTTGGGGGGAGGGGTGGCAACTTTTGCCACAGAGTGGCCTTCTCTGGTTGACCAGAGCTGCTATTGGCCTATTAGTGTTACCTTCATATTGCGGGTCTTGGACATTTTATTGAGCATCTGTTATGTGCCAGGGATTTCTAGCCCTACCTCAGAAATTACTTCCACTGTTTGGCTAAGATGATGGAGTACCTTCCCTTTCGTGTAGATGGGCTCCTGTAACCCTAGTAACAAGCAGGGAGTCATGCAGGGGGCATTAGTGTGCACAGTGTATTAGCAAAACCATGCTGTGACCTTGCCTTTGGAAGTACTGAATCCCCTGATGGTGTGTATCTGGCCAGCTGAAAAAGACAGGATGATAAAACCAATCTCCTCTCGGTCGGTTTGTTCATTAAGCAAATATTAATTGAACACCTACCATGTTCCTTTTCACAGTTACCTAGTATTTTAGTTCATATTTTCTTTTATAATCCCCTCTGTAAGTTAGTCATTTTTAACTAATAATTTTTAAAACTAATAGTTTAAAGATAGTTCTTAAACTTTCAGTTCTTCAGTGTTCAATTTCCCTCTTTCTTAAATACATCCTTAACCTAGGTACATGGATGCCATATGAGTAAAATTGAGGGAGTCTGTGAACTTGAATGAGAAAGTACCTTTATTTTCACTAACCCCTGATTGAAATTTAGGACTTCCTTTAATTAGAAACGTAGACTGCACATCACTGTAGTATTCGCTGTACATACGACTTTGTCACCAATAAAAATTCCAGATAATTTTATATCACATCACTAGGTTGCAGATCCTTAAACTCCAGTTTATTTTCATTACCACCTAAAATTGTATAGTTATTAAATTTGCACCATTAAATCTTTTAATTGAATATATTAACAAAGAAGTCAGTGTATTACTAAGTCACATTATGTTTTAATATCTTGATAAGCACATTGCAAGGTAATTATTTTCCTTTGTAACCCTGTGTATTTTGTTTTATGCATTTATTTTTATTTTTGTAGTTGTTGTTTTAACGTATTTAAAAACATAATCCCAAGAAGGATCAATAGTCCTGACCAGATGCCCAAAGGAGTCCATGGCGCAAAAAATATTTTCACCCTATTTTTGTAGTACTTTCAGCCAGAGTCAGTGAGATGCAAACTTTTTCAGTCTTTATATGTCTAAAAAGATCTTTATTTTGCTCTTGTGCATGAACGTTCTTCCCAGTATGGAGCCAGATGAGGTTGCCTGGAAGAAAGCACAGGTGAGAAGGGACAGTGGGACCCTGGACCAAATCTGGGGCACGCCAACTTTTAAACGTCAGATAGAGGAAGAAAGGCCACGAAGGAGATTGAGAGGAGGAACCAATGAAGTAGGAGGAACGCCAGAAGACTGGGTGTCACAGAAGCCAGAATACTGGGTTTCAAGGAGGGAGTGGCCAACTCTGTCAAATGGTGTTGCGGGTCAAGGAAGGTGAGACCGGCCAATGGACCATTGACTATGGTGACGTGGAAGCCATGGTGAACACCGTGAAAGCCCCTTTGTGCAGTACAGTTGACCCTTGATCAACAGGGATTTGAACTGAACAAGTCCATTTATACATGGATTTTTTTTTTTTGAGAAATACAGTACATTACTATAAGTATATTTTCTTCTCCACATGACTTTTTAAAGAACATTTTCTTTTCTCTGGTTTACTTTATTGTAAGAACACAATAAATACTACATATAGCATACAGAATATGTGTTAACCACCTGTTTCTGTTACAGGAAGGCTTCCAGTCAAGAGTAGACTATTAGTAGTTAAATTCTGGGGGAGTCAGAAGTTATTTGCAGATTTTCAGCTGAGCAGGGGGTCAGTGCCCCTAAACCTCTACATTGTAAAAGGTCAGCTGTACCAGTGGAGGAAGATTGATTTGATTGAATTTGGGGCCAGAGAAGAAGAGTGAGAATGTGGAGACAAAATCTATGTACTCAGCTCTCTGCTCAAAATTTGCTATAATGGTGAGCAGGAAAACGTTGCAGTCAATGGCGACAGAGAGAGAGAGAGAGACATATGAAGAGAGATTCTGGAGCATGTTTGTGTGCTGTTGGGACTGATCCAGTGCTGAGGAAAAGGAAATGGGACCCAGAGCCAAGTGGAGGAAGAGGCAAGCCATCAGGAGGAGCAGGGACACATCCTCTCAACCCGGAGGGAGGGCCAGAGAGGGCAGTGCAGGTGCAAGAGGGTTGAAAGTTTGTGTGTGGGGGGATGAACATTCCCATTTGATTGATTCTGTTTTCTCAATGAAGTATAAGGCAAGGCTCCTGCAAAGAGTGAGGAGAGAAAAGAAGGTATGAAAAGCCATTTTGGGGATTGTCAAGCTATGTGATTGTAGCAATTCCACCAATAATTAGCAGAAGGTTGTCCTGATGTTATAGGTCTGCCCCCAGATGCAGATAAGAACCGCTGTCTGAAATACAACCTCCGTGTTCCCCACTTCTCTCTAGCTTCATCCCCCTCTGGTATCTTGAGTCTCTTCCATATGAAAGTTTCCTCTATGACCTACACTAATTCAAGCTTCTATACAACTCACTGGAGATTTTTCTGTTGCTTCTCAAATCCTGCCACAGTCGTGACAGCCTATACTACTGATGTCACCTGGCCCCATATATTCCAGACCACTACGGTGCCACTCACTACACTCTCAGTGCAGCTACGTTCCAGTTTGTTAAAAAGAACATTGAACTTTCAACATTGAACTTTCTTCCATGAAAGAATATAGGCGCTGGAAAAATTGGGCTGATTTATTTCAGGCACCATGTCAGGCACTCATTATGACGTGAACCAAACATCCTAAAGAAAAGTCTGCAAGTTTAACACAAGTTTAAGATCGTCTCTCTCTCTACTCAGGAATCATTACTCCATCCTGTATTGTGCAATTGTCCCAATTTAGGCGTAAGAGGAAAGATGTCTGTACAGTATCTAGCGGGGTCAGGGGAGGGGCAGGCACCAGGGCACAATGTTGAGAGTCCTGTATGGGGAGACAGAAGGCCTAAACTCCAGTTCCGGCTCTGACACTACTGGGTGTTATGACCTTGGTCGCCCCTCAATGTCCCTCTGACATCAGACAGCTGGAATAATGATCACTGGACTCCTTTTACTATGACATTCTTTGATTCTTACTTTTATCCTCACCTGGATAACTCTTCAACTCATATTTATCTAGTGGTTTTGGCATCATAGCTGTCTGCTAATCAACTTGATAAAATCTGAGGAAATTACCTCTGCCATCAGAGGCAAAAATGAGGGAAATTTTCTTTTGGGGTCAGGAGTGCCAAGACCCTGAAAACAGCAGAGAGCAATGGAATCTGGATAGGAGTTGCCCTTATGGGGACAAGATTTTGCAGGCCCAAACTTGGGCCTCCCACCTGTTTGCAGGTGGCCCTCTCTGTTACCTGAGGTCTACGCTGCCTGCTGATGCAGAGCAGAGCATGTGCCCCCCAGATACACAGTGAAGAAGCAGAGGTTAGAACAGGAGTGAGCGTGGACAGAACATGTGCACTTTCTAGTAAATGCAGCTGCTTTCTAAATAGATTCCTTCTAAGACCAATGGAAGAAAGAATCCCCGTGTCCTCAAATAACCTGTTCTTTGCCGTGATGCTGACAGAAGCGTTGAGGGAAGGACTGAAGGGAGAGGAGTCAATGACAAATTTGGTCAATCAATAACTGATGTCATGTGTATCACAGCTGCAGTATGTGGGTGACATATGTCATGCTGTGGGCATCTGCAAGGACTTTCTGCTCTATGAATCACATGTCACCTATGGGAACTGAAGGTGGAATCTGAAGGCTGGGGATGGCTCATCCTCTCCATTGATGGTCAACCCTCTCCAAGCAATGGTCAATAAAGGTCAAAGGAGGGCTGTTGATGACATCTCTATGGAGCCATGTCCTAAATCTGCCTCCACGTCTCCCATATGCTACCCTTCCCTCTTCTGGGAAAATGTAGGGAAAGTAATGATGGGTGTGGAGTGCAAAACAGGGTTCCATCTGGAGTGTGCCTTTGTGCTTTGCATTTCTGACAGAACCCAGAGCCATCACTGGAAGCATAAGAAGGTGGGTCCACTGGAGCTGTCAACCGTATCTAATTGGTTCAAAAGATGGAAGCTTTGGGATCTTCCATAGCAAACTAATCTAAGTATCTGAAAGACACGAACACAAAGAAGGTGTAATAACTCTATTGGTGGAATGGACCCAGTAACAGCACGTGCAGATTAAACCTGAGAGTCCCCAGCTGACTGTAAATCTGACCAACTTCAATTAGCAGAGACTTTGCCAAGATACACACACAAAAGATAAGAATAAGACCATTTGTATACTATAAAACTGACCGATTATTTGTTGGTTCCTTCCTTGCATAAGGACAGGTCAGTGCCAGAGGGGAATTTTCCTGGCCTTGATATAGAAACACCAAAAGAGAGCTGACCCCGGGCCGCACGGGGTCAAAAGGGTTACCAACATCTGGTTGTAGATTAAAAAACCAGGGCTTACCCTGCCAAGACATGAAGGTGGGAGTGTTTTGCAAGTTGAACCATTATGTACTTTTGGACGTACTTCTGCTGTGTATATAGTAATGCTGTGGCATTCATGACTTTGTGTGTGACCCTTTCAAGTACTCTGTTTTAATGAACAAAATAAGCATCCCTGCCCTCAAGGAGCTTACATGCTAGAGAGGGGGATGAAAGATGGAAACAGACAAGAAACACAACAAATAACTACGTTAGAATGCGCGAGAAGTGATATGTGATGCGGGAAAAAGTTGATCGGGGCGGGAGGATCGGAAAGGCTGAACTATGAACTATGACAATTGGCAGAGGCCCCACTACGAAAGCGCTGTTTGGACAAAGGTGGGAATGAGGTCGAGGAGGGAGATGTGAGGATATCTAGGCAAAGAGCATTCCTGGCAAAGAGTACAGCCAGTGCCAAGACTCTGAGACGGAATTGTGCCTGGCTCGCAAGGAGGAGCAATGTGACCAAGGGGAGAGAAGTAGGAGAGGAATTAAAGGAAGAAACAGTGGGAGGCCCACAGATGTGGGGGGTGTAGGCATTGCAGGCCACTGAAGGAACTTTCAGTTTGACCGTGAGAGATGGGAGCACAGGATTGCTGAGTGTAGCTGGGCATCACATAACGTACTTTTTGTGAGGATGATTCTAACTGCATTCTTGCACAGACACCAATTAAAGGCAGTGATAATAATGCGGTCAAGAGACAATGATGGCTCGATGAGAATGATAGTGATGCAAAAGGTAAGAAATGCCCAATCATGTGGATATTTGGAAGGTAGAGATGATAGGATTTGATGACAAATTATATAGAGTGTACGAGAGGGAGCTTAAGGATGACTCTTAGAGTTGTGGTCTGGACAACCTGGAAGGATGGCCATGTCCTTTACTACGATGGGAGAGACTGTTGGAAATGCTAGTTTGGGAGGGCAGATCAGGACTTTAGTTTGGTCATGTTCAGTTTGAGATCCTACTGGATATCCAGATACAAAGTAGGCAGTTGGATATATGGGTCCGGAAATCAGGAGAGAAGTCCGTGATAGAGATATGCATTTGAAAGTCATCAGCACAAAGATTTAAACCATAAAACTGCTGGAGATCACGTGGGGAATAAGTGTCAAAACAGAAGAGTTGCAAAGACAGGGTCAGGGAACACGCCAATGTTAACAGGGGCAACCAGCAATGGAAACCGAGGTGGGGAAGTTTCATTTTCCTTTTGCTTTTATTGATCATCTACTATATGCCAGCACTAGACTGGTTGCTAGGCATACAATAAATAATACTAGTCTCTGCCCTCAGGCTGCTTAAAGTCAATCCATCAAAATAATCATTTGGATGCAGTGAGGTAATTGCAAAAAGACATGTACCTGGTATTATGGGTCCAGGGAGAAGGAACATGTGTCCCAGGCTGGGAGGGCAAGGAGGGTCCTTGGAATAAATAACACCTATAACTTAAAAGGAAACTAGAAGTTACCCAGGTGAGCAAGAGGGAAGGGCAGAGCAGTGAAACTGCCTGGAGCCTGCTGGGAATGTGCATTAATTTGGGGCTGACATTTCTGCCTGAGAAAACAGCTCTGTATGGAATGAGGTTATACCCTCAAGTCCTAAGAGACATGTCATGCCAACAAACATATATAACATGACTGGTGAGTTAGTTACTCTGGCTGCACCACTGAAGAATGGTTGAAGAAGCTTGGGTTCATCTTTCCGCCAACTCCAACATCTTAGAATTCAGGAGAAGGGCTTCTGTCACAGCCGCTTGAATCCTTAGCTGTGACAGGGCAAAGTCTCCCCGTCGGCAGCTGATTCTGGGTTGCAGCCGAGACCATATGGTGGTTCCATTTTTTATTTGTCTTTGTTTTCATTGTAAAGTGAGTGGGGACAAGCACAGAGTGTTCCTAGCAACAAACGGGACTGTGGGTGAGAGAGGAATTGCTCCTCAGGGAAGCAAAGGAACAGCCACCTTGACAACGCCCCGTTCCATGTCAGAGAGCCAACTGTGCCCACAGCCCGCTCCCAACCCACCCAAAGCAGGAAGTCTTGGAGCATTTTAAAAGAAGCATTTACTGGGAGCTCACTCTGACAGCGGGTGTTTTTTAAATTTGTGTGTTGTTTTTAGTTTATTTATTTTGAGAGAGAGAGAGAGAGAGAGTGTGTATACACAAGCAATCACAGAGGGGCAGGGAGGGAGAAAGAGAGTCCCAAGCAGGGTCCACACTGCCAGCCTGAAGCCGAATGCAGGGCTCGAACTCATGAGCCATGAGGTCATGACCTGAGCCGAAGTCAAGAGTAGGATGTTTAACCGACTGAACCACCCAGGCGCCCCAACAGCAGGGTGTTTCTTAAGGTAAGATGGATGCAAGTCAAGCTCCCTGGTATCATTACTTGTTTTGTAAGTCTGAGGTCTGCAAACTTCCCTTTCCCCTGGAGTGGGCTAACGGGCCACCCGACATTTACTTCTAGCCTGCAATCCTTTTCCAAAGTGGTCAGCCAGTAAAATTCTTTCAGCATCCTTTATAACTACCACATCCACGTCCAGTTTCCTCCTATTGTTTCTTCATTCTTCTCCAACACACCTACATTCGTCCTAATCTACATTCAAGTCACCCCCAAAGGAACCAAATATCATGATGAAAACAAGATGTATACCAAAGTCCTCTTCAAAGTGCCAATCTCTGGGCACCTTGGGTGGCTCAGTCAGTTGAGTCTCTGACTCTTGATTTCTGCTCAGGTCATGATCCCAGGGTCGTAAGATCGAACATCACATTGGGCTCCGTGCTGAGTGTAGAGCTTGCTTAAGATTCTTTCTCCCTCTCCTTCTGCCTCTCTCCCCTGCTTGTGCTCTAGAAAGAAAGGAAAAAGAAAGAAAGAGAGAAAGAAAGAAAGAAAGAAAGAAAGAAAGAAAGAAAGAAAGAAAGAGAGAAAGAGAGAGAAAGAAAGGAAGGAAGGAAGAAAGAAGGAAAGAAAGAAAGAAAGAAAGAAAGAAAGAAAGAAAGAAAGGAAGGAAGAAAGAAAGAAATCAACGCTAGCAGAAAGCAAAGGAGAATACCAAATCCACATGCACAGCTATTATTACAACAAAAATTTCTTTTCAGTAGAGATAACAGTAGCCAACACTTACACCATCTCTCTATGCGCCAGGCACTCTTGCAAGCATTTTAATCTTCACGGCGACCCTTAGGTAGGTATTATTATTACTCCGATTCTATAAATGAGGAAACTGAGGTGCAGAAGGACTAATAACCTGTTGAGGTTGCACAGAGCTATTAGCAGATCTGGGGTCGGCACTCTCACCACCATCCTACTCTGGGCTTTCAAGACCTGGGCGCTTTTCCACTACGTACATTTAGTATTCTGGATTTTTAGTGTAATAAAGAATCTAGAGTATCTCTATCCATTCCTTACAGAAAAAGTCAATACTTCGAATATTTAGCATAGGAAATTAATTTGGAATATTTTAGGATATGATTTGAAGCTATTTGGCTCCATGTTTATGTGTTTTAATCCTCCTCCTAATATTTGCTTAGGCCAAGAGTAGTATTACAGATAGGCTCAAAAGATCTAGTCTTCATCGTGATTCACCAGGTTACGATTTTTAGCTTTTAGCTACAAATAACGGGAAACCCAACTGGAACCGGATTAAATAATAAGGGCTTTTATTGCCACACTAAGGGTGAATCCAGAGGTAATGTGCGTCCTCACTTGGCTTCGTGTCCAAGCATGCCCCAATGTCCGGCAAGGAGAATGAGATCCGCATGCTTTAGACCAATCACGATGCCCACCTGGCCCGAGACAGCCAGGTTGCCTTCCCTGAGTTCCCCAGCCAGCCTGGGCTGGCAGCAAGGAGGAAGTGGAGGGTCGACTGTGGCGGGCAAACGCCAAGTCCGCCCACGACGACGTGAAGCTAACTGGAGAATACAACTGAGAATCACTACCGAGAGGTAGAGTAATATTGTGACGGTTCATCTTTTGTTTTTGCAAGTGAGAGTCACAACTGTATTGGGATGTCCGATATTTCCTTGTTTGTTTGTTTTTAAGGTTTTATTGAAATTCCAGTTAGTTAACATACAATGTGATATTAGTTTCGGGGGCATGATTCAGTGATTCATCACTTCCACACAAGCCCCGGCGCTCATCATAGCAAGTCTATCCTCTTTTTTGGTCAAAATTGTTCACTTTTGTCTCAGGGCTGATTACTACTGGTAGTTGTCAACATGCCTACGGGTGATAGCTTTTTCTAAGCGTATTTACTTATTTTTTGAGAGAGACAGAGAGACCAAGCAGGGGAGGGGCAGAGAGAGAGAGGGGGAGAAAGAGAATCCCAAGCAGGCTCCACGCTGTCAGCACAGAGACTGATGCGGGGCTCAGACTCACACACCACGAAGTCATGACCTCAGCCGAGACCAAGAGTCGGATGCCCGACAGACTGAGCCACGCGGGCGCCCCAGGGATAGCTTTGACCAGATGGGAAGGTGGGCGAGAAGGAGAGAGAGATGGTGTGGGATAGGAAAAGAGTATGAGCTTGTAGGATTAGAGCCCGGGGCCCCAGATAGTAACAGTTCTCCTCCTCTATACCAGGCTCTCAACGGGAGCCTGTACGTTCAGCGGTGGTGTTAGCCACTTTCACACACAATAAAACCAAGTCTCAGCGACGTGCTGTCATGTGTACGAGGCCACATAAATAGAAACCCATGGGAATACAGTCTGAATCCCTACAGTCTGACACTGGCCGAGCCCAGCCCAGGCCTCGTGCTTCAGCCTTTCCACGGGAAGGGGTCCAGAGGAGGGCTACCTGAACAACATTCCCCACACTAAAGCATGAGAACAAGAGTGATAATCTATCACATCTCATCTGTGTTCTGACCGCGGGCAAGTCGCTGTTTCTCCCCGGCTCACAGGTGCCTGACTTGTAAAATGAGGATGGGTAGGTCACTTCCAGCTCAAAACTCTGATTATAATTCATCTTTAAACACAACAACCTGAATACAGCCTGCCAACCGGCCCTTTTCCATGTATCTCCTTATCTTTAAATATTAGTGCTGTTATCAAGATGATATTTGAAGCATCGCAGCATTGGATGCATAAGCATCCAGAGTGTTCCTGGAACTCCGAGAGAACTAGTTGTCCCCTTTTTTTAAATCTTTTTTTAAAATTAATGTATTTACTTTGAGAGAGAAGGAGAGCACAAGGAGGGGAGGGGAAGAGAGAAGGAGAGACAGAAACCCAAGCAGACTCCGCGCCATCAGCTTGGGGCCTGATGATGTGGGACTTGAACTCAGGAACTGTGAGATCACGACCTGCGCCGAGATCAAGAGTCGGACGCTTAGCCGACTGAGCCAGCCAGGTGCCCACAGTTGTCCCCTTAATGTGGCAGATTTGAAGTGCAGCTCTCCCAGCGCTGGGGCTAAGAGTATCTTTAGGTCTTTTCATATTCTGGGGATTTTTAAAAAAATTCTCTGACTTCTTGATGCTACCAGAAATAAGAACTCATCAATAATTCTACTTTCCTTCCACTCTGAAAACACAGTCTGATTTAGTGAACATCTTTCAAAGGTTGAAACAGTGCATCCTACACCGCTCCTCAGCTCTAACCCCTTTGGAGTTTGCTTTGGTTTCATTTTTCTGATTTTTTTCCTTTGGTGAAAGAAAAGCAAGAACTAGGGGCATTGGCCAAACAAGTCTGGCCACTCAGCGGAGAGGTTTCTAGATAAGAAGGATTTGAAGGACTTCCCATGGGCGTAAGGGAAATCGTGCACGCCATCCGGGGAAGAGGACCAGGAAATCGCTTCTTGTTTTTCAAACAGAAGTGAGCCTCTCAACGGATGGCTCTGTGAGCCTTGGAGGATCACTGCAGGGGAGGCACGGGAGAGGGGTGAGGCAGAGCTCGGCATGGAGCCCTCACAATGAATCCTGCTTGGCTTTCCCTTCATCGGGTGTAGATTTCCTTGGAGAGCATGGGGCCAATGGCCTCATAGTGGAAACCTGGATGATTTTAGACATCTGATCAGAGCAGAAGCCAGCCTGGGGACTGCGGTGCTGAACAGGTAACAGGCATTCTACTGTGGTTCATCTCCCTTTGTAGCAAGACCCTGGGGGTGCCTTGGTCCAGTTATGATCCTCTTTGCCTGACTTCCTTTTGTATAGCTGTCACATGTATGTTGCCAGCATAAAGCATATCTGCTCAAGAGCTTTGTTCAGGCTGTTGGCCAAGTTGACGAGGCTGTGCTTAGGAAGACTGAGTGTCGGCAATTAGATGGCATCTTTTAAGGGTTTCCTCTATAATGAAGAGAGTTTTCCTTTTTTTTTTTTTTCTTTTTTCTTCTTTCTTTTTAAAATGAATTTTCCCATCCCTGAGCCAGAAAATACCATAAAGACCAGAGCATGCATGAAGGCCGCCATGAGTATTTCCATGGCCGGGCATCCATGGGCCGTTGTGCTGCCAAGAGGCTGTACTGTGTCTAGGAGGGGGAGCACCAGGTAATCTCTCAGCTCCCAGGCAGTCCTTGGGGTAACGGGTGATCTCCAAAATGTTAAACTGTCACTTCCCGCCCATGATGGAGAGGAAAGCGTTTACAGTCAGCGCTGGGAAGGAAGTCAAGAAAAGTGCTGAGTTTAAGAGCTGGGCAGACTTGGCCTTGAGCATTCTAGAAGGAGGAAAAGCTCTTTGATGTGTGGCTTGCTTAAACCATGTTTTCTTACGCTTTGCAGAGAGCCAGGCCCTGCCATTTCACCGCCACTCCGTTTTTCCTTCCATAAAGGGCTGATGTTTTTGGTCTTTCATTTCTGAATTATATAAGTAGCACATGAATATATTCCTCCTGTAATAGAATATTTCTAACACCCTCCAGTACCCACTATGTCTTTCTCCTCCCCCAAATTATCCCATCAATAATTTGCTGTGTAACTTGTCAGTTGTTTTCTGTCTTCTCTGCTCTCAGGACAAGCCAAGGCACAGAGCACAATAAATTCTCATTGTCAGATTCATTTATCGATCTTTAACAACACCTTTTCTCACTGAAAGATAAAATGATACCTGGAGGTGTTGACAGCTCTTTTGACTCTCAGAAAAGTCCAAAAGAGTTTTTTTTCATTTTTGTCATTATTACCTTTGCGTTGATTTTGGCTTTGGCAATCACTATTAATAATGGCTTCCCATAGGCGGCTGGGCAGCTCAGTTGGTTAAGTGTCCAACCCTTGATTTCAGCTCAGATCTTGATTTCACGGTTGTGGGATTGACCCCCACACTGGGCTTCACACTGATTGTGGAGCCTGCTTAAGATTCTCTCTCCCTCTCTCTCTGTCCCTTTCCCCTGCTCATGTGTGCAATGCTCTCTCTCAAAATAAATAAATAAATAAATAATTTTTTAAAAAAATAAGAGCATCCCACAGATTAAACTCTGGATTTTCTGGAGGTTTGGCCTTCTTTCTTTGAAGGCCATCAAAGGCAGCCTTGTTTTAGAAATGAAAGGGGGAAGAAAAGGAAAGAAAAAAGAGGAAAGGAAAGGAAAGGAAAGGAAAGGAAAGGAAAGGAAAGGAAAGGAAAGGGAAGAAAGGAAAGGAAAGGAAAGGAAAGGAAAGGAAAGGAAAGGAAAGGAAAGGAAAGGAAAGGAAAGGAAGGAAAGGAAAGGAAAGGAAAGGAAAGGAAAGGAAAGGAAAGGAAAGGAAAGGAAAATGAACTTGGATAGATAGATGAATGATCAGCTAGCCAGCTAACTAGCTAGAAGCTAGTTAGATTAAGTGGTTGGTTCAGGGAAGATAGGATGAGGGTAGGAGAGATTCCCTTTTTATTTAATGGATAATAGATTAAAAAAAAAAACAGGTAAGTTCAGTTTCTACCTCTTTTGGCCCTCTGTGAAAAGGTAACCATCTATTTTCCCCCCCTGCACGATGTCATGAGACAAGTGAATAAGAAAAATTCCCTATGAACCAGTCGATATGGGTCATGGAGAGACCGTTTGGAAAGAAGTTACAATGTCAAACCCGAGAATAATTACAAAATACTTTCAGTTGCTATTTGGTATTTTCTTGGCCTTTCCAAAGTTTCCCTATCCAAAACTAGAAGGCCATTTGGCCCTGCTGATTTTGGACATTCTGCCGTGCGTCTTCAGCCTGGATCCCTTCTCCTGGGCTAATCAGAGTAATCACGTCACCGTGTCCCCATGCAGGGACTGCTGCTTCTTCCACCCCACCTCAGGGGAAACACATATCCTATCTCATTTTATGGAATACAAAAATGAAAGGTTCGGAGATTAAGCGGTTTGCCCAGCATCACATAATGGATCTTTTTGGGGCACCAAGATAAGAAAAAAACCCAGGTCTCCGGCTTCCCAGCCCCTCTTGGGGTCAGTAAGGTGAGAATAAAAGTCATGCAGAGGAGAGAATTAACGTGTGTGGCTGGATTCTGTCAGCTTCCTAGCAACATGCGTTCCCAGTTTTGCTGGGAATCTACAGACAGATCAAGCTATTGCCTGGGCCAGATTTTAGCAGATTCCAACACTTGTCCATTAGCATCACCATCGAAACTTAACAAAAAGACAACAATGCCCAGGTACTTCCCTGGAACAGCTAGATCAGAATCTCTGGGAAAGAGATCTGGGCAGGGCCTTTTTTTCTTTTCTCTCTTTCTTTCTTTCTTTCTTTCTTTCTTTCTTTCTCTCCTTCCCTCCTTCCTTCTTTCTTCTTTCTTTCTTTCTTTCTTTCTTTCTTTCTTTCTTTCTTTCTTTTCTTCCTTCCTTTCTCTCTTTCTCTTTCTTTCTTTCTTTCTTTCCTTCCTTCCTTCTTTCTTCTTTCTTTCTTTCCTTCCTTCCTTCCTTCTTTCTTCTTTATTTCTTTCCTTCCTTCTTTCCTCTTTCTTTCCTTCCTTCCTTTCTTCTTTCTTTCTTTCTTTTCTTCCTTCCTTTCTCTCTCTTTCCTTCTTTTTTTCCTTCCTTCCTTCTTTCTTTTTTCTTTCTTTCTTTCTTTCTTTCCTTCCTTCCTTCTTTTTTTCTTTCTTTCCTTCCTTCTTTCTTCTTTCTTTCTTTCCTTCCTTCCTTCTTTCTTCTTTCTTTCTTTCTTTCTTTCTTTCTTTTCTTCCTTCCTTTCTCTCTTTCTCTTTCTTTCTTTCTTTCTTTCTTTCCTCCTTCCTTCCTTCTTTTCTTTCTTTCTTTCTTTCTTTCTTTCTTTCTTTCTTTCTTTCTTTCTTTCTCTCCGAAACAATTCTTTTATATAGCTAGGGTTGGGAACCATGGAGTCCCAACTGTAAGAGAGAAAGTTGCCAGATGGAGAAGCAGAAGCAACACCTGTTCATGTGGCCAAGCATTTGGGGCCGGAAGGGCCAGCAGCTGTGAGCACATGAGCAATGTGCATTAGGATTCTGGCTGCTGCTGTCTGCCCGTGAGAGAAACGGACCCATCTCACACCCACGTGTGAGAATGCAGAGATTTCCAGTTCCCCCACCAAGGGCCCGGCCACACCCCTGACTTCACTGCAGATAGACTGGCTCCCTTGTTCCTTGCGAATTTTACGAACCCAGATTAAATGTTCGAGGTAAACAGGATGTGCTCTTCTGGTGCCAAATGATTATGGGGGTCATATATCTTATCCAACGGCACGTTGACGTGTGTGTCCCCACGTCCAGAAAAAAGGGAAGAAAGAAATACTAACTATCCTTTGCGTGATCTGCCGCTTTGTGGATTGAGCTAAGTATGGATAGACAATAAATCAGGGTTATTTTTTAATCATAAAATGTGCTCCTAGAACTATCCCTTCCAAGATCTCTCAATACAGTTCAAGCTAGAATCGCTCATGGCTGTCATGTGTGTGTATGAATGGAGAGCGTTAGGAGGGGCTCTGCCAGCTTTACGTCAGAGTCCAGGGTGCCCCTGGGTTTCGGCACAGAGTAAGTACCACCGGGCGGCTTGTTGACTGAAATGTCTGCATTGGCTGTGGGTACACTATGAATTCACAAGTAATTTACCAACACAGTATTTCAGCCCACATGGTGTGATTCTAGTCATAAAGGTTCAATAACTGAAATCTTGCCTATTTCCTAAAAATAATCCCCAAAGTGAAACCTTTGAAGTCACAGTTTGGTGAAAGCGTCTGTGCTGCATAGACTTGCTAAGTGCTATGGGGTTACCCAGGCAGAGAATCCTTTCCTTTAATTACCTTAGATTCTTAATAGAGGGCCAAACACAGGCATTGAGGGTTTTAATAGTACCTGACAATGTTTACTGAGTGTTTATTATGTGCCACTCTGCTCAGGGTTGTCCAAAGATTGTTAGCTCATGTAGTTATTCCAATAATCTTATACGTCTGGTGCTTTTATAATAGCCATTTTACTGATGAAGAAACACACAGTTTTAAGCAAGTTGCCTGAGGCACACAAAGCCAGCAATGGATGAAGTGGGGACTCCAGCCCAGGCAGTCTGACTTATGAGTCATGCCTAATTACTATGCGATGCTGCAAACCTCACAGGGCACTGCAGAAAGGTCCACACGGCAGATACATGCAGTGTATTCAGGAGAAAGATGCATCTCTGGAGGAGATAAGAAAAGAGGCAGGATGCTGTAAAGATTAAGAGCTCCAGCCTTGGCAACAGACTCGACTACTTTACCGTGTGACTGGGGTGTGTTATTTAATTTCCCCATGCCTCAGTTCCTTCATCTATTAAATGGGGATGATGATAGTTCTACCAAGGTAGGACCTAAGGATTAGATGAGCCTAGTTCATGCAGGGTGTTTAGTCTAATTCCTGGCATGTAGCCGAGTCTTGATAAATGATAGCAATTATTGCCATTACTAAGTGAATAGCGAAACCCCAAAAGACAGCTCAGAAAGGAGGAATGGGACATTTCAGCGGCCAGGAATGGTTTGAGAAGAAACTGAGAGGCAGCCATTCATTCAACCAAGACTTACTGTTAGTATTTATGACACATTTTGCCAAAGAAAGTACGGTGAAAACTTGTGAGTGGTCAGCCTATTTTGCAGGCAAGTTTTATGGAAGAAAAACATGGCAGAGCTGGGTTTATATTTAGGTTGTGTGTGCCAGGTGAAGTAGCCCAAATATTGCCTGGTCACTTGAGAACGTTTGAAGAATTTGAATGCGGTAGACAGCAATCTATGAGAAATCGCGTTCTAGGCAAATGAATCTGCCGATGGTGCGTTGGGTTATTGAGCAGGGCAGTGGGGGTGGGGTGGGGAGGAAGCCCATCCAGGAGATTGCTGCAATCATCCAGGTGCGAGGTGATCGTGTCCAAACCAGGTGGCAGCCGAGGGAAAGAAAACAGCAGCGGAGGCAGTGACAGGACTTGGTGGCTGGTCGCATTGAGTCTCCCTCTCCTGCCCTGGATTCTTGTGTGAGGAATACCTGTGCGGTGGTGAGCCTGGGGAACTGGACGATGAAGCCAGCTGTTGGGAAATCTTGAAAGGGATGGGTTATGAGGTAGCAGTGGGAGAGAAGAATGACATTCAGTCTTTGGGGAGCTGAATTTTCCACCCAGAGGGAAAGAGTGTGGTTGGGGAGATGCGCCTAATACGTAGCAGAGAGATCAGGGTGGAAATAAAGTTTTGGAATTCTCATGTAACTTGATAATGAAAACTATGGAAGTGGACAAGCTCTCTAAGAGAAAGGGTGTCGGGGGGATGAGCCAAGGACCCAGGTCCACAGTGGGGCAGTTGGGAGGAGGAGGGAAAGGAGCAAAAGCTGGAGTGATGGGAGAGGAAGGGGAGAGTGATGGAAGAGGAAAGGGGGCCCCGTGAACGAGGAGGCACTAAGGGCATCAGAAACCAAGAAACCAGGGAGGACGAGGACTAGTGAAGAATGGCACTGGCTAATATCAGACGCTCCAGATTAAAGAAATCTTGGAATATTCATGACTTCTCAGGGAACTGTATTTGGGGGGAAATAATACTTTTTTTTTTTTTCATTTTGAGTAGTACACACACCTTATTCTTAAAGTTTAACAAAATCCCTAGAAGGGAAAATGAAAATTTCAGAGAAATGAAGTCATGGGCCAAGGACAGCCATGCATGGTCTCAGGAGACAGAGACGATGAGGTCTCTGAAAGCGGGAGACACAGAGGGCTAAAGTGGCCCTGACAATCATTAAAATGTTGGAATAATTTTTTAAATGTTTGTTTGTTTGTTTTGAGAAAGAGAGCATGGGAAGGGCAGAGAAAGAGAGGGAGAGAGAGAATCCCAAGCAGGCTCCACAGTGCGCCAATCCCGACACAGGGCTCCAACTGACGAACCATGAGATCATGACCTGAGCAAAAACTAAGAGCCGGCCGCTCAACCGACCGAGCCACACAGGCACCCCTAAAATGTTGGAATATTTTAAACCATGTTGTAAATAACTGCTGCCCCTCAAGCCCCTGGAGTGTCCAAATGCCCTCCACCCACCTCTGCCTCAGCCACCCAGCCTTCGGACCCTCCCGCAGACCTCCGTACCATCCAGAATGAGGGCCCCTGGCCCCTGCTCCTGCATAGTGACCAGAGACTGCTCCAAATGGTCCATTACTTTTATGATTAACACTCCAGTATTCTTTTGAATACCTGATGGAGGGTAGGACCACAGATCTGTAAGGCTTGGCCCCACACCCAAGCCCTCTGCTGCTCAGTGCATCCCTACAGCCAACCACAGGGCTACCCTCCATCATAGCTGGAGCACAGCCCCGGCATTGTTTTGCTGAGACTTAGGGAACCCCTTCCACACAGTAAATGAAAGTAGGAAGATCGATGAGATAAGAGCAGAGTGAGGAACTTAATGTTTTCATAAAGATGGCAATCTCTTGCTTAAAGGCTCAAATTCTCCAGGGATTTACAACAGGGAAAGAAGTGTAAAAGGTTATCAATGCTGCACACACGGGCAGTGTGTTTTGGAAAACTTGACCCCATTGTGTACAAACAAATGTTCTTCTGTAATCTGATGGTACCGAGCCGCCCTGACACAATGCTGTTGCGGGACCTTATTTCAAGGCAAGGGAAAATTAAATAGAAAAAAAAAAAATGTTCAAGGCAGTCCTTTAATTGGTATTGTGTTTCGTGTTTGTGTTAAATAAATATTTAACTTATACTTCTGCATGTGTGAGGGATGAATCATCTAATTAAATAATGTCAGCAAAGATAAGTCTTGTCACCTCTGCCGTGGAAAATACAGATCTATGAAGGCAGGCTCTTAAGGTTATACGTGAGGATTTTTAATCCTCAAGTTCAGGAGGGAGGTTATGGCTGATACCCTGTGCCTCATGGAGATGAGTAATAATCACAGCAGGATTTGCAGTTGAAGCCCTCCTGGAATTTGGTGTTATAATTTAGCACCTGTCATCAAAAGGAATCTGCTCTGAATTATTTTCCAGGAGTAGAATGATGTATGTGCAGATCTATGTCCAGTCTCTCACCTGCTATTTTGATCAGAAGTACGTGTTTAAAAAATAACTACCTGAACATCTAGGCTGTTCCCCAGAACGTGCAAGGCAGGACACGGGAAGATATGCATGTGGCCTCTCTCAAAGGGGACGGTAACTTGTCTAGTTGGCCAGCCACAGGCCAAGGTCGAGTAAGAGGCATGGCTTCCCTTGATACAGTCCTCACGTGCAATACATTGAGTTCTTTTCTTAAAAAGAAAGTCACATGGGGCTCCTGGGTGGCTCAGTTGGTTGGGTGTCCAACTTGTCCAACTTCAGCTCGGGTCATGATCTCACCGTTCATGAGTTCAAGCCCCACGTGGGGCTCTGTGCTGGCAGCTCGGAGCCTGGAGCCTGCCTTGGGTTCTGTGTCTCCCTCTTTCTCTTCCTCTCTCCCACTGGCACTCTTTCTCTCTCTGTCTCAAAAATAAATAGACATTAAAAAAATTAATAAAAAAAAAAGAAAGTCATACATATAACATCACTACTCCATGCGACATGAGAGCCAAGCAGGTTACAAATGGGAGGAATCTCCACTCTGTCTTCCACCTTGCAAATCTCCTAAGTTGTATACACTCATTCGTCTTGCACATAGTCTACAGCTACCCCCAATGTGATTTCCTCCCTCCTCGCCCCAACGAGAGCTGAGCACATATCATGAGTACATTGCCCTTGCTGAGAACATATCATGTCTCCAAATCCCATGGGCAAAACCGGCCCCCTCCGTGTGGGCCTTTCAGCACCACTGGACACAGTTGTGACAGTCTGCTTCTTGAAACCTGGCTTTCCCTGGTTCCAGACTCTCTTCTAACCTTGTTTCCTTCCTGCCTCTCTGGTCTCTCATTCGCAAACATCTTCGCTCCATCATCTTCCTTGACAGGACCTCTGGTTGCTGGAATTTTCTGGGCCTCTGTTCTTGGCTGTCATCTCTACTCTCTCTACTGTCTTCCTAATCAATCTTAACACTCCTGTGGTGGCAATTACCCCGCCTGTCCTGGCTCCTGCTCACCTCACAAGCCCTCCCGTATACATCCCCTGCTCCTTTTGGTGTTCCAGCCACTCTGGCCCATTTGCAGCTCCTTGAATGTACCGTGCATTTTTTCTGCCTCAGGGCCTTTGCACATGATCTTTGTCCTACCTGGAACTCTCAACCTCCTCCCCCTCTGAACTCCCTTTTGTTTTTAGCTAATTCCAACTCACACTTCAGATTTCAGCTCAACTAAATACTTCCTTCAGGATACCTTCCACAGATCCCCAGGACTAGGTCATGTCCCTCTGTTAATAGATTTTATTAGAAAACTCAGCACAGTGGTGAAAAATACCGGCTCTGGAATTAGGCTTTTTCGGTTCACATTCTGGCTCTGCCACTTACCGTCTTGTGTAATTTGGGGAAAATTATTTAACCATTCTGTGGCTCAGTTCATTTGATATCATACTGTTAAGTAGATACTATACTAAAATCCCTATACTGGAATTGCAATGAGGATTAAAAGATTTAATACAGTCAATGCTCAGCTCTGCACCTGGCACATAGTAAGTGCTCAACAACATATTAGTGTCATGATTATTTTCCTTGGTCACACTTTCACGGTCATGGTCAAACAGTGAATTGAGTGACTGATCCTTTAATGATGCTCATCTACTCCATTAGACTCTAAGCTCCATGGAGACAGGGATCATTTGCTTGTTTTCTGCTCCTTTCTCTGCACCTAGCAGAGCACCTGGCACTTAGCAGGACTTAATAAATGTTTTCCCAGTGAATGAATACAGAAATGGATACATGAGTAAGGGAATAAATAGATTTGCTTCATGCTATGCTTACGACAACAAATATAATACAAGGAGGAAGGTTAAGGACCTCGATTAAGAGGAAGTAGAGACTATTTATAGCTAGGCAGATCAAGGAACCTCCAGCCAGGAGGCAGCCTTTTGCCTTGTCATTGAAGGATGGATTGAACTGGAGTATGCAGTGATTATCCCGAGGCCAAGGGGCAGGGAAAGACGGAGATTAACAAACCAAGTAAATGGTAGGATTCGTTTGGTTTTACCAAACATTCAAAAATAGTTTGACAATAATAACTGCTCCTCTCCACCGCCAGGATTGATTCTCAAAGATTAGGTTTTGCATTTTTACTTTGGCATGAACCCCAGAAAACCTCTCATTCTATTTTCAATTATGAAAAATCAGCCACCGTCAGTGATGAAAATCTAATAGATGCTTATTACATATACTTGCTCTGGAATATACAATCTAGGTCATGGAAGGCCTTGAGTATCAATGAAAGCAACTGCCTTTACTCAAAAAGCAATGGGGAGCTGAACAGGGAATAACATGTGAGAAGGGCACTTCTGGAAGGTTAATCTTGCGTCCATGTAGACAATGGGGTGGAGAGGGAAAGAATACAAGCCATTGCAATGGTGCACGAGAGAGGCGGTGAAGGCCTGAACTGCCTAGTAAGTCAGAGGTGGGTTGGATAAATACAAGAGGTCATCATGGTTAGGCTCAGAAGCCTACGTGAGGTTTACCTTGGATTTGAAATAAATGTGAGAAATTTTAGACTCTTTGAATAGTAATGGGACTTCAGAGGCAAACTTCAGTGAGCACCTAATAAATTACAGAGATCTATACTTCTCATCATCATCTTTGATGACAGTCACTATCCACAATTCTATCATAAATGGTTTGCCCGACTGTAGGACAATATTGTCATCTAGAATGTAAGAATGCTTGGTGGGGTCTCCTGAGGCACATAGTCCTTTCTAGGCCTTAGTTTTCTCATCTGAAAAACTAAGGGGAGCCCACACTTCCATGGAGGCAGTGCTGGAACTAGAGATAAATTCTAATTTGTCTTCTAATTCAGATTGTGTGTGTTCTTATGCTCTGTTCAGACACACCGATAATCCATTTTTCAATGTTCATCAAAAACATACTCAAAATAAACACTCAATAAATATTAAGCAACAGACCAGAGGGCCACACTTACCCTTTTTAAATAAAAAACGAATGGTATCATTTTTACTGAATTCGAATCAGTTTTCCAGGGCTGCCATAACAAAGTCCCACAGACGGGGTGGTTTACACAACAGAAATCTCTTTTCTCACAGTTCTGGAGCTTAGAATTGGAGATCAACATGTCAGCAGGGTTGATTTCTTCAGAGGCCTCTCTCCTGGGCTGGTAGATGGTCATCATCTTTCGGGGTCTTCACGTGGTCTTTCCTCTGTGTCTGTTTGTGTCCTAATCTCCTCTTCTCATAAAGCCACTGGCCGTACTGGATGAGGACCCACTCTAATGACCTCGTTTTAACTAAGTTACCTTTTTAAAGACCCTACCTTCAATTAAAGGTCACATTCCGAGGGACTGGGGGTTAGACTTCAACATATTAATTTTGGAGGGATACAACGCAGCCCAGAACAAGTTGCAATGAAGACCAGGCCCTTTCGTGCTTTGTGGGCATGATCTCTAATCTCCTCAGCAGCGGTGCCGCAAGGCGAGCGCTGGGATCCTTGCCATTCATATCAGCAAACTGAGGCTCGGTGGGGGTGAGTGTCTCACCATGGTTACCGAGCGGTGGAGCTTGAGTCAGAATACAACCCTGTTTCACTTCCAAAGTGGTGCTCTTTCCACTGTAGTCTACTACAGGAAAAAGGGAATCGCCTGAACTGTAATGCCACCAAATTCTCCTTCCAAGTCAGAGCAAAAATAGATCTGCCTTCTTTGGTGCCAGTAATTGTTCAGGAGAACAAAGCCCTCCTAAGGACCGTGGCTGAGCCTACTGCACAGCGGCCAGGCAAGCTGCTCAAGGGAACCTCCAGGAGGGGCTCAAGGGACTACTAAATCTCCCCCTTTGGGCTCTTGTTTCCTCTGCGTATGCTGTTCTCCTTCACCTGAGACTCTCTTTTCTTCCCTTGTTACACATGAAAGCATCACCCATCCTTCAAAGTCTGGCCACTGACCCTAATCACTCCCAAACTCGCCCAGCTTTCCCCCATCTTCAGTTCCAGGCATGCTTATCACTCGCACAGTGCAGCTCACTTGGGAGATAGGCCCTCGTGGGGGTGGATCTGGCTCTGTTACTCAACTAGCTGGGTGGCCTGGGTGAATTCTGCAGCCTCTCTGGGCCTTCATTTTCTCATCTATGAATTAGGATAAAAGTACCTACCTCACAGGGTCATCGTGACAGGGAAACTAAGTGCACTAACCTATTTACTGCACTTAGCAGTGTGCCTGGAACATAGTAGACCTTCAGTACATAGTGGTTTTTATGTTGATATTCTTTCAGTGTATGTTGTGTGACTTCCCAATGAGACTGGGAGCTTCCTGGGGGCAAGGACCATGGCTCACTTCAATTTATGCAGGCACAGCACAATTTGGGGACTGCAGAAAACACTCTGTATTTGCCAGTGCACAAGTGTGCAACACATTTGATAACTGTATGAGATGTTGAACACAGTCTCAATTAACGACCTTGGCTATTGGATTGTATCAAAAACTGGTGGGAAGATCACCTTGGAGCCCACACTTCCATTCGTTCGTTCATTCATTCATTCATTCATTCATTCATTCATAATTGACTGCTTCCTAAATGCATCCCCTCAAACTTCTGTTTCTATGTAAGTTCTTTAGTAGAGAGCGCTATAGGCTGGTGATAGAAGGTACCAACGTGCAAGGAAATGTAGAAAGGGCAATAGGTGGCCGAAAATATGGATCTGTAGACCTCAAACCTCCCTTGCATCAGAAACAGCTCTGGTAGATGGAGAATTTCAGCTTCCACCCCTTAGACATTCCAACTCAAGTGGTCTAGGGTGATTTTAAAATAACGAACAAACAAATGGAAAAAGGAAAATAAGAAACTCCCCAGGTGATGCTTCCGATGCACAGCCAGGGCGAAGAACCACTGAAGCAGATGATGTACAAATACTCCAGGGAACTTTTTCCCCTAGGCAATGCTAAGGGAGGCAATGTGTGTGGGACTAGAGCGGGGAGCAGAGCCCTGGTCACAGAGGCTGAGCAAGTGTGGGCTCACATTGTCATCTTACCTTCCTCCTCTCCAGAAGGAACCAGGAGAGTATCTGGGCTAGGGTCCCCAGAGGACAGGGGTTGAGGATACCAGAGAGCCTGAAAAGGGAGAGCTGTGTAGGACTTAGGAAATAAATCATTTCCAGAATGAATCTCACTCTTGCCCTACTTAGACGGAGTGTGGAAACACAACTTGGTGACATTGGGGCATCGAGCCTCACAGATGTGGCCATTTCGTGAACATGCTTCTAACCTTGCAAAGGCGTGCAAGGCCATTTACTTCTCCTCCCACTCCCCCGATAAAGTATGGGCCAGTCAGGGCTGATGAAGGGTTTCCAGGAAAGTGGGTGATTTTCAGATTTGGGAGAATAATTCCCTAATGTGTTTCAGGCCAGTCTCACAGTGGCAGTTCCTGATGCATAATCACTCTGCAAGAGAATGTCATTATAGACCGCTTCAAGGAAGCCAGACCCTCATCCTGCAAGTGCAGGGCTTCTGGGAATCCTGAGGACCTATTCCTGGCATATGATGTCAGGGTGCTTGATTTCCCTGTCCCTGTTCTTTAACTTCACAGACAGGAAAATAGGTCCAGAGAAGATCTGGAAGTTGCTCATCACCCCAGGGTTTGTACTGAGTATGAGATCATAGTTCCCAGTTGGTTCTGAGACACAGCCAGCTCATTCAGGTTGGTGAGTTTTAGTAGACAGTATCCCAGATTTATAATTTCAAAAGAGAATGAAATTGAGAACATCAGATAATTTTCTTTCTTCTCTGCCTCTGTTTGTCTCTGTGTTTCTTGGTTGTTGTCCGCCATTTAATCCAGGAATATAGAATGCATAAGAACCTCTAGGGGATTTACAATTAAAGAGATTCTGCTGAAGATATATTGCCTTGAATCTGGGGTTCTACTTCTTGCTTTTGATTGGGTGAATTTGGATTTTTCTGCCCATTAGCCGTGCTAAGTAACCCCCACAGTCTCCACTGGCCTCCTCACAGATGAAAACCAGCTGTGAGCTGGAGAGTTACTGAAAAATTATTGATATAGGTAAAGGAAGTTTGTCTTCAGATATCTCCCAAAATGTAGGACCCCCAAAAGCTGAACTGATCTTCAGCTGGTATCACTGTTCTGATTGGCCAGGCCCATACAAAACTGGTTGTCAAATACTTTTAACGTTACCTCTCCCTCAAGGTGGTGGCATTCTTCTCTTAAGTGGAGAACCCACCTCTCACCCTTACTGGGTAAGCAATGGCTATGTACCTGTTCTCATGCCCCTGCATCCAGGGAACATTCCCTTCCCCACGGTGGGGTCCTTTCGACATCTCTATTGACTTGTGATTTTGTTGTCACCAAATAGGTCAATAGATTGTTAATTTAATCAATACCTGTCTCTAGGGAGCTGGGAGAAGATGGGGACAATAGGCAGTATTGGCCAGTGGCCTATACAAAAGGACCAGATATGACCACTTGGAGACATTATAATTCTTGCTAATTCTGACAGAAAAGCCACCTCTGGGGAATGGTAAAAAGGATATAGAGTCAGCTCCAGTCCCTCTAACACCTGGGTCCCTCCCTGGCTGTCATGAGTCAAGGGAGGTTCATTAACCGTTCAGTGACTAAATCTCATCCTTTTGATTAACTGTCTCAATCCAGAACCAGCTAGCACAGTGCACGAAGGTGGGGCACGAAAAGGTTACATCACCTCCTGAATACCCAATTCATCCCGGGAGCAGTTGTTATCACCCCACTCAGTCTGCTCAATACCCACAAAAGCCTGTTCCCTTTGAACAAAGAATCAGTTGCTACAATTGCCCTACAGCAGATGCATCTGGTTTAGATATCTATTCTCGCAACCTAAATTGCAAAGCATTTTCCAAAAGCCATTGAGCTGCAGAATTTTAGAAATGTATTTGATTGCCAGATCTGCAAATTGGGTCACTTTTCCAGGGCCTTCTGCTTCCCCCTTTTCCACGGGGGAAAAGGAAAAGGAGGCAGTCAGCAGCTGGTGATTGAAACACAATTCTCCCTGGCATGTAGGTCTTGGCTATCATCTGTGTGTTATCCTGGCCACGATCCCCTGGCACTCCCTCGAACGCCTGGGCCAAGGCCTCCCCTTCCTGATGACTGCCCTCTGGATTCCACTAACAATCAGGGTGAAACCACGGCAGCCTGCACCCCTGCTGCTCTTCATGGCTTTTAACAGATTAACTTTAAAAAAAAAAAAAAGTTTATTTATTTTTGAGAGACAGAAGAGACAGAGAAGCAGAGAAGCTGAGGGAAAGAGAAAATCCCAGACAGGTTCCTTGCTGTCAGCACATAGCCCGACATGGGGCTCAACCATGAGACTGTGACCTGAGCCAAAGTCAGATGCTTAACTGACAGAGCCACCCAGGCGCCCCCAAACTTTTATTTAGCTTATTTATTTTTAGAGGGAGAGAGAATGGGAGAGGGGCGGAGAGAGGGAGGGAGAGAATCCCAAGCAGGCTGGGCACTGTTAACACCTAGCCTGGCTCGGGGCTCGATCCTATGAACCGTGAGTTCATGACCTGAACTGAAACCAAGAATCAGATGCTTAACTGACTGAGCCACTGAGACACCCCATGGCTTTTAATCATCTGAGCCTCAGGAAAGTCTGTGAGAAAATTAGAGGAGGTATAATTATCCCCATTTCATAGATGGGGAATATTGGGCTCAGTGAAAGTGAGTGACTTTACTCAAGGATACACAGTTTATGGTGATTCTGCATCTTAACACATATCTTCTGTCTCTTGGTCTAGTGTTCTTTTCATGAAAATACATGGCTGTAAAAAAGTTGGTAAGGAAAGGAATCTGTACGAAGTGGTTTGTCTGGGTCCACTTCATTGGACTGGGATTACGCAATGTGATATTCTTCTTTAAAAAAATTTTTTTAATGTTTATTTATTTTTGAGAGACAGAGAGCGCGCACAAGTGAGGGAGGGGCAGAGAGAGAGGGAGACACAGAATCTGAAGCAGGTTCCAGGCTCTGAGCTGTCGGCACAGAGCCCGACGTGGGGCTCGAACTCACAGCCTGCGAGATCGTGACCCAAGCTGAAGTCAGATGCTTAACCGACTGAGCCACCCAGGTGCCCCTGTGTATTCTACCTTTTAAATGCAGAGATGATTAATCTGGTCACCAAAAACTTCATCTTAATCACCAGCATTATAAAGAGGTTGATATCAAAAATCAATCCATAAGATGGGACATATTATATTAATATTCTGTGTTATTTACTGTAATACCATAAAAGACTATAAATTACAGATTATATTTTTATGGCTAAATCCAAGATTTTTTGTACTAATGGGTCCCACGCCCATTATTATGCATCATGAAATCAATTTAATGGGTTGCTACCAGAATTAAAAGGAAAAATAGGGTAAGGTAGGATAGAATACAATTGGAAATATCACAGTGTGTTGTATGTGGCAAAGGCAAGTAGTGTTCTCTGAATCCTTTTGTTCGTATGTTAGGTATACTGGATTACGATGTTTAAAGTATTTCTTGCTGAGAAGTCTTTCCTTTTTTCTTGCTTTGTTCCCTCCCTCGCCTGTTTCTCCTTTCTCCTTCATTCTCTGTCTCCTTCTCTATGTATATAGGAAGGGTACCCAAACATCCGCTCTCTGTCCTATGTACAGGTCCCTCCACAACCCGCCCAACCCTCATCCATCCTGACATGATCATATCCTCAGCCCTGGGTCTGAAGCAAAGACTCTCCTCTATAGTTGATATTTTCATGCTCCTTCTGTTCTCTTGTCTGTTTGCAAAGGTCCTTTGGTAGTGTGATGCTCGAAACAGGGTTTGCTAGTTCTTTCTATGTGTAATAAACAAATTCTTCCATCTCTAAACCATCATATTTACATTTCAGGCAAAGCACTTCAAACGTAAAGAAATGAAATCCCCAAGGAGAACCACGCTGTGCTGTATGATTATTGTGATTTATTTTTCCCAAGCTACACCGAACTTGAATTTAGAGTCTATTGTTCATCCCTTGGTGAGTACATCCATGTGTGCTATATTTTTCCCTGTCAAATTTTTCTGACTTCCTGGGACTGTTGCAGATGGAAATTGCTTTTAAAAATGTTTTTTGGGGCCTTTGAGAAAATGTTGCAAATGCGAGGAGGGGGTGGCGGACATACATGGATGTTCGTTTGTCTACCTGGCTACAACTTACCATACTCCGCGATTAGTGGTGATCAAGGGAACATCCCTCAGGCTTCCCTCCTTAAGTAAATGGCCACTTTGAGTCCTGAAACTCTACTCTGAAACTGACAACAATGACCAGAAGGCAGATTTTGAGGACTGGGGGCAGGACACGTTCTCAAAGCATTTATTTTAACGTGAGCATCAGACTAGAACACATTTCAAAATGTGTGTGTGTGTGTGTGTGTGTGTGTGTGTGTGTGTGAGAATCACAGATTGATATAGCTGAAGGGGCCGTCGATGTCATTTAAACTCTTTGCTGACAAATTATCCAGGTGGTTTCGTCTTGTCTTTGGGAAGACAAGACAGAGGATAATAAATACTCCCTCCTTCCTTATGGAAATTATTAGTTATTCCTTCCTTAGGCCACTTCGTGCACCAGAGACAGGGCACGTCACTGGTTTTGAAACCTTGGGCAACCGATGTAATTCTCTGTGTGGTTCAATTTCTTCACCTGTCTCATAATGAGAATAGTACCAATTTCCTGCTTGCTACGAGAATTAGGTCAGTTAATATGTGCGAGATGCCTTAGAACAGTGCCTGGCACACAGTAAAAGCTGTGGTGTTGTTTACTGCTGCTATTTCTCTACTGTGATGGCATTTTTTGCTACTGATTTTTTTAAAAGGTATTTTAGCACTGTTGTATTCAGTCCGTCACTATTGTTAAGAGTTTCACTGGTACTTTGTGGCATTATAGACTGTCTCGTTCGGTCTTCTTAGTACTTAAAAAAAATGATGTATTTATTTTTGAGAGAGACAGAGACAGCATAAGCAGGGAAGGGACAGAGAGAGAGGGAGAGAAAGAGTCCCAAGCAGGCTCTGTGCTGTCAGCACAAGCCTGACATGGGGCTTGACCGCACGAACCGTGAGATCATGACCTGAGCCGAGATTGAGAGTCAGGCACTCAACCAGTTGAGCCACCCAGGCACCCCTCTGCTTGGTACTTTTTAATTTTAATTCTTTGTCCCCTGTTTCCGTTATCAAATTTGTTTTTATATTCATGTTTGCCCAATCTTTGTTCTTTGTTTTTTGTTTAGCCTTTAACGGACCACTTTGTGTTGGAAGTCCTCTTATAAACAACATGTGTTTGAAGTTTCATCTTGTTTTTCCTTTTCAACAAAATCTGAGTAAATCTGACTTTGCTTGGGGGAGCATAGTTTATTCACATTTAATGTCATATAGAAGATGCTTGATCTTACTTTCAGGGTTGTGTTTTAGAACTTGATGCACTTAATTCCTCTTTTCTGTTTTTGTGTCTTTCATTTGACCTAGGTTTGCTTTGTCTTTTTCATTATTTCTGTCATGACTTGGGAGGTGTGCATTATGTGTCTCTTCTCCCAAACTCCAGTGTGAGGTTCCCCTTGTGTGATCATAGGCAGCAGCTTGCCCAGGTAAATGGGAGAGAAACATTCACACCTCCTATGACTTCATGGGGTCAGTGCAGAGTTCTAGTTACTCAGACGTGTGGGCAGAAAGCCCGAGGGTGAGGTGATCTCAGCAATACAGTCAGCTTGACCTTTATTCCAGAATTTCCTAGCACTCCTGGCCTCCTGGCTTCAGCTGTGCCCTCCCCCTAGACCAGGATGGCCCCCGTTGCTGTGGCCCCAATAATGCCCCTCCATCCATCTGGGGGCATTGGCTGGTCAAAGGATAAGCCAGTGACTTCCCAAGGCTTCTGGTTGGGTTCGAATTCCATCTTTCTAGAAACTCCCACCACTATCCCAGAGGTGTCCACTTTTCCTCTCTAGATCTGCCTTTGAGATATAATATCTTCACACAACCCAAAGGCCACAGACCCTCTCATTGGAGAGATACACCTGAACCTGCCTCATCAGCCTGTACTGCCCTAAGCTGCCCATCCATTCCCAAGGCTGACCTTCTACCATTTCAAATGCAACCCTGTGCTGATGGGCTTTAAAAAAATATTGTGGTAACATACATACCATTTACCATCTTAACCATTTAAAAAAATCTAATGTTTATTTTTTTAAATTTTTTTTAATGTTTATTTATTTTTGAGAGAGACAGAGACAGAGCTTGAGCGGGGGAGGGGCAGAGAGAGAGGGAGACACAGAATCCGAAGCAGGCTCCAGGCTCTGAGCTGTCAGCACAGAGCCCCACGCGGGGCTCGAACCCACGGACCGTGAGATCATGACCTGAGCCGAAGTCGGACGCCCAACCAACTGAGCCACCCAGGCGCCCGTGATGTTTATTTTTGAGAGAAAGACAGAGCACAAGAGGGGGAGGGGCAGAAAGAGAGGGAGACACAGAATCCCAAGCAGGCTCCAGGCCCTGAGCTCTCAGCACAGAGCCCGACGTGGGGCTCGAACTCACGAACTGCGAGATTATGACCCGCGCCAAGTCAGACGCTCAACCGACTGAGCCACCCAGGCGCCCTACCTTACCCATTTTTAAGTTCAGTGGCGTTAAATAGATCCACATTGCCATGCAACAAGTGTGCAGAACTTTTTCACCTTGCAAAACTGAAGATCTAACCCCGTTAGACAAGAACTTCCCATTCCCCCCTTTCGTCCAGCTCCTGACAATCACTATTATTACTTTCTTTTTATGATTTCCACTACTTTAGGTACCTCACGTAAGTGGAGTCATCCAGTATTTGCCTTTTCGTGACTAACTTATTTCACTTAGCATAATGTCCTCAAAATTTACCTACGTTGTGACATGCGTCAGAATTTCCTTCCTTGCTTAAGTCTGAATAATGATCCGTTGGACGTATATCCCACATTTTGTTTATCCGTCTACCCATTCATGGACACTTGGGCTGCTTTTATGTCTAGCCTATTCTGAGTAATGCCGCAGTGAGCCTGCGTGTGCAAAGGTGGGGTGGTGGGCTTTCAAAGTGTGGCAACGGAGCCCCTCAAACTTCAACGTGTGTATGAACCCACCGGCGCACCTGGTCAAAGTGCAGATCTCAACTCAGGAAGTCTGGGGTGGGGTCCGGATGTTGCATTTCTGACAAGTTGACATCGTGCCTGCTCCGGTGGCTGTGCTTTGAGCCGCAAGACTGTAGACACTCAGTCCCCGCATTGTTGCTGAGTGTGAAACCCAGCTCTGGTCAGCCTGGGAAATTTCGTCTTTTCTCCGTCTCCCTGAACCTGTTTCCTTTACATAGCATGAGAAGAAATGGCATCTCCTCCATCGCTTTGTTGTGAGGGTCAGACGCTCTCATACCAGCACAGGGCCAACACTTAAGATTTGGTGCAGAGTTGTTTACTTTTACTTTGCTAGCACAAGTAAACCTGTGCTAGGATGCCTTTGTGGGGTGATAATTATCTAACTGGAGGCAAAGATGTCAAGCTGGGGAGTCCAGCTCAAGAAAAAGAGGAGTGAGGGACAGGGCTTTGGCGAGGAGGAGAGAGATCTGACGACCCTGGAGCCTTTAGTCACCACCTTATTGTCATCCTGTTCCCTGGGATTTTTTTTTTTTTCACATAAAATGCCACCTCTCATTCCTGACTGATCGCCCATGATCACTCCAGGCTACCCCTTCCCCCACCCAAACCCATACACAATTATTTTAAAGTCATCATGTCCAAGAGGTGGGGCATTTCCTGGATTTGGTGACCTTGTGTCTTCTGGCTGAGACTTGGCCATCAGGAAATCCCCTTTGGATGGGGATGGCCATTGTCCTCAGAGACTCATCTGGGTACCTCTATATGGACAAGCAGGAGGAAGTCCCCTGGAGGTTCTGTTTTCTTCTCCGAAGTAAAGACTCATCTGAGAAGATCTATGCTCCCCTAAGAGTTCTCTACAGTACCCCATGTTTAAGAGAAAAGGCAAGTGCCAGAGTCACAGCAGTCCCTGAATGGGGGTGACACGAGGACTCAGGAGGGCAAGTATGGCCTCTGGTGAGTCCCAAGCCAGCCTGACACACAGACACATTCCACTGCCAGAAACCGTACAAGCAGCTGGTGTGCCTGAGAACATTGCTTTCCACGACGTGAGAAACTGAGCCTCAGAATGAGCGAGTGACTTTTCCAACCAGGAAGAGGGGGAGGTGGTGGGATTCGGTGCTTGGTGCGATTCTAACGTTTGCCTTGTTGAAATCCAGGCCCCCCTGACCTTGCAACCCATCTCTTGCAACCCTTTCCTGACCTTGAGACCCATCTCTTTGTACCTTCTCAAATCTGGGAGAGCCAAGGGTATTCACCACCACCCCCGCAGGGGACTCCTCAAAGACTTTATTGCTTTCAGTATTTTTGCCGCATTTGCCCCAACGATTGCGGGACTTAAAACAAAAAATGGGTTATTCTCACAAGAGGCAGTGCATCCTTGCTGGAAGGACGACAGAGGCAGTAGGTGACAGAGCTACAGAGGCGGTGCTTTGCAGAGATGTCCCCTGACAGTTCCCGATACTCACCATAAGAATGCAGGAAATAGTTAAAAAGTAGTGTTTCTCAAAAGATGGCCTCATGTCCAGAGATGTGCCCATTAAAAAGACAGTTTTTGTCACCGCACCCCAGACCTGCTAACCCGGACTGGGGGAAGCCAAGGGAAGTGATCCTTACGGTCACAGATTGAAATGCTATCTACGAGGGAATTGACTGCACCTGAATTGTTTTAACCTCAAGTCTTTAGCCCCTCCAGAAAATGGAGCAAATGAAATCGAGACCTTGGAGAGCTTCCCGAAGGTGACTGCCAGGGATCACCTTCTCCTGGGCCGAGTCCCCCAACCACAGCCCATGAAGAGTGGACGGAGAAGCCTTCCTGGTGGCTCCCCACTCCCTGTCCCTAGCCCCCCAGAGAGGATGCAGGCAGGAATAGAGCAGAAGCCCCTTCCCTTCTGCCTGGGCACAGAGCCAAAGCAGTCTCCGGGAGAAGCTGGACAGGAACCAGCCCTAGGCACTGACTTTGCTCCCTCTTGGTTGCTGCGCATTTAGGTACAGCTAAGATAAGCCCGCTGCAAACAAAAGAGCATTTGGGCTTCTGACCTTCCAATCGTCATGCATCGTTCCTCTACTTGCTTCTTCAAGAACATTTATGAACTGTCAGGCACACCACTCCTGTACAGATCCTCATGGCTGTTAACACTGTCATCGAAAAGAAGGAGGGGATAGGAGGAGGTGACAGAGAAAGAAAGGGTGCTAGGTAAGAGAGCCGAGGTCACGGAGACAGACCCACCGTTTCCCGGGGTATCTTCTGATAAAATCATTCAATGCCCGTGTGGACACGTGCAGACTCTGGAGCCAGGCTAGCCCGGTTGGAGTCCTGGTTCTGCCCTTTAAAGGCTGTGTGACCTTAGGCAAGTCATTTGACCTCTCTGCGCCTGTGCTTTCTCATCAGGGAAATGTGAATAATCATAGTACCTGTGCCTTAGATTGTCGTGGGGGTTAAATACCTAAGCACACGTCAAGTACTCAACAGTGCCCGGCACAGGAGTGTTGGATATATTTTAGGCATTCATATTTTTATAATTGTTATGACGGGAGATAACTAGAAAATAATGAGAACTATAACTAGAAAATAACGAGAACCACAGATGGTAGAATGAGCTTTGCCTGGGGTGACGTTCATGGATGTGTTGAGCTCATGGGAAAGGACACACCACAGAGGGTAGGGGCCGTATGGCTCTCCTGTTGAGCCTTGAAGGGAGTCTGGATTGGGAGGCACAGCCTAGCAGGGATGAACTAGGAAACCCAGGTCAGGTCAAGGTGTGGTTACCAGCCGCAGAATTGGCAGTGATCCCAACAAAGCCAATCCAAGTCAACTCTTAAAGAAAGCTGCATGATGACAGGAGAAGAGCTTTATAGAGACGAAGCGAGTGTCAATGTGTGGATGAAAGGGTCCGTGGCAATGGTGCTTCTAGAAGAGCGTGACGCTTTGTCCCAGAATAGCTCTTACGACGTCACCAAACTATTCTCGGTGCCTTACATTTGTTAATCATTTGATCCTTATGACAACCTCACGAGGCAGACTATTTTTATTCCTATATTATATATGAGTACGGAGGCACAGAGAGGTTAAATAACTTGCCCACGTTCACACAGCCACTTAACAGCAGAGCTAGGATTTGAACTCAATGTCCGTAGGGTCCTTGCTCTTAACAATTATAGTCTATGGTATAATTCAACTTCATTAAGGGCTTACTATGTGTCACATGCAGTTGACTTAATTCTTATACCAGTTCTATGAGGTCGGAAATATTATTATTCCATTTTACAGAAAAGAAGACTGAGGCTCAGAGAGGGTAAGTAAGTTCCCCCAGGTCACATAACTAGTAAGCAGCACAACCTTGTGCCCGGGCAGTCTGACTCCAGAGCTAGCTCTCACAGCCCCCGCCACAGAAAGCAACAATAGAACCATCCAGGAGAAAAAGGAACAAAGGAGGAGAAGATGATTTCTAAGCATGCATAATGTAAACAGCCCTAACGCAGCAGAAAGATTGGGGTGGGGACAGGCTGAGTGCTGAGGAGAGGTCATGTCTCAGACTTGTCTAAGACTCGTCACCGGAATGACTCAGGGCTCAAGTCTTAGGCAGAGAGCACAAGTTAAAAACACCATAATTTGTATTTCTTGACCCGACTCAAACTACGGGGACTCGGAGAAACTCAGATGTGGTGATTGGTTCCGCTCCTGGGCCTAGAGACCGGTCTATGAAAAGTGAATGCCAGCTCACATTCATAGAGTTCCCGCCATGCACGGGGTACAAGGTGCTCACCCGGAATCCGCAGCTCTACGCTCAGCTCCTACGTTTCAGAGCACATGAGCAGGAAGCCAAGGAGATAAGACATCTCTAACCCTCACTGACAGTCTCCTAAAATGTTCTTTCAGATTCTCCGGGAACATGAACTAGCGGGGAAGGAGCCGCTAAGGCAAAAACGAGCAGGTACGTAAAGCCTTCGCTTGGCAGTCTCTTCTAGTAAGCCCGATCAAATGACATTTGCTGTGACTTTTCAAACCCTGTGATCCCTATAATGCAGTCTCCGAGTGTATCAGGGTTCAATTTCTAGAAGCAATTACAAGGGAACTCCATTCCCTCCTCTACCTAATGACATTAAATGGATTTTAGCAGCACGTTACAAGCCCCTCACCTCCCCCCTCTCTGCTCCCGAGATCCTGAAGAGTCTGTCCCCAGTGGCTCTCTCCTCAACTCCCACTTCCTAGCCTTTCAAAAACACCAATCTGATTCCCCATATAAAATCTTTCATGGGCTCCCAAATGCCTTGGATCTCTCCAAGGATTTTCTCAAATCCAATCACCTGCTGGATTGTTAGTAGACCCCACGTGATTTTCCCACTTACTCTCCTTCTGTTTCCTTTCACATGGTCGCTGCCCACCCACCACCCTCCTTTGTTTGTCGGAGAGACTCCATTCACATGGGCTCCTGCCACGTAAGGCTTTCCATTGATTCCCCAGACAGGGAGGGGCCGTTTTCCTGGGTTCCCACTGCTCTTGTCACATTCCCATAGCACAAGATGCGTCCCAATGCTTTGTAATAATTTTACTTCCCGTTTGTCATCCCCAGTAGACATGAGTTCCCTTGAACCCTCCTCATCTCTGTAGCCTGGCACTGAGCCCAGTTTCTCAGTAAATGAGTGAACAAATAGAGAGCGTATGTCCCTGTCGCAGCTGCCCCTGTGTGAGTCGAGGGTGGGTTCCTACCGCCAAAGCTGCTGGCCCAGTGTCTGTACCAATTCTGGAGAAGGTAGAACCTCTTAACCCTCAGGATTATGACTGAATCACACCCACACATGCCGTGGTTTGGTCTGTTTGGCCTTGTCATCTGCAGGAGTCATAAAGCCGCCAAAGAGGGCGGGCTTTCGCGGGGGCCAGGATAAAGGTGTCTGTTGCAGCTTCTCAGAGCACCAACCAGATCGACCTCTGCCCGGTGCTTGAAATGACAATTCGATCATATTTTATTAAGGACTCAAAATGTTCGCTGGAAGGTCATACCTTCATTTTTTCTTCCTTTGCCTTTCTTTCCTTCCTTTTCTGTTTCGGCTTTGTTTTATATCCTTATAGACCCTCACTCTCCCACTCCCCTCCTTCCCTGAAGCGGTCCGAAGCACACAGGTGGCACTTTCTGTGCGTTTAAACAAAGCATCAGTGCAGGCACTCCCATCCCCTGAGCCCCCTGGCACCCTGTGACAGGAGCGGAGCTGGAGATGTCCCCATTCGGTACTTTGAATGATTTTCTTTTTAAGAACCAAAGTACTTGCGGGTGAGTTCCAGCTCCAGGTTTCTCCCAGGCTCCTGGAAGGCCCAGGCTGCCAGCCTCCTCGGGGACAGTTGGTGACCATACAGCTGTAAAAGTAGCGTCTTCCTGCGCTCCCGGGCCTGGCTGTCTGTGACCCGTGGTGACATCGTGAGACGTTAGCCTTTTGGAAGGAAGCCACGTCTGCATCTAAGGATTTGACATTCCAAAATTTTCCAGATGTGCTTTCACTGAAAACAATCATGATGATAATAAATTACCATAAAAATATATTTTCCGTTTATTATACATGATCCTCTGTGCGCTTAGGCTTTTAGAGTCGTTTTGGAAGGTGATAATGACTCAACTCATCATCTGCAGAAGACGGTTTGACCTTGGGGCTTCTACAAAATCACCAAAGTAAGGAGTGGCTATGGAAAGACTCAGAGGCTAGACCTCAGAGAGCTGAAATATAAATTGCAATGGAGAGCACCATCCTCGAGGAAAACAATGAAAGAAACCAACAGGAGGCAAACAAAGTTTCCAAGAAAAGAGAATTGTCGACAGGCATTTCCTTTTGAGGCACTGGATCAAAGCTTTAGGGTTTGGGATAGATAGAATCATCTTTAAAAGTAGGATCAGCACTCACTTTTATGCTCAGAGCACTCTGGGCTTCTTCCTAAGTTACTCTGGTCAGTTATAGATCTTCACTGGGCCCTGATATGCACACACACGTACATATATGTGTATGTGTATGTATATTACATACATCATACAAACACAGACATACGATTGCATGCAAGTATATATATGAGTTATTACATTTCAGAGTTGTTGAGACGATTAAATAATATTAGGTACATTTTATTTAAATGTTACTAGGGTTATCTAGGGATTTATTCATGTGTTTTTTCATTAAAAACAAAGATTTATTTATAGAAATAATATTGCATTTGAAAGAGCCTGAAATCCCTGGTGCAAAGAAGTTCCCGTATAGCCACTGAAGGCAGGAGAAGGGAAGACATGGCACACAAGTAGTGTTTTAGGAAAACGAATTCAGAACCCTGTTGGGGAAGAGGAGTCTGCACAAACGCTTAGAGGCCAGAGGATCAGAAGAAGGGTGGATCTGCCAGTTAGAGCAGACAGGCTACTGGGGGGCAGGGGGAAAATCAGAATAGGACAGAGCATCCAGAGTTACGTCCCGACGAAACCAGGAAGTGGATTCTAGATCGGCTGAGAGGCTGGCACACAGAAGGGACTGATGGAAGCCACCTGAAGTGAAAATTAGCCAGATGGTTATGGCTGAACGAATTAGAGGAAGAAGTCAGTGCTCAGGAGACCAGCGAGGAGGCTCAGCAGCGTGGATCATCACTGGTCCTGGTTCCTCGAGTGAAACGGGGAAGGAGAAAGGGGAACATTTGTGAAAGACCTTACAAGGAGCGGGTCAAGAAGACTTGGAGACAGACTTGACATAGGGTGAAGGGTAGCGGTGATCCACGTGATATGGTAGGAGCACACAGACCTGGGTGTCTGAGGGATGTGGAGGTCACAGGGAGAACCACAGCTGGAATGGGAATCTTGTCTCGGAGGTTTGCCAGGAAGCTCCAAAGTTACTCTTAAGGGCAATCTTCTCAGGGGAGTGCGAGTGGACGTGTCTTTATTGGTTAGAAGTAACACGCATGTGTTCTCCGTGTCGGTGTGGAAGTGCTCTCTGCCAGGTTTCTGAGCCCGATTGGGGAATATTCTTGGGTCCTGGGCTGAAAAGTCCTCGTGGGTTCTTCTTTGGTTTCCGAAGGAATGACTGAGAATGGACACCTTTTCGAGAAAGGGAGACCCAGGGTGTCCTAGCCCCGAGCAGGAAGGGCTCACATTTACGTACCTACCTAGTGAGGAAATTGGGCTGTTGACTGCTGGTGTGGGAATGTCAATCTTTCTGCAGACCTGGAGGCCCCAGTGTGTGCTCGCCCTTCATCTGGGTCCAGGAAATGCTGTGCATTGTCTAGGTTGAGGAACGTATTTCGGGGAGCGGGGGTTATGTTTTCGTCTTTCTTAGGATAACACACGGCATTTAGTGCACTGAGCAAGCGGAGGTGGTGGCAGAGTGAGATGGCAAGAATGAGGCGCTCTCGGCCCAAGGTCTGGGGTTGGTTTTAGGGTTGATGTTCCATGTGTTGGGAATGCTTTTTTCTTTTCATTTCTTTTCTTTTTATTTTACATTTATTTATTTTTGAGAAACAGAGTGAGACAAAGCGTGAGCAGGGCGGGTGCAGGGGCAGAGAGAAGGAGACACAGAATCTGAAGCAGGCTCTAGGCTCCGAGCTGTCAGCACAGAGCCCGACACGGGGCTCGAACCCACGAACTGTGAGATCATGACCTGAGCCGAAGTCGGACGCTCAACCGACTGAGCCATCCAGGTGCCCCAATTTCTTTTTTTTTTTTTTAATTAAAATAATTTTTTTGAGAGAGAGAGAGAAAGAGCATGAGCGGGGGAGAAGAGCAAAGAGAGAGGGAGAGAGAATCTTCAACAGGCTCCACACTACACTCAGCATGGAGCCCGATGCACGGCTCGATCTCATCGTAACCTGAACCAAAATCAAGAGTCAGACGCTTAACTGACTGAGCCACCCAGGCACCCCCCCTTTTAATTTCTGATTAGTGTCGTTTGTTTGTGTAACAGTCTCAAAGGGGAGACCATTGGAGTAGCATTAGCTTTTCTTGACCTACCAGGGGGCATCTGCCTGTAATATCATCATCACACTTACTATCATTAATATTATTCTTTCTACCTGCTGTTTCAAAAGGGCTACTATAGGCCAGACAATTTGCTAGGGGCCCTCATACCAACTCCTTAGCAGCAATTCTGCAGAGAAGATATCACTCCTTTTTTTACACATGGCAAAGTGTGGCTCACAGAGGCTAAATGGCCTGTCCAGGTAAGAAGGTATTCCGGGGGCGCCTGAGTGGGTCAGTCGGTTAAGTGTCCGACTTTGGCTCAGGTCACGATCTCGCGGTTCGTGAGTTCGAGCCCCACGTCGGGCTCTGCGCTGACAGCTCGGAGCCCGGAGCCTGCTTTGGATTCTGTGTCTGCCTCTCTCTCTGCCCCTCCCCTGCTCACGCTCTGTCTCTCTCTGTCTCAGAAATAAATAAAACATTAAAAAAAATTTTTTTGGAAGGTATTCCGCTGCCCCTCTCACTGGCTCCACAGTCCATGCTCATAGTGCAGAGTTAATAATTTTCAACATGTGTTTCTGGCTCCTGCCCATTAGATTCCATTCCACGGTTATTAGAGCAGCTTCACAGGGTAAGGAGTACAGAGCACCGTCTTCAACTTTGCGGGAAAAGAGTTTTCTACGGGTCTGACCTGGGTATGTGACAAACTAGTAGAACGATTCATTTCTCCAGACTTTACAGCCCAGCGTTCTATGACATGCCGAGATGCTCACCCTCTCTCCCATCCACACCTGCCGGTGAGCCATAGCCTGGGGCTCTGGTGGTTTTCCCCTGCGTGAACAAACCTTTCTAAAATCCAACTGGAGAACAGGATCCTTGGTCTATCTGTTGACAATGGTGCAATCAGAGACAGATGTGTAGCCAAATTGCTACCTACTAGAACATAGTAAGAAACAAGCAGAAAGACAGGCGGCTGTTAATATTTACCTGCTCCAGGGTGAGAAACAAGGGAGCCAAGCCTTCAGTGATCACGAAGCATCCTCCCTTTTTGGTCAAGAGAAAGATTACACCAACCTCCTTTCTCTTGGGAGATTGATTTAGGCATACTCAGTCTCCACCTTCTGAGAAGCCACAATTCCCATTAGAGTTGCCAGGCAAAAATAATATTGTTTGCTTAAACAGCTGGGATTAAGACCCAGAACTACTTGTCGCACTTTGTGGCCAACGTTCCAGAAATGTCTCTTTAAGATAAGTGCTGCGTGTCGGGCAGCGATTTATGGGAAAGGAGAAGGGAAAATCCTGGTGGGGTCGTACCTCTGGGCCTGCCCGATAGACCTCCGTCTGTGACACTGATGACACCTGGAATGTGCTACCTTCCACTTGGGGCATCGGTTGAGTCAGAAAAGTTCAGGCAAACGGCAGGAGGCCACAGGAGCCCAAGAAAAAGCAAACACATTAAACTCTGGAATCAGATGGTCCAGAGGCAGCAGAGAAGAACTTAAGGGCCTCTAAAAGGACACACAATGACACAGAGGTGGGAAAACCATCCCCTGTTCCTCCTGAGCCCCCTTGCAGCCTGGGGCAGATCAAGGAACATCACTCCCCCCAGCTCCAAAGTCCTCAGATTTGGGAGAGGCGAGGCAAGCAGGAGTTGGCATTTCCATCCCAAACTGTGGGTCTGTCTCAGGGCTGTGAGTACAGTGTGCCTCTGGTCCCACCCACCTGTGGGTCACAATGACACCTGCACATCAAATCAGACACTCCCCCAGGGCCATACAGGGACAGGAATGACCCAGATCCCGAGGGCATCTTCTGTTCCTCAGGCAGGCCATGGAAATCACTCTCGAGGCTTTGGTCCTGATTTTCTCCTCCTGGAGTAAGAGGCCCCGAATATGCACATGGCAATCTCCTCCTCTCACTTGCATCTTTGCTCAACGTTTATGGCTTTAGAAAGGTCTTTTCTAACCATTCTAGATGGTTAAAATACCACTCTGCCCGCACTCTGCCTGCCACTCTTTTTTGACCCTGCTTTAGCATCTCCATGCCCTTCAGAACTGCCTGACATTGAAGTTTCAGCCTACTTTTACCTCCCGCACGGGTGCAGGAGACCCATGGAAGTAGGTAGAGCTTTGCCTCTCTTATTTACGCCAGGTCCCCAGCACCTAGCGTCGTGCCTGGGAAGTAGGCACTCAGCCAACAGTAAAGTTACTTATGAATCGATAAGTCAAGAAACTAGGGCACAAATGAATAAACCTAGCTAGACTTAAGATCAAAATCCATGAGTGTCAATGAGGGGTCACAGTGTGTTTTTCCTCAGTGTGGATTTCTAAGACATTTATGATGCTGAAACAAATAGAACGATGTTTTAGATAATTTTTCCATTTATTATTAATAATTTTGCTCTTGGATATGCTTTTATTTTGAAATTGACTTTGAGAATTGCACACTAGTTCTAAAGACACATTTCATAATAATGCCTTCTTTGTGTTTTAGAGTACATTAGGGTTCACAAAGTGGTCACTTTCATTATCTTCTTCCATTAGAGTTGTGACAAGGAGTGGTTAAAAGAAAATGGACTTGGGGTGCCTGGGTGGCTCAGTCAGTTAACTATCAGACTTCAGCTCGTGGTCCATGAGTTCGACCGTGCATTGGGCTCTGTGCTGACAGCTTGGAGACTGGAGCCTGCTGCAGATTCTGTGTCTCCCTCTCTCTCTGACCCTCCCCTCCTTGCACTCTGTCTCTCTCCCTCTCAAAAATAAATAAACATAAAAAAATTTTTTAAAAAGAAAAAATAGACTTTGGGGCGCCTGGATGACTCAGTGGGTTGAGCGTCTGACTTCAGCTCAGGTCATGATCTCACAGTTTGTGAGTTTCAGCCCCACAACAGGCTCTCTGCTGTCAGTGCTTAGCCCGCTTCAGATCCTCTGTCTCTCTCTCTCTCTCTCTCCCTGCCCCTCCCCCACTCAGGCTCTCTTTCTCTCTCTCTCTCTCTCTCTCTCTCTCTCAAAATTAAATAAAACATTTAAGGGGAAAAAAAATAAAATGAACTTTGGAGTTAAGAAAATATGGTTTCAAATCCCAGCTTTAAATTTGCTATTTATGTGGCTTTAACCCATCAAGCCTCAGTTTTATCATCTGCAAAATGGGTATATGCATACTCTCCTCATGACCTCAGACCCTACTGGCCAATGAATAAATGGCAGCTGCTATTATTATTGTTACTTTTGTTATGATCACTTTTGATCCATCTGGTATGACCGAAGAAAGACATGCACAAATGCACTTGGAGGCCACCTGACTGTCTCCATAGGACCAGAAGCAGGGGGTGTCTGAAAACAACAACAACAAACAAAGCAAAAGCAAAAACAAAACAAGACAAACAACAAAACACACACATGTAAAAAAAACAAGTTTAGGCGCTAATATTGGCTTTCCCGGATTACCTTCTTGGTTTCCTCACTTGGATTAGAACATTAAATCCTAAACCTGCCTGATCCAGAATCACCAGTAGGAATTGAAACACACACACACACACACACACACACACACACACATTTCTGGACCTAATCCATGAAGATTTTACTTTGACTCACCTGGGTTGAGACTCCAAAGTATTCATGTGTGTTGAATTCCCTAGATGTACATAATCATCAGTCAAGTGCAGACCACTGGCATAGATGACTTCCAAGGGCAAGCCCCTAGCCCTTTGAGTTACTATTGGATTGTTGAGCTTGTTTTAAAGAACTATTTCCATGCTGATGGCATTTCCTTCTCTAGTAGAGGTCCCCCATCTTTATCAGCCTCTAGGGAGAAGTGGCACTCAGGAGTTCTGAAACTCCTTTAGAAGTTGTTGAAGAACATAAAAAGCAGATGAGGGGAGAGGAACTTAGAGGCTAGTGCTTTAATTACAGTTGCACGAATCCCATGGAAGAGAATTTGCTAAAACCATAGGAACTTTCCTCTTCATATTTTAAGCTTGTGGCTCAGTTCCCTGTAAGATCTCACTGGAAGGACCACCTTGGTTTCAGTGGGGAATGATGCCATTGATGAATCACCATGTGCTTTCCAGGCATTCGCTTGTTCTGCAACTGTGTCTGGAAAGGGCACAGAGAGGTGGGCTCAGGGATGAGCGGGAGGAATGGTGAGCCGGCAGGCATTGAGGCTATGGTGGGGGTCAGACCCTGGGGTGCAACAATGCAGATGAGGAAGTGGGGGATGTGGGATTGTTATTGACTTCACTCTGCTAAAAAACCCTACCATCTAGGATATCCTGTTTACATTCAAGGGAGGAGATAGACTGCCTACAGACAAAGAGAATCCTGGAGCTAGGAATGCGCTGGAGGGTATAAACATTGCATTACTTTTCAGGAAAAAGAATATGCTCCAAGGCAGACTTTATAAATATTATGCAGCCACCCTCCTCTCAAATGTTCCCTGTGGACAACCCACCGTGTCTAGAGTTAGGCTCACACAGATTAAGGTTAGCAATTCTTCCGGGAAGCCTGTTTTCATCACAGAACCATCAGAGAATCAGAAAGAAAACAGGAAATTTTAGGCATCGCTGTGGTATCATGACAGCCTGTGACTCTGCGTCGGGTTTTAAAAGCCTTTTTGCTCTGCTTGTAAATACATTTTTATAAGGAGGAAATATACCTTAAGATGCAGTCTTAATTTTGAGAGATAGACAAAGACTTTTTTCACAGTTTGAGTTAATTACAGCAAGTTGCAGGACGGATGCCAAAATGAAATACTTCTCAACAAGGTTGATGAGTAAAACCCAACTTCTTCTTATTTGTTTGTTTGTTTGTTTGCCTATTTTCTTCCAAGATTTTGTGTAAATTCAAATTAGTTACATGTAGGGTAGCATTGGTTTTAGGAGTAGAATTTAGTGAGTGATTCTAAAATCAACCTTCTAAGGCATAGTTTATAACTATCAGTTTACAAATATTACAGCTTTCTGTAATAAAAACTTATTCTGTAATAAAAACTGTGGGAGTTTCCCACAATGAACTTAACTCATTTTTAGTCCTTCACATCAATATTCCTTGGAAAGTTTTAAACAAATCTGGCCATATTATGGGAAAATTTTTTGCCCTTTTAGAAAACATAGAATTGATTTTTTTGGCAAAATATACATCATGCAAAATATACATCAGATTTGACTTAAGTTTTCAAGTAATACTTTTGCAAGTATTCTCTAACCTTTTCCTTCTTTGACTGACAAGATCAAATAAGCCACAATTTGTCTTCTCGACGCATCTGTGTAAAAATTTCTCCTAATCTTTGAAGGTTCATCATTAGCTATGAAACTCGTCCTTGGCTTCTGCTCCTCTTATGTATTTCAGCCAAGAATGAACCAAAGATTCGGGCAGTGATGGGGAGGTGAATGTGTGGCTCTCTTAGAGGGTCACAATTTTAATAAGAGCTAATTGGGCACATGTTTATTATGGGGTGAGCTCCATGCCAGATAGAGTCAAGCCATACAAAGTGAAAGAAATAGTTCCTGCCCTTGAGAAGCTTACAACTGGTGAACCAGACATGCTGTAATACAGGAAATTATGAAATGACATTCCAGTTTATATATTGTCTGGCTTGCTGGTGGGTGGGTATGTGTTGGACCAAATACATCTAGGATGCCAGACACAGAAACAGCCTGGAGACCATTTGGAAGGGCGATGAAGAGCTGGAGATATCTCTGATTTTACGTTCTCCTGGGCAAATTTTACTTTTGTTGAGTACCCATCATGTTCAGGACACCAGAGGTACACAGCGAGAACTAAGAGCCCATGCTATGTGCGTAGGCTAAGGGCAAAGGAAATTAACAGGATGACTCTTCCTGGAGGACTTCAAGCCATGCGTAGTTCAGATCTCAAAATATACGCGTGTCAGTTGAATGGTGTTGGAAACACCCTGACTCATTTCTCTGAGTCAGGACCGTGGCTTTATTGTCTGGATGTTGCCAAGGCCCCCTGCTAGATCTCCCTGCTTCTGTTCTAGACAGGTCCTGAGCTTAGCCTGTGAATCTCTCAAATGGCCAGAGGCCACTGCACTTAGACCAGAAAGATCAGTTGCCTTCCTTCTTTAAATGGTAAAGTCATAGACAGGGAGCACCATAAATGGGGCAAGGCTGATGTGCCAGCATCCACATAGTCCTGTTATTGCCTGTAAATGTGGAACTGTCCGCCATGCTCCCTCTCTGCCCACCACCCTCCCCGCCCTCCCCCCCTGCCCCCCACCGTGGTGAATTCTCACAGGTTCCTGTGCTTTCCTTTCAGTTGCCTCAAGCAGAGTTGCAGCTGAAGAGTACACTGTTGATGTTGAGATCAGTTTTGAAAACGCCTCCTTCCTGGAGCCTAGCAAAACTTACTTGAACAGCCTCAGTTTCCCAATTCAAGGGAACAGCACTGACCAAGCCACCACCACCATTTTAAGCATTGAGGTGACCACAGGTGAGTCAAAGACCCGTTGCTATAGAATGGAGGGTCGGGAATATCAGGAGAGGAGCTGTCCGAGCTCCTTACTGTCACAGCAAATTGCAATTCGTAGGCAAGTGACGTGACTCAAAAAGGCCTGATGTGTGATTTTATGACTTCACGGCCTTCCAGAATGCAGCCCCTCTTGGCAGACTCCATAGCCAGTTCCTTATCTCAAATGGGAGCCAAATGTTTGCTTGGTGGTTTGTGTATTGGTTGTCACAAAATGGTCCCAAGATATTTCCAGGTCCTTCACAACAGGCTACTTGGTCCCATCCATCTGGGTAGTCAGTGGGTACGGCAAGGACTGGTTCAGGTATTAATAAAGAGCAAGTTCCCTTCATTTTGACAGCATAGGTCAGGAAATGGGAACCAGGTACACACCTGGATTTGGCCGTGCGACGGGATTTTCTGGTCACTGCCTCCCTTTTGAGATTATGCGAGCTGTCCTATTTCTCAGGCACCATCACCTGGGATGCTATGATATGGGAGTCCCCCTTGTCCCAAACAAAGTTATTGCCTTGCAAACACTAACAGATTTGGGGTTTCATGATTCTAAAATGGAGGCAAGAATAAAATTCTTATCTTTTAAGAATTTTTTGAATTATATTTCAAATAGTTCATCAGCATCAGTCTATGTATTCCAATGTTTATTCCTTTGATTTTGAGAGAGAGAGAGAGAGAGAGAGAGAGAGAGCATGTGAATGGGGGAGAGAGGCAGAGAGGGAGAGAGAGAGTTTTAAGCAAGCTCCACACTCGGTGGAGCCACCCAGGTCACCAAGTGAGCCACCAAGCACCCCAATCCAATTTTTTATTCTTTTTTTTTTTTTTAATTTTTTTTTTAAGTTTATTTATTTTTGAGACAGAGAGAGACAGAGCATGAACGGGGAAGGGTCAGAGAGAGGGAGACACAGAATCCGAAGCAGGCTCCAGGCTCTGAGCCGTCAGCCCAGAGCCCGACGTGGGGCTCGAACTCACGGACCGTGAGATCGTGACCTGAGCCGAAGTCGGACGCTCAACCGACTGAGCCACCCAGGCGCCCCACAATTTTTTATTCTTAATATATGCTAGCTGAACCCGAAATGGCTGCTTCCTAGCTCCCTCTGGATGCCCTTCCCACCCATGCTGTAGCAAAGGACTACATCAGTGTCCACAGATTTACTAGAGCTTGGGTGCCTCTCCTATTTCAGGAACAGTGATCTGATGACTTTCCTTTGGGTAGTCACTCTTAGAATAGACAGCTCCCCATGACATGACTTCGATCGAGTTTTAGAAATAAATTCAAAGCGCTCTGTTTTCAGAGCATTTTCCAATGTCCCCAGTGGGATTAGAAAGTATTTGGTTTGTTTACATGTGACTAGAAATGTAACAGGCACAATTTTATTTGTACTCTGTATTTGCTGTTTAACAAATTACCCCAAAACTTAGCATCCTAAAACAACAAACACTTATCGTACCATACAACTTCTGAGGGCTAAGAATTCCGAAGGAGCTTAGCTGGGTGGCCCCGGCTCAGGGTCTCTTATGAGGGCGCAGTCAAGCTTCGGGCAGAGTAGCAGTCCTCCGAAGGCTCCACTGCAGCTAGAAAATCCCCTCTGAAGCCCACTCACATGGTTGTTGGCAGGACTCAGCTCCTCACTAGCTGTTGACTGGAGACTTGCTTCTCACCATGTTGGCCTCTCCGTGACATGTCCTCATGCAATGGCAGCTGGCTTCCCCCCCGGAGCAAGTGGTGAGAGACAGACATCACCGAAGGAAGCCACAGCGTCTTATATCCTAATCTCACGAGTGATATATCATCACTTCTGCCATGTTCTGTTGGTCACACAGACTAAGTCTAGGGCAACATGAGAGTGAGTGACAAAACGGTGTTAATAGTCAGAAATAGGGGTGGTCAGGGGCTGCCTTGGAAGCTGGCTACCATACACTTTGTGTCCAGAAATCTGTCTATCACATTATTATTGTAGGCATCCACTGTAACAGTCAGAGCAGTCATCCTTCAGACGGCCATACCTAATAGCGTGGTGATGTGTACGGGAATCACACGAATCTCACGTAGTACTGTTGAACTTCCCAAAGGGCAATGTGGAGTCAAGTTAGAATTTTCTACAGAGTATAAATACTTACAGTCTATACATGTAAAGGTGGCGAGCACCTTCTCTCTCCTCACTGTTCTGGTTGTTGATAGTCTGCAGACCTACCGGAAATGAAATCTGGTGCTCGTGTGAGACAGGCTATAGGTGGCCTCAAGAAAGGTGTCTCCACAATCTCACTTGTCAAGAGCATGATGGCTTCCCTGCAGGGCATCGTTGCAGTTGCCTTAAAGGACTACCTCCCAAGGGACCTTTTTGCCAGCTCCAGGGAGGTAAGTAACTGTTGATTAAGTGTTTGTTTGTTGGTTTGTTTGTTTGTTTGTTTGTTGAGTGACCGATATCAACTCAAGCAAATGTTTCTCGGTCCTGTGTGTATTCAAATGCTAACATGAGATTTTGAAATACTGCCCTGTGATTATTTCAGCAGATGTTACCCTAAGAATGTCAGTCCGACTCAATGTGGGCTTTCAACAAGACCTCAAGAACTCTTCCTCTGCTCTCTATAGGTCCTACAAGACTGACTTGGAAACAGCGGTAGGTTTTGACCCCAAGAACCTCTTAGCCAACAAGTTCTTTGGGCTGGACTGAATCTGTTGCATTCACCAAGGATAAATTCTGTCAGAGTTTATAAATATGGGCATCAAAAATATTCCTAGATATCTGGGATGATGAATTACGGAGTGTTCAAATCCAACAGTGTGCAGGGGATGATTTTACGTCATCTCGACCTATAGGTGGAACTTCCTCCCAGGGTAGAATTGATTCAGAGAAGACTTGGTGTCATCAACCCACTGAATCCAATTCAGGTCTAGAAGCACCTGGTGGCGCATTTCTATTTGTCTTCCCACACTTCACGGATGAAGCCCTAACGTCTTTTGGGTAGATCAGCCCAAGGCTGGCACCGTGGTTTCAAATCATTCCACATTAAAGGTCATGAGGCATTCTCAAGACAGATTTCAATTTACTCATATAAAAATAGAGAATATTCCCGGAGTATTAACTGAGTGCCAGACACTACTCTAAGTGATTTACACTGGATTAATTCATCTGAACCTAAAGGCTTTGCTTGAGTGAACTCATTTGTGATAGAGCGTCCCAGTTGGTGTGGTACAAATTATTACAGGGGGGCTGAGATAATGACTTCCCTTAACTCTCTGGGCAGCCAAGCCCCTGCCTCAGGCCAGGAGCAGCCTCTGCTTACCCTTGGAAGCCACATGAATGAGGTTTCATTTTCTGTGGGTGCCATGTTGCAGCGCCGAAGGGCTCTTGGACATCTGATGTGCCTATCTGGCATGTGATAGCGCTACACAGCGTGAGAAGCTTCCGCACACGCTGCACCCTCAATTATATGCTTTTGAGGGAAGAGAGAGTTCCATATTCATCTTTGGATCCTACCAACCCAGCTTCCTGGCACGGTGCTCTGCACCCACAGTGCTTTGCATGTTGCATCTACTGGTAAATGTGACTTGAATCAAAATGAATTCCCTGGGGTGGGTATTCAGAGAAACCTCCCCATTTTCTCTGCCAGGCATTTCCCTGAGCGAGATTTTTGGCACATTAAATCTGGTGTCTGTTTGCTTCTTGGAGAACCCAGGCTGACATAGGTCAAGAGGAATTACTTCTTCAAAGTTCTGTCAGCGTTAGCCTTAACAAAATATACAGGAGAAAGTTTTACCTGGGATGATAAGAAAAAATAATGTGCTTTCTCTCTGCTTTCAACCTTTTGACTTATCTCTCACTGGACCTTGATACATGACACTTGTCTTTCTTTGTTTTCCAGTTCTGGAAAGGTTACAGTATTTTACCGGGCTTCAAATTGGTGACTGTGACAGGGTTCAGGTAAGAAGCTGTAATCGGGTCATTCCTGCCCAACGGCAGAGACCACTACGTTAGTGAAGAAGAAACAACCCATTAGAGGGGCATCATCTAGAGCAGTTTGGTAGAAGTGGAGACAATGCTCGATTGGTAGGGCGCAAAGAGGGAGGCAATACTGAGAACGGAAACTCACTCCTCACAGATATACCCACTTAAATGGAAAATGAGCCCAAGACTTCTGTTTATTCTGTGCCTGCAGGAGTTTTGCAAACAGATAAGGGATAAGTCCACAGACTAGGGAGTTCCAAAATATAAAAGTGAAAGAATGTCATGCATGATGCTTTATTCAAGAAAAGTTGTCCAGCCAGCCACGGGCACAGAGTTGCACGCTGCTGTGTAAATGGCTCCGCCTGGAGTTGGGCTCCACGGCAGCCCTAAGGAGGTATGCGCAGTGTTTCAAAAAGTTAGATGCCAATTTTAACAACGAAGAATGTTCACAGAAACATTCGGGATTCTGCTTCAGTTGACATTCAGCATATCTGGTAACCTCGGGCCAGCATGGCTGTGTGACAACAGTCTCTGCACTGTGGCTGTGACCCTATGACCAACTTGTGTGATTCACTTCACTCATTCCCGTCCAGCCGTTTTGCTCACTTACGTTACCTGCCTGCAGACATTTGAGTGTGCAAGCCTTTGTCGCAGGCTTTCAGCTAGAGCCTGAAACCGGGTTGATTTGAGTGAACCTTTGAAGATAAAAAGTACCCAGGCTGTGCTTGCCATTTTGTTTTCCCATGTAAATAAACCATAAGGATCTAGACTCTTCCAGGTCAGTTACTGCCTTACTGAACTGAGTGGTCTCCATCCAGGCCCGGAAGTGTGGTTGTGACATACGAGGTCAAGACTACAACACCATCACCTGAATTGATGCGTAAAGCAAATGATCAAGTAATGCGGAACCTTAATCAGACCTACAAAATGGACTACAATTCCTTTCAAGTAGTTACTAGCAGTAAGTAGGACATCTCCATGTTTTTCCTATACATGGATTCTATTTAGCTATAGCAATGGTATTTATCATTATGCTTAAAACCAGGAAATTACATTACAGTGTCCTCCATGGGGAGAGGCTGTCTGGTTCCTGGCACAGAGGCTTCCCATCTGAGGCACCGTTACAGATCCTGCCAACCAGGCTAATGTCACTGCAGTTGGGAAAGGGGTTGCAGGGGGGAGAGATTTTGCAAGAGGGTCCCAGAGCCATCTGGGTCGATGGAGGGCTTTGTTTCGTTTCGTTTCGTTTTTAGTCAGAAGTCTGGGGGTGCCTGGGTGGCTCAGTCGGTTGGGCGTCCCACTTCGGCTCAGGTCATGATCTCACGGTCTGTGAGTTCGAGCCCCGCGTCGGGCTCTGCGCTGACAGCTCGGAGCCCAGAGCCTGCTTGAGATGCTGTCTCTCCCTCTCTCTCTCTGCCCCTCCCCTACTCATGCTCTGTCTCTCAAAAATAAATAAATGTTTAAAAAAAATTAAAAATAAAAAAATAAACACATAATCGGAAGTCTCACATCATCCGGGCGCCTGCGTGGCTCAGTCAGTTAAGCAGCCAACTCTTGATTTAGGCTCAGGTTATGATCTCGTGGTGCATGTGATCAGGACAGAGCCCTGAAAGCATGGAGCCTGCTTGGGATTCTCTCTCTCCCTCTCTCTCTCTCTGCTCCTCCCCCACTCTCTCTCTTGCTCTCAAAAAAAAAAAAAAAAAAAAAAGTCCCAAAACATCCAAAAACTAACATTGGAGTGGGGTTGGGACATTCATGAAATGCATTGATATTAAACAATTGATACTGTTATTTTAGAGAAGTAGTTCTTGAAGTATACCCCCCCCCCCAAACCAGCAGCGTCAGCATCCCCTGGAACTTGTTAGAAATACAAATTCCTAGGGCCACCGCAACCAACCAGGGCGATCTGTGTTTCCACAAGCCCTTCAAGTGATTCTAATGTGTGAGAAAGTTTGAGAACCTCTGCTTTGGATCCCACAGAGCAGTAGTGAAAATCCTGGGATTTTTAAATGCTTTCCCCCATTTTACAAATGGGTACAGAGTTGTGTTCTGGTGTGTTACCAGGTGGGTGGACCTATTGTCACTTGGGAAATAGAAAGGAGAGAGCCAGCTGGGCAGAGATTCGGCAGGCAAGAATTTGGAGGCAGATGTTCTAGATAATTCTAGTACGTGGTTCCAGAATAAAGTCTATGCCTCTTCAGAACCACACTGCGTCCATTTGGGGAGGACTCTGAAAGGTCAGTTGCAGGCGCCTCTGGGAGACAGGGCACAGGGGTTAGGCCGTCCCCACGACAGATTTACACTGCTCGTCTTTACATTCTCCGGTAGTTTTAGATGCCAGGTCATTTTCAAAAACAAAATGTTAAAAGAGATATGCACAGTGGTAAGAAAGTGCTACAACCGAAGCAAGGAGAAAAGAAAAATAACAATTGGAATAAATAAGGCAGCAACAACACAGGTGAAAACTGGAAAACTGAAGGAAGAGGAGTGATTGGCCTAAAATTCAGACTCCCATGGAAGGCAGCCAGCCATGCCACCCCTGCCTGACCCCCAACACCACCCCCCCAACCCACACAGGTTTTGCCTTGAGCAAGTCCCTGTATTTATGGTTCTGAGGGCCGAGGACAATATCGGCCTCTCGCAGAGGTAAGCTTTGGTTATGATTACTCTCTCCTCCAAATTTCAGTTTTGTTGAGGTTAGCCAGCCACTTAAACGAGTTTTACTGGTTAGTGGCTGACTGCCGGTCCAGAAACATGGTGTTGACAATGCAGTTCACAAAGGCACTTTGGAGTTTGTGCCTTATTCTTCCAAAGAGCAATGAAGCCATTGCGAACGGCACTTGACCCTGCTTCTACAGAGGGTTTACATCCAGAATGATCCTGGGATGTGCACGGACTCAGACCAAGAAACACGAACTTATGTCATGTGCAACTCCACGGGAGAGCTCAGACATCATCCTGCTTTCCATAGTGTTGGTGGTATTTACCTAGAATATAAATATCCAGAAGGTCAAGTGACTGGGTGTTTGTTTTTAACTTATAGTTATATTTGGAGGCAGAGGAGAGGAACAGAACCAGAAAGAAAAAGAGCCGAATGAATGAGTTAGTATCAGGAACTTATTTTAAACCTTTATGAACTGCAAAGGGCACGGGGCAATGTTCAGAACATTTCCATTTATTTGGTGGTATATTAATCCTCAATATAATCAATGTTTGGTTAATTAGCAGGGTCACTTAACCAGAATGTTCCTTTAATCACTGCCGATAGATTTACGGTCAATTCCACATAACCACATTCTGCTGGCAGTCTTACTAATCATTATTATTGGCGACAATGATAATGAAGAGAGACATTGTTATTGTGTCTTTCCTGTGTTAAGCCCAGAGGGTTACACATATTTTGTCTTCATATATCCTGTGAGATAGGTACTATTATCTCCATTTTATAGGTGAGGAAATGGAAGCTGAGAGAGGGTAAAGAATGTGCTCAAGAACACATAGTAAGTAACATAAGTTTGTATGACTTCAGAGTCCGTTCACTACATTAAATATTCACAGAAGGCCTGGCTTCTTAACAGTTAAATGTGATATTTTAAAATCTTATTTAATTTGGGAGCCTAAAAAAAGAGATAAGAAATATTTAGATACCTTGATATTTTGACTGGAACATCATAGCTCCCCAAATTAATTTTACAGTGTTTTGGTCCCATGTTTACAATATGGAAAGGGTCTGGCCTGAGCCTGACGCCCATGTAAAAGAGGCCTCATACAGCTTCTTTATCCAGCCCCTCTGATTCCCTCAACACGTGGAATTCATGAAGGACATAGAATAAGAAACACGGCTTACAGGGCATAAACTGCATGTTGTGTGAGCAAAGGACAGCCATAAAAAACACGCACAAAAATAGTAAATGTTGTGTTTTATTTCTACCCGTAAAACGACTTCATGCCATCGTTCTCCAGAATTTTACTGTGAAAACAGTAATAGGTACCATTCCCCCAGATCACCTCCCATGATAGCTCTTGCTGCTACTGTTTCCCAGACAAGGGAGCTGCGGCTCAGAGAGGCTTAGTAAATTCCCTAGGGCCACACAGCTATGTGTGGCACAGAACCAAAATTCAAATCTGGACCTGTATGTCTAACAAGCTCTCCTTCTTACGGGCCTGTGGGTATTGAGTCTTTAAAAAAAAAAAATCTTAACAGACTATTGCAAGAAATTATTTTTTCCCTGTTTATAATTCATCGAAGACATAGGACAGAGCATTCAGTGGTGTGGGGTATTTGTTATCAGCAGGAAGCTGTTGATATTATTGAGTCAGTAGCAAAGAAGTTTGATGTTTAAATTAGCTGGGGTGGCTTTTTTAGCAGCAAACGAGCAATTTTCCACCAGACTCTTTGAAATATTGAAAAGAGCTTTGAAATTCCTGTTACTACCATTGAGGGTTCTTACTACCATTTCCATTACTACCATTGTGCAAAGATTCTGAACTGGAAGCCATGTCCCCGGTATCTGGTAACTGGTAAGTCTCTGGGCCTCAGACACCAGCAATCCGGGCAAGGAATGAGGAGGATGTGTTGCCTCATTCCAGACAGCACCATGGACCCATGTGGTGGGGGCGTCTGGTGGGTAGCGTGAATTACATTCATTTGCTTTGACATCTTACTACCTTTTCTTTGGGTTTCCAGATGAAACTAAGTTCACCATCGTGCCAGAAATCATTTTTGAAGGGGACACGGTAACTCTGATGTGTGAAACTGAAGTTTTGTCCTCTAACGTGTCCTGGCACCATGTCGAAAGGCACTCCGACATCCAGAACAAAAGCAGATTCTCGGTTTACACCTTCGTGCTCAACAACATGACCTCAATATCGCGCCTCACCATTTACAACATCACTCAGGGGGACGCAGGTGGGATTTCATCCAATAACTGGTGCAGGGAAAGGAACAAAAAACTCATAAAGAAACAAGCCGTGGAATGTGTATATGGTGTTTTCCTCTCTGAAAAGAAGTCACCAGGCTCAACTTTTCAAAATTAAAAATGAATCCCATGGCATATGCGTAAGCGAATATAGATAGCATTGGAGACAAAAACAGGTTTCCACATTTACCAAGGGCTTATGAGTTAGAAAGTGAGAGGAAAAGCTGACTTTTGTTTTTAATTTTCAAAAACTCTTAAAGAGCTTTGTTGAGACATAAAATAAGCTGTACATACTCAAAACTTGTACAGTTTAACAGTTTAACAAGTTTTGACATATGTATAGACCTGTGAAACTACCACCCTCGTCAGGACCATCGCCCTCCATCACCCCCTGCCCAGTTTTCTTGCATTCTGTTGTAATCTCTCCTTCCCCCAAAACAACAGAAGCAGAAGTTTGAAACCTGACATTCTAGAATTTAATAACCCCGTTGTAACCCAGATGTGAATGGGGCAGTGGGGGCGGGTACCTCTTTTTCTCTGACTGAGAAGTTGGGTTGCAGACCCACGGGTCCTGTTCCATCTTTATTGATTCTGATTTTGCCGCAGAGTTAAATAGAATGCCCAAATCATCCACAGTCTTCTAACTCTCCTTGCTACCTCTTCCATCCCCACACATTTTTTTTTCTTACCAGCAAAGACTGAGATTTCTGCTCCTTCCTTAGAACATCTCTCTACTCATTTAACTTGCGGCATCAGAAATGATCTGCATTGACTTTCTGCACTTCCTGAATGTGTCTTCAGGGTTGTTTAGAGCAAGTCTTGGATGCTTTTGCAAACGATGTTTGGTGAAATACTGTCATGACACACGAGATGAGGCTATCATTCTTCTAAGGAAATACATATACATGGCCATAAAAAATGCATTTGTATATTCTATGCAGGTGAATATATTTGCAAGCTGACATTAGATATTTTTGAATATGAGTCCAGAAAAAAAATGGATGTTATACCCATCCGAATTTTGGCAACTGAAGAAATGAAGGTGACGTGTGATAACAATCCTGTATCTTTGAACTGCTGCAGCGAGATTAACGTTAATTGGAGCATGGTAGAATGGAAGCAGCAGGGGAAAATAAACATTCCAGGTAAGGATGTTAGATGCCCTTTTGCATATACACTTTTGCCTCTTGGCCAAGTAAAAATGGGAGAGGCACTGGGTAGAAGAGGAAATGTCAGACGGCTGTTTTTTCCCAAACTTCACACTGTGAAAAAGTACTAGGATTAATGCCAGCTCCAGCTTCGCTATTCTAGAACATTCCAAAAATATATGCATATAACTGTCATGCTTGGGTTGTAGACAAGATCCTGGCAGAGAACACCTGATGACTTTGGACCATAGTATCTCCCACTTGTAAAAAAGTCTGTCCCACCTTTTTCTCCTCTTCATCTTAGCAAAGAACTAAGGATGAGGTCACTGGCTTTGCTTTGGAGCCTGACTTGGAATTTCTCTTTTCTGTGTCTCTTCTCCTGGTGTCTGTCCTTCTCATGCCTCCACCTCTGTATTCAGATCCTTCAGTATTACCTAATTCTCTCTCTCTCTCTCTCTCTCTCTTTTTAAAATCTCTCTGTGTAGACCTGTGTGTCTCTCAATTGTTCCACGTCAATTTCTGATCCCCTACACAGACCCTGTTTTGTATAACACTTTATGATTAACCAGTTTTGAAAATCTGTTATCACTTTTAATCGTATTTAACCTTGATCACACACTTGACACTGGCTTTTTTGGCCTCCAATTTGCAAATAAGGAAATTGAGGTCTACAATGACTTATTCAAGTTTGTCACAATAAGAAAGAAAGAAAGAAAGAAAGAAAGAAAGAAAGAAAGAAAGAAAGAGAAAGAAAAGGAAGAAAGAAAGAAAGAAAGAAAGAAAAGAAAGAAAAGAAAGAAAGAAAGAAGGAAAGAGAAAGAAAGAAAGAAAGAAAGGAAGGAAGGAAGGAAGAAAAAAGAAAGAGAGAAAGAAAGAAAGAAAGAAAGAAAGAAAGAAAGAAAGAAAGAGAAAGGAAAAGATTCACCTCAGGTCTGATTTCACAAGACCGGTGTTTGCCTTGGCAAAACTATTTTTCCCATGCCTGATGAGCCAGTGCTGGAGTCGGCTGATCTGGCAGAGTTTGTTCTGAAGCAGAAGATTGCTTTTTGTCTAGAAACTTCATGTAACAAGATCCAGTCCTTCCCTTAAGAAATGACAGTTTTATGTGTTCCTTTTTAAACTAAAAAAAATCATTAAAGTAAAATGTGGTTTTACCCATCAGCGTGGCAAGGCTCTATTTTACAAAGCCTTTGCTACCAGATGGTATTAAGTTATAAAAAAAAAAGACAAAACGATGATGAATTTCCATGCACCTTTTCCTGAGCACATCTATTTGCAAAGCACATTTCACCTGCCCCATTTGTATTTCACTTTAAATACTCCCAAGAATGGGAAAGGCATCTGGTAACTGCTGAAAATGTTGACACATGATACGTTTAGTCACTTCCTTGATTTTTCAGGAAGAGGAGGTGTAGGCAGGCACCCTGGAGGAATTGCCAGATGGGAGAAAGACCTTGCAAAGTTCCCTTGGTACTGACTTCATAAGCTTTCAACTCTGAGAGGTGAAAAACCTTGCCCTCTGGCAGAGGAACCAGGAAGCCTGTAGTACAGATGCACAGGGACCTCTCTGTGGCCGCCACTGCTTCAGACATTCCTAATACCCAGTGCCGGTCCTACTGCAGAACAATGGCTTTCCTGCCACGGGGCTGGCCACCTGGGGACCTGTACCGTCTGTTCTCTGATGAACTTAGCCTCTGCCCTCAGCACCTTGCCTTCCTCCCCATGCCCCACTCCTGAAGTGTTCTCTCTCTCTCTCTCTCTCCACGAGGTCGTCAGCACCCATCTGTCAAGGTCAGTAGGAAACAGGCAAGCAAAATAATTCACTGGAACGCAGGTGGGACTGAAAGTACTGCCTCACGTCAGAAACAGGTGCATTTCATTTTCAAAACCCAAGGGATAAGACAGCAAGACAGTGATCAGCCTGGTAGAATTTCTAGCGTTAAGAAGGTGGTCTTCGTAGAACGCGGAGGGCTTTTTGGAGCTTTTCAACTCATCAGGCAGCAACTGATGATATAAATGGTAACGGTACAGAGGTAAGAGCATCAGTACTGCTCCTGCCGCTGGTAATAGTAAAGGTACTCACAGTTATTATTATCAGTGCAGCGTCTAGTCTGCCTGTATGGCCTGCATGGAAACCGATTGACAGGCTGGGGGAAGTGACGAGCAACAGACTTGGTAGCCTCACTGTGGCTCTTATGTGGTGTGATGACAAAACACAACGGAGCCATGGGGCACGTGGGTGGCTCAGTCGGTTGAGCGTCCAACCTCGGCTCAGTCATGATCTCGCCGCTTGTGAGTTCGAGCCCCGCGTCGGACTCTGGGCTGACAGCTCGGAGCCTGGAGCCCCCCTTCCGATTCTGTGTCTCCCTCTGTCTCTGCCCCTCCCCTGCTCGCACTCTGTCTCTCCATCTCGCAAAAATAAATGAACATTAAAAAAAAAATGGGAGCCTTAATTCCCTCCTGGCTCACAAGTTACAGCCATTCCCAAATGAGTTCATAAACTTCTTCGTGGCCCTGCCTACCACATCCAGTGGCCCATCACCATGCGGAGTATTTAGAAAAAAACTGAATCTTTATAGGAGGGTGCCAGTTCCCTCTTGGCTGACAGACATTGGATGACATTAGAGGGAACAGCTTTAAACTCCACAGTCCCCTTTCTTGTGTCTTTTCTTCTGATTGTTCTGCTGAAATGTTTAAGCATGTATTATTCTGTGTGCTTGTGTGCTGTCCCAAATGGATTTTATTTGGGGTTGTGTGTTTTGTTTGTGTCGTTTTGTTTTGTTTTGTTTTCGCACCCAAACAGGGCATCAGTGAGAGAGAAAGAAGGGAGACTGGTTGTTTTTCTTTACTGAGTAGAAACCAGTCTTGTGGCTTTGGAGTCCCTTCATGACGTGCCACTGAAGGTAGGCTGGCTTCAGGGTCTGAGGCAAGACCTATGTAGAGAAGCAGCTGGAAGTAGCAGATAGCATCATGGGTGGCTGTGCTCTCCATTCCTCTGCACGTGGGGTCACCCCAGGTGCCTGTGAAAAAGACCAGCTGTCAGGGCTCTACCCTAGAGCAATCGTGTCAGGATCTCTGGGTTTGGGATCCAGAGAGTGGCATATTTTCTTGAATTTTGCAGGAACTTTTGTTGGGCATAGGGGAGTGAGAACCGTGTCTTTAGCCTAGTTCCTCATTTTGCACACGAGAAACGGAGGCTTTCTGTGTGCTGCCCTGTGTCTCCCCGAGAGTAGCAAGGGATGCCCCATCTCACCAACTACTCTTTCTCCTCCATGTTTCTCTATGTGTTCCTACGGATGCCATGGACCAATCCGATTTTATTTTATTTTATTTTATTTTATTTTATTTTATTTTTATTTTATTTATTTTACAAATATTTTATTTATTTTATTTTATTTTTTTTTTATTTTATTTTATTTTATTTTATTTTATTTTATTTTTAATTTTTTTCATGTTTTTTAAATTTATTTTTGAGACAGAGCATGAGCAGGAGAGGGGCAGAGAGAGAGAGGGAGACACAGAGTCCAAGGCAGGCTCCGGGCTCCGAGCTGTCAGCACAGAGCCCGACATGGGGCTCAAACTCACAAACCGGGAGATCATGACCTGAGCCGAAGTCGGACGCTTAACCGACTGAGCCCCTCAAATCCGATTTTCAATAGTGATTCCTCTGCTTGTGGGAAAGCCCACAGAATTGAGTACAAGAAAAAGGGAGAACTTGAGCCAAGCCATCTGTCCTGAAAAAATCCTCCTTATGACCCGTGCTCTCCAGGACGATTATAACCTACTCCCGAAAAGCTGCAATCCCGTCTCTGCCGCGTGCCCTCTTCCTGACGCCGGGCAAGTCGGGTCACCTCACTGATCGCACTTTCATCTGTTAAATGGTGATGACGCTACCCATTTTTACAAAACTTTGTGGATGTTTGCAGTATGTAAGACAGTTCTGAGATGTTTCAGAGGAATAAGCCAGAAGATGTTTACAACTGAGTGGGAGTGGAATGTGAGGAAATGCAAGTAATTAAAGATGGCTTTAAGACCTTTAATTCTGGGAGCTGCCAATGGCAAGAGAAGAAACAGAAAATGTGCAGGTTTTGTCCAGGAGAAGAAAGGTCAGCTCTTAACTGAACATGTTGAGTTGGTGGTACCTAAGATGTGAAATCGATGCTTGGGAATCTGTTTCTAGAGTTTCCAACAAGAGCGTTTCTCTTACAGATAGAGTCAGGAGCCATCCACATGTAGAATCTAAAATAGGAATCGTGGGCTTGCATAGATCTGAGGGTTGATGTGAAAGAACAGGAGGGAAAATTCAAGTCACAAGGGAGGGGGAAAAAGATAAAGGATGGAATGAGGTCCTGGGAGAGTTGGGAGAAGTGGGTTTTCAAGGGCCAAGTGGAAAGGTGAGCCTTAGAGCTGACGCTTGTGCCTCTGAGCTTGGAGCTAATCCAATCAAGTGGGGGAAGATGGAGATCGGTTTGGAGTTCGGAACATTTGGGGGACTGGGGGTGAAAGCTGGTTATGTATTAATCAGAGTATTTCAAACATCAGTGGTCATCCAACCAAGGCTGGAAAAGATGCATTTATGCCGGAGCTTATCAGAAAGCTTATCGTTTTCCTTGGTTGTTGGATGATTGGACAGTATTTGAAGAAGCCTGATGAGGGTGTGGTGGTAGGCAGGGTTGGAGGAGAGGGATGGAAGGAGGGAGGGAGTTAGAGAGTCGTTAACAGGAAGTAAAGATGGAGAGAGAGAGAGAGAGAGTGCAAACCAGGGAGGGACAGAGAGAGAAGGAGACACGGAATCCGAAGCAGGTTCCGACCTGTCAGCTGGACACAGGGCTCGAACCCACAAACCATGAGATCGTGACCTGAGCTGAAGTCAGACGCTTAACCAACTGAGCCACCCAGGTGCCTCAGGCAGAGGAGGTATTTTGAAGGGGAAACAGCTGGTAACCCGAGAAAGCATGAAGTCGCAACTTCCACGGAAACATACAGACTCCTAAGAGGGTACACGTCATGATGAAACATTTCTCCAATGAGACAAATATCACAGGCTCCAGGCTTCTTTCTCCTTTCAATAATAATAGTCTAAATAACCTGACATCTTTTTTCCTTGCCGTTGAAATCATATCCAAACACCTTGCTTCTCTCTCTCTGCCCAGAGCAGTCTAGTGACTTTCTCAACACTACCCTGCTAGTAAGTGGTCACCACCGTAACAATCCTCCTTCTCCAAAAAGAAGAAAGCTGACTTAAATAATAACTCCTCGGCACTGATTTGGCCTCTTTGCTCCTAAATCAAATAGTCGCCCAGCGATGATAGCAAAACAAACAAACAAACAAAATGCTTGTGTCGCTGCAGGAAACCCTGAAACAGACACAGATTCCGGCTGCAGCAGATACACCCTCAAGGCCGACGGGAGACAGTGTCCAAGCAGACTGGGTGGAACGAGGGTCACCTATGTGTGTGAGTTCATCAGCGAGCACGGAGCCAGAGGCAGTAAGAGCATAGAAGTGACATTCACCTCTGTGGGTAAGGACTCCTTCACTAGGATCTTTGGCTTTGCACCTCAAGCCAAGGGCCATCAATCCCCTGGGAATATCGAGGAGCAATCAAGCAGGGCCTCCCCTGGTAGTGGGGGTGTGGTTGGGGTAAATCACTAATGGGAGACAGAAGAGGATTTCCCTGCCTACCATTTAAATGCAGATGAAGTCATGTTTTCACTCTTACGTGAAAGTGAAACTTTGGAAACTTAACAAAGACCATGGGGAAAGGGAAGGGAAGGGGCAAAAACAGTTTCAAACAGAGAGGGAGGGAGGCAAACCATAAGAGATTCCTAAATACAGAGAACAAACTGAGGGTTGATGGGGGGGCGGGTATGGGGAGAAGGGAAAATGGGTGATGGGCGTTGGGGAGGGCACCTTGTTGGGATGAGCACTGGGTGTCGTACGTAAGCGATGAGTCATGGGAATCTCCTCCCGAAACCAAGAGCACGCCGTATACACCGTATGTTAGCTAACTTGACAATAAGTTATATTTAAAAAAAATAAAAACTAAATAAATTCAGATGGAGTCTTTAAAAGAAAGGAGGATGGGGCTGTGAAGACATGGCTGCAGGGAAGGCCAAGGCCTGCATCGTCCTGATAAAGCAGGAAGTGAACTGGGAATACAGTTTCAGGCTTGGATTAGTTCTGTTTAATCACTGAATTTCTAATGAGGGTAGCGCCCCTAATTTTCCCCTTTCCCCCCATAATCCTATCCTCCCTCCCTTCCAGTAGCCTGGCTCACTGCCTACCACCCTTCACCTGCTCTGGCATCCTTCTCTCCCACTCCACCTGTTCTAGAGAGGATGTTGCAGAAAGCTTTAAAAATCTGATACTTTGTGGTTGTTTTACAGTTGTCATGAGTTTTTAGCCTTTTCACTGAGTTAAGCCTCTTAAAAGTGTCATTTCTTCTCCCCATGCAATAAAACGTGATAACTTCACCCCTATCTGCAAAAAAAGGGGCGGTCAAACTTGTTTTTCCACCCATCTCACACACACACACACACACACACACACACGCAAACCCAAAAAACTACTTAGGTCAATCATCAGACCCCTTTGAACAATTTGGAGAAAGGTTCATATGAACAATACTTATTAGTCTCATTCACATTCTCTGCTCTTATGACTTAGCATTTTTACAAAGATCAAGACTATGTTTATCTGAAAACATTACTGCCATGGATGAGTTCGGGGGTCTTTTGAGCAATGATTTGCAATTGTCTATAGTGGAAGCAGTTATACACTTCCAGTTTTGACTCGGAGTTGTATTGATTATGTGGGGTTCAGGCTGTCTTAGAAACGTGTTTAGACTTCACGGAAAACCACTGGTCCGGTAGTTTGGACCTCACCTGAGAATCAAGAGGAACAGATTCATGGTTCCGTGGATCCATGGTTCCTACCTTTCCATTCTCAGAAACCGCCAAACTGTAGAAAAGCATCTCTACCTGAGATCCCTACAGCCAATGAGGGCAGGGGGAGGGACACAGCAATCCATACTTATGGAACTGAGGGACTGTACCTGAACGTTGGGATCCCAGCTTCTAAAGGGCACAATGGGGAGCCCTGATTTCTTTTGATTGTGACCAAGAGTAAGATTTTACACTGATTGAAAAAGGAAGCTGGCATCAGTGGGCTCAAGGCATGAAACTGTTCGCTTATGGAAGATCAAAGTGAATGGCATTTTGAAATGTCAATGACACGCTCAAAGAGGAGTGGAAAGAGAGAAGCAGGGGCAAACACAGTGGAATGTTCATGTAAGCTCTTACATTTGTTAAGGGTCCGGTTAACATTTTTGTTGAAGAATTCCTCATGAACACATGGGTTAAGTCAACACCCCTAAGTTTGCAACCTTTTGCCCTGCTGATCATCAGGAAATAATTCCAGCCACAATGGGAAAGTGCACGAGCTCCTAAGGCATGTGATGGAAATGAGTACAGTTCAGAGCACCACCGGGAACAGCCTAGAAACCAGTAAAGCCCAGGAACAGCAAGGTACCAGTCCCGCATTGACACAAGTAGAGTGAGGACGGCCCACACTTTCTGTCTCTGTCTGAAATTTCACTCGCGTGTCAATGTCACCAGCAAGACTAAACATTGTGCCTGTTGTTGGTTTTTCTTTTGTCTGTTTTGTTTGCATTCTTTCAGCCAACCTAACAATAACCCCGGACCCAATTTCTGTTTCTGAGGGGCAAAACTTTTCCATAAAATGCATCAGCGATGTGAGTAACTATGATGAGGTATACTGGAACACTTCTGCTGGAATTAAAATATACCCAAAGTTTTATACCACGAAGAGGTATGCTGGTGGAGCAGAGTCAGTACTCACAGTGAAGACCGTGACCCGGGAGTGGAATGGTGAGTGAAAGACCCTGGACCCCACTCTGCTGCCGGGACCCCCGGAAACACCCTATGAGAGGCCCCTGGAGGGCCTATGTCATCACATTTCATGCAAGAGCCCTTTAGGGGAAGATGTCACTATCTCCATTTTACAGATGTGGAAACTGAGGCTCAGAGAGATTCACAAATACACCTAGGCTTCTACATCTTAAGTTGCAGAGACAGGATTGGAACTCGTCTCCAATTCAAGAGCCTGTGCTCTTGCCATGAAGTTAAGAGGACTGCTTTTAAAAGTAGTTTCCCCAGACTTTTAGAGTTTTTCACCCAATCATGATGTAAAAAAAAAAAAAAAAAAAAAAAAATCTAGGTAAAGGATTTATATGCCTGGTTCCAAAGAAGGGAGCATTTTTATTTCCTATTTATCGCTACACATTATTCATGTTGGAAAGAAATGCAAATATTTGGAGGGGAAAAAAGAGAATTTGATAGAATGGATGTAATAATAGCTGACATTTAATGAGTCCTTAGTATGTGATAGGCACAGTGCTAAGTATTTAAGTGGGTTAGTTCAATTAAAACAATAAACCTAGAGGATAGTGGTATTAGTGTCCCCATTTTAAAGATGAAGGAACTGAGGCCCAGTGAGTATAAGTAAAATACCCAAGGTTATACCTCTGATAAATGGCAGATCCAGGGTGAAACTGAGACTGTCTGGCTCCAGTGGCCAACTCTTTGTTGACCGCTCTACTCTGAAGCCTTTCATTAACCATAAAGTTAATCAGTCCAGGTCCTCCAAGTCCCAGGTCATCTCTATTTGTCCATATAAGGCCTGGGCAACATCGTAGAAAGAGCTAGTCATTGTTTGGTTGGCCTTGGTAGAATACAGTCAGGAAATGGGAGTATTTTTCTCTCACGCTGGACTTATATCTACTCTGTCCAACTGCTCGTTCCTACTGAGAAGCCGTAACTGAGAAGAAGCTATAGCTTTTCCAGTCACATAAACTATTTAGCAGTCCTATACTCAGGTACTAAAAAAAAAAAAAATCTATTGTCGTCTGAACTGACTACACTTTTATTTTATGTTGAATTTAAGCTTCCCTTCCTCCCAACAGAAATTGAAAGGGGTTTGTTCTCGGTCTTTGTTCTAGCTGTTTTTCTTCTGGCTAGTTGCTGCTCTGGCCACCCCAGAGTTGGGGCAAAGAGAGGGAATGTAAAGAAAATCAAAGGGTCTTACTGAGCTATAGGTACTGTTATAATCTTCCTGCACTGTCTTCATGGCACCTGTTCAGGTGGTGGTTCATCCTCTGATGGGCTCTGCCATAAAGTCCACTGGGAAAAGATCCTCTCCAGAAGCTCAACCCAAGTACTGTGCACAGTCTATTCTGCCTCACCAAGCACAGGGTCACAGGCTACTCCTGCTGTAGCCTTCCTTCTGTACTCTGGCAAAGCCAGCCAGCCTCTCATCGTTAGACTTTTCTAGATAGGAGTCAGGCATCATACATCTAACTCCAGAGCCCACAGATGAAGCTCCCTCAAGAATTTTAGCCTACCCCTGCCCCTCCCACACTCTTTAGTGGTGTCATGGTGCCCTGGAACCTGAGGAAACCACTCACTCAGAGATGGGGAGAGGAGACATCACAACACCTCAGTGCTCCATCTGGCTGACAACTCCCCTCAAAGAACACCCCATCTCAGCACACACCAAAACTCCCATCTTTCCCCCTGGGTTAATAAAAGAACTTTGGGGGTAGGTATTGGGAAAGAACCTGGCTTCAAATGCAATTCCACAGCCAACAGGCTGTATAACTTTGGATAAGCCACTTAATTTTATTTGGAGTTTTATGTAGGCTATTGGTTGGTCCTTCAAATACATAGAGAACCCAGGAGGAGAGGTGATCAAACATTCCCTCGTCCAATGTCCAGAGGAAGGTATGATGTGCCCTTGCCCGTGCTTGACAGGGAAATTTAATCCTCTTCTTAACCTTCCCAGCAAACGCTATTTTGGAGCAGTGACTACACTCCATCTCATTTTTGTTTCCTTCTACTCAGGAACCTATCATTGCATATTTAGATATAAGAATTCATACAGTGTCGCTACAAAAGATGTGACTGTTTACCCGCTGCCTCTGGAGCCAAACATCATGGTTGATCCCTTGGAAGCTACAATTCCATGTAAAGGTTCCCATCACTTCAAGTGTTGCATTCAGGAGAATGAAGACTACAAAGTCACTTTCCAAATGGATTCCCTATCCTTTCTTGCAGGTAAGACAGTAATTGCTGCATTGTGAGGCACACCTCCTTCATGTGGAGTCTAAACATCTCATCTTAAAAGAGAGGTAAAGAGATATGAAGACTGCATCAGAGACAGAACGTAACAGAGAGAACCCCACAAAACTTTAATACCTTCTGTTTTGCTGTGTGACCCATGGCTTGTTGGTTTGTGGCAAAATCTTTAGGGTCTGTGAGGGTGAATGAAGCCCATTGGTTTTACTGGGAGCTGTCGCAGACAGTGCTAGAATACTTTCACAGGCCTTCTACTTCCTCAGTACATCAGACTAGAAATTCTGGTAGTCCCTCCCCCCACGCTATGAATCAGCATGCTTCAAAAGTACCTCAAAAATCCTTTTAACTATGCACAGTTGAGCATTCAAGAAAGTAAGAGGCCAAGAGCATAAAGAAAAAAAAAATAGAAATGTTTTAGTACTTCTGGGCCTTCTCTGAAGGCATCTGCCAGTGTCAGAAATGCAGCACCTTGGGTTTTAAGGCTCTGAAGGACATTCCGGAAAAGGCCTTACTCTCTAGGCAGTATCTTAAGGCACCCTATATCACCAGCACAATGTCAGAACCCTCAAAGGGTGAGATGCTCACTCAGTAAGAGGATAAGCAGAAAAACAAAATTTGTCTGCCAGAGTTAAGAGCTTAGCCTCATTTCTGGGTGGGCAAAAATTTCCCCTAAGAATTATAACTGTCTTGCCCCCACTCAGGTTTGGGGTTTGAATTTATACTACCTATGGGGTCCAGGAATTCCACACTGAAGAGTGACTAATTTAAAGTGGCCTACTGGTAGCACCCAATGGTACCTGCCAAAAAAATGCAAATCTTCTAAGGTAGGATGTACCCTCAATCCATGGACCTCAGGATTCCTACAGATTAAGGTCAACCAAATCCAACCCCAAATCTCAACCCCAAATCTCACAACCCCAAATCTCAAAACACAGACACCTTCTTGAAGGATTTACAAGCTCAATTCATTCATTCGTTGAACAACTATTCATAGAGACATGCCCAATGCAAAACACTATAGTAGTCAATTAAAAGAAGACAAAAGAAGGTGGGGCACATATATTAACATCTAGCTGGAAGTGTTCATGTCAAAAAAGACAATGGATATAGCATTACATTTCTAAAATGAGCAACTCAGATCAAAAGAACACTAGAAGTTCAGAAAAGCAGGACCCAATTAAGATGAGAATTTAGAGAAGGCTGTATGGTAGGAGGGTCTAGAATCAATCTGCATACTGAAGTATTTAAACATTTCAACATTCTATGTTTAACATGCGTGCATTCAAGGCTCTCTGTGTGCCAAATACTCAGCTAGGCATTGGGAGATGCAATGATAAGTAAGACCAGATACCTTCTCTCCAAGACTTTATGGTCTAATGGAGGAGACTGGTCCATAAAGAGGTGATTCTAAACCAATGTGGTAAAGGCAAGACAGAATAAATGCACAGGAAATGCTGGGATTTGGACAGGCAGAAGGAGGAGAGAGAAGCTGAAAGGCATTCTGATTGTCCAAACTGTATGGGCACAGATTTGGAGTCATGAATGGTAGAGGTAAAGGTGAGGTGAACACAGTGTAAATATGGGCTGACTTACTTCTATGCTAGAGGCATTTTTAAACCCATATCAAAAAATGAATGTGGCACATTCCTTGGAAAAGTCTGGACACACATATCCATATTGGATTACCTGAAAAAAAAAATGTGTGCTTTGGAGACCCATCTTGTGACTTAATTCTTTCTATAATTCTATCTCAGAAAAAGAAGTTAATGGAAAGCAAGTGTGCTACAAATATAATTTCATGGCAAGCTCAGTTTCCCGGTGTCCAAAAAAGTTCAACATATTTTGTCACTTTACCAATGCTGCTAATAATTCAGTCCAGAGCCCCTCTATGAAGCTTAACCTGGTTCCTGGTAAGAGCATTTTAAATTATTTTAAAACATTATAGTCATGAGCAAGGTATTCATTTAGTCATTCATTCCTTCATTCATCCATTCAATAAATATGTATTAAGCACCTTCATGGGGCAGGCCTTGGGCTAAGGGTGGGGGATTTGAAAAGAACTAAGCCATGTTGACTGGCCTCAGGCATAGGGAAAAGATGGATGTGATAAAAAATGTTATTACATCTAACGCAGTAAGGGCTGAACTCGAGATGCTGTGGGCAGTCCAAAGAGGCTTCCAGGTTTAACTCTCCTAGTGATGGTAGGGAGCAAACAATCAAGAAAACCTTGTGGACGAAGCCCTATTTCAGTGGAGTCTGGGAGGCTAAGCACTGTACTGGGAAGTACACAGTATCTTTGAACTTTCAGCAAAGGAAAAGTGTCCCTATTAGGGCTACATGAAAAGAATCAATCTAAAAAATAGGCAACGATCTTTGTCATCCTTTGTCATCACTGGGCCAATATCACCCCACGTATTTTCAAGGTTGAAGGTCATGGTTTGTGGCCATTTCTGTAATGGCCCATGACCAAGAGCTCTCCTCAGGAGCATCAGAGAGGCAAGTGAATAAAGGATGGTCCTGGGCTTCTGCAAGAAGCAATCCCCTCCCCCAGAACCCTTCTCTGTAATAGCACCTCTGATATCCAAGGGATTCATAGCTCTATCACGAATCATGTTTGGGTTTACTTAGTGATTTGTGGTCATTTTCACGTGTATTGGTGACTGAGCCCTGGACATCAAAGTAGGAATTTAGAATTCCCCATCTCTCTGAGTCACTGTCCCCTGACCCTACTAAGCACACCTCTTCTTGGGGGGGTAACCAAGGCCACTTCTTCACTGTCCCCCATGCCGCATCTTCACCCAGGCATTGACGTTTTATTGACTTATCTTTGTTCTTCTCCTCTTTCCTCATCCCAGGTGTGATTCCACTTCCTTTTCCTAGTAGAAACTACTTAGTATTTCAAGATTTTATACAATGACTGAGAACTTAATGCTAAATTTGTAAGTTCGTGAGAAAGGGATCTGCTCATCAGAGAATCAAGGTCCCCTGGAGATTAGAGGTTCTTCAACAAATGTCATTTTCCCATGCAAGTCTGGTCTTAAGTAGACACGAAATGGAGTCACCACTAAGGGAAGCCAGAAGGAACAAATGTTTACAAATATTGCTTAGAATATTCAGGTCACGGGTGCCTGGAATTCCGACCATTAATTACATATTTGAATTAAGACAGTGCCTCTCAACCTTGACTGCACACTGGAATCACCGGGGAAAGTTAAAAAACTGCGAATGTCTAAATCCCAGCCCAAGAGCTTCCTATATTTGAGCAGGAGTAAGACTGGACATTGGTATTTTCCAAGATCCCCAGGTGATTCTAATATGCCAAAGTTGAGAATCCCTTGGATTAGGCATTATGTTCTTGAAGATTCCTAGTAACTTGATTATCTCTTATCTAGATGAGCACACATTAAGCTCTCATTTTTCCATGCTTTAGATTTTACAGGCAGCGGAGAGAAGATTCCTGCGGACTGGAGATGGTGATGAGGCACAGAGGAAATAAGTTCTGTTAGGAAAAGCAAGTGCAGATTAAAGTCAGATTTGTGTTGAAAGCACAAAGAGGGGTTTTGAAAAGTCAGGTGCAAAATAAAAAAGTGGGTAACTCTGAAAAGGTCATTGAAAGCAAAGAAAAAAATGAATTCCAACATCAATATTCTACCTAGGCCTGACCCTATTTCGGCTATCTTTTCTCCTCCTTTTCAAACAGTCCCTTTTATTTCCATGTTCCTAATGCAGGAGAGAACATCATGTGCCAAGATCCAATAATAGGTGTTGGGGAGCCTGGGAAAGTCATCCAGAAACTGTGCCAGTTCTCAAGTGTTCCCAGCAGCCCTGGAAGTCCCACTGGTGGGATCATAACGTACAAATGTGTAGGCTCCCAGTGGAAGGTGAAGAAGAATGACTGCATCTCTGCCCCAATAAATAGTCTTCTCCAGCTGGCCAAGGTGATCCTTAAATATTTGACTCCGAGCTCTTGTTGGGGAGATATTTCTAGCTTATCTTATTTCTCAGCAAATGGGCCTTGGGCTGGTTTGTGTTGCTCCCAAAGCGACTTTTACTTGTTTATTTCCAAAGAAGATGCAAACCTAGAAATGCTTTACATTTTTCTTACACACAAATATGGAGACAACAAAATATGCATTCTGCCCTAGGACCAACTGTATACCTTTTTACCTTGACTTCTCAGTGCTTTGTTTCTATTACCTCCGAGGTGCAGGTAGAATTATCCTCTCTTACCGATCCCCTTTGAATAATCTTGATATCAAGCAAGTAGCTCTAATCTTATCAGAAAAAGGAGAAACTTAAAAAATAAGGTTCATTGGCGCAAAAAATATATATACTTGGGCTTTATGCTTTTACAGGTCTGAGATTTTCTCAATCATAGAGGGAACCCTATAGTAATGGGAGATGTAACTAGCCTGCCTCTCTTACCTAGAAGAGAGGTTACTGCCATATGGTAGGGAAAAATTTCTTTTCATCAAAATAAATGTGACCTCATACTGAAGTTGCTTAGAGACTCCTAAAATGCAAATCCTAATGAATTACAATAAGTCAACATTGATGAGGCTACTCGTAGTTATACTTAGTGGTTATAATTAATGATATCATCAACCAAGTGGTTCCAAATGCTCTCACCATTGGAAGATGAATTAAGGAAAAGGGGTAATATTGATTTGTGTCTCCTCTGACCATCTTCTGTCTCTTTTCTTGCCTGACACTAAATTCATTAAAATACCTACTAGGCGCAAAGCATTATTGTAGGTGCTATCAGGGTAAAGAGACCAAATCAGAACTTGGTCTCTGATTTTCTAGAGAACATAATCCAGTTGAGTAGTTATATACACACTAATTTTGCTTAGGATAATCGGGAAAGGTCTGCTTGAAAAACTTGGCATCTGATTTGGGCCTTGATGAAGGATACATCAGCGATATAAATTTTCCTAATCAAGAAAGATAGAAACTCCCTGTTGGGCCCTGGTCCCAATTCTAGATACCTAGATACACTTTCAATGGAAAAGGGGCATGTTCGTCTATCATGCTTTATTTGATTTATCCATTCAATATATATTTATGGAATACCTACTATGCGCCAATCTATATGGCTTATGCTATGTGAGGCATTATAGGATATCAGAAGGAATATAACACATTTCATAATATTAAGGAGCTTATAATTTAATTGGAGAGATATTGAAATTAAAACACAAGATGACATTGTCACAAACAGAAATGTCACAAATGTAAAGTATGTAAAATAACAAACACTTTTGCATTCAGAGGAAGAAACTCCCTTAGTTTGGAAAACTCATCAAAGTTCTTTCTGGAGGAGGTAGAATTTGAAATCTTTAATTATAAGTAGTTTAATTAATTGTGTCATTATAATATAGGTAGTTGGCTAATTAGAAAACAGAAGTGTGATCACTATAGATAGGGTGACCATATAATTTATCATCCGAACCAGGATGCATTTTGAAAACAAAAGAGGGCACTAGTAATCACTACACTGGGACAGCAGATATAAAACAGAACTGTCCCAGGAAAATTGGGATGGACAGTCACCCCTCCAATGGCCAGCAAGGTAAGCGATGAGAAAAAGCAGAGTGGCAACGTGGCTTCCATACAGACCACCAAGTGACGATTTACTCAATTTTAATCTAGTTGTCTAGCAATCACATCTACTCTCCTTTTTTAAAAAAAACTAGCCATCAGATTAACATGCGTTTTACTGTTCCCTTTCTATGTGTGAGGACTTACGTGATATTCTAGTCTGAATGGCACACAGATTAAATTAAGAGATAAGTAAATTACCTTATAGGATGTACTTCTAGGAATGGAGAAAAGGAAACCACGGATGTAAGAGATTTTCATCATGGATGATAGATCAGCAGGATTTGATGACCAGACCAACCGGCAAGTTTTCCCTTTGTCTGTGTTGGCTTTTGTTTTACTAGGCTTTGATCAAGAGCCCCTATCAGGATGCGAAACTCCCGACGTACCTAAAGGATCTTTCTGTTAGCACAGGCAAGGTGAAACACGAAGTCAGCTCATTTCCTGGGAGCCTGGGAGCCATCATTAACATCCTTGATTTGCTCTCAACGGTTCCAACCCAAGTGAATTCAGAAATGATGACGGTGAGTTTGTCTGGGGCCTTACAGGAGCTTTGGGTCTCATCTTTTCACCCCCTGGGACGTGTAGTCAAGAAACATAACTAGCCCTCCCCCACTGCAGCCCCTTCTTTGTCTTCTCCAGAGAAATACACTGGATATTAGGGTCAGGTAGCATGCTCTGCCAGCCGTGGCTGTTAGGGTCACAGGGAGTGTTTCTAGTATTCATTTGGGGCACTTAAGAAGATTTCTTTAGTGAATCCCCATCTTAGTTTCTTCATGATGAATCCGTATCTGCTTCCTAAGAAAACCAGTCATTAAAGGTTTTCAGACTATGTACAAAGTGGGCGTCTCAGCGCTCTAGCACTGAACATGAACTTTGAAGCAGTCAAGGTTCCGAGAGGAAAGAAAATTCACCCAGGATTCAAGTGAAGAGTTCAAATGAAGAGGCTTTAATGAAAAAAAATACTTAAAGAGGTAAAACCAGGGATACAAAAAGGAAAGAATGGAAGACAGTACTACCCTGAGGACTAAAGGGGAAAGGAGGGGAAAGAGCGTAGCTACAGCAGAGGGAGAACTAAGCCTTAGAGGAGGAATCACGAGCGGTAGCAACAGAACCAGTACCACAGATGTGTTGAGGACAGCATGTATGTAGGGGCGAGGGCGTGGCTGCGGTGGGTAGTGGGAAAATACATTTCCGCCTCTTTCTTCTCCCACCATCCCATCTCCTGCCAGTGCTCCGTGATGTGCAACCCAGCCGGAGGCATCTGGAAAGCAGCTTGGGTAACAAGGGTCCAAGGAGGTCATGTGGACCTCCTGGGGCTACAAGGAGCCCCAGGAGTTGCCACAAACTGGGTGGCTCACCATGACAGGAACTTATTCTCTCACAGATCTCAAAGCTAGCAGTCCGAAATCAAGGTGTCTGCCAGACCACGTTCTTTCTGAAGTCTCCAGTGGGGAGTCTTTCCCTGCCTCCTCCAGCTCCGTGTAGTTCCAGCATTCTTTGGCTTGCAGCTGCCTCATTACACCCTCCGAGTTTGTCTTCACATGGCCTTCTCCTCTTCCCTATTTGTCTTCTCCTCTTCTGTGTCTCAAAAGGATACTTGACATTGGAGTTAGGGCCCACCTAGCTACTCTGGGATGATTTCCTCTCAAGATCCTTAGTTACATCTGCAAAGACCCTTCCCCCACAGAAGGTCACATTCACAGGGTCTGGGTATTGGGACAGATTATTCGGGGGGCCACCATTCGACGAACTACAAGGCTCATAGTTTCAGATTGAATGGAACGAGGCAAAGAAGGGCAAAGAAATTATATTGAGAGAAAGCACAAATGGAAAATGACAAGCCCGAGTTCATGGGAGAGAAAATCAAAATGTTCAGGGAAAAAAAAAAAAAAAAAAAAAAAGAATGATGCCTTTGCCAACAATTTGGTGCTCAGCATTGGAGAGGGTTTTTTGAAACTACTTTGCCCTTGCCGGTAAACTATCACCCTTTACAGGCTTGGGATTTAAAGGAAAATAAAACCACTAATAAATCTCTCCCAGCCTGCTAAATTGGTCTCAGTGGGTGTGTGTTGGGGCTGACTCTTGGTAAATATTTAACAAAGTCTCACAGCCTTGGGGACACATCCTCTGCTAACTCCCTGCCGTAAGAAGGTGGGACACAGGTCCCTACAGCCTGCGAGGCCTCATTTTTCTCTTCTCTTTTCCTCTTACCTGTACCCATGCAACCAGTTTCCAGGGAGATGTTCTTTTTCCTCCCTTTTATGATTGAAAGAATTTGATTGGTCTGACCCCATGCCATGTCAATTACAGCACGTTCTGTCTACGGTTAACACAATTCTCAGCAAGCCCATCTTGAGTACGTGGAAGGTGGTACAACAGCAACAGACCAACCAGAGCTCACAGCTATTGGATTCAGTGGAAAGATTTTCCCGAGCATTACGGCCAGAAGATAGCACTGTTTTGTCCATCAACCAAACTAATGTGCAGATGAGGAGCGTGGTGATAAAACCTGGCCATCCAAAAGCCTACAAACAGAGCTTTGTTTTCTCAGACTCAGACCTGTGGGGTAACGTGGCCATTGAAAACTGCCAGCTGGGAAACCTGCAGCGAGATTCATCTATTGTCACTGTGGCTTTTCCAACTCTCAAAACCATCCTCGCCCAAGATGTTCCAGGAAAGAATTTTGCGAACAGCTTAGTGATGACAACCACCGTCAGCCACAATATAACTTTGCCATTCAGTATCTCAATGACTTTTAAGAACATCAACCCTTCAGGTGCGGTACCGCGATGTGTCTTCTGGAATTTCGACCTTGCCAACCACACAGGGGGGTGGGACAGCAGTGGGTGTTACGTGAACAAAGTCGATGAGGACAGCGTCTCCTGCGTCTGTGACCACCTAACGTCATTCTCCATCCTCATGTCCCCTGACTCTCCGTACCCTGGTTCTCTCCTGGAAATACTACTGGACATCATTTCCTACATTGGTTTGTGCTTTTCCATCTTGAGTTTGGCAGCCTGTCTAGTCGTGGAAGCCGTGGTGTGGAAATCAGTGACCAAGAACCGGACTTCCTATATGCGCCACATCTGCATAGTGAACATCGCCGCCTCCCTTCTGGTGGCTGACAGCTGGTTCATTGTAGCCGCTGCCATTCATAACCATTATCACCCACTCAACGAGACAGCCTGTGTGGCCGCCACCTTCTTTATCCACTTTTTCTACCTCAGTGTCTTTTTCTGGATGCTGACTCTGGGCCTCATGCTCTTTTACCGCCTGGTTTTCATCCTGCATGACACAAGCAAGTCCATTCAGAAGACTATTGCCTTTTCTCTTGGCTATGGCTGCCCTCTGGTCATCTCGGTCATCACAGTGGGGGCCACCCAGCCCCAAGAAGTCTACACGAGGAAGAATGCCTGCTGGCTCAACTGGGAGGATACTAAGGCCCTGCTGGCCTTCGTCATCCCAGCACTGATCATCGTGGTGGTGAACATGACCATCACGATTGTGGTCATCTCCAAGATCCTGAGACCTTCCATAGGGGACAAGCCAAGCAAGCAGGAGAAGAGTAGTCTATTTCAGATCAGCAAGAGCATTGGGGTCCTCACGCCACTCTTGGGGCTCACCTGGGGATTTGGTCTTGCCACTGTGTTCCAAGGAAGCAATGCTGTGTTCCATATCATATTCACTCTCCTCAATGCCTTTCAGGTAAGTTCCACTCTACAGGGCTCTCAGGAAGTATCTGTCCTGGTGGGACAAATTAATGATAGCAACACAAACAGGGGTAGGAATGGGGAAGGATTTTAGTTCAGAGCCCTAAAGAGAAGTAATTACAAGCACTCGGTGATATAGAATGGACACATTCCTCAGCTCCCATGGAACCTCATACCTCTTATCACTGGTATTATAATTTAGTTGCATGCATGACTCTCTTTGAAAAGCCCTGATAAAACACGTAAGAGGAAAGTCCCTTCCCTACACAGGATTTTGCTATTTATCCAACATTATCAGGATGCCACCTATGATCTCCTAATTGAAAATACCACTATAAAACCAAGTAATCTCGCCAGTTAAATTTCTACAAGCATTAAATGAACTCTATCTTTGTGGGGTCAGGGATAACATCTATCTCACTTATTGCTGTATCCCTAGTAGTACCTAAAAAAGAACTTGACCCAGAGTAGGTGCTCGATAACCATCTGCTAAATAAAATGAGTGCTATGTACCACATAGTAAGTTCCCTAGAAACATTTGCTGAAGAAGGAAGAATGAATGTCCTATGTAAGGTAAACATTCTGCTGTATTATACTAAAATGAAAAAGACACACTCTTGGGGTGCCTGGGTGGCTCAGTCGGTTAGACGTCCAACTCTTGGTTTCAGCTCAGGTCACGATCTCACAGTTTCGTAAGTTCGAGCCCCACATTGGGCTCTGCACTGTCAGTGCAGAGCCCGCTTGGGATTCCCTGTCTCCCTCTCTCTCTGCCCCTCCCCCCACTCGTGCTGTCTCTGTCTCTCCCAAAATAAATAAATAAACTTAAAAAAAAAAAGACACACTCTTTGCTTTCCCATAGCACATAGCACATAAATAACTATAATATAAGTCCAATTGTTAGAAGAACTTTAGCAGAGGTACAGACAACAAGCGTTTGGAGCACAAGGAAGGCAATGCTTAATTCTGATTCAACCAGTAGATGGGTGGTAAGCATAGGTCCTCACGAGCTGGTGAGGGGGCAGTGGGTCTGGAGGTGAAGTTGAGACATTGCCCCGATGCTCATGCCAGATCCTAACTTCTGCTAGGCCCGTGGCCTCAAACTATATGGCTCATATCTAATGAAGTTTATAGTATGGCTTGACTACAAGGGATTGATAATGTCACCCCATGCTCCAGGTCCTCATCACAATTATGTGAACCCTACGGAGACGTAAGAGATGTACTTAACAGCATAGCCAATAGGACCTCCAGTTCACAAAGGGGCGGGGATAAGGAAATAGAATGATATCCTTATAACATTATAACATTTAAGGTCTCTTGGTGTGGACCTACTGAATCCCTTTGAACATTATTATCTACCAGACCCATTCCATAAACACAGAAGTGGGAAGACGTAGTACGAATTCATTGCCAGGGTAACAATACTTCCTATGTTGCCGGACAATAGAACACGATTAAAATCGTACTGAATTATAATCATAATTTTAAACCATAAAATCATAAGATTAAAATGTACTTCCTGCCAATTCTTTTTTCAGGGGCTATTCATTTTACTCTTTGGGTGCCTCTGGGATCAGAAGGTAAGCACAATCACAGTTTCGTGCTCCCAGAAAAGTCCAGTGTTTGTGGCATGTTGAACTTACCAGGGCTTCCTTTAAACAATTGCAGGTGCAGGAAGCCTTGCTGAAGAAGTTTTCACTGTCAAGATGGTCTTCACAGCACTCAAAGGCAAGTCCTTCCTTTGCAGGGACTTTGGCAAACCCTTCCCTCTCCACAGCCTGATTCACCATAGATCATTCCACTGCTTGTGCATCTCACCTGATTCTGCCTATTAAAGTCAGCCACGGAGCTTTCACTAAGATGCTGTCCCACATCTTTAAGTAGGGATCAGGTAGCACAGACAATACCAGCTGGAGGTCAAAAATCCAAGTTCAGTGAGAAACAAGAAGTTTTCTGGGGACATTGAAGACAATAGAGAACAGAATGTGAGGAATAACGCAGAGATTGTTGGTAGTTCGTTTTGGAAAATAACGATTGCGCTCAGGGTTGACTGTTTTCCCACGTCAGAAGACACTAAACCCTATAGAACAGTAAAACACATATTTGAAAGTTATTTTCCTAATTCTGGTGAGAGTCCGATGTTTCAAGGTGGCCCTCCTACTTGATTTGCTTGAACTTGAAACTCATGCTCTTTCAGGCTCACTTTCAAGCGGAATGAGAGATGCAGGCAGTGACCACTAGAGGGCAGCAAACAAACCATCAGAGAGAATCAAAAGAGGGCTTTGGTGGAGCGCCTGGGTGGCCCAGTCAGTTGAGCGTCAGGCTTTGGCTCGGGTCATGATCTGTCACAGTTTGTGAGTTCGAGCCCCGCGTCCGGCTCCGTGCTGACAGCGCGGAGCCTGGAGCCTGCTTCGGAGTCTGTGCCTCCCTCACTCTCCCCAACTCATGCTATACCTCTTTCTCTCTCAGGAATAAATAAACGTTAAAAAAAAAAAAAATTAAAAAAAAGAGGAATCAAAACAGGGCTTTGGTTTAACATTTGCTTGCTAATTGCCTTTTTTTCTTTTTCAGTCAACATCCCTCGGTTCATCTACACCAGTATTTTCTATGAGTTCTCCGATATCAAGAAGATTTAACAATTTGTTTGGTAAAACAGGTACGTAGTGACTTCTAGCTCATTCCCTGGGGTACTTAGTTTGGGTTGACTTGAGCAAATTTGCCCTGATGCGGACTCTCACACCCCTACTTTCCCATTTCATGGCGTTTACCATGAACAGCCTCATTTGGGCCGGAGGTTAAATACAGGAACTCGCTTCTATTTCCCAAACCACCAGCAGGTTGTAGAGAGAGCAACTGCCTTCAGCGGGCAACTGATAATAACTTAAAAAGGATAAGATTTGGAGAATCTAGACAAGCCTGTGGAGAGCTGTCAAAACTGTATCCACCACAAAAGTGGGAACTGTAAATTGCTAGCCTTGTCAAATGCGGAGTTCATTGCTATTCGCGTTAAATAAGAATAGGCAGGTCATGTTTATGGGTTAAGGTACGGCAAAAAAATATATTTAGAAAACTACTACAGGATCACATGCTGTGGATTTCTTTTCCCTTTTTTTTCTTTTTTTTGGGGGTGGGGGGAGTGTGGTTGTTTTACATGTGGGCATGTATAAAACCGTGCATGCATAGAGGAGGAATCACCCAAGTTAGCTATTCTATTAGAAACATGCACAGTTAAATTGCTACCTTGGAGGTATAAAATCAATAATGTGAATGACTTTAAGCAATGGGTCTCAGCTAGTCTGGCAAGTTGAAACCTCTGCCCGCTATGCCCCTACCCCCAGGAAAATAAGCACCAAAACTCCTTCCAGCTTCTTGAAACTGAACAGATCTCACAAATGCCGAATCTAGAAAAGCGTCATTATTCCAGACTAAGGCTCTTCCTATATAATCAATTGAGAATGCCTACCATTTGTTAAAACTCCGGAGGACTTGGTGTTTTTTTGCTTCGACCTGATGCGTTACTCATGAAACCGGAGGACCTTCACTTGCGATTTTGCAAGTCACCGATGGCACCTGGTGTGAAATTATCAAATCTTCAGGGTGTAGTACAACCACTGCACATGGCCAGCACTGTCGCTGGAACGTGTTGACTATTCGCGCTCGGGTTAAAACTCTGAGAAATGATTCTACCGAATCAGAATGACACAATATGCAAGGCCGATAAAATGTGCTCTTTGATTTTGAATCAGTCAGGTCAAAGGTGGAGTTGGGGCTCTGCTCCTGAGGTCCCAGGGCCTGAGATTTCCAGTCACTGCCATTCAATGACCCCTCGAAGGTCATTAACGCAGCGCCCTACTGGCCTACCTGAGGGTCCCGTAATCACTGTAACTTTGGTTTATGTTGTCAGCAGCCCCGCAGGGCCCCCCAGGCAGTGATGGAAACCTTGTTAGCAGTGGCAGCTCACCAGTCTGATGGTAGGGTGGGCACCGTGTCCCCTCCTTGCCCAACACCACTCTCACTCGTCCTGTGCTCAGTCCCCGCCTCCCGCTGACACCAGCCCCTGTGGTTGCTCCGTGGCTGCCCCCTCAGCTGCACTTTCATTAGCATCCCCTGACTTCTGCTTCTTTCCCAGTCCTGTCTTTTCTTCCCTTGTAATTTTCCCCTTTCTTTTCTTGTTCCCCTTCCCCACACCCAACCACCACCCTCACCTTTCAGCTCAGCCTCTGGCTCCCTCCCAAGTCACTCCCAAGACCTTCCCAAGTCACTCCAACCCCAGGGGGCCAGGGAGGTTCCCTCACACAGATGTCCCCAGGCCCGTGCATGTGGTGGCATGTGGAGGGCTGCCCAGAGTTCGTATCTCCCTGGCCTTTGTAGAAATCTGGCTGCTGGTTTGATGTGAAGCAGTTAGCGCTTGTCTCGTGGGCTGCCGCGCATGCTTGAGAACAACAGCTTTGTTCTCTGGCACTTCTGGGTCCTGGGAGGAGGGCAGGCATGGGTGTGTTTCCAGGCATGGCCGAGCTTCCCTGGCTCTCGGGCTAGAACTCCCCTTGGGCCATTAGGAGGGGCTCACACCTCAGTGATCAGGAAGTCTTGTCCTTAAGGCCGAGCTGCTGCTCTGTTTTTCAGGCACGTACAATGTCTCCACCCCAGAAACAACCAGCTCATCCCTGGAAAATACATCCAGTGCTTACTCGTTGCTCAACTAACAACAGGAAAATCCACCCATACGACTTCTTAAAGGACAGTGGATGCGCTCTGAAAAAAGTCCTTCCAAAGCCACGGGTAAACTGTTTTCTCCACAGGCTTCCTGGAGCGGATGCTGAAGAGACTGTTTCATTAGGGGAAGAAGCTTTCTTTCATAAGGACGGACTCAAAGTCATTGTTAAGTTTATTTGCTGCCCCACCCCCACCTCTTGTGTGATACTAAATGTGTATAGTATTTAAGTGAAACTCAAGTCCCCCAAGGCCCAATTTCCCTGTCTGTATTGTAAAATAGAATTTCAAAGAGGCATTGTTCCTTTTCACACGTTGGACACAAAAATAAGCTTTCCTAGGTACAAGGCTAATACCTAGGAACTACTTCAGTGAATTCTAAGAAGGAAGGAAGGAAGGAAGGAAACAGGAAAAAAGAAAAAGATAGAGAAAAACGTTAAAAACTGCATTACTTGTTAATTACATGTTAATGTAATTATTCAGACACTGCCACATGGAGAATACAAAAATGGCTCAAAACGGAAACTGAAATAAGCCAGGGGGAAAGTCTGGTACCTTCCTGGTATTTTCTTAGCTACGAGAGAGGGACAGAGAGAGAGAGAAAAAAAAAAAAAAAAGGACAGTGGGAAAAGACAGGGAGGAAATTGTAACATGAAGATGCTTTCAAGTGGATAATAATATTTATAAGAAATGCATGGAAGGAGATGTAATTCTCCTGATGCTAAACACACACACAGATGCTATTAGTTCGTGCTAAGGTTTGAGCTCAGTGGACCGAGTAGGCAGAGGAAGCGTGATTGAGGCTCTTTATTAGATCCCAGCAGACCCAACGGCTAATTGCATCTTCTAAAGTTTATCGGGAAAAGCCTTACATGTTGGTTTATTCCACTTTTTTGAAGGCCAAAAGTATATTTTTTTATATCCATCACTTGCCAAATGTGATATAATGTGATATAAGTGTGATATATTGCACTGAAAACAGATCCCACCTGTCATATACTGTATTTAACAGCTTTAACCAGGTACTTCTCTGGGCACAATAGAATAGATTTTAATAATCGTATGGCACGGTTTATTGTTCCTGTTGTTGCTACCGTGGATTTCGTGGCCCTTGGTGTGTTGTATAGCTCCCTATGCATTAGCTCTTTCAGTGCTTGAGTTCCGAGACCAATATATGTTAAGAGTTTTGCATTGTCTAACTTGTGTTTATTCCAACCACTTGGCAATCTTCTGGAAAGAAATTTTACAGCTGGCTCAGTCTACGCTCCTAATGACCCTTTACCTCAATGAGCAGATGGTGGAGGTTTGCACCCAAGGAGGTGATTGTTTATGAATTAGGTGCAGGTGTGTGTGTTTCTCGTGCTGTGTGCATTTCATAAAAATACAACTGTTATTCAAATCGCATCCATATTAAAGTCGGCTATAGCCACAGCAACCATACGTTCCAAAGTGAAGTCTGATCGCAGAGAGAGAGCAAAACACAATAAACACGTGAGGCTCCTCGGGAAATGTGGGCTGCGTGGTCTTCCTAAGGGCTGAGAACCAAAACAGGCCTCACCATCAGGAAGGTAGGAACCAAGAGGCTGTGACACAGAAACCGTTTATTTACTGAGTTCCGAAAGGAACTCAAGGGTTGCAAGGGTTTCTTTTTAATATTTTAACTCTTTGACATCCCTTCTTTTTATTTGTAGTTTAAAACTCTTACTTCTGCCTCTCTGTTCTTCATGGGGAGAAGGAGGTGGGACAGATAGAAGTCCCAATCACGTTTCAAGTAAATGAGCTCTTCATTTCTACGTGTTCCCAAATGGTGTAGACCTCTACTCCCATGCTTGCCTGGAAATGGTCACAAAGGAAATGATTCAGCTATACAATTCTCCAGGAATGGTCACCTCTGGGCAGAGCTCAGTCCTGAGGAGACAGAGCCGGAGGCTAGGCTCCAGGATGGATGGAAGGAGAATTAGAGATCGTAATGGCTTTGCCGGGGCTGTTTCCTGTAGTAATGGCAGGGATGATCGAGGTTTGGTTATATAGTACAACATGTGAGCATGGCCATCGTGACATGATCAGCCAAGGAAAGCATAGCACTCAGGGGGCGTTCAAAAACACAACGGGACAAGAAACATAGAACTTCCCCCCATGTCAGCAGGGATAACCTTGGGAATCATTGTGTTCATGGGGGAGATCCTCCAAAATGGCAGGAACCTTTGCAGAGTTCCATAGGATGTGGCTTTGGCCCTTTGCCCACATGCATTCACTGGAGCACGTTCCCTTACGCCCAACACACACACGTGTGTGTGCGTGCACTTTCCACCTTTCAAGCCACAATACCAGATCCAAATTCCAGAAAGCCTACGAAAAATAAAAAAAAAAATTAGAGCGATACTTGCTGGTTTTCTGCCCAACTGCAAGATACATAGTTCAACCGCTGCGGTTTGCCAAGATTATCCTAAAATAAACAATAGAATTCAAAATTGTAAGAGAGAGCAGCCCACGAATCTGGAAGGCCTATGGAAGCGGGAGCCCCGCCAGGCCCTGCGTTCACTAGTTTTCAGTCAGCAAGGATTGCAAGGGTTTGGCAGCAGATTTCTGAGGACGAGGGAGAAGGAATGTTGGCTCTGATGGGGCAAAGTGGGATGTGTGGTCCACTCAGCTCCCATAGTGTCTAGTGTTTGCCATGTTCCTGACCTCCCTCAGTGGGTAAAGTTCCATGGGCCAGGACTTGCTTGCATTAAGGGCCTTCTGGTAAGTCAGTTTCTTGCAAAGGGATCTGTGCTAATACTTCAGAGGTTCTGAGGTCAGAGCAGTCACAAATAGCAATTATTTGTGAATAATTCGGGCACCTGGGTGGCTCAGTTGGTTAAGCGTCTAACGCAGGTCATGATCTCACGATGTGTGAGATCGAGCCCTGCTGACAGTGCAAAGCCTGCTTGGGATTCTCTCTCCCCTTCTCTCTTTGCCTCTCTCTCTCTTCCTCCCTCTCAAAATGAATAAATAAATTTGAAAAAAAAAAGGCAAATGAGAAATTAAAATAAACTATGGAAATATTCTCTGGGAATATTGGTAACACATCACGTCTTGAATGACCCATGTGGCTACTCTCCTCTCCCCCTCCCCGCCCCGCCCATCTCTTATATATGGACAAAGAGGTAAATAAACATCCATGGGGTTTTCAGGATAGAAGTTGCTAAGAAACTGAGAAACGCTGGGAAGTGGGACACCTGGGTGGCCTGGTCGGTTAAGGGCCTGACTCTTGATTTTGGGCTCAGGTCGTGATCTCACAGTTTGTGAGATCGAGCCCCATGTCGGGCTCTGTGCTGACAGTGCGGAGTCTGCTTGGGATGCTCTCCCTCCCTCTCCCCTGTGCATGCCTGCTTTCCCTTTCTAAATAAATAATGAATGAATGAATGAATGAATTTTAAAAAAAGAAACACTGGCAAGTGATAGCGTTTTATGGTTTGTGTAGAGAACGGCAGAGAGATCAGGGTTGGAAGGCTAAAAAAAAAAAAAGTGACGTGGAGAGGAGGAAGCCGACAGTGACCAGTAAGAGCAGAAGCAGGGGAGGGAGTTATTCTGAGGTGGTGAGAGGAAAGGAAAGTCACAACCGATTTTGAGGAGACCAAAAGGAAGCAAGTCTAGTCACAGAAATCCCGTGTAGGCGAAATGCATTTTATTTGTGGCGTGGGAAGTTGATGTCAAAGGGCACTCTGCATCCCAAAGAGCATCGGTGACACAGGCCAGGGTCACCTGAGTGTCCCTGAGTGTCCAAAATAAAGGAGGGGCTTATGGTGGAGATTTATCTTCCTTGTGTTAATGTTTAAAAGGCCATGGAAATCGTGTTTCATCATTTGAAAACCGTTAGCTCTGAAACGAGATTCTATAGGCTTCTAATATTATGACTGGGGATATTAAATCGGGTCACAATAGTGTGTCGGCAAACTCTATGTGGGCTTTCCATGCTTGTAACAGGAAAATACCCAGCGAGGTCTCCTGGAACTCTCTTTATACAGATTGTCTGCTCTTTCGCAGTAGGTCAGTGCTGCGGTCTCAGGCTCCCCCACCGGAAATCCAACCAGAATTTAACTCCATTCTCCAGGCTTGGGGTGGGGGGCTCCCAGAAGCTCCCAGCAGAGCTCCATTGGCTGACAGCACGGACGTCTCCCATCACACCAGCCATACCCCGATGCAGCGTGTGAATCCTGGAGGCTTACGGAAGGCTTAAACACGGGACCTTGAAGTAAAGCTCTCAGCACCCAACTAAACAAATATCTATTCTAACAGTTGTGTGTGGCTTGGTTGGAATTTTCACCGACAGCTGAAAACAGCGTCCCATGAGTTCTGTTAGCAACAGGTATTTCTGCAACATGGGCCCATATGCCCTGTATTAATATTCTATTGGGGTGTAACATGTTACCGTAAACTTAGAGGCTTAAAACAGCACTCGCCTTGTTATCGCATGGTTTCTGTGGGTCAGGAGTCTGGGCACGGCTTAACTAGGTCCTCTGTTCAGGGTCTTCCCAGGCTGACCTCAAGCTGTCAGCCGGGGCTGTGGATTCATCTGAACGTTGGGCTTCTCCTCCAAGTTCATCGGTTGTTCGGTGGAATTCGTTCTTTACAGTTATAGGATTGAGGCCTTCGGCATCTAGAGGTGTCCTGCCATTCCCTGCCGTATGGCCTTCTCCACAACATGGTCGTTTGCTTCTGTAAAGTCAGCAGGAGGACTTCTGTACTGCTTCGAATCTCCCTGGCTCCTTCAGTTTCTGATCCTAGACCCTCTTTTAAAGGACTCACCTGATTAGGTCAGGCCCACCCGCGATAATCACCCTCGTGATTAATTCAAAGTCAGGTGACTAGGGGCCTTGATTACCTCTGCAAAATCCCTTCACCTTTGCCACATAATGGAATCTAGTCGTGGGAGTGATATCATATTTACAGGTCCTGATCAGTTAATGGGGGAGTATCACACGAGATATTTCATCAGATTGTTTAAACAAGCAAACAACATTAAGGACCCAACACTACTCCGTAGATTCTCTCTGAGGCATTAGCTGTGGATATGTGACCTGAAAATGTTTCTTTATCCATATCAGTAATCACACTTTACAGGGTCTCTCTGGCAGTGTCAGTAATAAAGCTCTTGTGACTCAAGTATTTCAATGTCGGGGCACCTGGGTGGCTCAGTCAATTGGGCATCTGACTTCGGCTCGGGTCACGGTCTCACAGTTCGTGGGTTCGAGCCCCACGTCGGGTTCTGTGCTGACAGTTCAGAGCCTGGAGCCTGCTTCAGATTCTGTGTCTCCCTCTCTCTCTGCCCCTCCCCTACTCATTCTCTCTCTCTCAAAAATCAACATAAAAAAAATTTTTAAAAATTAAAATAAAGCCAAAGTGCTCCTCCTGTGCTGGGCACTTTGTCGTCCTTCAAGGCTCCCCGTGCAGTGATGACACTGGGAGCCTGTCGTTCACATCCAGGACTGGGAACATCTCGTCCTCCATAAACCCCCAGATCTCTCATAGGCTCTTACGGGTCACAGCAACTTGTCTGGAGTTTCCTGCTCTTTTGCACCGAGTTTTTTCCTTTGTAAGAAAACGCATACATCTTTCAGAAGGAAGATTGTTTATTTTTGTGTTTTGAAGATTTCCCCCCGCCCCAGCTTTACGACGTTTATACTTTCTTCATATAAACAGGAAGAAAAGCAGGCTTTCTATGAACACTTTATGTGAACATGAACGCAGCTTCCTTTGAACTATTCGGTAACACCTTGTACGCTGCGTTGTCTAGAGGAACTAGAATGTGAGAATTTTGAACTTTTAGCGGCCCAGTTACAAAAAGGGGACTAGGTAAAATTAATTGCGATAATGCTTTTATGTTACTGAGTATATCCCAAACGCTGTCGTTTCCAGATGTCATTGATGTAAATGTGTTAATGAGACATTTTACATTCCTTTCTCTCTTTTTTGTACTAAGTGTTGAAATGCCAGTGTGATCTCACACTAACCAAATGGCTCAGCCATATTTCAAGTGTTCAACAGCCACCCGTCTCTAGAGGCTACTTCATTGGACAACGCAGCTTTAGAGCATAAACCAGAGACAAAGGCTTTCTGCTATTCTGCCTTGTGTATGCCGACAGGAAGGCAGCAGCATGAATTTAAAGAAAACCTGCACCACACCACCCGTGCTGGTCTGTGCAGAGACCCTGCACACATTGGGGCAGGGGGGAGGGGGCAGAGCTCCATAAGGCCCCAAACACCTCTCTTCCCTATCACCCCCGCCCCTCCAAGTTGGCCTGAAAGCCACACCCTTCAAAACTCCCCTCCGAGACTTGTGACAAGCATGGGGCATTTGCCTCCGAAAATCACAGCTCTGGGGTGCCTGGGCGGCTCAGGCGGTTAAGTGCCCGACTCCTGATTTCTGCTCCGGTCATGATCTCATGGTTCATGAGCTCAAACCCTGGATCAGGCTCCACACTGACAGCTTGGAGGCTGCTTGGGATTCTCTCTCTCTCTCTCTCTCTCTCCCTCTCTCTCTGCCCTTCCCCACTCCTGTCTCTCCAAATAAATAAATAAACTAAAAAAAAAAAAAACAAATCACAGTTACACCTCTTCCTTAGGAAGGAAGAAATGTCTGGAACCTCCATCAGCCTTCTTTCTTGGGGAAGGAGCTTGCCGTCTCGTCAGTATGGTGTAGCAGAAAGAACACGGCTCCTAGAACAGAAACACACGATTCCTCGCTCACCTGAGCCTCCCCTAAACCTCTCTGGTCTTTGGTTCGCTCACCTAAAACCTGGAGATCATTCTAATTACCTCCCAAGGCTGTGGTCAGGCTTACAAAGCACCGTTTACATAAAAACAGATTTTGTAAGCCTGTCAAGCATTCAAACAAAAGATTACTCCCAATATCTCTTTGAAAGGCAGATAGAGGCTGCCCACAGACAGCTGTAAGGAAGGGCATTAAGTTCTGGTGATTCTAATGGGGTTCCAGGGGCATTCTAAGCCCTGGTCATCTAGGGGGTTATCAGGAGGACCCTGGATCAGGAAGGTTAGGTCACAGTTCGTGAGGTACCTATGAGGAAATGAGTCCTGAACAACTTACTGGCTCCAAAGATCCCCTGCAAGCTAATCCTGTACGTAACAAGATGACTTTTCCTACGAGGGACCAAAGCACATATGTGGACATACCTCCACATAGACCGTCCACACTTCCCGGAAGAGTCCGGCCCTCTTCCTTGCCTCAGAATCTGGGTCACAGGTCAGGACTCAGTCCCTAGCACACACAGCGCAGAAGGCGGGTATGGGCCATCCACTGTCCCACGGTACAGGGAAGATCGCCGGAGGCCCAGGCCTGTCCCACCACCCCAGGGGCCTTCAGAACTCTGAGGACCGGGCTCCCCTGTGGATCAACCTCCCCCTGCAACTCCTTCTGGGCCCTTGAGCCGGGGCCTGAAGACCGGATGGTCCAGGAGGATGAAAGTTTGGGGAAGCAGGAAAGCTTTTTAAGTGTGATTAGTGGGTTCCCAGGGAAGGCCTGCTTTGAGTAACGCTTTCCAGCATCAAATGGGTCCATGCGGCAGACCTCCAGGTGCCTCTTTCCTCCAGGCCAGCCAGCAGCAGCAGCAAAATCCAAATACAGCCTGACCCCCGGGGGGAGGCTCCTATCGAATGACCCCTCGGGGCTGCAGATGCCCAGCAGTGGACTTTGAGAGAGTGGAACTGGCCCCCTGGGCCATGCCTGTGATGCATCCGCCCTTTCTCTCTGGTCCCCCTCAGCGATTCTGAAGGAGTGGGGCAGCGAGAAAGCACCCGATTGCTTCCCATTTACCAACCTCAAGGGTTAGGGTTCTATCCACTCACCCACCGCCTCCCCAGCAGCCCCACCCCATCTCTCCTTATGTCCAGTACAGACAGATACCTAAGTTTATCTTCTAGCACCTTCTCCAGACACCAATTTCCCGTGTGTGTGTGCCGGGAGGGGGGGCGGGGGGGGAGGGGCGTGGTCCCCCACAACGTAGCTACCGTCATCTTTGCTGCTTTCTAAGTGATTTTCTAGCTACCCATTCTTAACCTCTGACCTTTAAACTCTGGGATGAAGACTTGCAAGGGCGGGGCGCCTGGCTGCCTCAGTCGGTTGTGGGGGTTAAGGGTCCGACCGACCGTTGATTTCCGCTCAGGTCATGATGTCCGGGTTTGTGAATTCGAGCCCTGCACGTGGAGCGCTGCCAGTGTGGAGCCTGCTTGGGGTTCTCTCTCTCTCTTTCTCCCTGCTCCTTTGCCGTTCGCTCTCTTTCTGTCTCTCAAAAATAAATAAATAAACTTTATGGGGCACCTGGGTGGCTCAGTGGGTTAAAGCATCCGACCCCAGCTCGGGTCACGATCTTACAGTTGGTGGGCTGGAGCCTGACTTCAGGCTCTGTGCTGAGCTCAGAGCCTGGAGCCTGCTTCGGATTCTGTGTCTCCCTCTCTCTGCCCCTCTTTCTCCCTCTCTCTCTCTCTTTCTCTCTCAAAATGAATAAACATTTAAAAAAATTAAAATAAGTAAATAAATTTTATATTAAAAGAGAGAGTTGCAAGGTCACCAGGGCCCCCTCTGCACAAATGGGCGATGGGGTAGGGGAGAGGCGAGACGGATCATGCCCCAGGGTTTCATTCTTTAATGCAGAGCCAAGTCCCAGGGAGGCAGGCCGACGACTGTTACAAACCACACATAACACACCCAGGAGCCCAGGAAAAAAAAAAAAAAAAAAAAAAAAAGACGCTTTTTCTCAGCACGAAAAGCAACAGGAACTGATGGGGCAAGTCACGGGAAGACGGTCCGGTCCTGGCAGCTCACTTCCTCCGTTGAACAGCACCTCCAAGAGAGTCGCGGGCCCCGCCTTCTGGCACAATTTCCATTTTGTGCCATCCCGTGTCTTCCTCCTCCATCCTGCCAATCAGCCTCCACACCCCCCGGTTGTGGTGGAAAGAGGTGTTCGATTTTGCTTTCCCGAGGAGGAATGTTTTTCTGGAACAGTGAGCGGTTCCCAGGCCCAGGCCCGGAGGCGCTCTCCCGCAGCTGTCTGTCCGAGTCAAAGCGAACCGACAGGAATCTCCAGCTGGGCTCCGCAGTTGACAGACAGCTGGCCTCCTGCTCCGGGGTTTCCTCGTGGGGCCCGCAGGCTTCTGCTGAGGCTCGATCGCCACCTTGTGGTCCTCGGAGGGGGCGCCGCCTTACTGACCGAATCTTCTGTACCCAAGCAAAGGCAAAGCCAAAGCCAAAAGGCAAGCCCAGAAATCACCTGGCTTCCCCTTTCAGACAGCAATCTGTCTGGAAGGTAGTTTGAGGAAGACAGACGGATGCCTTCCGTTTTTTACAGGGCCTTCACGCTGTTCCCACAAATACACCTTCAAAAGGATGAACTAGGGTAGACCTGATTCCCTATTCTACTCCATCCATGGGAAATTACTGCCAAGCTGGGTTTTCATTTTCCACCCACGCTGGACCCACAGCTGTCCCAGGGCTCTCTGACACGCAGCCCACTGCTGAGGCCAGCTGGTGAGTTTTGGTCTAGTTTCTGGACACTCATTCAAGAGGAGGCTGCTGGCTTGGCCAACCAGAGTGTGATCCAAGAAAACCCAGAAGAAGTAAACAGTACCAATTGCTACGAAGGCTAATCCTTGGCACAAAGGAACATGCTGACCCGGCCTTGTGTAAGGGGGCAGGCAACTTCTGAACATGGGACAATGTCATATGCTTTGGGATGTTGCTTACACAGCCCCCACCCCAACCCCCTTCCAGAATAACTCTGCCACCTTCTCCCTTATGGGACATCCTTCTAACCGAAAACCACATCTCAAGGAGAGACGAGGCTTACCGTGCAAAAACCTCTGGGAGAGAAGTACACAGCAAATGAAATAAAATTTACCCTCCAATGCAACTGGCTGATAAGTATCTAACTATGCCAATATTTATTGAGTTCTCAGCACATGTTTGGTGCCCGTCCTGAGCTTTTAATGCATATAATCTCATTTAAGCCTTACAGCAACCCTGGGTTGAGTAGACGTTCTTTTTATTCTGCAGATGAATGAACTAAGTACAGGGAAGTTAATAACGCCCAAGGTCACACAGCTCAAGAATGGTGGAGCCAGGCACTGAATGCAGAGGGTCTGACCTGGAATATGTGCACTTGGCCACCTCTCTCTGTTGCTTCTTCATGCAACCCGATGCATGTACAGTCCAATAGCAGGGAGACTTCCGGGTACACAAAATGGGAGAGAGAGAGAGAGCAGTAGTGATGGAAAGCTTGGAGAACGGAAGGCGTCTCCAACCTTAATCTTACCTTATGATTTCACCCAGAGCCAGCCCAGGACACAATGATCAGTGTTCTGGCAGACTTGGGAGTTGGTCCACTTCCTTCTTTGGTCTCTGATGGAGCATAAAAGGATTCCCACCGTGTTGCTTTCTTGAAAGCAGATCTCACATTAGCCATCTAGTTGACTTCCCAAATGGAGCAGCCATTTCAATCTTGGGCTTCATGCAGACGAACTTCCATGAGGTTCCTGTCACCAGCGATGCTGTTTTACTCTTGCCAGAGATCCATCGAGCACTTTCGGAGTGTTGGGTGCCATTTAAACACACAGAAGAAAAGTAGAATTTCTCAGAAATGAAGTATGTTTCTAAGGTGGTGTTTAAATTTTTTTAATGTTTATTTATTTTTGAGAAGGGGGCACAGGGAGAGGGAGACACAGAATCCAAAGCAGGCTCCAGGCTCTGAGCTGTCAACACAGAGCCCGACGCGGGGCTTGAACTCACGAACCACGCGATCATGACCTGAGCTGAAGTCTGACGCCTAACGGACTGAGCCACCCAGGTACTTCAAGGTGGCGTTTAAACACAAGTGAAGAATTGAGACATTCGTCCGAATAAACTTGGCTACGTCGTGATTTCCCCTGTGATATGCAGACTGAAGCAGCTGCTGATTTGCTAAGTGAATTATTTGGATTCTCCGATTCATTTGTGAGAGCACTGGGCTGTCTTCAGGGCTGATTGACAGCCAGTTTAGGGAATAGAGAGTGGTGATCCCATGCTTCCACTCTGCTTTTACTCTCTTGACCAGACAGAAATCTTTAAATGTTCCTGATGATTTCCACTGAGCTGTGGAATCACACTTGGTTATAACTGTCCTAAATTTGTCTAGGCCCAAGGGAATCTGTGCCCAACACAAAGCCATGTCTCAATCCATTCTGGGACTGCAGAACCAGCCCTTGGCCAAATTGTGAAAGGTGGAGAAAGATGGGTTTTGTCTTCACTGTCTTCTCCCATCTTACTTTTAGCTGTGTCTCTTACAAACTCTAATACGCATGTACACACACACACACACATACACACACACACACACACACACACACATCACCCCTCCCCAAACTACTGGTCTTATTAAGTTTCCCTGGTAGCCTAAAGGGGACAATACCTTCTGCTATTAAAGGGATCTTTGACCCAACGAAAGCACTCATTCTCTCTAGAATCGGCCCACTTTACTCATGTATCTGAATGGAACCTCAGGATCCCTAGGTTTCCCCCAAGCCGTAAAAAGGATGACATAATTCATCAGAAAGGAGGACCTGAAGAAGAGGTGTTAGATTGTAATTTGCCTGCATGCAGGGCTGCATCGATATCGTATTACACAGGATACAGTATTCGGGTCACCTGTGATCCACAGCTGGAGGGGGTGAGACGCTTGTCAAAGTACTCTGCAACGTTACCATGGTAGTTAGCCTTGAAGGGCCCTAACCAAAAGACTGTACTGCAGAAATACATATGGTAAAACCTTTTCTCTTTTTAAATTTTTTTAATGTTTATTTATTTTTGAGAGAGAGAGAGACAGAGCACGAGCAGGGGAGGGGGGCAGAGAGAGGGAGACACAGAATCGGAAGCAGGCTCCAGGCTCTGAGCCATCAACACAGAGCCCGACGTGGGGCTCAAACACAAAAACTGCGAGATCATGCCCTGAGCCAAAGTCGGATGTTCAACCGACTGAGCCACCCAGGCGCCCCTCTATGGCAAAAACTTTTGAATATTGCTATCTCAAACCACACCAGAGGGTTTTCCTTAGTATAAAGGATAAACTCGTCTTTGCATCAGTAAAATGGAATTATCAAACAGTTATAGGTACAAAACTCTGGCAGGCCCACTGAACTAAATGTGGAGTAGAATCTCGGATTACAACTATATTTGGTTCTGATTTTCCTCACTTGAGGGAATATTCCATTGGCTGATCCAGTTAGATCCGTGGTTCTCCACCAGGATGATTTTAGCCCCCATGGGACATTGGGCAACATCTAGACACATTTTCAGTCTTTGTAACCGGGAAGGTGGTGCATCGATGTCTAGTGAGCAGAGGCTAGGACACGGCTGACATCCTACAATGCACGGAACAGCCCCCAGCAAAGAATATCTAGTTTAAAATGTCAGTAGTGCCCAGTGAGAGATCGTGAGCTGGACGATTCTGTTCCTGGCCTTCAAATTATTTGGTTGCACGTACCTAGAATGAACCTTTAATCTAAGATGCTCGTTGGAGAGCAACTTCACAGAGCAGACACTTCACTACATTTACAAAACAAGTTAGATGACCTTTGTGGGGCTTGATGGATGACAAATATGTTAATGTGTGACAGAATTTAGAATCTTGTTTCGTTGTAACATTTGAAGTAAAGGCATATAGGTCCTGAGCACTTCTCCCACCCACATGCTCCAGATATAACTAAAGAACTTGACATTGGTGGATGGCCAGATCGGCCCAGGCCACTTCACAGAAGGAAATGAGCCAGTTGGGGGAAGGGGAAAGGACCAGGGATGGGAGAAGCAGGGGAAGCACGAGACATTTTCAGATGTTCAAACTACTCTGCCTCCTTCCCCCTAAGACCAAGGAACCAAGCACCCAGATACAGAGAATTTCCTGCCTTCTCACACTGCCCGTCTAAATCGCATCCTGCCCAGAGGTGATGAAATGTGCATTTCTCTCGCCTGTCACGAATGCCTATTTTTTCCATCACCACCCCAACACCTCAGAAGAATAAGATATCTTCCAACCCTCCTGGAATGATTGAAAACTTCAGGCTCAAAGAAAAGCTAAATGCCGTGTCCAGTCCATGAGGTACTCAATTCTTAACCGATAGAAATGACCATCAATCATCAATGGAGATGCACCTATATAGTAGGTATGTTTCTGGTTATGAGAACCTACAGAGACATATCAAAATATTTGACCCTCACTCTGGTACCTTCTTACCGTTGTTTTGACGAGCAGATTATTTTTAAATGTTTATTTATTTATTTTTGAGAGACAGCCATAGAGAGAGTGTGAGTGGGTAAGGGGAGAGAGAGAGAGAGGGAGGCAGGATCCCAAGCAGGCTCCCCTCTGTCAGCACAGAGCCCAGTGTAGGGCTCAAACCCACCAAAGGTGAGATCGTGACCTGAGCCGAAATAAAGAGTAGGACGCTTAACCTCCTGCGCCACCCAGGTGCCCCGCGGAGCTCCCTTCTGAGGTGAGACACTGGGAGGTTGTGGGGGGAACGACCTCCAGGCCTAGCTGGAAAGGCAGTGTGGGTTCGTAGGCTGCAAAGCCCCTAGGGAAGAAGCTGTTTATTTTCAATATGGTTTTTGGAGATAGAAGTCTAGGCTGGTGGCTGGATACGGTCTCATCTGGTCTGAAAACTAAAAGGTAACATCTGCACGCATTCAACTCTAAAATACGTTCTGACCCATGATCCCACTTTATTACTCTGCACCCCGGGATGTGTTAGAGTGGGGTGAGAGGAGGTGGTCCACTATTACTTCCGTTTGACAAATGAGGAAACTAAGACCCAGAGCTTACGTGACTTTACTAAAACTGCACGGCTGGTTAGATGTGTCTAAGGTATCTGACGTCCGGACCCGTTTTCCATCAGAGCCGCGGTTCCGAGTGCCGTCCAGGGACCAGTAACAGTAATGTCACCTGGGAATGTGCTAGAAGTGCAGATTCTTAGACCCACCTTTGACTTACTGAGTCAGAAACTCTGGCAGTGGTGCCCTCGATCTGTGCTTTGACCAGGTCCCCGGGGACACCGACGCACTCAGACTGGAGAGTCAGTTCCCAAGAGGTGCTGTTTGCACCTGCTACGTACTCTCCCCACACCTTTCTATTCAAGGGATTCTTCTTAACCCATCATGTTTGTTTACAGAATGGCCATAAAGTGTGTACTTAGGAAGTTGGTACCCTAACTTCTGGACCACTCAGGCTCCTTGATGTATTTTCCTTTATTAAACATCCAGAGCCAGCCCTCTGTGGTGTCTGTGCCAACTGGGGATGGGAATCTCAGCTTTCCTTTGGCTTGACCTATCTTGTAACTTTCTTGCACCAGACAGTTTTATCTCCTTAGGAACTGCAGAAAGAAAGGGCGTCTAAAAATACTTCTTTAAAACTTTCTTGGGGTGCCAGAGTGGTCCACTCAGTTAAGCGTCCAACTTCGGCTCAAGTTATGATCTCGTGGTTTGTGAGTTCAAGCCCCACGTCAGGCTCTGTGCTGACAGCTTGGAGCCTGGAGCCTGCTTTGGATTCTGTGTCTCCCTCTCTCTCTGCCCCTCCCTGTTCACTCAGCCTCTCTCTCTCCCTCTCAGTCTCTAAAATAAATAAACATTAAAAAAATTTTAACTTTCTTCTACCAGATGCCTTCTGTTTGTTAATATAGTAATTTTATACATGAACAGTATATAAAATATACTTTAAACTTAAACAAATCTGAGGGAGCTTTGGACAACCCTCCCTCTCCACACACACACACACACACACACATACACACACAAATTTACATGCAATGCTGGACACACAGAAGGTACCGACTCAATATTTATTGAATTTATTAAAGACCTATTTTTAGAATCAGAGGAGGAAGAAAGCAAATGCCATTAAGTCTGCTGCAAGGAGGAATGTTCCTCTCACCCACGACACTATTGTGTCTGATGTACTATTGTGTATTGAGTACTATGGTGTCTGATGAAAAATAAGTATTTGATTTTAATATAAATGACATACAAGTATCACTGTATCTATTTTATCTGCAGTAGGAGTGAGAGTTTCTATAACTTAGCTCTTCATTCATTAGTATTTCATTCATTCGTATTTATTGAGTCCTCATGATGTGCCAGCCAGGTGTGCCCCCAGGCATTGGAGCTAACGTGATAAATGAGGGCCTGCCCACATGGAGCTTACAGTCTACGGGAAAGACAGCCAATTAAATAAGTGATTCGCACTGAAGTGTCGTGGATGCTGTCCCAGGACACGCTAGATCCCTTCGGAGCACACGGTAGGGTCACAGAACCATGTGGGAATCAGGGGCAGAAGAACCATTATGGCCGCACCGGAGGCTAGAGGCCTATTCAAAGCAAGGCTGCTAAAAATTGCCCCAAACTGTGCTGAGGCCCAGAAAGGAAGGTCTGAAGTAGCAAAGGTGCTTCTGTGATCTGGCTGCTGTCAGCAGGCGTGTCACTGCCTTGGCTTCTGAGACAGGATGTTGATGATGGTGAAGGTCAAGAAGAGCACGCCGGCTGTGCCTCCGATCATCAGGCCCAGGAGGCTGCCGTGCACCTGCATGGCTTGACAGCGGTCCCCCGTGTAAAAGAAGGCTTGGCTGGAGACGCACCTAGGGGAACAGGACACAGGAGGAGTGTGGGAGCCACCCGAGCCTCCAGCGGAGCGGCTCCACGTGCCTGGCCCCGTTCCAGGCTTTGCATGAGTCGATACAACCTTGTAACAGCCCTAGGAGGTGGTAGTTATTCCCAGGCCCTTCTTATTATCCTTATTATTATCCTTATTGTCTTATTACCCTTATTCTTATTATCCTGTCCTTTCAGGAAAGGTTAAATCACTTGCTCAAGGTCACACGGTTAGTGTTTCACACTTAAAAGCCTAATTTCCAGAGGTCTGTCTCCAGACCGGGGACTCTTGGCCACCACATGCAAGGCTTAGGAGGAAGGTTTGGGGTACTTGAAGAATACGCTGTCCACGCTGGCTCGGACTATAAGCTACAGGGGAAATTCTCCAGAAAGAGTCTGGCTCAGTGCATTGGTGGGAGCCTAAGATCTTCCAACAATATCAATTTGAATGTTGCTGTAACGTGAGCATCCTGTCACCTGTATCCCAGGCTGCCCTGAAATTTGCCAGATCGTGAGCACGTTGTGCTTATTGTCATGTTTGGTACGCAGTAGGCACACAATGGCCACCCCCTGGGTTTGCTTGTTTGTTTTTTAATGTCATTTGGTACAGAGATCAACTAACCTCAGAAGCAGGGCATTGAGGGGGATGTTTCATCCTTTCCATGGCAGCCATTCTAGCCTTTGTTTCAAACAATCTCCTCACCACAAAGTCTAATCACAGAGTGGAATGTGACAATCAGAAGTCACAGACTGCTTTTACTAATGCCGGGACTATTTTATCTTCCTCCAAACTAGACGTTGGCTTCTTAAAAATCAGTGCATAACAGCAAGTTCATTCAATCTTTCTTCTGGCCCAGTCCCCTCCAAATACAGTTTAATTAATTCCCTCGCATTACCTTAGAGGAGCTTATACCGCAAGCTGTAGGTTTGTGGAAAAGGCATCATTTGGTTTAGCAGAGGGTGACACACAAGTGGAAACCACTGGCTTTCCTTACTCTGAGGAGGAAGCCAGTTGGGAAATATGGAAATCTGGCATCCAGGGACCTATCAGCTAAGCAGTGCAGACCCATGGCTGTGGAGTCCTCTACAAGGAGGACATTCTCCAATAAAAGGAACCAGGGCTCTTTGGAAAAGCGGTTCGTTCCAGGGCTGGGACAGGGAAAGTAAAAGATAAGCCTGGAGTATCCTGTGGTGCCAGAAGGTAAAATTGTGTTCATGGAAAAATGAGTGTGTGCAAAAAGGACACAGGAGCCAGTCTGGAAGGACTCCCAAAGGCCAAGGCTGGGACAATATGAGCAATATAAGAAATACTGGCATTATGGAACTATAGCCCATAGAATAAAATCAACATTTGTGTGTCCCTAGCAATAGAAATAAGTAATTGCATGAATAAATGAATGGTGAGGAGTGGACAGTTATTCTTTACAGAAGAATGTCACTTAATGAATGCGGACGGATTGGGGGGAATGAGAAATCACCATTGGAATATTACAGAGGTATTGTTGCTGCGGTTTCACCGATGGGCACTGACATCAGTGGATGAGGAATTTAGGAAAGCAGGATGCTGCATGATCTCTGAATGTCTCTCCTAAGACATATACTAGCAACAGAGTAAGGAACGGACACCTCTTGGCCACATGATCAAGGTTAGAAGCACCAGGCATAACGCCCATTGGCATCAGGTGTCCCGACTCTTGCCAAAAATGTACAACCTCAAGCTACTCATGACAAAACATTAGATACATGCAAATTGAGGAACAAGTTACAAAATAGTTGACCAGCACTCTTCAAAGTTGTCAAAGTAGTGAAAGGGAAGGAAAGACTGGGGGATTGTCCTAGACTGAAGGAGGCTTAAGGACACGTGAAACTAAGTATGTTGTGGGGCCCTACGCCAGATCCTGGAACAAAAAAGGACATTGGTGAAAAGACTGCAGAGATCTGAATAAGGTCTGTGGTTTGGTGTAATGCTATTGTTAACACTATTTTGTTGCATTAATGTTCATTTCTTGGCTTTGTTGATTGTACTGTGGTTAGGTAAGGTGTGAACATTAGGGAATGGGGAGCTCTGCGGTATTTTCGCAATGTACCTGTAAATCTAAAATTATTTCAAACTAAGAGTTTACAGAAGAAGAAACAAAGTGGAGATTGAAAAGAACTCCGAAGAAACGTAGGTATTTTGAGCCGAGCAGACTGGTCGCTACCTCTGCTACTATCCCGCCAGATGAAATCGATGCTTCTGTCCTCATGTATATCCTCTCATGAAATATTTTATGCAAAAAACAAACATTATAAAAAGGACAATTAAATACAGCGAACTGTGCAGACAGACAGACCTGGATGCAAGTCTCAGCTTCAGGATTTGATGTCTGGGTAATTTTAGACAAATTATTTAACCTCTCTAAACTTCAGCTCCCTTAAGCACCAAATGGGGATAAGGGGGGTCCTTATGTCCCAGGGTGGATGTGACGAATAATTTAGAGCATGTATGTTTACTACTCAGGAGACCCCAAGACCCAGAGCAAGCAGTCAAAAAATATCAGATGTCCTCATTACTATTATTAAAAACATAGCTATAAAAATAGTACAACAGAACAGACAACAGAAATCATAATTAACAACATTGGCAGTCAGTAAACATAAGCTTGGCCCTAAGTCCCACTGAGGTAGGTCATGGAGTAGAAAGTCCCTGGAACTTTTGTGAGCGCTGCAGTGGAGTTCAAAATCACAACAGTCAAGACCCTGTTGATCACATCCCAGAGCGGGGGAAGGGATAAACATCAAGAGATAGGAGATGTGGGACCTCTCTGCCCTGGCAGGACCCCTTCTGTGCCCCGACAGCACAGGCCCACTGATTCAGAGCACAGCTTTGTGGAGTCAGGGACTGCCACGTCCAGTTGACCATCGGATGTAGTCATTGTCCTAACCTTTTACCAGGGGGAAGCAAATGTTGGGCTCACCTCTGCTGACCCACCGCCTGCCCCCCACCCAACATGGCCAGGGAGCCTACCTGCAGCTCGCCATCCCCTTCACGTTCACACAGATGCCTTCATTTTGGCAAGGGTTTGGGTCACATGGGTCTCTGAAGTACTGGGGCCAGTTGTGGTCTTCCAAGGGGCCTGTGTTTTCCACTGACCGCTTCGGTCGGCTGGGCTGCCCCTGGTCCAGGTTGCTGGGTAGGGCTTTCTCTAACAAGCCCTTTCCTGTGCCTTCTTCTGAGGTCTGCTGCTCCCGGCCCTGGAGAACGAGGCCTTGGGGAATCAGCCTTGTGTCTTCAATTTGAACTTCAGTCTGGAGAAGGTGGGTTATATCTTGAGGAATTAGACAAAGGACAGTGAGGAACATCTGTACTTAATATCTGACTACAATTAACTTCCACTTCTGGAGAAAGTTCCCTGGGCCACCTCTATCCCTCGTGGACATCACCTTCAGTGCCATGGAGAGGTGGCTTTGAATCCAGCTGATTCGCATGCTAGCTGTTTTTCTTTTCAAAGTAATGCAATCACATTTTTATTTATCCAGCTTGAAAAAGAAGCACCAAGCTAGCATAGATACACTGACCCAAACTAAACTGAAGTCAACAAACTGCCATATTTGATAAATTGTCAAAAAAAGATGACACTGAAGTTTTAGTTCCTCCCAAGGACAGTTAAAATAAAGATGAGAGTCCTTGAGCAATAGCTCTCCTAGAGCACATCTTTTTTTTTTTTTTTTAACCTGGTCCTCAAAACAATCCCTATCCCCCATGAGATGCTTAAAAATCGGTGTAAAATCAGTAGAAGCCCCAGAACATAGGTTTAGTTATTCAGGAAAATCAGGAAAAGTACCTTCAAAGTCCACAAAAATTATAAGGTCGTCATTTTTAAGGAAACTCTTCCTTTTTAGCATTTCGTGGGAGATAAAATTACTCCAGCCCCAGTCGATGCTTCTAAAACAATCACAGTCCTTATGATAGGATCCCACAATGGACGGCCTGTCCCAGATGACGGAGTCATTTATGGCTGCAAAGTTATAGGTAACATAACATCACATTACCTCTTTATACTTCACTCTCCAACTTGTCTTTAATGAGTATATAGAGCTTTCTTAGAGAAAAAAAAAAAAACCAAGTTGGAAAAAATCAGATTATTTATGCTTTCCAGGAGAATCAAAACTCAGAATTGGGAAGGGGGAGGGGCAGAGAACCAGAGCTCTGAATGGTCATTTGTCCATTACTAGGTCACTTCCTCAGTGAAGAGGGAAAGACAGGATGGCGATAGCCTCTTCCTTTTAAGGCTTAAGGTTCTTCATTTGAAAATTAAAAAGTCTGTGCATTTCTTACAACCTTGTTTCATTGACATGCTGACGATCACTAATATTTTAGGAGTCAGTGCATTAGTTCGGCACAGAGGCTAGGAAATTCTGAGTATTTGATAAATGATTAGCAGTTCCTGTTCTCTCATTCAGACTGAGTTAGACGAAGCAGGAACTGCCTGATTTGCTTCTATGCTGGGTACAGGGCACTGAGTTTGGCCCAGTGCACATCCTTAATAAATGCTTGAAGAGTAAATTCTGAAAAGAGAAGGGAGATACAATGACATTGAACATTTTCAGCTTACTATTCCCACATGACTATGCTGTTGATACACCCGAAGAGGAAATGTGAGAGGAGGTGTTGACCTCTTGTACACGGATGGGAACCACATCTGTTGGCCCTTTTGGGTCGAGTGGCAGATCTTAGAGCACCTACCCGAAGATGTCTGGGACTTAGAGGTAGTGAACACCATGCTTGAGGACATTCGATTCCTGGCATCGGGTTCCTGGTCGAGTATTGTCATTATCACCTGTCTGTTTTCCACTGGCCACTCCAGGATAGCATCATTCTCCCCACTGCACAGGTGAAAAGCAACTCCTAAGTAGCCAGATGGACTGTAGCTTGTTCTGCCATGAGGGTACAAAGTCAACCCAAAACCATATCCCTCTGAATTGTAGAATCGAGGACTCAGGAGCTTGTCCCCTTTAACTGTGCTCTGAAGGACCTGCGAGAAATTCCGTACTGTCCAAACGCCTGTGGGGCATGGGGTTTCCGTCAGGGTGATATCATCTAGGTAAATTCCCCCATTTGAGTTCTGGGGGTCACCTTTTGAGCCCTGGAAAAGGTAGCGAAACTTCGTTTCTTCTCTAAGTGTCACATGGGCAATTTTCCAATTTTGGTCCAAATCTCCTAAGGACAGAGAATAAGGTTGGTGACAACTGTGGCCAACATTTATTGAGCACAGACTATGAATCTGGTGCCAGGCCAAGAGATTTATATGAATTATCTAATGTAATCCTCATAGCATCCCTATGAGGTAGATACTGTTATAAACTGGTTAAGGAACTTCTCCAAAGTCACATACCTACTGAAGGAAAATAACTGTAAAAAGATACACTATAATTTATTTTCACATGCATATTCAAATCTTTTTTTAAGTTTATTTATTTTTGAGAGAGAGAGAGAGAGAGAGAGAGAGTGCAAAGGCAGAGAGAGAGGGAGAGAGAGAGAATTCCAGGCAGGCTCCACACTGTCAGCACAGAGCCCGACACAGGGCTTGAACCCACAAACAGCGAGATCATGACCTGAGCCAAAGTCAGATGCTTAACCAACTGAGCAACCCAGACACCCCTCATACTCAAATCTTAACCAGAATTTGTTTTCCATTATTATTAAATTCCATAGGTTCTGTGTTTCCCCATGGGTCTCATGGTATAAATGCACCCCAGCCCCTAATGTTTGCACTGAATACCTAAATATTAGTCTGAACCATATAAAACAATCATTTTGTAAACTCAAAGTCAAATAATGGCAACTTCATATGGTCCAACCTATGACTTGATGCTAGAGAGATATATGACAGACTCTACATTAAATGTTCACATACAGGACAAGCTGGATCTCCCCTATGCAGAACCGACTCACCCACTAACACCTAATTTTTTCTGTTTTCCATATTATCTGAAATTCCACCAAGTAGGGGATCCATCCTCTTTCAGGAAGCAAATAATACAATCAGGGTTGCTACTATCCAGATAATTCACATTCTAGTGAAAATTAGGTCTACTTGCTTTTTTCCTGAGACTGAATTGGAAGTAATAATTCTGAATAAAGAACTGAGTAAGAAGTGAGGTCATTCTAGAACATGGGGTCCTGTGCTGGGCAGCGTAAGAAACCAGAAAGGATCTTGAGGGTCTAGGACCTCTTGCAAAAGTGTATTTCAGCCTCACTTAAATTTTTGATGCTATTTCTGACTTCTGAGTGGTTAAAATATTCACTGAGGGGTTAAAACATACCAGACATTATGCTGGGCTCTTAGAAGAGCAGGTGGGGGGGGGTGGGGAGGTGCAGGAAAAGGGAGGAAGAAGAGGGAGAGGAGAAAGAAGAGGAGAAGAAGGAACAAAGAGGTGGGGGGGAAGGGAGCAACAGAAGGGGAAGGGAAAGGGGAAGAAGGAGCAGGATCCCAGATTTAAGCCAAATCAGCCCCTGCATGAATGTCTCTAGGTACCTTGGAAGGTCTGCACCTTGACCAGCTTGCGAACGCTGCCCGTGCTGTCATCCCTCTTGACCCAGATGACGAGTCGATCTGAAGGGCTTCCTGTCATTTTATAGAAAAATTGCAGGCACTGCTGCTTCCTCTTTGGGTAAAGAATCCGTGACTCCAGCAGGGCTGCCTCTTCTGCCACCCCCAATCTGGTGCTGAAGTGCATGAAGTAGCCGGCACCTGTGGCGAGAGCACCCCAATGACCCATCTCCAGCTGCCCACACCCCAGGCGGCCGTGGATGCCAGCCAAGTGAAATAGTGAACAATGGCCATCATCCAGGCAACACAAGCTAGAACTCTACTGGGGAAAATGAACAAAGATGGCTTGTCAGTAAGTCTCCTTTGTGTCTCCATGAACTGACTCCCCAGCTAAAGCCCCAGCTCCCCAGTGCCTCCTCTGATGCCTTTGTCCCCAGGCTTGTGAAATGTATACCTCTGACTTAAGGAGACATGGGCTTCAAGCAAATTCATCTCTGAGATGAATTCTATCTTCCTCATTGGCTTTCTTGTTTGAATTAGAGATTCATTCCAAGGAAAAGAGCTGACTTCCCGGTTGTATAACAAACTGTGTGCTCCTCATATTTGGAAACTGGAATTTAAATATTTATGATAATAAAGATTCAGTCTCACCTGTTTCTAGCCTGCAATTGGATGTATTATTGATGGTAAAGAATCACACTTACTGTGCCTTAAGAAGGGGCATTCGAGGCATATTAGGGAGACTAGTTGAAGATTTCTCCTGCCTGTAAGGAAAGCTTCGAAAGAACACTGAAAAGGAGGGTGCAAAATGTCTGTATTTGTAACTAGGCTGGGATTTGTCCAACTCCTAAAGCTTAGAACTCTCTCCCCCAAAAGAAGCAGGCAGCTCAAGGAATATGTCATATGGAAAATCAGCACATCAAAGTCAACCACAAAGAACAATTCTTGCATATAAAGAAGTCCTTCAAGCTGTACCATAGGGTTCAACTTCTTACCAAACATCCCACTCAAAATATCTCACAAAGTACAAACGAAGTGAGCTTCTAGTACAGTTCTAGGTACTTTGGCAATATGACTCTCCACTTCATCCAGCGTCATACATGGGGCACTGTACCTTCCCCAATGGCAGCAAGCATCAGTGGTTAAATAAGCTTTCTACAAAGCTTAACAATATCATAATGGCTTTAATGTTATATCGGGAAACATGATATTTTCTTGCATGTTCTTCTGAGTACTTGAACTTACTAGCCTGAATTGTCTGCGTTGTGAATTACTGAGTGCTTGGGTCAAATACAAGAGGTCACACGGCTAAGAGGGTCTCCAGGTGGTCCTTGCTGAGGAATTTCACCCAGGTGCACTGAGGGGTAGAAAATGAAAGTCCAATAACTCAGACTTGGGAATCGGGGCACCTGAATTCTTGCCCATGCTCTGCCACTAACTAGAAGGTGCCCATTCATCTCTCCTGGTTTCAGATGGGAGGTGGCTTCTATCCCAAGGGATCCTTTGTGCTCTTTGAGTCTATACATCTACCTTACCACCACCGGTGCCCTCTAGCAGAGGGAATACACTCCCATTAAATGTCCCCCGTGGAAGATGCAAAATGGCTTGTCAAGCTAACCTGATAAAACTTTTTAGATATTTCTTCTTTCCTTTCCTATTAAGGTGCTGGGACGTTGTTCCTGTTAGGTTACTAGGACCTCTCACATGAAGGTCACCCTTCTGTTTAGCCTGCAACTGTACATTGGCCTGTCAGCCAGCCCACGGGAGAGAGTGGGTGGGAAGCTCTGATGGGAATTTAGAGGGAACTTCAGACTTAGATTACCCTTTGGACACTTGAGATTATGTGTTTAGTAATATGATGTGTGACAGAGACTTTCACCCTTTGCCGAGGCTGGAGGGAGAGTGGCAATTGTTTACAACCTCTGAGCCCAGTGGCCTGGCAACTGAGTGTCAAGCCGGGTCCCTTCTGTGAAGGAAATATAACCAACTCCCACAGGCAGTAACAGTCTAGTCTTTAGAAACTGACTATAATCTATAGGGTTGAGATTTTTTTCTAAGACAGGCACAAACTAAAAGGCTGCTAAAGTAGAAATAAAAAAAAATGAATGGAACCTCTGGACAGAAAGGGAAGATATAAAAAAAATAGAGAGGGCAGCTGCTGGTCTGCAGCCGGAGGATTTATATGCATTATTTCCTTCCACCTTCATGCTTAAGTGTCAAAATCCTGGAATGCTCAGAGAGGCTGACAAAAGCGAAGACTTAAAAAAAAAAGGCACCAACAAAAACAACTTTCTGTGGTTACAATTAGCAAGTGGTGGGGCCAGATTTCCTGTCCGGGTCCGTCTGACTTTATGACTTTTTCACTGTACAAAACACACCTAAGAACGATCTGAAGCTGTGCCATCCAATATGGCGGCTACCAAACGTGGTATTTGAGCACTTGAATTGTGACCAATCCGGACTGAGATGTGCTACAAGGGTAAAATACACACCAGATTTCAAATACCTGGTACAAAAGTGTGGAGTAGCTTATTAATAACTTTAATATTGATAGCATGTCAAAATGCCAATATTTTGAATATATCGGGTTCAATAAAATGTGTAGCCAGCGACAATTTCTCGTTTCTTTTTTACGTAGCTACTAGAAAATTTCACATTATGTATGTGACTTGTATTATACTTCAATTGGAGGGCACTGTTCTAGAGACATGACCTTTATTGACAAAATCATGTATTAGCAACCACAAGTCTGTATTAGTGTTGTCATGACCTAAATGCATCTTTCTGTTGCACGCCCAGAACCTGCATGCTTTTTGTTGAGCTAATAATTAAGATATGAGAAATGTTCTTTGTGCTTGTTCAGGTTTCCATGTTGGATAACTAACATTGCAATTGAGACAAAACATGTAAGCTGCCATTCCCTAACTGAACCTGGTGAACCACTGTAGAGTTCCTACTTTCTGCCTTCACTCACCCGTGCATTGTCCCACCAAGGTGTGGTCCACTTGTCCAGGCTGAGAACTGTCCTCATGGACCCAGTCAGCATCATCTCTGGTCCCCTGAATCATCCCACAGATGTTTGCCTTCTCAAAAGCACAGTGGTCCAAAAGGGTGTGCGTTGTGGCTGCAAATGATATTTTTGTCACCTGATTTAAAGTTTAAGTCCTCTTATTTCAAATACCTGATGTCTTGTGCTAAAAAGACCTCATTGTTCAGATACAGCACACTTTCTTGACTTTTCTCAAATGCAAATTCTGCTGTCATCTATTACATCTTAGGACATCCATCATAGATCCAACCCTACCCACCTCACAGAGTCAGATGATAAAAAGACCTGTCATCATGCTTTGCTATAAATGCCAACCAAGAACTCCTTTAGATCAAGAAGGAGGTACCTAGTAGATCCTTGTATGTAGTAAGTCTTCTGTACATACATATTGAACAGAATTAAAGAATGTGTCTCTCAAGACTAGTAGAGTCGTTTTAGAAAACATCCCATCTCTGAGCAGTAGATTGCTCTAGAACAACTACTCTGGGTAAAGAATTTTGCAGGATAAAAAATACTTCCAAGCTTGTCCCCTATCTTGAGATTTACAGAATGATGCACCATTCAAAAGGATGCTAAAGAAGCTGGACAATTACAGCTTCTTACATCATTGGTCCAATACTTTTACTTTGCAAAACCCAACCACGTAATTGATTTTCATAACCATCCTGTGAGGCAGGTGTTACCATTTTTTCTAATCTAGCGATAAGTTAAGGTGATGTGGCTTGTCCACTGTCCTTCACTAGAACAGGAAAGAATAGTGAAGGGAAATATAGGGGAAACTGGGGGAGCAGAGGAAACCCTGTTGAGGTTCGATTACCTACTTCTCAGACCCAGCAGTACTCACTGCAATTATACATTCGGTTCAGCCTCTCCAAATCAGTGGCACTGAAGTCCAGGCGCTGCCCAATGATGGTGTTAAACTCAGGGATCTTGGCCGTGATGGTAGGAGCACTTTCATTCTTGTTAAATGAGAAAGGCTCATAGTGCATCAAAGACTCGTAGTCATAGGGCGTGTTGAGGTCTGTGATGAAGCTGTCATCGTAGGTGTTAAAGTTGTGCTCAAAACCTATCAGAGAGAGCATCGACAGGTCCTTTTTAGTTATATCATTTCCCCTGTCATGCCCCCTTTGACTAGATACTTAAGCAGAGACCACAAAGAAAAAATGAACATTTGATTTAAATATACATATATATATATACTTAACATATTTTATACTAGCATAATGTACATAATATCAATACATATTATTAATTAATAGGAACAAATAATTTTTTTTAAGTAGGCTTCATGCCCAGAGTGGAGCCCAACACAGGCTTGAATATCACGACCCTAAGATCAAGACCTGAGTTGAGATTTTGCTTAGGATTCTCTCTTCTTCTTTCTCTCCCTCCCCCACTCGTGCTCTGTCTCACTCTGTCTCTCAAAAATAAATAAATGTTAAAAAAAAAAGTCAGACACTTAACTGACTGAGTCATCCAGGTGCCCCTAACAAATCATATTTTAATTACATTAAAAAATATATAATAGTATATCCACTTATAAAAATTAAAAGTATATTTAAAAATAATATAAAAACACATGTTATAATTAATTTATAGATTTGCATACAATTTATTAAATATTTGTATACATTTACATAAAAGATTCATTTCACAAATAAATGAATAAATAAATGTGTGTGTGTGTGTGTGTATACGTATAAGCTTTTTTTTTAAATTTTTTTTTAATGTTTATTTATTTTTGAGACAGAGAGAGACAGAGCATGAATGGGGGAGGGGCAGAGAGAGAGGGAGACACAGAATCGGAAGCAGGCTCCAGGCTCTGAGCCATCAGCCCAGAGCCTGATGCGGGGCTTGAACTCACGAACCGTGAGATCGTGACCTGAGCCGAAGTCGGACGCTCAACCGACTGAGCTACCCAGGCGCCCCAGTATAAGCTTTTAAGAAAGAGAAGATAAAACATTAAAGTAGAGGCAGGTGTTCCAAACGGCAGGAAAAGGAAATTTGTGAATTCAGAAAAATATTCAGGATTGATACATCTTGCTAATAAGCAACTACCTCATCCACCAAAAGCTGTACCTGGTCAGCAATTCCATAGGTTAGAAAGTCAATTCAAGGGGCAGAAGGAAAGGTCAGTAGCTTCCAAGAAAGGGGCATCCTGTCAATCAAGGTTCACATCCTTTTCCAGAAATGGCCTCATGGACAGAAAAATAAAATAGGAAGCGCAAAATTGACTTTCCGTCCAAAATAGAAAAGGAAAATATTTTTATGAGATTAACACAAGTAAGATAATATATATTGCAGAGTGAAATGCTGGAATCAGAAAACCAATCAGATGTTCCTTTAATCCACTAGCCATCAGGAATGTACTGTTTCAGCAGCAATCATGAGAAGTTCACAGATTTTTAATTTCCTTCTTAGGGAGTGGCAGGAAAACTGAATGAGAAGGCTCATAACTCCCCCAATCGTGACTTCCTGTCTTCATGTATTTCTCCTTTTCTAGTTTCCCATCCAGTTGTTTTTAACTACCTTACGAAGACATCAACGTGGATGCATTTAGGATTGAAGAAGAGTGGCACAACGTGAAGTGGTCTAGCGAGTGCTGGAGGGAGTCTCTAAATGCTTTTGGAAAAGCCATGAACCCTGCTGATCAAAACTTGATTTTAACTGTAAATGAGAATACCAATGTTTCATCCTCCCAATTCATGGGATTTCATGGAGACTTAACCTGAAAGGGATCAAAGCATTTTCGAAGGTGGCACAGGACTGTAAGAAACAAATGAGCCAAACAGAAGGGGAAAGTAACTCCTTCCAGAACACTTGGCCCTAGGTTGTCCTACCCTAAGGGATAGAACTAGAAAGAACATCCAGCCAGTGTGAGGACTGAGGCTTGGTCTGGGATCTCCTGGTGACTTGTGATGAAATCTTAAGAAAAGCACTCTCAAATTCACCGGATAGGTTTTCCTTAACTTTAACTAAAATCACCGGGTTAGAATAGATCATTTCATTCTTTACTACTCAAGGATTCTTTTCACAATGCTTCACGACATAAATGTTTTGAGTAATTTTTTAAATTTTATTCAACACATTTTTGCTGTGCCTACTATCCATATCTGAGGAGCTATGCTAAGTGGTGGTGGCCCCTGTCAGTGAGTAGGATGGGCCAGGTCCTGCCTTCAGGGAACTCGCAGCTGAGAGCCTCGAAGAGGGAGCCATCTTGTACCCCAGAGAGGCCAGTCAGCAAATCTCTTGTGTAAAGGATCGGGCGGAAAATGTTTTTGATGTTGGGAGCCATGTGGTCTCTGTCACAGCTACTCAACTCTGTCATTGTAGCACAAAAGCAACCATAGGAAATAGGTGAATAAACGGGCATGGCTGTGTTGCCATAAAACTTTATTTACAAGAGCAAGTGGATATGACCCACAAGCTGTAGTTTGCGGAATCCTGCTTGACCTCAGAAATTGAGGTCTTTCCTTGGTGGGAGAGAAATGATCCAGAAAACACACTTCTGGCTTAAGAGACGGAGACGGAAACAGAGACGGATTTGGGGAGAGAACTACGTTGCCAGTATACTATCTTCTTAGGTTGAACAATTAGATAGTCATCTACGAAAGATGAGATGCAATGAAAGTTATAAATTACCCTGAGCAATAATAGTGCCCTCCCTTACTGTCTTATTAATTCGATGTCTCATTTGAGAACAGTTCTCCAGAGATAGTGAGCAATTTAGATATACAGAATATGAAAATATAGGGAGGAGATAAACAACATGTGTTGAGTAATTCATGTTCAGCCAAGAGCTGAGCCAGTCTGAAAATTACCCTGTCAAATGCGTTGGCTCCCTCTGAGAAAGAGAAATCATTTGGCCTAAAATGGTATTAAAACACTAACCGTTGTGTTCTCCAAGACTGAAAAATGTGAACGTTCTCTGCATCCTTATTGAATGTTCAGCAGAACCAAGTATATGTACAGGGAGGTAAGAAAGTCAAGCCTAGAGGCAAATACAGGCAGTCTACCAGTGCCCTGGACCAATGACCCCCACTCTCCTTTCCCTCCTACACAGACCCAGTTCTAACACACTTACATCTAGGAGACAAATGCATTAAACTTGATCTGTTATTTCATGTCCGGGTGAATACTTGCTAATATATCTCTAGATTGGACTGAGGGGCGAAGAAAAATATTACTTTAGCTCAGTGGTTGGGTGGTAGGATGGGTGGAAGTGTATGTGGGGTATGTGTAATCATGGTTCTGACGAGTCCCTCAGAGTCGAATCATTATAGACGCACTGCCGTATATGAACCCATATGTGAAACTGGTATCTAAATAAAACAGATAATTATAAGACAATTACTTGCTTTGTGAAAACCACGATTGGTAATGGTAAAGGCATTTTAATACATGAAAGTTTTATTAATCTATTGCTGCCAAAAAAGATGTTTTCCCACTTCCTGAACTAAGTCCTAATTAAAAACTAGATGTTTTCAGAAACACAGTATTGGCTTTCTTCCCAGCACATTGGGAAGCTGTTCGATAAAAGAGTGTTTTTCATATACCTAAGAGCACCATTTAGTTGTCTCAAACAATTAGGAAAGGTAATGCCAAGGAAGTCTAAAGAAACTACAGAACAGAACAGAAATTGTTAGAACAACATACCTGCATAACAATAAGTGAAATAAGACTGTATTATCCCTTGCACAATGTGGCTGGGGGCAGGAGAAGAGAGGTATTTAGTAAGAAAGAAGGAGGAGAAGGAAGGGGAGGAGGGGTACAGGAGGAAGAAAGGCCAGTCAATTTTGACTAACTAGAACTCAGATCATCAGCCAGAGTTAACACAATTGGGGAGACAATTTCAGATGAAAGAATTCATTTTTGTTGTTGTTTTGGTTTGTTTGTTTTTTTAATTTTTTTTTAATGTTTTATTTATTTTTGAGACAGGGAGAGACAGAGCATGAACAGGGGAGGGTCAGAGAGAGGGAGACACAGAATCGAAACAGGCTCCAGGCTCCAAGCTGTCAGCACAGAGCCTGACGCGGGGCTTGAACCCACGGACCGCGAGATCGTGACCTGAGCCGAAGTCGGCCGCTTAACCGACTGAGCCACCCAGGCGCCCCTGTTTTGGTCTGTTTTTAAACACCTATCATTGATTTGGTAAAGCACCAGCAAAGTTCTTGAGTATATATTAGAGTCATCTTTTGTTCAGCTAAACTTCATGCAGACTCCTAGACCTACATGAGATTTCACACCCAGAAAAATGGCCATGACATCCTCGGAAGCCTAATTCAATTTACGATGACAGGACGATAGCATTCTAGATGGATTTTCAACAAAAACACCGAAACAAAGCAAAAGCTTCCGATGAACTTTCAGTTGGCATTGAGTTAGCCAACACACATCACTCCCTAAGGCCCTTATCTGGGGTCAGTTAGGATCAGATGAGCAACACCCACAGAATAGGCCAACAAATAATACACTTTTCCTCCGCTGTGCTCTAGCTGAAGCTTCTGTCTGCACACCGGTGTGGCTTAGACATCCCAGGGTTGGTCCCAACAAGCGATCAAGGTAAATCCCCACCCAACTCCCTTGGGTCTGTACCCACCTGGAAGAATTTCATCCCACCAGATGTTCACATAGTCATCCCGGTCAGTTCTTGACTGCTCATGGTAAAATCCCAAAGCGTGGAGAATCTCATGTTCAATGATGGCCTTATAGTCACACCCCTGGCCAATGGAAAGGTTCTGTCCCACGTGTTGATCGCCAACCTCAGACCAGCACCTTTACAGAAGAGGAGAGGGAGATTTTCTCCTAAAGAACTCTCAACTGGCTGTAATTCATGGGGTTCCAGAACACAAATTTGAAGGAAGTTAGGTTTGATTTTAAAAAAGGAATTGTCAACGGCATTCTCATAAGCTAATAGTTCAAAATAGGGGACTAGTTAACTGAGCAACATTCCCTGCAGGGAATAACATACAGTCTTTGAAAGTGGTGGTCCAGTGGCCCCTGGGTGACTCAGTCAGTTAAGCTTCCAACTCCTGATTTCAGCTCAGGTCATGATCTCATGGTTTCTGAGTTCGAGCCCTGCATTGGGCTCCATGTTGACAATGCAGAGCCCGCTTGAGGTTCTCTCTCTGCTTCCCCACCCCCCCCAACTGCCCCTCCACAATGGTCCATGCTTGTTCTCTCTCTCTCTCTCTCTCTCTCTCTCAAAATAAATAAATAAAATTTAAAAAAAAATAAAAGTGATGGTCGATTATCAGTGTGATACCTACTCAGAGGCAAATCAATGCTAATAATGCACCAGGTAGAAAAAAGTAAAAGTTGGCATTCTTTCTCACCTCCACAAACTCAAAGGACATTCCACAGTATAACACTATTGCCTCTGTACCACAGTATTAAGTTGTCTCTGGGTCGTGGCTGTGGTTGATTTAAATTTTTCTCCTTTGTACTTTAATGAATTTCCAAATTTCCTATAATGAGCAGGTATCAATTTTACAATCGTGAAAAAGAACCTCATTAAAGAGACGAGTCTACTTCTTTGGCTGTCGGCCAATCTGCAGCACTACGAAAGCACAGGGCTGGCTGCCTACCAGTTCTAAAGACTCGGGGGAAGAAGGACCCATAACTTCTCACAGAAAGCAGTAGACTCAGCAACTGCTGGCAGATTCTCTAAATTCATCACGGTGCAGTCTCTTGCCCCTTTTTTTCCCAATTATTTTTTGTCTTTTCTCATAAATCCAACTTTCCGCCTCTAGTGGCAAATCTGAAGCTTTCCACGAATTGTCTCGTCTGCTTTAAGTTGTGGAACAGGATCTATACTCTAACCAGTGCTCAACAGAATAAGAGATCTGCTCATACTTTAAATTTTTTCTTAATGTTCATCCTTTTCTGAGAGAGACAGAGTGTGAGCAGGGGAGGGGCAGAGAGAGGAAAACACAGAATCTGAAGCAGGCTCCAGACTCTGAGCTGTCAGCGCGCAGAGCCCTACATGGGGGCTTGAACTCACGAACCTGTGAGATCAAGAGCTGAGCTGAAGTCTGAAGTCCAACCAACAGAGCCACCCAGGTGCCCCGCCCATCTTTTAAGTGTGACTAATGGATTAGAAGTTCTTTGATGACAATCACAATGTCTTACCCACCATTGTTGTCACCAAGATTGCTAACATCATATACCTTCAAATGCTAATGACTTTGGTTTCTACTCAAAGATAGATCTTAATTATCTTCCAACAACTTTTTAAGGTATAATTTACATACCATGAAATTCACCAATTTTAAGAATACAATCAATGCTCTTTTGTAAATGTATTGAGTTATGCAAGCATCACCATGATCATTTTGCATCTCTGACGGTGGCATTTTATTCCAAACTAGAGTTGACTCTGCAAAATACCCACAATCCAGAGGAAGTACTTATTTATCTTGTTTTTAAACATCCCTCTCCCAACAGAAATGTGTAAGTTGCAAAAATGCCACAACTCTGCCTGTCTGACTCTTTTACCTTATCTTTCTAGAAAGAGCCCAGTTAACTCCCCCACCCCCTTCAGGGAACCAGAGCCTTGAAGGTTTTTGGGCCCTTTGGTCCAGTTTTTTCACCATTCTTCCTCCTTTTTCCGTTCCCCTAACTTAAGCCACAGGCAGTAAGAATCTCCCAGACTCAGATTTCACAAGAAAGAACATCCCTTAAAACTGACCTTCCCCTTCATCAAGTGCTTGGGGATTGAGTTACAAACTGAGAAGAAGTCCAGAGAATTTTACTAGGGGAAAGAGAACTTTTGGAAAGTGATCGTATTAGCTTCATTTTATTTTTAAGAGAAAAAAAAAAAGAGAAACCGTGGTAGCTACAAATGGAAATAAAAGTGTTAAGAAAATGAACTTTTTTCCCTGAAACCTTCAATAAATAATTAAAGGTTTTGGTACTTAAAAAAAAATTTTTTTAAATGTTTATTTATTTTTGAGAGAAAGAAAGAGACAGAGTGTGAGTGGGGGAGGGACAGAGAGAGAGGGAGACACAGAATCTGAAGCAAGCTCCAGGCTCTGAGCTGTCAGCACAAGAGCCCAACCTCACGAACCCGTGAGATCATGACCTGAGCCGAAGTCAGACACTTAACCAACTGAGCCACCCAGCACCCCAGCTTCCGTACTTTCTTGAAGTGCAAAGGTTGCCAAGGGACAAAACGAACATGTCAAAAGCAGTGAAACTCTAAAATCCGTGTTCTTGGTGAGGTCCAAGGTGTACTTTACATGTTTTTCCTTCACAAAAAGAGGAACTGTGGGAACACTATTGGTTATCTCCACTTACATGACCCACAAGAACCTCAGAGCATGTCCAGGAACACATTCAGTCTCTTACCCTGATAGCGGTTCTTCTGGCAATACTCCCAAGCTCAGTGAATGAAGTAACCACCCGGCAGTCACTGAATCAAAAATCTTAGATTCCTCATTCTTCTTAACCCTTCCCATCAACTAGCCACCAGCTTTCGAGGAGTCCCCCTGTTTTCATTGTTTTGAAATTCATTCCCGTTTTTCTATTCCAACTGTCTCTTCTTTAGTGTGCGTCCATTTCATTTCTGTCCTGGACGATTGGGACATTCTTTCATTGGTCTCCCGCCACCAGTCTTGCCCCTACTTCGATTCTTTACCCACGGTTGCTAGAGCAGTCTTTCCAAAATGGAAAACTGAACATGTAATGAATCACGCACAGAAGAGGGCACTCCCGCACGCGTGGTTTGTCTATTACCAGGCTTCCGTTTTATCGCCTGGCTCCACGGCTCATCTCACTGCCCCTTACATGCCCCTTACATGAGTTCTCCGAGTAAGACACATTCGTGTTTATGTTTGCTTTTTTCTTGTCTCTCTTCTCTTCCTCTTCCTCTTCCTTCTTCTCCCCCCCCCCCCCCCCGCTTCTCTCCCTCTCTTCCCATCCCCCATTTTGTACCTCCCTCTCTTCTGCCTCTATGTCCTTCTCCCCTCTTCATTTAACAAGCAGTGTGGCTTTCCCTGATGCTTCACTACATGCTAAGTGAGAGTTCCTGCTTCTGCCCTCTTATGGCCCACGGCACTCCCCTTAGCATATATAACTATTGTTTTTCTCCACCACCCCCAGCTGCCAGCTGTAAACCTTGTGGGATCTAAGACCCTGCGGCATGCTTCTTTGTGTCTAGAGACTAACACACTTCCCGGCCCAGAGTAGGTGTGCATAAATTGCAGTTTTAATAAAAGTCCGAGCTAAGGAAAAAAGCACTCAGGTAAGTAAAGAACTCGTGTCTAAGTGGTCGCCACAATTTTTACTTTTTTCACTGCTATTTTTTTGCATATTTTTTTTTTCTTGAGAGGCTAAATCATATGCTAACTTCCTTCCCCATCTCCTATCCATCCATGATTAACAAAACCACCGTCAGAACGAGACAACCAAATCCAGGCAACACCTAGAGGCAGTTTGGGGAACTGCAGCATGAGGAAATGTGTCTGTGCTGAAAGACACAGAGGGGCCGTCACAGCAGATGACAGCTTGGCTTCCCCACTGCATCTAGCCCAGGTTGTTGACATAAATACCACTGGGAAAGAAGAGCTTGTTTCTTGATATATCATTTATTTCCTAGGAGAAATACAAAGTGAAAACTGTACATAGAACTTTTCTATGTATAGGTCCACCCAATAGAGTACTATAATTTAAAACAGTACCATAAAAAGAGTATAATTTATACTTTAATACACCTGACCTAAAAAAAAAAAAAAAACACTCCGCAAGTTAAAACATGACCTAAACCCAGGAAAAGAATTGAGATAAATCTCCCTGTTGCCCAGACATAGCCAAACGACTCATTCTTCATCTAGAACATTAAAAATACGATAGTTTCAAAATTCACAGAGCAAGACTTGATTCCGCTTTCCGTTTCTTTCCGGTTTCTTCTTTTGAAAGACATGTGTCGCTTCACACTTTGTAAAATTTCATACTTACCCAGAAAACTTCTGAAATATGATATATGAGCTCTCTCCTTCATAGGGCTTGAAATCCACACAGGACCTGAGGCGGAACATTTCAAAGGCGTAAAGAATGGCTCCTTTGGCGTTCAGCCCTGCAGAAATCAGTAAAAGTATCAATGAGCGTTACTTAAACCTTAGATAATATATATAACATGGTTCAGAGAAAATCTTGCCACCACATGAAATCCACAGAGGTCTATGGGTATATTTTTCGGTAGTTAGTAGATTCCTTGGAAACTACAACTATAAAACTAGTCCTGTATGTAAACATTAAGTGTTGGGGCACATGGGTGGCTCAGTCAGTTAAGCGTCCAACTTCAGCTCAGGTCATGGTTTCCCGGTTTGTGGGTTCGGGCCCCGCATCCAGGTCTGTGCTGATAGCTCAGAGCCTAGAGCCTGCTAAGGATTCTGTGTCTCCCTCTCTGACCATCCCCCACTTGTGCTCTGTCTCTCTGTCTCAAAAATAAACATTAAAAAAATTGTTTTAAAAACATTAAGTGCAAACTTTAAATATATAATGTAAATATAACTACAAAATAAGAATACACTCCTATGTATAGCTGAACAAAATTATAAACTGACTTCCTTATTTCCTCCCTTCCCCTTTCCCCATTCAAGCAGAGAGATCCTGAGTGCAATTGCCTGAGGAAAGTCCCGCTGCAGAGCAGAAGACTGCAAGCCATTTGTCTTCTGTGTGAATAAAGTATCTTGTAGAGAAGCAGTGAGAATGGTGCTCACTGCAGTCTAAAAAGATAACCTTCTTGCTGGAGGAAGACAGCAGAGTTTTGAGAAGTTTATTGGCTCTAAGAGCATGAGAAGCGCATATGGTATTTTACCTTGCTTCCCAGCAAAGCTTCTGGAGAGATGACAAGACTAAACAGCGCTGGAAACAGCCTTGGGAAAGATTTCCTTTTTTCTTTTTTTTAAGAAAAAAAATTTTAATATTTATTTTTGGGAGAGAGAGAGAGAGAGAGAGACAGACAGAGTACAATTTGGGGAGGAGAAGAGAGAGAGGGAGACACAGAATCCGAAGCAGGTTCCAGGCTCCAAGCTGTCAGCACAGAGCCTGATGCCGGACTTGAACCGCGGGATCATGACCTGAGCCGAAGTCGGACGTTTAACCAACTGAGCCACGCAGGTGCCCCTGGAAAAGATTTCTATAACCCAAACTTGGAACCAAAGCAGCAGAAGCCTAATGGACCTGAAGAGGCCAGCACAATAGATGCTTACTGGTAAACTGTAGGTTAGGACCAATGACCAAAGATCAAATGTCTTTCCTGTCCCCTAACAAGCACACATGCTGGCATTGCAAAAGATAAGCATGGGGTGGGGAGGAAAGATACTCTGGAGGAACAGAGATTATGTTTTTCTTAGTGTGTGTCCTTTTTTCTCCCATCAACTCATTGAAGGTAGGGCTCTAAGTTAAAAATTAAGCTATGTTATATCGAGTTACATTATATTTATTGTACATTTGCTTTTGTGCATTCTCTCAAAGAGTTTATAGTTCTTGGCAGTTTACTCAGTATTTACTTTATGGTTTCCTGACCCTATTTCATTTAATAAACTACCAAATTAGAGATTCACGGTTCAGATGTCATAAGATTAGATCAAGGTCATTAAATAAATAATCAATGGAATAATCAGTAAATTACAGTAAATTACAATAAAAAGCAACACAGGTAACAACAACAACATGAAAGATTTTCATGAAGTTTTACCTATCCTCTGTGACATCTGTAATATGAATATTTGTACTCAAGACAGCTTAGTTGTCACGAAAGTTGACACAAACTGGGACAAAATGTTTGCAAAATACATATCTGATGAAAGACTTGCATCCAGAATATGTAAAACACTCTTACAACTCAAAGAAGAAAGACAAATAACTAATCTTTTAAATGGGCAAACTATTTAAACAGGTATTTTACAAAGGAAGACATACAAATGAACAATAAGTAAATAAAAAAGAAAGTAAAATGACAATGAGTAAACTAAAACCACAATTACATACCACTACATGTCCACCAGTATGGCTAAAATTTAAAAAAATAACAGCAACGAATGTTGGAAAGTGGTGTAAATGAACTTTCATTCCTCATTTGTAGAAGTTTGTAAAAAGGTACAAGTACTTTGAAAGAGATCCAATGCTAAACCTATGTCTGTATTATAACCCAACAATTTCACTTAAAAAAATTTTTTTAAGGTTTATTTAGTTTTGACAGAGAGACAGAGTGCGAGCAGGGAGGGACAGAGAGAGAGGGGGACACAGAATCCAAAGCAGGCTCCAGGCTCCGAGGTCTCAGCACAGAGCACATCGCAGGGCTCGAACCCACAAACCATGAGATCATGACCTGGGCCAAGTCGGATACTTAACCGACTGAGTCACCCAGGCATCCCTCACTTTTAGATATTTACACCAGAGACATGAATATGAAAGCATATATTCCAAACAGGCATGTACAAGAATGTTCAGAGTAGCTTTAGTCATCATAGCTCAAACGTAGAATCAATGCCTGTTGTCTATCAACGGGAGATTGGTTTAAGCTGTGATATACTTTATTCACACAATGGAACGCCACTCAGTAATAAAAAGGAACAAACTATTGATAAACACAACAATATTGGTGAATCTCAAAGACATTTTACTGGGTAATCAAAAAAAAAACCCCGTAAAATATGATTCCATTCCTATGAAATTCTAGAACAGGCAAAAACAACAACAAAAAAGGAGTTGTTTCTGGAAGGGTGAGAAGAACTATAAAAAGCATGAGAGAACTTTCTGGGATAATAAAAGTGCCCTTTTTTTTTTAAGTTTATTTATTTGTTTTGAGAGAAAGAGAAAGAGAGGAGGGAGGAGCAGAGAGAAAGGGACAGAGTGAATCCCCAGTAGACTTCACGCTGCCAGTGCAGAGCCTGACACAGGGTTCAATCCTATGAACCAGGAGGTCATGACCTGAGCCAAAGCCAACAGTCGGAGGCTTAACCAACTGAGCCACCCAGGCACCCGATAAAAGTGCTCTTAATAGGAGTTGTATGAATATGTTTACATTGTAGAAGTGTAATATGTAAAACCCATTGAACTATACAGTTAAGACTCATGCATTTTACTCTCTGTACATCTTACATTAAAAAGAACTATAAATAAATATTAAATTTCAGTTAAAGATATGCATGCTCGGGTGTTTGGGGTAAAGCATACTGGTCCCTGCAAATTACTTTGAAATGTATCAAAAATAGAATGTATTGACAGAAGTTTAGAAAGATGGACAGGATGGATAGATGAGATAAAGCAAATATAGCAGAATGTTGTTTGTATAATGTAGGTGATGAGTATATGAGTGTTCACTGTACAATGGTTTTAGCTTTTTGTATATTTAAGTTGTTTCATAATAAAATGTGGAAAAGGATAATAATTACAACTTTAAAGAAAGAAAGAAAAATCCTATCAGCTTACATTCTATTTCCAGTAAAAAAAAAAAAAAAAAAAAGTCCTTCAAAATGAAGACAAAAAGGAGGTGATTTTGAAGAAAGAAGAGAATTTGTCACCAACAGTTTTGCTCTACAAAAAATGCTAAAGAAAGTTCATTAGGCTAAAGAGAGATGACACCAGCTAAGAACCCAGATCTCCAGGGGGAATGAACAGAACCAGAAATATCAAGTGTAAAAGTAACTATAGAGAATTTTTTTCATTCATTACTTTAAGAGACAACTGATTAAAGCAAAAATGGTAACACTGTATTATGAGGTTTATAAAGTATACAGTTGAAAAGTATAAGCCAACAAGAGCACAAAAGAAAGGGTTATAAATGAAACTATACTGTTCTAAAATGTTTACATTTTATGCAAAACAGCACAATATTAAGTCTAAGGATACTGTCACATATTAGGTCTACAAATTGTAATCCCTACTGCAAAGTCTCACAAAACAATACAAAGGGATTGAGCTGAAAAGCCACTACAGGCCCCAAGTGAAATTTTAAATTCTTGGATTTAACCAAAAGAAGGCAAGAAGAAATAAAAGCAAAAATAAAAGACAAATAATAACTGTTAGTTCTAAATCAAACGATATCAATAATTACATTAAATATAAATACACCAAATACTGTAGTTAAAATTCAGAGGTTTATAGACTGTATAAAAAAGTAAGACCCAAATATATACTGTCTGAAAAAGAGACACTTTAAATATAAAAACATTGATAGGTTGGAAGTAAAAAGTTGCACAAGATGCACAGTGCAAGCAATAAGTTTTATAAAGTTGGTGTAGCTAGATTTAAATTACACAAAGTAGACTTCAAAACAGAGAAGACTGCCAGACATAAAGAGAAACTTCTCTAAATGAGAAGAGTCAATTTAGCAAGATATGACAATGTGCTTGCACAGAAGAGCAGTTTCACGCAAGTGCAAAAAGAAGAAATAAACAAACGTGCAATTATAGTCAAAGAGTTTAACACCTCTCTCTCAGTAACAGATAAAACAATAAGTCCAAAACTCTATGCAGATATAAGTATTTGAACAACAGTCACCTTGACCTATTTGACGTTGATAAAATAACATGCTCCAAACCAGCCAAATACAAGTTCTTTTCCAGTGCACATGGAATAGTTACAAAGGTAGACCACAAAACATGTCTCAGTAAATTTCAAAAGATTGAAATCTTATACAGTATGTTCTCTGACCTCAACAAAATTAAACTAGAAATTAATAATAGAATAACTAGAAGAGCTACAGACATTTGTAAATTGAAAAGCACACTTCTAATTGACCCATTGATTTATTTTTTTTTTAATTTTTTTTTTAAGTTTATTTATTTTTGAGACAGAGAGAGACAGAGCATGAACGGGGGAGGGGCAGAGAGAGAGGGAGACACAGAATCGGAAGCAGGCTCCAGGCTCTGAGCCATCAGCCCAGAGCCCGACACGGGGCTCGAACTCACGGACTGCAAGATTGTGACCTGAGCCGAAGTCGGACGCTTAACCAACTGAGCCACCCAGGCACCCCGACCCATTGATTTAAAAAAATTGCAACAGAAATTAGCGCATATCTAAACTAAATTTTAATAAAGACACAACCATAGCAAAATTTGTGAAAAACAGTAAAAGCATAGTTTCCAATAAAATGTACAGATTTAGATGCCATATTATATATAGCATTATATTATATTCTAAAAATGAAGTTTTAAAATCAATGATATAAATTTCCACCTTCATTTTAAAAAAAGAAGAGCAGGGGCGCTTGGGTGGCTCAGTCGGTTAAGCGGCTGACTTCGGCTCAGGTCATGATCTCGCGGTCCGTGGGTTCGAGCCCCGCGTCGGGCTCTGTGCTGACAGCTCAGAGCCTGGAGCCTGTTTCAGATTCTGTGTCTCCCTCTCTCTGACCCTCCCCTGTTCATGCTCTGTCTCTCCCTGTCTCAAAAATAAATAAAACGTTAAAAAAATAAATAAATAAATAAAAAATAAAAAAGAAGAGCAAATTAAACTGGAAGGAAGTAGAAGAAAGGAAATAATAAAGAAAGCGAAAAGCAACAAAATAGAAAGCAGACAAACAAGAGAAAATTAACAAGTCAAAAGTTGCTTCTTTGAAAAGATTAATAAATCAATACACTGCTTAAAAAACAAACAAAAAAGGCAAGTCATAGACTGGGAGAAAATATTCACTATAATAAAACTTTTTAAAAAATCATGGTAAGAGTTGAACAGACATTTCATAAAAAAAGATACACAAATGGCCAATAGCACATGACAATGTGGGAAATATCATTGGTCATTAGGAAAATGCAAATTAAAATCACAATGAGAGTCCATTTTACAACCACCAGAATGGCTACAATTAAAAAGGTAAACATTGCCAATGTTACTGAAAATGTGGAACAAATGGAACACTGCTACATCGTTAGTGAGAATGAAAAATGGTACAGCCACTTCGGAAACCTGCTTGGCATTTTTATTGAAGTTAAACATATATTTGCCATATGATCAAGCAATTCTGTTTCTAGACATTGGCCCAAGATAAATTAAAAAATACATATCCACAAAGACTTGTACACAATGATCAGAGTCTTGTACAGAAGACTTTCACAAATGTGAAACAACCCAATGTCCATAAACTGAAAAAGGGATAAACAGCTGCCATAATACTGAGGAATATTTCTGAGTAGTAAAACAAGAATTAAGTATTGGTCCACAACAATATGGAAAATCTTCAAAAACATGTTGAGCAAAAGAAGCTGGATACAAAACAGTACATACTGTGTGATTCCATTTATCGGTAAACCAGTATACATTAGTAAATCGGTAAATCAGTATACATTAGTAAAACTAATGTATAAGGTAAAAGAATGGTCGTGCCTTTGTAGCGTGGGGTAGAGATTGGCTGGAAATGCACACAGGAAATTTCTGGAGTGATGGGAGCATGGGTTCCATAAGTTTATGCGTTTATCAAAAGCCACTGACTTTTACACTGATTTGTGAATTTCAGTCCATGTAAATTTAACTTTGATAAAAGAATTATAAACGAAAATGAAACTCTAGTAAGTTGGCTTTTTCCAACGGTTTGGGCCCAGGCATCTGAACTTTTTTTAACCCTAAAAGTGATTCTCCTGTGATACTACTTAAGAACCACTGTTGTATCTTTACTGTTGCTACCTTATTTCAGGCCATCTGTCTTCCAGCTTGCTCTTTTAATCTGTTACCTACATTACTGCTAAAGAGACCTTGCTACTCAAGCTGTGGCCGGCAGACCAAAAACATTAGCATCAGCTGGGGGACTGTGCAGCATCTCAGACCTCACCCCTGGCCCACTCTGCAATTTCACAAGATCCTCAGGGGGGCCTTACGCACATTAAAGTCTGTGAGGCACTGACTTTTGCCTCACCGAGGCATGGCGAAGCTTACATACAATATTAGGTGAAGGCACAGTGGCCAGCACATAATAGTGATTCAAAAATCATGTCCCTGTCTTGATGGAAGGGGGACAGAGCAGGTGCGACAGACAGGAAGAAAAAGTGTAATGGGGAAAATACCCCTCTCAAAAGTTGATGTTTCTTCAATCACATATCAATAAATATGGGTGCTCCATAAATTTGCAAACGTGCTGGCAAACACTGGGGGAATAAGAACTCAAATTTCCATAAATAAATAAATAAATAAATAAATAAATGAGGACAACAGCATTTGTTTATATCTAGCTCTTCTCCAGAAAAGGGATCAGCACTAATAACAGTGGTGGAAAATATTGAAACATAAGCTATGTCTCCTGAGAGTGGGAGTAGCCTGGCAGCCCATTAAGATAGAGCAAGCCTGTCCCAGCCTCCCCTCTCCTCTGACCTTCCCCCATCCATGAGATGGGCCGCACAGGCATTGCATCATCGTGGCTTGAGGTCAGGCAGTGTCCACACGTGGCTTCAAATATTTATTTATTTCCCCCAAGTGTTATTTCTAACAATGAGCGAACTATAACTTATCCAGTCCTTTATCTTAAGAGAGAAAAGAATTGAAATTATTACTTCTGAGGAGGAAGGGCTCTGAGAATGTGAAATATAGACTTTTCTATTTCTCAAAAGGATGGAGTGTTTGTTTTGCAACAACAGGGGAAGACATCAGTATGCTGACAATATATTTAGATTCACCTCTATTATTATTTAAAGTGTAAATTTTTCACTGTGGTGAAGCCAAATTATATTTTATTGTATTTTTGTTCTTTATGGTACTCTTGGTTTTATTAACATGATAATGTGTTGTGCATTTTTAAAATTGTTATTTGATATTCTGTAATTTTTAAAATTACCTCTTGTATCAAAAAAAAAGAGAACCACAGGCCAATATCCCTGATGAATACGGATGCAAAAATTCTCAATGAGATACTAGCAAATCGAATTCAACAGCATATAAAAAGAATTATTCACCATGATCAAGTGGGATTCATTCCTGGGCTGTAGGGCTGGTTCAACATTCACAAATCAATCAATGTGATACATCACATTAATAAAAGAAAAGATAAGAACCATATGATCCTGTCAATCAATGCAGAAAAAGCATTTGACAAAATTCAGCATTCTTTCTTAATAAAAACCCTTGAGAAAGTCGGGATAGAAGGAACATACTTAAATATCATAAAAGCCATTTATGAAAAGCCCACAGCTGATATCATCCTCAATGGGGAAAAACTGAGTTTTCCCTCTGAGATCAGGAACACAACAGGGATATCCACTCTCACCACTGTTGTTTAACATAGTGTTGGAAGTTCTAGCATCAGCAATCAGAAAACAAAATGAAATCAAAGGCATCGAAATTGGCAAAGATGAAGTCAAGCTTTCACTTTTTGCAAATGACATGATACTACCCATGGAAGACCCGATAGACTCCATGAAAAGTCTGCTAGAACTGATACATGAATTCAGCAAAGTCGCAGGATACAAAATTAATGTACAGAAATCAGTTGCATTCTTATACACTAATAATGAAGCAAAAGAAAGACAAATAAAAAAACTGATCCCATTCACAATTGCACCAAGAAGCATAAAATACCTAGGAATAAACCTAACCAAAGATGTAAAAGATCTGTATGCTGAAAACTATAGAAACCTTATGAAGGAAATTGAAGAAGATACAAAGAAATGGAAAAACATTCCATGCTCATGGATTGCAAGAATAAATATTGTTAAAATGTCAATACTACCCAAAGCAATCTATACATTCAATGCAATCCCAATCAAAATTGCACCAGCATTCTTCTCAAGCTAGAACAAGCAATCCTAAAATTTGTATGGAACCACAAAAGACCATGAATAGCCAAAGTAATATTGAAGGAGAAGACCAAAGCGGGAAGCATCACAATCCCAGACTTTAGCCTCTACTACAAAGCTGTCATCATCAAGACAGCATGGTATTGGCACAAAAACAGACACATAGACCAATGGAGTAGAATAGAAACCCCAGAACTAGAACCACAAACGTATGGCCAACTAATCTTTGACAAAGCAGGAAAGAATATCCAATGGAAAAAAGACAGTCTCTTTAACAAATGGTGCTGGGAGAACTGGACAGCAACATGCAGAAAAATGAAATTAGACCATTTTCTTACACTGTTCACAAAAATAAACTCAAAATGGATGAGGGACCTGAATGTGACACAGGGAACCATCAAAACCCTAGAGGAGAAAGCAGGAAAAAACCTCTCTGACCTCAGCTGAAGCAATTTCTTACTTGACACATCCCCAAAGGCAAACCTCATGAAGATAAAAAGCTTCTGCAAAGGAAACAATCAACAAAACTAAAAGGCAACCGACAGAATGGGAAAAGATATTTGCAAATGACATATCAGACAAAGGGCTAGTATCCAAAATCTATAAAGAGCTCATCAAACTCCACACCCGAAAAACAAATAATCCAGTGAAGAAATGGGCAGAAAACATGAATACACACTTCTCTAAAGAAGACATCCAGATGGCCAACAGGCACACAAAAAGATGCTCAACGTTGCTCCTCATCAGGGAAATACAAATCAAAACCACACTCAGATACCACATCACGCCAGTCAGAGTGGCTAAAATGAACAAATCAGGAGACTATAGACTCTGGCGAGGATGTGGAGAAACGGGAACCCTCTTGCACTGTTGGTGGGAATGCAAAATGGTTCTGCCGCTCTGGAAAACAGTGTGCAGGTTCCTCAAAAAATTAAAAATAGACCTACCCTATGACCCAGCAGTAGCACTGCTAGGAATTTACCCAAGGGATACAGGAGTACTGATGCATAGGGGCACTTGTACCCCAATGTTTATAGCAGCACTTTCAACAATAGCCAAATTATGGAAAGAGCCTAAATGTCCATCAACTGATGAATAGATAAAGAAGTTGTGGTTTATATACACAATGGAGTACTACTTGACAATGAGAAAGAATGAAATCTGGCCTTTTGTAGCAATGTGGATGGAACTGGAGAGTGTTATGCTAAGTGAAATAAGTCATACAGAGAAAGACAGACACCATATGTTTTCACTCTTATGTGGATCCTGAGAAACTTAACAGAAGACCATGGGGGAGGGGAAGGAGAAAAAAAAAAAGAGGTTAGAGAGAGAGGGAGGCAAACCATTAAGAGACTCTTAAAAACTGAGAACAAACTGAGGGTTGATGGGCGGTGGGAGGGAGGGGAGGGGAGGTGATGGGTATTGAGGAGGGCACCTGTTGGGATGAGCACTGGGTGTTGTATGGAAACCAATTTGACAATAAATTTCATATTTAAACAAAAAAAAGAAAGAAAAAGAAAATACTGACACAAACATAAAAAAAGTAAATTAATTAAAAAAAAAATAAAGTGTAAGTTTTTCACTGTGGTGAAGCCAAATTATATTTCATTGTATTTTTGTTCTTCATGGTGCCCTTGGTTTTATTAACATGTAGTGTGTTATGCATTTTTAAATTGTTATTTGATATTCTGTAATTTTTAAAATTACCTCTCGTATCTCCAACCAGTTAAGCTGCCCTGGTGTCAGTATAAAGTTATACATTCCGTTCCATGGGATAAAGAACCATCAGGACTTGGAACCCCTCATATGCAATGGTGTTACTCCCAATCTGAAGCTGATGAACAGGAGGAGTGGGGAGGGAGAAGAGTAAAACCCAAAGTGTCTAATTAAAACAATTAATATTACCCAAATTGTCAGCCAGAATGTAAGGGATGGGGAACTTCCATCTGGTGTTAGGGTCTCTCAGGCCATTTCTGGAGTTCTGTGGAAACAAGGCAAAGATGACCAGGAAGGCAATCCTTGAGGCCCCCCTGGCCTCCTCTTTCACTAAATTTTCACACCACAAACAACTTAATCACATTTGTCATACAATTCAAACAACTTAATCACATTTGTCTTCTGATGACCAAAGTGATTGAAGTTCATTACAGACAATTTGGAAACTTCAGAGAAATTATTGAGGACAAAATTTAAATGACCTACAATTTCTAAAAGTTGAGATAGTCACTTTAAGCATATTGGTGCATTGGGGCACCTGGGTGGCTCAGTCGGTTAAGCATACAACTTTGGCTCAGGTCATGATCTCACGGCTTGTGAGTTCAAGCCCCGTGTTGGGCTCTGTGCTGACAGCTCAGAGCCTGAGCCTGCTTTGGATTCTGTGTCTCTTTCTCTCTCTCTGCCCCTCCCCTGCTTGTGTTCTGTCTCTGTCTCTCAAAAATAGATACATATATTGGTGCATTTCCTTCTCTCATTCACTTACTGGGAAAAAATAAGTGAACATGTAATATGGTAATTATAGACTCTGTACTGTTTACTTATTTTTCATCTGTTTTTGTCATCATCGACCACAGTTGAAGCCCCTGTGGGTACAGATGATAGATTAGATTCTTTCATGTCCTCCACAGTGCCCATGCCAGGGCTGGACACAGCAGAGGCTCCCAGTCATAAAAAACAGCCAGTACTGAGGATCGTCATTATGTCCTTAACAGGTACTCACCCTTAGGAGGATGTCCCCTTGAAAGAGGTCCAAGCCTTCAGCTAGATGCAGATTTAAAAATATACATATTTGAGTGAGCATTACTAAAAGGCATTTCTCATAATAAAATTAATCTTTTCCATTGTAAATCTTTCAGTGTTCGTCTTCATGTGATAAAAGTCACTTTGAAATAGGCAAAATTTCCTCTAATTGAGTAAATGTAAACAACCCGTAAATATCATGTCTTATCACATCCTTGGTCTCATTTTGGAAAAAGAAACCTGGTCCAAGAATCTTAAAAGTAAGCAATGAATTAGAAGGCATCTTTTTGATCATTGACTCCAAATCTCTCATACTTGAGGAGGGCACAAGGGAATCTTGAGACAGGAAGTAAGGCACTAGGTGGTCAACAGTTGAGGGAGCTTGAGAACTCCTGACTTCCTTTTCAAGGCACTCTCTGCTATTGTTCCATCCTTCTTCATGACTGTAGGTAAATGGGTTGATTTTTCTCTGCCCCATGAATAAACAATGATACTCTCCAAAACCAAATTCAAGATAATGCCCTTGCAATAAAGACCAGGCAAATATGGATAAATCCACTCAAACTGTATCTCCAAATATCTATCAGGAGCTTAGCACGATAAAATTTCTCCCTGATGGTATCCTTTGAGTCTGGCCTCATTGTGTTTCTGAAAATAGGATTCTTAAAAGGGAAGACCCTTGTGGGGAAAATTATGAGCACGTAAAAGAATGTCTCTTCTTATCATAACACTCATATTTGATAAGCAGCCTCCCCTGTAAAACACAAAGGACTTCAAACAGGGTCGGTAGATTATTTCATTGTGAGAACAGTTCCTGATTTACAGCTGGGAAACCAAGCTAGAGAATTATCACCATAGCCTCACATGGTAACAGAGGTCCCATGTGACAAAGCTGATGGCTCATTCATGATAAAGGACACCCCTGGGGTTGTAGGTATTAGGAGAAGCTGTGGTTTCACTTCCTAATGACTAAGGCTACCCTTGTATCATCCCTTTCCCCATGCACACGTCTCTTTTTTTTTTTTTTTTTTAGTTTATTTATTTATCTTGAGAGAGAGAGTGTGTGTGAGCGACAGAAAGAGAGGGAGAGAGAGAAAATTCCAAGCAGGACCACACCATCAGCACAGAGACCAGTGCAGGGCTTGAACCCATGACCTGCAAGATCGCGACCTGAGCTGAAGTCAAGAGTCAGACACTCAACCAACTGAGCCACCCAGGTGCCCCTCCATGCACACATTTCCTAACCTCCATAAGCCTAACCTATGTATACAATCACAGCACAATTAAACAAAAACAAATAGCAATGACACGACTGCCTCATCGGCGTAGAATTGCCTTTTTGATAGGGGTAGTATGTGCTGATCTATCCCCTCTCTGTCTTAGGCATGTCATGAACAAAAGCATACATTTCCTGACACCTGGTTTGGATTAGGGATGCAGGTGAGAGCTGGACTCTTCCAGAGTGATATGAACAAACCCATTCAGACCTTGGCACCCAGGCTGGTCAGCATAGATGAGGTCATGGAGGTGTGAGAGAGTAGAGCAGTTGGGGGGAGGAATTCTCAAAGAAGCACATATCCCTTAAAAAGAAGCCTCAGGGGGCGCCTGGGTGGCTCAGTCGGTTAAGCGTCCGACTTCAGCTTAGGTCACGATCTCGAAATCTGTGAGTTCGAGCCCCGCGTCGGGCTCTGGGCTGATGGCTCAGAGCCTGGAGCCTGTTTCAGATTCTGTGTCTCCCTCTCTCTCTGCCCCTCCCCTGTTCATGCTCTGTCTCTCTCTGTCCCAAAAATAAATAAACGTTAAAAAAATAATAATAAATTAAAAAAAAATAAAAGGTTTAAAAAAAAAAAAAAGAAGCCTCAGGAGATTCACTACCCAAGTTGCTCGTGCAGCATATATTTATTAAGTGCCTAATGTGTCCTAGACTTTGTTCTACCTGCTGGGGATGTAACGGAATAAAACAAAGCCCTCAAGGAGGTGATATTCTTGACTGGGGAGGGAGGAGAGACACACAAATAAATGAACTTGAGTAGCAGATGGTGAAAAGAGCAATAAAAGAAAAAAAGAACAACAGGGGGAAAGTGTTGAGGCAGGGGAGGGTTCACATTTTATAAAGGGTGCTCAGGGGAGGCCTCCCTGAGAAGGTGGCATTTAAGCAGAAATCTGATGGAATGGGGAATAAAGGAAGAGTATTGAGGGCAAAGGCAACAGCAAATAGAAATGAGGAAAGCCTTGATGTCTCAGAGCAGCTTTCCAAACTTTAGCCTGAGAATCCCCTGAGGGCTTCTTAAACACAGATGGTGGAGCCTACCCTCAGGGCTTCTCAGTCAGCAAGTCTGGGGCAGGGCCCGAGAATTTTCAATTTTCGTTTCTAGTAAGTTCTCTGGCAATGCTAATGCTTCTGGCTGGGGGACCACACACTGAGAACCACCTTTGTAGAGGAATAGCTATGAGGTCAGGGTGGCTGGAAAATCCAAGTAATTAAGGGAAAAAAGTAGAAAAAAAAAAAAAGAGAGATCAGACGGCTGGCTAAGTTCAGCTCTTCTCAAACTCTAATGTGCAGGGAATCATCTGGGGTCTGTAAAAAGGGAGGTGGGGGTGAGACCCAAGACGCCGCATTTCTAGGAAAGCTCTTAGGTGGTTCAAGTGATACTGACCTGCAGAACACATTTGGGGAATCAAGGTTCCAGGGGCTTTATTCTGTGTTGGACAAGATGTCAACCAGCACTGGTCAGTGTTGGAAGATTGGAAGATTGGATAAGAGAAGTGACATGGCCCGAATCATATCAGAAGGAGAGCTCTGTCTACTTTGGCAGGAAGAGCCTTGTGCAGGGCGAGGGCAGGAAGGCAAGAACAGTTATGAGGCCACCGCAAGAACCTGGCCAGACCCAGATGCCTTAGACCAAGACAAGAAAAGGGAAAGTGCTCAAAAGTCACAACTCGTGATATAATTTGATGGTAGATCTAAAAGCATTTGCTGATAGATGGTGTGCATGTTGGGAGACAGATAAGAGTTGGGGCAGCTCTGAGGATCTGAGCCTACTGATCCAGACGGGGGGAATTTCTTTAAGTGAAATGAAAAGTCTGAAAAAAAGCAAATCTTGGGATAGAAAGGTTAAATTGTGAGGCATGGAGACAAGATAGGTAAAAAGGTAACAATTTCCAGTGTGTGGTTTCTCCCGAACAGTTTTTGTGATGTAGGATCTGGCTATGTAGCTAACCCTAACAATCCTAGCAGCTTGGTTGGAATGACCTAAAGAGAGAAAAAACCCACATGGTAAAATTTCTTCATTGGAGTCACACAGCTCAGAGCGGGTGGTGGAGATGAAAACAATGGCTCTAAGATAAAAGAATGATCTTGTCTAGAAAAATAAGGATGTGATAAGGAAAAAACTCTAACTCTAGTGCCAGCCCTGTTTTAAAATACAGCCGATCCTCTCAGGTACTTACACCTTGATCGCCTGACTAAAGAGAGATGATTTCATGTCTGGCTCTGAAGTCTTGGGACCCGTTCACCCATTTACCTTACCAAACTATTTCTTTAAAACTATTTCAAGCTTTTCCAATTATATGTCAACTAGCCTCCCTTTCCTGTAAATGGGACAAAGCCACGGAAATTCGACCTTTAGCTCTGGGTTTTTCCAGTTTTGTAGTCTGCAAATAGCACTGGGTTGAGTTAGAAGAACTGAAGTGAGCCCCATCATTGCCATCTGTGATCTGGGCAGATCACCTCCACCACAAGGAGCTTCCTGTCCCTTCTCGCAAAATGAAAATTAGCACTTACTCTATTACAGGATTTGGCAATCAGATAGGAAAGCTCTTGATAAGGTATTTAGGATCATGAATACCTGTTTCCCACTGATCCTAACCAAACATACCCAGAATGTAAAGGGCTTCTCCTTCATTTTAGAAACAGAACAAGAGAGAGAAAAGCTTCTCTCTCCTCTTGGTAACGGACCAGATTGCTGGAGTCCTTCAATAAAAATGTTTGTAGCCAAGATGTTGAAATGGAATACCTTTACACTCTTCTCTAAATCCTAAGCAAACAGGGGTTAATGAATATGACACACCAGTAGAGGGGCTGGGTCCCCCCCCCACCACTAAATATAGCCCTAGGCATATATTACATGTACATACAATATATATATATATATATATATATATATATATATATATATATGTATATGTATATATATATATATATATATATGTATATGTATATATATATAACAAGCAGAATAATCATCTACTTTTCTTTCCTTTTTTCAAAATAAAGACAGGAACACTGAAATTTTTGTAAACAAAAATCATGTTATATGTTTCTAAATCCATGGAGCACTCACTAGTTTCTCTAGAAAATGTGGTCTCTCATTTCCATTTTTCAGAAACGTAGCAAATTCCAATGAAACACCAATGGACATTTCTCCCCTAAAGTTACCCAATACTCTATCATGGAGATAAGAGCTGTTCAGCAATTGCATCATAAGATTTAAAATTATTTCAAGGCATTAATAATGCAGAAATTATACCCACCAAAATTGATTTCTGAAATATCCCTCTGTTCATCAAAATCTTCATCATGCACTGTTAAAAGTAGGGAAAAATTCTTATTAATCTTGCTGAACAAAAGAAAGTTCAGAAACACTCTCTATGCATTTCAATTGATTCTTACCATTTCCTTTGGAGAGATGTTTAATCTGGAAGAAAGAAATATACAGAAAATGGATAACATATACCAGAATTCATATTTCTGAACACTCATAACCGAAGAACTCTACTTACAGATACAGCTGCTATGTGGGCACAAAACAAGATGAAAGACAGAACACAAGTGGATCTAATCCAAATCATTGTTGCAAGTGAACACATTTAGCAAATACACCTTGTGATAAATACTTTTCGGACCTTGCCCTGGCCGTCATTTTAGAAACTTTGACCCTCACATATGTACTGTGGCATTAAAAAAAAGGAGCCAGAGGAAATGTCATTGATCCTTTTAAGAACAGATACCAAGTTTAACATAAAATCTCCAGCTCCCCAGACCAGGGAAAGGTTTGAAAAGGATAATATTGAGATGAATATATAAAAACCTGTAACATTTCTATACACCAGCAATAACATTCCTATATAGCAGCAAAAACTGTTCATGTAATATAACAGATAAAAAAACCCATTCCACAGTATAAATCAAAACAATCTATAAAATATCTATAAAGTACTTAAATCCAATAAAAATAATTAAAATTTTATGGAAATGTTTTGAGCAATTATCAGAGGACATAGATCTATTCATACACACACACACACACACACACACATATTTATATCTATAAAATATTCATGAATGGGAAGACTTCATGCAATAAAGATGGTCATTATTTTGATATTTGTCTACAAATTAAATGATTTTCCAATAAAAATCTTGCCAAGTTTCTTGTGAAACTTGATGAACTGACAAACCCTTTCTGAAATTTACATGAAAAAGTAAACTTCCAAAAGTAGATCAGAAAACTGAAAAGAAAGAACAAGGAGAAAGAACTGCCCTAATGGAATATCAAGAATTTTTTGAAGTTATAGTAGAGAGTGGGTTATTGCCAAAAAAGACAGAAAAATTAGTCTACAGAATGGAATAGACTATCAAAACAGATGCAAAACTGTATGGGAATTTCACATGACAGGAGCCAAAAAGTCCATAGGGAAACTTTAGTCTTTCAATAGTAATGTGGGGACAACAGCATTTCCATATGAGGAAAAAATTAAATTCATACACCATTCATACACACACACACACACACACACACACACACACACACACAAACTGAATAGATTAAAGATGTATATACAAAAATCTAAACTTTGAAAAAATATAGGAAAAAATGCTTTTAACCTTGAGATCAGAAAATATTGCTTAACAATAAAAAAAAACATATAAAGCATAGTAAGTTTGACTATATCAGGATTTAAAATTTTTGTGACAAAAGACACAACAGTATAGTTAAAAGATCAGCCACAGATGGAAGAAGACATTGATACTGCATATAATTGAGTGAGAGTAAGTTATCCGGGGTATATAAAGGAATACCTACAAATAAATATGAAATAAAAGAGAGAGATGATCCGAGAGAAACACGGGCAAAGTATGAACACAAAATTCACCACAAAACTCCCAAATGTCCAATAAACATGTAAAAAGATTTTCAACCTCACAAGTAATCAGAAAAATATCAGTTTTTTTTTTTAATGTTTATTTATTTTTGAGACAGAGAGAGACAGAGCATGAACGGGGGAGGGGCAGAGAGAGAGGGAGACACAGAATCGGAAGAAGGCTCCAGGGTCTGAGCCATCAGCACAGATGCCCAACGCGGGGCTCGAACTCACGGACCATGAGATGTGACCCGAGCGGAAGTCGGCAGCTTAACCGACTGAGCCACCCAGGTGCCCCGAAAAATATCAGTTTAAATAACAATGAATGCTACCTCAAGCTCAGATTGGCATAAATGAAGAAGGCTGGCCATACCAAATGTCAGCAAGAAAGTGAGGAAATAGGAAATCTTACACATTGCTGGCAGACCAGCAATCGATGCTATCTAGTAAGTTGAAAGGTGCATAGTTTACAAGCTAAAAACTCCATTTCCAGTTATATACTCTAAATAGAGATTCACAGACGTGTATACAAAGTACCATATAACGAAGTACCATATCATTGTGGGTTGTTTTTTTTTTGTTGTTTTTTTTTTTATAGTAAAGAACTGGAAAAATGTATTTATACTGGGAGAAAGAAAGTATCAGTCATACACGGATAAATGTTCAACAACCAGATCTCAGAAGGAACAAGCTTTTACGTGTAGCGTTTGTTGATTTCCTGGCTGTAAATATCCCTACCATGGTTAATTTCAAGCTACCAACACTATGCCACCGAATGCAGTGTGGGGAAGAGGTGTGCAGTATGGGCTGTACCTGCCCCAGCACAGGACTGCGTATATTTACATGCCCTCCGACTCTTGCATGCAGGAGGTATGAGAGTCTCTGATATCAGCAATCTTCAAGGTCCAGGGCCTGCCTGTCTCCATCTCAGACCTACTTTGTGGGCAGGCGGGCCAGTCCTGTGGTCAGAAGAGCACTTCCTGTCAGAAAAGCATTTCCTCAGGCAGAAAGTGGGCTTCCGGAGCAATAAAACAGGAGGCATGACAGCCCGGAGTCAGCCTTGGATGGGCAGAGATCTGCGACGGACTTCCTTGTCACTGCAGCCATCGAGTGTGCGGTCGTAAGGGCGGGTAGAGAGCCATTGCCCACACTCTTGAACCACGGGAAGCCACCAGTGTTCTCAAAAAGGACCCGAACTTGCCCAACGGCTAAAGATGGCTTAGGTCAGCAAATACAATCTTGATGATTAAAAAAGGGGGGTGGGGAGGGACTAGATAAACAGGAGACTTCATGAGAAACATAAACTTTGTGAGAATAATTGGCTCTGAGTATAAGAGAGGAAAACACAGGAGGCTTTAATTTCTTAAATGTATGGTTTAATTTTTCTCAAATTTTGAAGCAATTAAAAGAATGAATATTTGTTTGTTCTGAAGCCAGGAAGCAGGGGTTTAGGACTTTGCTATTTGTTTTCTAAAGAAAAGGGCAACACTCTTGCCTTGGTCCCCCTCCTGCTAAAATCTCTCCTGTTAGCTTTTCAAACAGGCAGTTGCGGGGCTGTTGAATTCTCCCCACCTTTCCCTGCCTCCCGATGTGCATTTATCGTTCCCTTCCTTCTTATCCTTATCTAAACGATATACTCTAACAACGGCTCTGGGAATCGGATGGACAGGAACTCAAATCCCACTTCTGCCATTGACTAGCTGTGCCATTTTGAGCACCTGCTTTTCGTGTGTGAAATGGACAGCAGTGCCTAGTTAATGAAGCTGTGTAAGGATTGAAAGATAACCTACGGAAACCACAGGTACCGGAAACCTAGGAAGCGCTCAGTAAGCTAGAGCTCTTTCCCACCGTACACACTGCCTTCTGGCAAAAGACAGGCCGTAAGAACACGAAAGCCCAGCATACTCCTTGCCCAGCCGAACATCCACTGATGGGATCATAGGTCTTCGGCAGACACAACCTGTCTCTAACGACTTTCTTTTCATGATCTTGACTGCGGCCGTTAATCAGTTACCAGCTGTTTGCAGTCCTAGGCACTTCATGTCCCGGAGTGTCAAGTGAGCAAGGCTGGAGTCTTAAGTCCCAGGTTTAAAGAGTTTATGGCTTTGCAGTTCAAAGCTAGATCAGGCGCTCCACGGGGCAAGGGTCACATTTTACTTTCCGTACCTGCTCCGGTGTCTAGCGCACAGTAGGCACTTTGTAATCGTGCGGGATGAAATACAGTAAGATGGGATTTTCTCTCAAGCTATTGGGTGCAGCGGTTTGCTTTGATCCCAGGGAGGACGTTTCATAAACTGACCGATTGAGAAAGTGCTGTGACGATTGGAAGCGAAAAGCCAGTGGCAGGTGGGGCCAGGGAAGCCGTCCCCCGTTGTCACACACCCTCTCTCCTCGTCCAAGCGGAGGCCAGGACGCCCCTCCAGACCGGCAAAGTCCTATCCCCCCAGGCCCTTCTCAGGGATGCTCCCTGCCCTCTGCCTCCTCCACGTGCCCCTTTCTGCTTCACTCACCGAGCTTGCCCTCAACAGACTATCAGTCCATCGGTTAACCTCTGACACAACTGCCTTTGCTGTTCCTCCAGGCGATCGACGTGTAACCGGGGCTCAAAGGTGCTCAGGGCAAGAACTGGCAAACTGTCGAAGTGAGCGGCAGCAGCAACCGTCGTGTCCACAGCTTTTACTGTGGGCCAGACGCTGTTCCGCGGATCTAAAGTATAGCTATTCCTTGAATCCCCACAACAATTCTGTGAAGCAGGCACTCCTCTCATGCCCATGGTACAGACTAAAACACCGACATAGAAAGATGGAGAAACCTGACCAAACCCACAGGGCTCCTGGCAATGTTCCTAAAATACCACCTGTGAGTCAGCTGTTTCTACCTACAGCTACAGCCCAGGCGAGAGGCTCGGCCATCAGGCCGCAGCATGTAGGGCCCCCATTCCAATAGCGTCCGTCTCCAACCTTTTACTAAGAAGACTTAGCCGCTAGGAAAACAGCTATAGTATCTTTCAAAAGCACCCTGGAAAGTCTTTTAAAGTACAGATTCCTGGGGCACCTGGATGGCTCAGGCAGGCAAGCCTCCGGCTCTTGGTTTTCGGCTCAGGTCATGATCTCGAGGTTCGTGAGTTCAAGCCCCGCATCGGGCTCTGTGCTGACAGGTGTGGAGCCTGCTTGGGATTCTCTCTCTCTCTCCCCTCTCTCTCTCTCTCTCCCTCTGCCCCTCCCCTACTTGCGCTGTCTCTCTCAAAATAAATAAATAAACATGGCTGGGCCTGGGACTTGGAAATTCTAATTCAGGTCAGGGGTAAGAGCCAGGAATCTACCTGAGGGTGAGAGCCAGGTAGTCTATGGAAGACACTTTGATAAACAGGACCCTGGGGAATTGACAATAACCAGATGCTTCCATTCTGATTGTGGTTAGTAGTTAGCTTACACCCGGTTCCTTTTTTATAAAAAAAAAAAAAAAAAAAAAAAAAAAAAAATCAAAAGATCATAGCAGCCTCCAGTTTTTCCTAGCAGGGACATATACAATATTAAGAATTAGAAAGATCTTTGGTGCAGAAATCCACTTCAGAACACATCCAGGAACAGCCTCTCTGGGGTGCAGCTTGAAATTTTGCATTTTTAATAAGCATGACGGTGAACCCTATATGGAAAATATGAGACCCACTGATCTGTGCAGGCAACTCCACGTTGCCCTGTACCAAGACCAATCCCAGTGGCCTCCAGTGGAGAGCCAAGTAGAGACGTCCTACTATCCTGGGCACTGAGACCCCTGATAAGCTACTCTCCGTATCCAGGTCAGCATTCAGTGGGTTTGGTTTCAGCTTTTCCTCCTTTGTAGGATCGAAAGAGCATACAGTCACCCATCTTTCATGCTGTGGGGAAGAATCAGACAAGAGACTTACTTTTCTATTTGCCGATTCCCTTCCTACGTATTGAAGTTGAAACAGACTCAGCGGAAAGATACAGGATTGCCCCTGATTTTAGGAAAAATCTATAACCTCTGCTAATTACAAAGATCATTACTGCCCAAGAGGCCAAGTTAGACCATGGCATCCAAGAGGAAGACCAAACACATGGAATTACTGAGTAAAGGGAAGACACTCTTGGGATGGGCTTTCCTTTAAAAGGAAACGTGATTCTAAAGAGGAAGAGTTCCGTTTTCTAGTGCCAAATGACAAAAGTAAAACAACTGAGCAATAAGTTTGATGTCCCTTATCCAAGGGAAATAATCCACAGATGGGGGTGGGGGGGGCACTGTGGCTCACGAACAGTGGCGTGCTCCTCCCAAGGGATTTTGGGCAAGAGCATGTTCCACAAAGCATTGGAAGTGGCAACACAGAAACAGGGCATGATTGACTGGGGTCGCATATCTGACCTTATTTAGATCGCGGAACAAGAAATAAGCATAAAGCCTGAGGTCGGCTTGTTGGCTGAGGACTGGTTGACTGGATACATTGCATTTCTGGTCATGTGGAGCATTTACAGGATCACAGAAGTTCTGTTTACTGGGCAAGAGTGGCTCCATCTGGGCTTGGAAATTTATTTCGACACTACTGTCCTTGAAGTTAGGGTACAAAGAAACAAGCTTAAATTGCAAAAGGGATGCTTAATTATTAGATACAAAGACCTTCCTGGTCATCTGAGGATTTGGGGGCTCTAAAGCGTTTTAAGGAGGGAGACAGTGTTAGTCATTGAGAATAACACCAAAGCTACAGGGTAGGGTGAGTCACGCGTGGACAGATGAAATTCTTCAGAAAGAGATGCTGTCGGAGAAAGAATGGGTGAGGCTTGGCTTGAGGATTTTTCTTTGTCCTGGGAGAGGTCATTCAGTTTCAGAGGTCATTTAATGGAAGCAAGATGATGGTAAGTCACACATGTAACTCAATCCAGAGAACAAGAAGGTCAATCGTTTTAGAAGACAAATGGGAATTATAATCCCATTTCCCCTTGAAAACCACAAAATTGTTTTGGGGACAGCAGATTCTCTTATGCAAGTGGCCATCCCCTATTTTCAAGGCCAGTCGCAATATCTGACACCTTAATAGGAATCTGAGTTAGCACAGGGGGAAGGTATCAGGAGGACCTATGTGGGGGCATTACTGGAAATTCTGAGAGTAATTAGTCTCAGTAAATAGATGAGCTAAGAGGTCTTCCTGACATTCATCTGTCAGGTCTGCTCACATTCGTATGCCAAATCAAATTTTTAAACATAAATTCGTCTTCTAATTACCAATGGCGAGAGCAGGAAGACTACAGTGGCAGCCACTTTGCAAAACACGCATGAGGACAGCTCTGCACAAACATGCAAGCAAGGATGCCAGTCACTGACGTCCTGTGAATGGATGGGCTAAGTGACGCTACATAACAGGAAAGGAAGAAAACTAGCCGTCCCTTAGATTTTTTAATAGAATTTCTGGGAAGAGCACTTTGCTAACTGCCTACAAAGTTTCCTACCTTGAGCGCCATTTCTTCTTATCCAAATAAGAGCAATTATGATGATACTAACCAGATGACTTATTAGGCACTTATGACCTGGCACTGTGTAAGATGCTCTACATAAGCCAATTCATTCAATTCTCATAGCAATCCCATAAGGTAAAAACTATTGTCCTCATTTTATAAGCCTGAGCTCAGAGAGGTTGTATATAGTACCCAGAACCTGAAAAATATCAAAATAGAGAAATGAGCTTAGTAATGTGGTTCTCTTTCCAGGGCAGTTTCCTTCTTAGCTGATTAGCTAGACCACCATATCGGGTTCATTCATTCCTTTGTTCATCCATGCATTTGTCCACAATTCCTTTATTGAGCACGTCCTCTGTGCCAGGCATTGTCTTAGGCATTGGGAAAACACCCGTGAACCAGACAGACACTGTCCTTGCCCTCATGGAGCTTAGATAGAGGTGAACATCATGGGGAGGCAAGCATCTCTCAGCGTTACTAGTAGACCCCAAAGTAAAGATGGGCCAAAGGGAAATAGATGAACAAATCATGATGTATTCATTGATCACATAGATCACAGCAGACTTCGACTAAAATAAAATAGAATGCACAATAAAACACTGTCACCATTGAGTACTCCTAAACAATAAAAAAACAATTGGACTATTGGCACACACAAGAACATGGATAAACCTCAAAAGCATGATGCTAAGCTTTCAAAGTCAGATACAAGACCATATGTTGTATGATTCCACTTATATAAAACATCAGAAAAAGCAAAACTATAGTAGTAGAATCCAAATCAGCAGTTGCCAGGGACCAAAGGATGGCAGTAGGAGACAGACTACCAAGGACAGAAAGAAACTTGTGGGAGTAATGAAAATATTCTATAGCCTGACTGTGTTGGTGGTTATGTAACCGTATAAGTTTGTTAAAAATCAAGGCGTTGTACACTTAAAATTGGCAGATTTTGTTGTATGTAAATTATATGTCAATAAAACTGACTTTAAAAAAAAATCAGGAACCCTGGTGTTCACATCCTATCTCTTCCACTAACGTACCAGATGACATTGGGCAGAATAGTCTATGTTTGGATTTATTCTTCAAAAATATGGGGCTAATGAGACGTGTTCTCCCTCTTTTACTACCAGGTCAAGGGAATTTTAAATGTGGAGAAATGTTTTACCATGTATCAAATGCTTTATAAATACGTAATTTAACTGTTATTGTTTCCGCACTGAGGACTATCTCCATGGAGGAATGCTATCTCCATTCTCAGAGGCCTAGAATGAATTTAATTTGATAGGTTTCTTAACAGCCTCTGAGCCTCAGGCAGGGTTTCATAGTCCTGAGTCCACATGTTTTAGAGAAGACTCAACCATCTGCTTTGGATTTGGACCATCAAGTTACTGAGCGAATGGAAACAACGTTGTTCTGATGCTTTTTCCCAATCACCACACATCCCTACGTAGTTAACAAGTCCGTATCCAGACAAGTCTGTCTGGATAAGAGACAAACGCTGAGGGTGGATCCCCAGATTCTGGCCACAAAACCAAAAGAGCAATTGATGGTTGGCTGTATGTTTAGAAAAGCTCTTGATTCTCATCCCGGGATCTATCGCTTTACCGCCAACTATTTTCCTGAAGAAACAGAACTGCTCTATTCTCAATTCTGAAAGCAATTCTTATGCTATTCATCTTTATTTATTTAATGTATTTATTTAGTTTAACATGTCACTGAGTTTGCAGTTACTCACATAGAAGGAACATGAATCCACCTTGACACAGTAACCATCCAGCTGGTATTTGATCCAGTTACCAAAATGCACTTGGGTCCATGGTGGATGCTAAGGAGAAAACCAAGAAGAACCTTGCACATTTTTGTCCTCAAGGCCCTTAAACTTAGCTTTTTCTGAGAGTTCAGCCTTTTCATTTACTGGATCAGGAAAAAATATATATTTATAGCGTGGTAACGCGTACATTATGAAGTATATAATATTTAAAGTTTAAAAATATATTAAAAAGAAGAGAAAAGTCACCATAAGTCTCACTTTTGACATAGTCAGTTATCTTTCATTTAAAAAAATTTTGTATAGGGGCGCCTGGGTGGCTCAGTCGGTTAAGCGGCCGACTTCGGCTCAGGTCATGATCTTGCGGTCCGTGAGTTCGAGCCCCGCGTCGGGCTCTGTGCTGACAGCCCGGAGCCTAGAGCCTGTTTCAGATTCTGTGTCCCCCTCTCTCTGACCCTCCCCCATTCATGCTCTGTCTCTCTCTGTCTCAAAAAAATAAATAAACGTTAAAAAAAATTAAAATAAATAAAATAAAAAAATTTTGTATATATATTATATATGTATATATAGTGTATATATATTATATATGTATATATAGTATATATGTATATAAATACATATATAATAGTGATATAAATTTTTATTCACTTAGTTTTTGGTCAAGATTTTCTTTAAAGGAAATATTGAGTTAGAATTTCATCTATTTTTGCTAAATTATCCTTCTTGAGAGCATATATCAGTGCTCAGTTTTCCCTCAACTGGCTCTCACCAATGAACAGCCCCACCCAAAACAACAACAATAACAACAACGAAAAACTGTGGCATCTTCAGATACCTCAGCTTTTGAAAAATAATATTTACTCAGTTTTGTTATAAAATTAATTTATAGTTACAAACTTATTAGTTTCTTTTATAAACTTAATTAGTAGTTATTCAGTGTGAAAGAATGGAAAACACTGTAGGAAAATGCTAACTGTAATCCCACTACCCAAAATAATCAATTAGCATCTTAGTATATGTCCTAGAATTTTCTCCATGCTTTCTTTCTTTTTTTTTTTTTTGTACGAATGCTAGTTATATTACATTCATAGCTTAGCTTATAAATGTTTCCCCATGTCAATAGATATTCTTTAACAAAATGCCTTTCCGGGGCTACATATAGTTCCATTGAATGGATATACTGGATTTAACTAATGAAGTTTGTGTTGTGGAGAGTGGTTATTTTCAGTTGATTTTGCTTATCATGGTCAATACTACAGTAAATATCTGCGTTTGCAATTGTATGTACTTCATGTTATTGCCTTAGAACAAATTCCAATAAGTAGAATTGCTGAGTCGATGTGTTTTATTTATTTATTTATTTTTGAGAAAGGTAATTTTAAGATAATCTCTAATTTCCTCACCCTCTGAAACCACGTCACAGAAAAGTGAAGGTGATTCAAAGTCCGTTAGCCAAAGACCCAAAGAATGCAGAATTAACTCTTTAGGAGGGAAACAGGACAGGACTTTTCAAGGCATCATAGAAAGATTCTGAACTCACCTTCTCCCACAGACACACTAAATCTACAACTACATATGGATCAATTCCCTCAGGAAAAGACCTAAAAACTAGCTGAACAACTCTTTCACAACAAAGAATAAGAAGTCTACATCCAGATGCATAGGAGTGACAGAGACATAGTCTCACCCCACACGCCACCCACGGTGTGGCAATGCACAATCAGGAAGTGTCTCATGAATCCGGAACTTCTCCCTGAGATCTGAGGGGTTTGTGCCCCACATCAGGCACTCCAGCCCTTGGAACCTGCAGTGAAAGGAGGAACCCCCAAAATGTCTGGCTTTGAAAACCAATGGGGCTCCTGTCCAGGAGATACATTTCTTAAAGCGCTTGTGCACAGACTCACTCACCCCAGAGACTAGTGCAAAAGCAGCACTTTAAAAAGTACCCAGGTTATACATGAAGGAGATTCATTTGTTGATCTTAAAGCATCTGCCAGAGGAGCAGAGGCCTGTTGAGGCTCTCTCCAGGGATGGAGGCAATGGCAGGAATAATTTTTATGCTCTCTCTCCATCTTGATAGTGTCAGTGGGCGTGCCCCAGCCCTGTGCTCTCCCACAATCCTGCCCTGCTAAAGGTGGTGGGCATGTGCAGCCCACACAGGGGATGCTCCTTGATTGCCTGGCTCTGGATCAAGGGGCTTGTATTCCTGGGCCCCAGAAGATGTAACTATAAATGGAGAGATAGTTTTTGTCAGGCTAACATCCGCACGTTGCTACATAAACAGCAGACAAAAACTATGCCCCCTTTTCTACGAAAAAGACCTACTTTCTTGTCTTGGAGCTTCAGTCTAAAAGGCAGAATTCAGGTTTTCCAGGTATCTAGAGGCTATGGAGGAGATCTCGGGGAATATAGGCTGGGAAGTGCCAGGTTTGTGATCTCTCTTGGCCGTGCTACATCTCCTGCTATCTTCCAGAAAGGAGCTTTTTACCCAAGGAACATCTCCAGCTCTCCTGATCTGGAGGCCACCAGGGGTGACTGTGGGACTTATCATGGTCAATCCTACAGTAAATATCTGCATTTGCAATTGTATGTACTGTATATATTTGCAGAATTGTCTATATTTGCATACTTTAAAAGCTTCTGCTAAGGTCTGGCTTCCAATCAACCTGAAACGAGGTGCTGACTGAGATATATCTTGCCCGTCCCTTTGAAAACTTGATAGGTCTTGGCACACCCTCAACAACTGGGACCTATTAAGAATAAATCAACCTGCATAGGCAATCACAAAGGTTTAAGAGACAACCAAGAGCTAGGGCAAAGTTGAAAGATAAGGCTCATCTCCTATACAAGGCCGTTCCTTGAAGACTGAAAGAGGTAGCTGTTTCGCCTAATACATAGAAATAAACACGGAGAGAAAAGCAAAATGAGGAAACAGAGGGATATGTTCCAAATGAAAGAATAAGATGAAACCTCAGGAAAAAATAATAATAATGAAGCAGAGAGAAGTAATTTACCTGATAAAGAGTTTAAAGTAGGGGCGCCTGGGTGGCTCAGTCGGTAAGCGTCCGACTTCGGCTCAGGTCATGATCTCGCAGTCCGTGGGTTCGAGCCCCATGTTGGGCTCTGTGCTGACAGCTCAGAGCCTGGAGCCTGTTTCAGACTCTGTGTCTCCCTCTTTCTCTGACCCTCCCCTGTTCATGCTCTCTCTCTCTCTCTGTCTCAAAAATAAATAAAATGTAAAAAAAAAAAAAGAGTTAAAATAATGGTCATAAAAATGTTTACCGAACTTGACAGAATGGATGAACACAGTGAGAACTTCAACAGAGATAGAAAACGTAAGAAAATACCGAACAAGTCACAAAGCTGAAGAAGACGATAACTAAACCAAAAAATACACTAGAAATATTCAATAGCAGACTGATGAAGCAGAAGAAAGGATCAGTTACCTAGAATACAAGGCAGTGGAACTCACCCAAACAGAGCCCCAGAAAGGAAAAAAGAATTTAAAACAGTGAAGATAGCTTAAGAGACTGATAGGAAAATATCAGGCGGAATAACATTTGCATTATAGGATTCGAAGAAGAAGAAGAAGAAGGAGGAGGAGGAGGAGGAGAAGGAGAAGGAGGAGGAGAAGAAGGAGAAGGAGAAGAGAAAGAAAGGGATAGAAAGCTTATTTGAAGAAATAATGCCTGAGAACTTCCTTCACCCAGGTGGGGAAGGAAACAGACATCAGATGCAAGAATGCCAGAAAGTTCCAAAGAAGATGAACCCCAAATAATTCACACCTGAACACATTATAATTAAACTGTTAAAAGTTAAAGAGAAAATCATAAAAGCAGCAAGAGAAAAAAGCTTGCTACGTACAAAGCAGCCCCGTGGGACTATCAGTAGTGTGTTTTAGCAGAAAATTTGCAAGCCTGAGAGAGCGGCACGGTGTCCTCAAAGTGCTGGAAGGGAAAAGCTTCCAGCTGAGAATACTCTACCCGGCAAGGTTATCATTCAGAATTGAAGGAGAGATAGAGCTTTCCGGGTTTAAAAAAAAAAAAAAAAAAAAAAAAAAAGCTAAAGGAGTTTATTACCATTAAACTAGCCTTACAAGAAATGTTAAAGGGACTTCTTTAAGCTGAAAAGAAAGGGCATTAATTAATAAGACAAAAACATGTGAAAGTATACATCTCACCAGCAAAAGTAAATATACAGTAAAGGTAGTGGATTAATCACTTATAAAGCTAGAATGAAGGTTAAAAGACAAAAGTAGTAAAAATAACTATAACCACAATAAACAGCTAAGGGATACAAAAAAATATAAAGATGTAAAATGTGACTTCAGAAACATAAAATGGGGGGAGGGGGTAAAAATGAAGAGTTTTAGAATGCATTTAAACATATCACTATCAGGGGCGCCTGGGTGGCGCAGTCGGTTAAGCGTCCGACTTCAGCCAGGTCACGATCTCGCGGTCCGTGAGTTCGAGCCCCGCGTCAGGCTCTGGGCTGATGGCTCGGAGCCTGGAGCCTGTTTCCGATTCTGTGTCTCCCTCTCTCTCTGACCCTCCCCCGTTCATGCTCTGTCTCTCTCTGTCCCAAAAATAAATAAAAAATGTTAAAAAAATAAAAAAAAAAATAATAAACATATCACTATCAACTTAGAATAGACTGCATATATTATAGGGGGTGAGCCTCATGGTAACCAGAAAACAAAAACCTATAGGAGATACACAAAAGTTGAGAAAGGACCTAAGCCTAACACTAAAGAAATCATCAAATCACAAGGGAAAATAACAAGAGAAAAAGAACAGCCAAAAAACAATTAACAAAATAGCAGTAACTACATACCTATCAATAATTACTTTAAATTTTTAAAAAATATTTATTTATTTTTGAGAAAGAGAGAGAGAGAGACAGAGCAGAGCAGGGGAGGAACAGAGAGAGAGGGAGACACAGAATGTGAAGCAGGCTCCAGGCTCTGAGCGGCCAGCAGAGCCCGATGCGGGGCTCGAACCCATAAACCATGAGATCATGACATGAGCCAAAGTCGGGCGCTCAACTGACTGAGCCACCCAGGTACCCCAATCCAGCTTTTAAATTCACCTGTGTCTGATGCCACAGTCCATGTTCTATCTGCTTTATCCCCTTCACTCTAGGAGGGGGAAATGGTGACTAGTTCAAGTGTGATTTGAGACACTATATTCAGCCCTTCTGGGCCCCAAGACATGTTCTTTATCAGATGTCTCAGTTCCTGAAAATCCACTATTAAACAATCTTGGTCCAGTGTTCCAAAGTCTTCTCCTTTGGTCTTGATTTTCTATTCCCCGCCTCTGTTACCATCCACCCAATGGCCCCAAACAAGAACGTTAGGAACAATCCTTGCCTTTTCCTTCTCCCGGAAATTAATGGCAGTAGGGGTGTGGATTCGCCTTCATAACCAACTCTCAAAACCATCTGCTTGCCACCCTTCCGGAGAGCCTCCACCCCATCTCAGTTGAGTATAACCACTCCCTTGCATGACCGCATCAGCCTCCTAACCTGCCTCTCTACCAATTCACTCTATGTGGGGTGGGAAACATCAAGAATGTTTAAGGAATGCAGAACAGTAGGGTATTAATAAACATTTTCACATTTGCCATACCTTCTATAGGTATTTCTCTTGATATGTATGCCTGTGTGGTTACTGAGCATGTTAACTCTGTTTTCATGAAAGGTCTTCATATCTTGTCAGGACATCAGGGTTTGATGCTTTATGGTTTGACTTCTTTGAGCTTTGGTTTCCTTATCTGTAAAATGATGTTATACCTTGATGATATAGCACCTCAAATTTGAAGGTTCTGTGATGTCTTAAATAAACTTAACCGCCCGCTTGCAAAATTTTATTTACTTTTATAATCCAATGCTAGGGATCCAGTGTGTACTTTGGTGAAGGCTATCTATCCTGTTTTGGCTGGAACTTAGTGACAGAAATCCCTTTGTTGTTCTACAGTCCACCAGGGGGCGCCGACTTTCTAGCAAATTGGACATCAGCGCCTTGACTTCACAGAAATCATCTCCTACATTTCAGGGACATTTCAGCGAGCACAGCATTATAAACAACTTAAGATAATTGTCAGTACAAATTGATTTCAATGTTTTAAAAAGAGCATCTCCACAACGGGTTGAATTTGTTATTTTCCCCATGATATTGGAGTCATGAAATATATGAAATTTGTATGAAGTTGTACTGGAGGTTCTATTCCAAACTCAAGACAATCTCCATTCCTTAGCCACGTTCCTACTTAATGTCTGTGTTTCCCACTTACTTCTGCTGGCTCTACCTTGGAGGGTTTCATGGAGATTAATTTAAAGGATATGAAAATGGCTACTCAAGTATGTTGCTATTAGGCAGGAGTTTATTGCCGAAAAACCAAGACTCGGGATGTGTGTTAATTGTTTTAACTATAATTAGACATATCTAGAAGAAAAAAGTAAAATGAAATCATAACAAATCCAGTGGGTTTTTTTTTCCTTGAAATCCATTCATTTGAAATCCCCATCGGATAGAAGAAAGGTACCCACGTAAACAGCATGTCTGTGTTCAGCAGCATCATGGTTTTGATGCTACAAGGTGGTTTAACCAAAATAAGGACATTGAGTCAAATACTTGCATTATAAAAATGATTCTGGACACAATTCTTCACAAAAACAACAAAATACTTTGGAGAGCAAATAAGCCGTTTTGAGGGAAGATTCTTCTAACCATTGAGAGAAGTTGATTCAAGGATGCATGTTTATGGGCTTTAGGTAAATTATAATGGGGTCTGGCGGTGGGGGTGCAGTAATGATGGAGGATTGGGCGAAGCGGGTAGGGATAAGGAAGGGGAAGAGAGAGGGGTGTGGAGACCAACGGGAGGGGGTCGGAGGAAGGCAAACAAACTGGTCAAAGGGACCCTCTAGGCAGGCAAACGTTGTTAGCACTTCAGACACGAGAGAGCAGCCGCCAAGCAAACTGGACACAACAGGGTTCCAAAAGGTCCACCAAAAAGCAAAGCAGCCACCCAGAAGGATGGTCAGGGCATTGGGAGAAGATGTGAGAGATGATGGCCATTAGGACTTGTTATATGACGTGGTACAATTAGTTGAAAAATATGGGCTTTTTCAATATGGGTTTGAATGACCTTGAGAACATTGGTTCACATCTCCAAGCCTCCGTTTCTTCAACTGTAAAATGAGGATAGTTAATACCTACCTCTCAGTGTTGTTGTAAGGATTTAATAAATTAACAAACATGAAGCTATACATGGCAAGTACTACAAAAACATCACCATTATCATGATCCTCTCTTTCTCTTTATCATCATTTTTATCTTTTTAAAAAAATTTTTTTAGTGTTTATTTATTTTTGAGAGAGACAGAGTATAAGTGTGGGAGGGGCAGAGAGAGAGGGAGACACAGAATCCGAAGCAGGCTCCAGGCTCCAAGCTGTCAACACAGAGCCCAACGCGGGGCTTGAACTCACAAACTGTGAGATCATGACCTGAGTCAAAGTCGGATGCCCAACCAATTGAGCCACCCAGGAGCCCCATTATCGTTTTTTTTTTTTTTTTAATAAGAGAGAGAGAGACACAGAGACAGAGAGAGAGGGAGTGGGGGAGGGACAGAGGGGGGGAGAGAGAGAGAGAATCTCAAGCAGGCTCCATGCTGAGCTCCATCCCATGACCATGGGATGATTACCTGAGCTCAAATCAAGAGTTGGGCACTCAACTCACTGAGCCACCCAGGCACCCTATAATTTTTATGTTTATCATTATCCCCACGTATTGTTTTCCTTCTAAGGCCTATTGACGAAAGCCTTTAAGTGGGTGTCCTATGTGCCTTCCCACACATGAAAACTAAATTGAAAACAAAACTGTTAACATTTAACACACACCTTCCCTGTGACCAAGCGGTTCCCCTCCCAGGTATTTGCCAAAGAGAAATGAAAATATGTGGAAATAAAAAGTCACATACCCAGTGTTCATTGCAATTTTTTATTGTAGTAAAAGCATTCAACATTAGATCTATGCATTTAGCAAAATTTTAAGTGTAAAATATTGTTAACGTAGGCACCATGTTGTAGAGCAGATATCTAGAACTTATTCATCCTACATAACTGAAACTTTTTCCCCGTTGAATAGCAACTCCCAATTTCTCCCTCTCCCCAGCCCCTGGCAATCACCATTCTACTCTCTGCTTCTATGACTCTGGCCAGTTTAGAGACCTCGTAGAAGTGGAATCATACAGTATTTGTCCTTTCGTGATGGCTTATTTCATTCATCACAGTGTCCACGAGGTTCACCCATGCTGTCACATATTGCAGGATTTCCTTCCTTTTTAAGGCTTAATAATATTCCATTATGTGTATACACCACGTCTTTTTTATCCATACGTCTATCAGTGGACATCCAGGTTATGTCCGCCTCTTGGCTGTTGTGAACAATGCTTCACTGAAGTTTAAGCATAATGACCTCAAACTGTAAACGACTCATATGTCCGCCAAGTAGTAAATTAATAAGTAAATTATGCTATCTTCATCCAGGGAATGAACCACTGACACAATCGATACCATAGATGAATGGTCCAAATACATCATGTTGAATGCAAAAAGCCAGACGTAGATAAGGCATACTAATGAGTTCCTTATATCACGTTGAATATGCCAAACTAATTTATGGTGACAGATATCAGAACAGAGGTTTGGGGAACAGGGACAAGGGTGGTGCGGTTGGACTGGAAGTGTGCATGCGGAAACTTTCTTGGGCAATGAGAATGTTCTAATCCTGTTTAGGGTGTAGATGTCACAAATATACACATTAAACAGTTCACGTAAGCTTTGTGCCTTTGACATATGTATATTAGACCTCAATAACATTGTAGTTCTTCAGAAAAATAAGACAAAAGCAAACAAACAAGTCCATGATATTTAGCCAAGAAGCTCTCACGAAGCAAAGCTGAGCTACCAAGATCTAGTGAAGGCAACACGTGCATAGATAGCTTTCCTGGCAAACAGACAGAAGCATATAGTGATGAATAAAGCAAGAGCAACTTTCCAGAAGAGTGAGCACATCCACAGCCATTCAGAAAAACCATCAGCTGACAAAGGCCACCCCAGCAAAGGGTTTCCCTGTGTGAAAGCTGAATTGTCATTGAGCATAATTGAGGTCTGTGAAAAGGGTTGATGGGGCACATCCTGAGGATTTGTCTATTGTCTATTAATGTGTCTATTTACCCTACCATCAGGTCCTCTGCTCTCCCTCCAAAGTATGCCTGTAATCTGGCTGCTTCTTACAGCCTTCACTACAGCCCAAGACACCATCATCTCTAGCCTGATCCCAGTAAACTCCATTACTGGTGTCCCTGCTCCCTCTCTTGCCCCTCTGCAACCTAGTCTCAGCACAGGAGTCAGAAATGTGGTTAAAATTCTGCAGTAGTTTTCCACGGCCCTTAAAACGAGATGCCCGATTTTCGCCGTGGCTCACAAGGTTGACATGAACCTGCTGCTGGCCGCCTCTTCAACCTCAGCTCCTTCCCTGAGGCGTCTGCCACCAGCTTCCTGCTCCAGCCATAGTGGCTTCTTACTGTAGCTCAGATGTTCTGGATTTGCCCTAGGTACTTATTTTTCCCTCCACCCAGAATGACCCTCCTCCATAGCATCTGGCTTTTACTTCACTTAGGTCACTGTTCAAATGGCTTCTCCTTGGAGGTACCTTCCCTGACTCCTCTTTATAAAATGGTACCCCTAGCTACTACCTTTACTCTTAACCTAGATGATAGTTAATTTTGACTGGGCCATGGGGTGCCCAGGTATTTGGTTCAACATTATTCTCGGTCTTTCTGTGAGGGTCTTCTTGAACGAAATTAACATTTAAATTGATAGATTGAGTAATTGATAGATTGCCTTCTTTAATGTGGGTGGGCCTCCTCCAATCAGTTGAAGGCCTGAATAGAAGAAATGACTGACACTCCCCCAAGTAAGAGAGAATTCTCCTACCTGACAGACAGCCTTTTAACTGAGATATCCACTCTTCCTGGTACTGCGACAACTGCCAACTACTGAACTTGAATTTAAACATCAGCTCTGCAGGTTTTGGATTTGCCAGCCTCTGTCATTGTGTAAGCCAGCTCCTTATTCCTTTTTTCTCCACACCCCCATCTCTATGTCTTCTCTGGAAAAATCCAAAGCTTTTAACCACATGGCTATGCTGCCTCCCAGTGGCATCTCTTGCCCAGATTATTCCAGCACTTTCCTAGCTGGTCTTCCTGTCTGCATTCTTGCCCTGCTCCAGTCTGTTTGTGATGTCACATGCAACCTTGCCTGAACCTCCTCAGAGGCTTCTTCTTGCCTTCAGGACACCATCCGAGCATCACACCATGGCCGACTGTGACCTGGCTTTATGTACCCTCCAAGGCCAACCGCCCTGGTCCCCATGTCCCCTGGCCTTCCCTGCTCCTTCACACAGATTATATTTTCAGCCTTGCCAAACCTGCTTGGGTCCCTCAGATTCAACACACATCCTCTATGTCTGGGCTGCAGAGTTCTCTCCCAATTCTCCTGCTTATCTCCAGCGTACTCTTGAGTCTTTCACTCATATGCCACTTCCTCCAAGAGGACTCCTCTGACTTTTCCAGGCTACTTTATGAACTCCAGATAAGCATTCCCAGAGAGCCCTGGACCTCCCCTTTCATAGACCATCAGCTTTTCTTGGTTTTAGTTGTTTTAACTTCTTGCCTTCTTAGCTGGACAGGAACTAGTCTGTTTCATTCACAAGCAACTGGTATGCATAATATACATTGGTAAGTGGTTGATTGAATCTGTGAGTAATATATTTATGATTACCAGCTCTTAAGAAGCCATCTACCCATTTGTATGATTTCTAGAAAAGGTAAATCTATAGAGAAAGAAAGTAGATTGGCAGTTGCCAAGGGCTGGGAGTGGAAATGGAGAGTGCCTGCCTAACTAGCAGGAGGAATCTCCTTGGTGTGATGGAAATGTTCTCAAACTGGACTGGGGTGATAGTTGTGCAACTCTTTCGGTTAACTAAAAATCATTGAACAGTAGGTACACTTAAAATGAGAGCCATGACAATGGCATGTAAGTTACACCGCAATAAAAAACAAATTTAAAGAATGCATCTAGGGCACTTGGATGGCTCAGTCGGTTAAGCATTAGGCTCTTGGTTTCGACTCAGGTCATGATCCTACAGTTCTTGAGTTTGAGCCCCATGTTGGGCTCTGTGCTGACAGTGCAGAGTGTGATTAGGATGCTCTGTTTTCCTATCTCTGCCCCTACCCCCCTCAAAATAAATAAACTTAAAAAAAAAAAAAAAAAGAAAGAACGCATCCAGTGTCTGCTCGCTCATTGCCAGCCAGTTCCAGAGATGTTTTTTCTGACGGCAGGAAAGCGATCCGAAAATCTGATGTAGCTTAACATTTTTATAAAAACGACGATATCCAGACCTCGCATTTCATTGTTTCATACACAACTTGAACTTCTCTGTGGAAAGTATTTTGCTACTTTAGATTCTTCAGGGTCTACAATCATCAAGTTTCATGGCAACTGATAAGGAAGCCCAGAATCATATTGCCATGAGAATTCCTGTACCAAACATTAAAGAAGAAATGTTTGTAGATTAATTTTCTCTAAGACTAGCACGGCGTGTGTCCCGGTTAGATAAGGCTGGAGAAATGTCCCCGTGTGAGCCGGCCAGAGATTGGAGAATGACTCAGACAGTAGAAGCTGTTTTCTCCAATTGCTGAATTCTCGGTGAAATGTTGCTAAATAGTCATGTGGTTCCCAAGGGGTAGAAGTTCTCTGATTTCCCTTCTGCAAGTTCAGCAAGAATTTGGAGCTGTCTAGCCCAATGTGGGGAGCATATGTGGGAACAGGCAGGCCTTGGGACCCCAGTCATATTCCAGTAGGACTGCTTCTTTGCCCTGATCTTGTCAAATGAGACCGGACAAGGAATGTTTTGGTAAGGGGCTGCAGCTACACCTGTGAAATTACCACATGCCCTGTGCCCCAGTGGGAGAACCACCGTGCTTCTCAGGCCCAAGATCCCTGGAGGGCTCAAAGCGGGCAGCTCCAAAATCTCTTGATGCCTTGGAATCTGGGACTGCCTGAGGGTAGATCAGCAAAACCACCAGGGGCGAGAACTCCGCCATTCCAGCCTTGGTCTGTCTCTTACTAGGCATTTGCTCTTTTGCATTGGGATTGATTGATGATACGTGATTGCCATGGAGTTGGATCATGTAATTCTATAAGATTTAAGAAACCAGTCTTGGGAGAAAGAGCGATTCAAGAGACAGATTACAGGACTGGAACACAGAAGATGTGAATTCAAATTCTGGTTCTACAACTAAGCAGCTGTGTGACTTAGGAGAAATCACTTTTCCCCTCTGAGCATCTGTTTGTCCATCTGTAAAATGAGGGTTTGGGATTAGTTAATTTTAAGGTGTTCTTGACTCTGATAAAAATAATAATAATAATTTTCATTCCCTAACCATTTTCCTAATCATAGGTGCCGGGTACATTTGCATTCCGTCCTAAGAGGCAGGCATGGTTCTCATTGTTTGTCATGGATGAAAATGAGGACAAGTCAGGCTAAAAAAATTGCTCAAGTTCATGGGGCGCCTAGGTGGCGCAGTCGGTTAAGCGTCCGACTTCAGCCAGGTCACGATCTCGCGGTCCGTGAGTTCGAGCCCCGCGTCAGGCTCTGGGCTGATGGCTCGGAGCCTGGAGCCTGTTTCCGATTCTGCGTCTCCCTCTCTCTCTCTGACCCTCCCCCATTCATGCTCTGTCTCTCTCTGTCCCAAAAATAAATAAAAAAACGTTGAAAAAAAAAATTGCTCAAGTTCAAAGTGCTTGGAAACAAAATTACTTGGACCTGCCCAAATCTGTCTACTCTACACTGGGCCCTAAACCCAACTACACAGTGGAACGTGAGGGAGTCGTTCCTCGTTTCCTGGCACCATCGACATTTCCAAAGGCCACTCACTGCTACAGAAAAGCCTCTTGATTATTTTCCCCAACATTGTATTTAGAGAACTTTTAAGCCTACAGAACGATTGAAAGAATTTTACAGTAAACACCCTTACACTGATTTTCTACTGGTTCTCACTGCTTACTTTGCCACACATCAAGCCAACTACCTATCCATCCCTCTCTTCCTCCATCCATCTTATTTTTTACGGAATCCCTTGATTTTGATCTTTGGAGAAAGGCTTCTCCCATCACATTTTCTCAATCTTTTCTCCCTGTCCACATACCATTCAATCATCACAAGAGCCAATGTAGCAGGTACAATCCCGCCTTATGGATAAAGAATGAGGTCATGAAGGTAAGCAGCTCACTCAGTATCGCTTAGCTAGGAAGCAATAGAGTCTATATTTCTCTTGGGCTAAAGGCTAGACTCTTACCCTCATGTTCTTATGCCCTCTGACATGGTACGTTTCCAAAAGTAGTCATTATGCCTTCACTTTGATAATCTTTGCTCATTTCCACTAGGGATTTTTTTCCATAGGCAATTAATATCTTTTACAGCCAAATGAAACAATAGCAACGATAAAAACACCTCATGGTTTATTCACTGTGCTATGATCAGAGCTTTAAATATAGTACCTTAGGGGCACGTGGGTGGCTCAGTCAGTTAAGCTACCAACTTCAGCCCAGGTGATGATCTCGTGGCTCATGGGTTCGAGCACTGCGTCAGACTCTATGCTGATAGCTCGGAGCCTGAAGCCTGCTTCAGATTCTGTCTCCCTCTCTCTCTCTCTCTGGCACCCCCGCCCCCCACGCCCACTCATGCTCCCCCTGCTCTCAAAAACAAACACTAAAATAATAAAAATAAATAATTAAGTATAGTATCTTAAAAGAGGATATATAAATTATGTGGCCCTTCTTCAGTAGAGCTTAACATTTACAGTTTGATTCTATGCGTGCGTTTGTGTGTGTTTGTGTACTTGTGTGTATTCCATGATAACTGTTGCTTTTACAAATCTATGCCTTTGCACCCAGTTCAGACCCTTGGCTGGGCTTGATTTCTTTGCTTCGTTTTGTCATGCTCTTGAAAGCATAGGTGAAGAAGAGGTCTCATCAGGTGCATATGTGGAAGTATCGTGATAGGGGATTGCTCAGATTTAGCTCAGCGGCTCTCAAGCCCCAGGCTTGTTACCCTCAACCTGTCAACTTGTGTAAAACAAGTAAACAAATTCCCTTGCCAACCTGATTGAGCAGAAGGGCGTTGTTCACCAGAAATACTTTAGGTGACCCAAAACCCAGTGGCTATTTGTATTTTAGACTAGTCTTCCCCTCTGCTTTTATTTAAATATGGGTGTGTCTCATTTATGGAAGTTATCACACTTCAAATCCAGAAGACTTACCATGAAAGTGCTTAAGTCTGTTGTGCTGTGAGCCCCTTTGGTCATCTGGGAAAGCACTGGACCTCTTCTAGAGAAAGTGTTTTTAAATTATTTTTTTATGTTTTTTAATTTCTTTGTAACAGAGAGAGAGCACTAGTGGGGCAGGGGCAAAGAGAGGGGGACGGAAGGTCCAAAGTGGGCTCTGTGCTGAAAGCCTCGAGCCCAAAGAAGGGTTGGAACTCACTAACTGTGAGATCATGACCTGAGCTGCAGTCAGAAGTTCAACCAACTGAGCCAACCCTAGAATAAGTGTTCATAAATGAATAAGATACAATGTAGGGGCACCTGGGTGGCTCAGTCAGTTGAGTGTCTGACTTCGGCTCAGGTCGTGATCTCACAGTCCATGAGTTCCAGCCCCGCATCGGGCTCTGTGCTGACAGCTCGGAGCCTGGAGCCTACTTCCGATTCTGTGTCTCCCTCTCTCTCTGCCCCTCCCCTGCTCATGCTCTGTCCCTCTGTGTCTCAAAAATAAATAAAAACATTAAAAAAAATTTTTTAAATAAAATAAAATGTAAAAGAGTATAAAGGAAACTAATTTTCTTAAAATGCAATTATCAAAATGTTAAAATAATAGCTTGTGATATAATATGTATGTTTTTAATGTGTTGTATAACTAGACACAAGGATAATTCTAATAGTTATCATAATTTCCAACTAATGATGAGTGTTATTGTTATTTCAAGAGGTTTCACATATCTAGATATTTAATAATCTGAAATACCATGATTTATATTATGTCAATATGTAATGAAAATACATGAGGTGTCTGTGTGCAGCAAAGTCATAGAAAATGCTAATATTTGAGTTTTGTTTTGTTTTGTTTTTTTAATTTTTTTTTAAGATTTATTTATTTCTGAGACAGAGAGAGACAGAGCATGAGCAGGGGAGGAGCAGAGAGAGAGGGAGACACAGAATCTGAAACAGGCTCCAGGCTCTGAGCTGTCAGCCCAGAGCCCGATGCAGGGCTCAAACTCACGGACCGCGAGATCATGACCTGAGCCGAAGTCAGACGCCCAACCGACTGAGCCACCCAAGCACCCCTAATATTTGAGTTTTATTACCCAACTCATAATTGAAAGAAATGCTAAATATCAGTATTAGTAAAGATTGTTTTGTTGTTGTTTTTTTCCACCAGAGAAGTTTACATATATTCTAATTTCTATGCAGTCATGGGAATGCTTAGTTTGGAAAGGACGTTAGTAATTATGTCTCAGGGGTTCTAAACCAAGATGGGCTTCACAACAATTTAGTGAATACTGAAGAAATAGAAATTCCTGGGACCTAGCCGTGACTTATTGAATTAGAATCTCTGAAGCCAAAGCCACGTACATTTTCTATAAATCCCAAAGGTGATTCTGTTGCACAGCCAATTAAGGAATTCATTGAACTCTTAGTATTTCCAAGGAATTTCTCCAAGAATTTCTGATATATATTCCCTTTTCCACTCTAAACTTTCGTGGACCTGGTATTTTGAAAGATTTATCTCAGTGTATGAGTTAAGTAGTCATTAATTCCTTCCTCCTATAAAAAAAGTATTTAAGATATAATTTGCATACAATAACATTCATACTTTTTCATGTATCGGATAATCATACATCCACAACAACTATCAAGATATGGAAACAATTATATCACCCTAAAATTTTATACAGGTAAAATTCGTAGACAGTCCTTCCCTCTCTCTTCCCTCTGGTAGACAGTCCCTGCCAACAACTGATGTGCTTTCTATCCTAATTGTGTCCTTTCCAGATTGTCCTACAAATGATTCATACAGGCCTTTGATCTGGCCTTCTTATATTTATCATAATGGATTTGGGGTTCATGCATGGTGTTTGTGCAAAAGTAGTTGATTCCCTTCTATTTCTAAGTAATACTTATTTCTGATATTGATGCACCAAGTTTGTTTATCCATTCACCAGTTAAAGGACGTTTGGATAGTCCCCATAATTTCTGGCAATTATGAATCAAGCTGCTATAAATACTTACAGATTGTATATGAATGTAAGTTTTGTTTCACTTGAGTGAAATCCAGGATTGGGGTTGCTGGGTCATATGGTAAGTGTATATTTAACCACGTAAGAAACTGCCAATTGCTTTCCAAAGTGGCTGTACCATTTTGCATTCACACACACACACACACACACACACACACGCATACACACACCAAACATGTTCATAACAAAATGAGGAGGGATACTTATGAGAATCACAGTCCTTATCTCTGAAATTGATCACATGGTCATAGCTGGTGTTTATTACTAACCACTTGCATTACCCACTGTGTATTTCCTCAGCTGGTCACGATTCTTGGAATACAGAGGAGAAATGAGGGTAAACATCGCTGAGAGCATTGCTGAGAGCATTATTTAAAATGGAGGGTGTTGAGGAAGTGCGTGTCTTCTGTCTCAAATTCTCAGAATTGTTGCGAACTCAGCTAAAATTCAGTTAACAGGTGAGGACTCTAGAGAAGTTAAGCAATCTGACTGAGATCCCAGAGCTTGACGGGTTAGAACGCCTTCCAATCCAGGCAGAATTTCAAGGCTATAGGAGCATTAGCCAGGGGCTTAGGGCAAGTCACACAACCTCTCAGAATTTCAGTTTGTGGTGTCACAGGGGGACAGTAAGACCTACTCTGCAGGTGGGTCATGGAGATTAGATATAATACATGCTTAGTACAGAATCCACATTCCAACAGAGCCCTCAGTGTCTTCTTCCTATTGCTTTCATTTACTATACACAGTCTGTTCTTTCTAGTGTCTCAATGAGACTAACCATGAACGAGGGACTCTGCAAGGACACTGGGAGGCCGTAGCAGCAGTAAAGGACCCTGAGAACACTTACCAGTTTGGTCCGGGTCTGTGAAGCTGATGGAAGACGGAAACTAGACCGGACGTGTTTATGGACTGAACAATGGGGGACCCTCAATTGACCCCTACAGAGCATTGTTCCTGGACCCCTTTGGGATTCTCAGGAGAAAACTGAGCTCACTCCTATAGAAACATAATAGCCATCACACCGACCTGTTAGAGTGCCAATGCCAGCATTAGGCTGCACATCTCATCTCACCCTCACTGCACAGCCCCAAGAAGTACGGATTATTTTGCCTATTTCATAGAGGAGGACATAAACCTAAATCTACTTGACTCCTAAGCCTATGATCTTAAAATATTGTCCTTTTTAGAAAAGATTTTTTAGAAAAAAAAAAAAAGGGGGGGGGGAGGGATCAATTCAATACGCTGTAAGCAAAAGAGGAAATATTATTATGAAAGTAGTTTTCCACACATTTCCTGAGTAAGGAACCAGAACTGGAAACTAGAAAGCTGTGCATGTGCGTTCTCAGTGAACCCCGTCCCCACCCTCATCCCCCCCACACCCCCCACCCGCCATCTTTTCCCTCAGTCTTTTCTTTCTCTCCGTGGAGCACCTCCCAACACTTCCTCAGCCCTGTGTAGAATTAGCCACTCCACAGTTCTGAGGTTATAGGCTACTGGCCCATCCTCTCATGAAGATTTCTTTTCCAGTTAGCAGGAGAAGAATCTTTTATTTATTTACATATTTATGTATGTATGTATGTATGTATGTATGACCCAGGTGTGAAATCTGAGGGGTGTGAAATCTGAGCTGGGCCACAGAAATTCTTGAGTCCAGCCCACTCGTATATGGGAGTCTTGTATACCCCCACAGTGTACTCACCTGTCTCAGTGTGGACACCTCCAGGACAGCCACTTTAATTGTGGGCGTCCTGGCTGTTAAAATATCCTCTTTTACACTGTTCTTACCTCCATTAAGTCTCCTTCATGGGGCCTACCAAGGCTGAGGGGCAGGCCTGGGAGGTGGCCTCAGCCCCATGGTTCGTCCCACCCCAGCCCCTGGGCCACAAGCTCCGGTCATCAGTGTTCCTCTGAAATAGGCGAGACTACCACCCTCCAGCTCCAACCTCTGGGCAAGATTTCCCTACTGGTTTTCAGCCCAGCACACGGTGGCTGGTGCTGAGGGGGACATATTGCTCCAGAAGAAGACCCATTGTGGGTTGCTCAGGGGCAGAGGCAATGTTGAGGCAGGGGGTGGTAATGGAGACTCCTCTGCTCCTGAGGATTCTCAGGGAGGCAGGGACCCCAGAAAGGCCCAGTCAAGAGGGGAGGCACAGAGCCCGACCCCGACCATGGCCCAGCTCAGTCACAGTCTCTGAAGGCGGTCTTTCTGAGGGCCTAGCCAGTGCTGTGGGTGGAGGGGAAATTGTGGACAGGGGGTTCTTTGAGGGGGGTGAGGGCTTTGAGATGGAGGGGGTTTAGTGAGAGGAATGAGGGTTCAATGAGGGAGGGGGTTCATTCGTGAAGGGTCCATCAGTGGTGGGATGGGGGTGACTGGTGAGAAGACTGGGTTTCGGGATGAGTGATGACAGAAAACTACAGGCATTTTTTTTCCCAACTTGGGGGAGTGGGGGTGGGGGAGGGGGCTCTGTTGCAGCCTGGGCCTTTTTCCATCCTACCCCCATGACCTCCACCTACAATCCTCTGTGTGTGTTGTGTCTTGAAGTGGAGGGAAGTGTGAATGAGAGAGAGAGAGAGAGAGACAAGATGGGCTCTGTGCAGACATCAAGGGCAGTGGGGGGAGGGGGGGGCAGGTGGGGTGGTGTCAGGACAGAGTCAGAGACACTGCTCCACCCAGAGCTTAGTCTCATACTCCAGAACCAGCTGGCCCAGAGCCTCCATTTTGACCCTCCTGGGAGAAGAATCCTATTGGACCAGCTTGAGTCAGGTGCCTTCCGAAGTTCATACTGGTTGAGGACCAACAGGATCAAGGGGAGCAGGAGCCACCTTGGTGCATTGCTGAGCAAGGAGAAAGGGGACTGATGCTCAGGACGGATATAGACACTGGATAGCGTACCCTCCACAGCTATGCTGCTTTCCTATAAGACGTTCAAGCATTTGTTCATTTCATGTAATTCAAACCGAGCACGGCCTGTATTAACACAAACATGAATTGAGGAAGGCGTAATGAAGACGTTAGATGCTTAAAGACACTGAGTTAGGCAGAGAAGCTAGTAAATCTAGAACGTACAGTAGCCAATTGGAGCGCCTCAGGCCATCTGCCCGGTGGAGGCTGTAAATATTTTCTGGTTTCTCCTGCAGTGCTGTCAGGAGGAAAAAAAAAAAGGGGGGGGGGGGGGCAAGCCACCTACGGAATTTTAAACATTCTAGCAGTCGCATATTTTCTTTTTTTCTTTTCAGTTTTTATTTATTTTTGAGAGAGAAAGAGAACACGCACGGGGTGGGGAGAGAAGGAAGGGGGGGGGTGGTGGGAGAGGATCCCAAGCAGGCTGTGTGCTGTCAGCACGGAGCCGGATGCAGGGCTCCAACTGAACTCACATGCCATGAGATCATGACCTGAGGCCCGAGACAAAATCAAGAGTCAGACGTTTAACGGACTGAGTCACCCAGGCACCCCACTGGCAGCCACGTGTTTCAAAAAGTGGATGGAAAAAGAGAAAATTCACGTTAGTAATACGTTTTATTTAACTCAATATCTAACATAGTATCATTTCACCATGTAATCAAGAACATTAATGAGCTGTTTTACATTTTTTCTAAGTATTCAAAATCTGATATATATTTTACAGTTAGAGCAGATCTCAATTTGGATGCAATATTTTCATTGGAAATACCTGATCTGTGTTCAGATTCCCTAAAATACACATTGCACAAGTAGAGCTGTATTCACATGGTCCACTATCCTTGCTACCTCTCATTTCTTATGTGGGATGAAATGAATTCTTGTTGGGGTTTCCGGTTATCGCTCACTGAGTTGGTCCATCACCCACACCGTTTTTCTTATGTGAAAGTGATCACTGATCAATGACCATGCTGAGATTGTGAGCCCCTACTCTGCAAAGAAACAAACAAAACAAAAAAAACTGGAAACTGGGAGCTACATTTGTTCACCTCCTTGCTTGGTTTACGTGGTAACAAATACCTTTTTTTTTTTCATAGATTAACTGAACTGAGTAGGTTGGAAATTATTGGGATTGTATTGTTACTTTTTTTTTTTCATTGAAACAATCCAGTTTCCTTAGGGAGAGCTCTTTGTTTGCCCCCTATAATTCAATAATTGCATATAGTGGGTCACGGGGTGCTGACAGTGCAAAGGACCCGTGGCCAAACACAAGCAGCTAACACTTGTCCCTTTCTGGCAATACTTGTGGACAGCTTGGATCAGCAAGGAGGCAACAGCTCCTGTAGGGAACACCCAGCAAAGCTTTGGGTTGAATGACAGGTCATGAGCTGCCGGTAGAAGGCCGGTCTACAGAATGGTCTTACAGAATGGTCTCTAGAATCATGTAAAGACAGCACAGATCTAACCACTCCTAGTCTGGTGCCAGGGAAAGCTCTTTCCGCAGTAAACATGGGTGCCAGAGCCACCAACGCTGTCCTCACATTCTCCTCTCCTTGGGATGGCTCAGCCTGGTGGGGCCTCGGATTTTTTTAACCTTTTTCTTATTAGTTTTTTGATTCGAGGAGGGAAGAGACAGCTCCAGCTCCCTTTTCTTGGCATCCCAGTCTTCGTCCCTCTGGTCCAGAGGCAGCCCCTTCTGCCTGGCAGTGCGGCGATGGTCCTGGCACTCGGGCTCGGCCCTGTAGAGGGGCAAGATGGCGGCTCTCAGTACCCGGATGGGAGAGCCTGTGTGGGCAAGATGGCGGCTCTCAGTACCCGGATGGGACAGCCTGTGTGGGCAAGATGGCGGCTCTCAGTACCCGGATGGGACAGCCTGTGTGGGCAAGATGGCGGCTCTCAGTACCCGGATGGGAGACCCTGGGCTGGCATCAGCGTGGGCGTCTCTTCCAGCCCTCTGCACACAACCTGGCCACCTCAGGAGTCCCGGAGGGAAAGAAGGGGGCCAAGCTCCAGCATCGCCAAGTGTACGCTTTGGGACCTCGGACACTAAAGAAGCTACTGAGGTGGAGAAAAATGGCATGCCCAGAATGGGAAGTTCATAGAAGGATGGGCGCTTAGCGTGTAGACGACACTGCTAATGCTGAAGGACTCACATTCACAGAGCCACCAGCATATTACTAGGATGCTGTTTTCCTTCGTTTCTTTTTCCATTGTATTTTTTCCTTAATTATAAAACCATGTACATTTGTTGTATAAGATTTTATTTTTTTATTAAAAATTTTTTTTAAATGTTTACTTATTTTTGAAAGAGTGAGAGTGCAAGTGTGAGAGGAACAGATGGAGAGGGAAACGCAGAATCCGAAGCAGGCTCCGGGCTCAGCTGTCAGCACAGAGCCCCACGCAGGGCTTCAACCCACGAATTGAGAGCATGACCTGAGCCAAAGTTGGTGCTTAACCATCTGAGCCGCTCAGGCACCCTTGTTGTATAAGAATTTAAAATATGGAAACATTTAAAAAAGAAAAGTAGTCATAATCACATATGTATTATTTGTATATAGAAGGATTTGTGAAAAGAATACTTACACGATATATAGATAGGTGGTAGATATGGAACACTAGAAGAGGTAAGAGAGGAATGGGTAAATAGATCATCATACACACATGGACAAAGAAAAGCAGACAACAGTATCGTTTGAAGTAGTTCAAGTACAAAGTTTTACAAAAAGCACAGTTCAATCTTTATTCAATTTTTATCTCTTTAGATAGCAAACCTGCTTGTCCCCTTAACAACAAGAAGTGACCGCTCCGTATTTAGACCACATAACATCATTCCTCTGCCCTGCTCTTTTTGGGCTTTGCCACCTTCTATCCCATAGTAGCACTATTTATGTCAACAAGTATCTCCCCTCTCACACAGGGAACTTGACATCCAACACTGTATCTGATTTATCTTTAAATCCTTTGTGGTATCGAGTTCAAAGCAATGGGCATGGTAGGTAGGGCTCCAAAATATTTGTTGAATGCACGGCTTAGAGGAAGCCGAACCAAAAGTTGAATTATTTCACTAGGACCCCTAGGATATTCAGCAAGTTGTCAAATACTGTCTAGGCTTTTTCTGAAATTCTCTTATATCCTTTCTTTTCGTCATCCTAGCCCAGGAGAGCACCTACTTGCAACATGAGGCATTAAGAAATTCCATGGGGCGCCTGGGTGGCGCAGTCGGTTAAGCGTCCGACTTCAGCCAGGTCACGATCTCACGGTCCGTGAGTTCGAGCCCCGCATCAGGCTCTGGGCTGATGGCTCAGAGCCTGGAGCCTGTTTCCGATTCTGTGTCTCCCTCTCTCTCTGTCCCTCCCCCGTTCATGCTCTGTCTCTCTCTGTCCCAAAAATAAATAAACGTTGAAAAAAATTTAAAAAAAAAAAAAAAAAAAAGAAATTCCTCAGTGACCTCCCTACTTATGGTCTGAGTGCCTCCAATCCTAGCTGCATACCACCCCTGCTGTCTCTTCCCCTACAGAAGGGACTTTGCTAGAGCATCTGTTTCCTCTCCTCAATGCCTAGATGAGTTCACACTCATCTGCTCGCCCATCCCATAATGGTCACCCACCCACCCAACCTTATTCTCCACTTCTCTCTAGCATGAGTGGTGTACTTAGCCAGGCCACTCATCCTTTCACTCCCCCTCCACTCCCTCACACGTATGCACAACCCCTGCACACTTCCGACTTGGTGCCCTTCTCTCCAAATCAAGAATCTTTCTCCCTCCTGCATTAGTCAGGCCTTAGCTATCTTTCAAGGTCCAGATTAATTTCCTCTTAACCAGGATTCCTTCTCTCTAACCCCTTTCAACTGTCAAAAGGGAAGTTCCACATGGAAGATGATGATACCTAAACATGACTTACACGTGACGTGGCTGATCGTTGTTGTTTTCGTCGGCTCAGCCCTGCAGGCCCACTTTTCCTGGTAATAGCACCCCACCCCCACCCCCACTATTTGGAGGAACCACCCATCTTCCACTTCAGTTATGCTGGGCTCATGTATCATGCTTATCCACCCACGGGTCACTAGGAAGGGGATGAGATTATGCAGAGAGGTTCAGCAGAGGACAGCCAAGGATAAGATGCTGAGGAATTTCAGCATCTAAAAGGCAAGCGAGAATCAGAGCCCAAGAGAATCATAAGAAGAAATGATCAGATAGGTGCAAGGAGAAATGGAAGACAGTAGCATCAGAGAGGATAAAAAGTTATCCAAGGAGACATGCCAAAAGAGAAGGGCAGTCAAATACCAAATTAAGGGAGATGAGAACTGATAAGAGGTCACTCATTTAGCAACAAGGACCTCCCCGGATGAGCACTGATTAAGACAACAGTGGGGAAGAAGCGCAAAGGTGGGTGAGGAAGGAGAGACGATTACACAGAGTAACATTCAAGTAGCATAGAAATGCAGGAAGAGAAAAGAAACAGCAGACAGTTAGAAGGACCTCTAATCGTTTGTGTGCTTGTTCCGTAAGATCTATTTGAACAGGTTCAAAGGCCAATGAGGACTGAAGGGAAGGAGTAGAAAAAAAGCCAAAAATACAGAAGAGAGGGCAAAAGATGCAACAGAGAGTATGGGAACGATGGCCCTGTAGGAGGTACAAAGATTTGGATCAGGGCCTATATGGAGAGGTAACACTTCTCCCAGAAGGACAGACAGGAAGGTAAGAAGGAACGGATGTGGTGTAGATACCACATGTAGGTGTAGGAGGTTGAAATACATATGCTCTTGGCTTCAATCTTCTCTATGAAGGGGAAAGCCTACTGTCTGAGGAACAGGTGGAGGTACGATGGGGACGTGAGTCATCAATGAAGGAGCAGGACAAGAAGGGATAGTCCAACTGTTCTGAGGGCTCAGCTAAAGACAGGAATCCCAGAATTTCTGATGGTACCTGTGTACGTCGTTGTGGGCTTTTCTCCACCAGGACAGGCACAGGAGTGGCGAAGACAGACACTGACTCAAGGGTGGGAATGCTGGGTCATATGGTACAGAAGGACAAACGGTTGGAAACTTAAGAATCATGGGAACAGAGTGGAAGAAGCAGTGTATCATGGCGTCCAGATGGCAGATAGATGGAAGATCGTGGAACCTTCAGGCAGACGACGGATCGGGAGGGAAAGAAGAAGCTGAATGTGAAGAGGTCTTGATGCATTCAAATCCCTGTGTGGTGATCCAGCAACTGGCAGAACGAAGAGAGGGAACCATGCCCACATAGTGATATGTTAAGAGTTTTTAAAAGTTCAGAGAACAATGCTGCAGATGCTGAGGTCCCCAATGGATGACGCTCACTGAATGTAGGGGATGATGCAGGATTGGGGAGAAGAGTCTTCGAGTCAGGACTCAAGGTTCTGTCTCTTTAACCTCCAAATCACCTCAATGATGATATTTATTTATTTATTTATTTATTTATTTATTTATTTTTGAAATAGAGAAAGAGAGACAGAGCACGTGCATGTGTACACGTGGCAGAGGGCAGAGAGAAAAGGAAAGAGAGAATCCCAAGCAGGCTCTGTGCTCAACACGGAGCCCAACACGGGGCTTGACCCCACAACCCTGGGATCATGACCTGAGCCAAAATCAAGAGCCAGGGGTTTCACAGACTGAACCACCCAGGCACTGCTTGAGTATTTTTTACTGTGGAGCACCTTCTTAAGAGAAGGTCTCTTTGGTTACTTCTACAGATATCCAACCTCATTGTAAGCAACTATTTTACTTTACAGATGGTAACTTTATCTTCAAGTTCTTAGAAGCTGATTTCACGGTCATCCCCCCTCCCCACCAGGAACTGCCCTGCCCTGGAGTCAGATTTGCTACGGATCTCATTTTGGTTTTCAGGCAATGCCACCGTCATTCTGTTACTTTACTGCCTCGTGTACGAACTACTGATTAACCCAACCGGATCATAAATTCCTAAATTTTATTTCCATGCCTCCCGAAGCTGTAACCGTCACGTGCATCACTGACACTTCATTCCATTTGAATGTGTGGGTGAGAGAAAAGATTAGCGAATGCTAGAAAAGTCCTTATGTTAGGTGAGTGTGAGAATAGAAGATTCATAGGCGAACAGCAATTTTAAAAGGTAGAAGGGACCTTACAGCTGATAGCCTAATTCACCAGGTTCATTTTTAATACGAAAACTGAGCCAGCAAGGTGGCTTAACTTGCCCAAGGTCACATAGCTAGTATGAATACCTTTCAAGAATCTGCAGGGGCTGCATGAATCTTGTCCCACATCCCATTGGCAAACTTGGTGTCTCACCTCTCTTATCTGAGATAATTTTTGTATAATCTAAAATAGTAATTATAGGGGCGCCTGGGTGGCGCAGTCGGTTAAGCGTCCGACTTCAGCCAGGTCACGATCTCGCGGTCCGTGAGTTTGAGCCCCGCGTCAGGCTCTGGGCTGATGGCTCGGAGCCTGGAGCCTGTTTCTGATTCTGTGTCTCCCTCTCTCTCTGCCCCTTCCCCGTTCATGCTCTGTCTCTCTCTGTCCCAAAAATAAATAAAAAACGTTGAAAAAAAAAATTAAAAAAAAAATAGTAATTATAACAATGAGATGTTGTTAACATTGTTATAAATATGTATCATTAAAATAACTATAATTTTGGTATAATACAAAAACAATAGATTTCACATAATCTGCAGCAATGTCGCTTCCACCTAAACTAGTCATTTCTGTGAAAAGTTAATAAAAACAACTCAGACAACTGTTATCTGAATTTGCTCATTCCCTTGGATGGGCCCGAGACCACTGAGTTGGCAGATATCTTGATCACAGGCTCCTGTTTCTCTGCCACTTCTCTAGCTGGAAATAAAGGAAACTTACTTCTCCAGAAACGCCACACAGGCGGTCTGCCCATAGATCTGTGCGATCCTCTTCGGTGTGTCTCCAAAGAAGTCGGGGGCGTCGATGGCCGCATGCAATGCATGGAGAATTTTGAGCACATTCACGTGGCCTGACTCAGCTGCAAAATGAGCTGGGGTCCAGCCCACATCAGTCACCAGGCAGGGCCTGGCTCCATATTCTATAAGGAGCTGCATCACCTCCACATGCCCTTAGATGTAACGGGAAGAAACGGGAAGAGGTTAAGATTAAAATGTCTCTGCCCCTGCGGAGGCCAGAACTAGCCTAGGTTGTCCAAAAGAAGGGAAGACATTTGCTGGGAAGCCCCTCCTCACCCTCCCTCTCCTTCCCCCGCCCCTTCTTACCAGGGACGCAGTGGCCCACTTCACCCCATGAACCTTGCTCCTACCAGAGGCCTGGGCCCTCCAACTATTCCCTCTACTCCCTCCCTCCAGGGCATTCCCTTCCCCCCAATCCCTTCCTAGGAATCTTGCTTTCCCTCCTAAGGCGCTGTACTCATGCCTGTAGGGCACTGGTCAGGCTCACTCAGCTTTTGTCAGTCTCAATGGTGATTGAAAAGCAAACATTTTGCAACAACAGGGATGGGCCTTGAGGGCATTACGCTGAGTGGAAATAAGCCAGAGAAAAAGAAGTACCTTAGGATCTCACTTGTACGGGGAATCTACAACAACAACAGCAACAGAAACCTCACACACACACAAACACACCAATATCACTGGTTCAGTGAACAAACTGGTGGTTGCCAGAGGTGGGGGGTAAGGGGTGGGAGAAACGAGTGAAGACCGGCAAAAGGTACGAACATTAGTTATAAAATAAGTAAGTCCCGACGATGCAATGTACCACAGGGTGACTATAGTTAACAAGACTGTGTTGCAGATTTGAAAGCTGCCAAGAGAGTAGATCTTAAAACTTACCAGAAGAAAGCTTTTTGGTAACTACAAATGGGGACAGATTTTAACTTCAGTTACTGTGGTGCTCATTTCGCAACACATAAAAAAATTTAGTCATTGTGTTGTTGTACCTCTGAAACTGATATAATGCTGTATATTAATTACACCTCGATAAAAAATATTTTAAGTCCCACCGACTTTATAGTTAGCACCAGTTAAGAGCCCAGGCTTTTGGGGACGACAGATGTGGGCTCATACCTGCCAGTAAATAACAGCTGCTAACTATGGCATCCCAGACGAGAATCGAAGGTGTGAAGCTCAGGTTTCCTCATTTGTAAATTAAAAATATTATCACCTCCCTCAGTGAGTTCTTGTGAAGTACAAATGAAACCACAGGCATAATGTATACAGCACCGTGCCCAGCATAAAGCAAATGTTCACTAAAAGGTGCTTCATTATAGCCACCATCACCTTGGACTTAAGTTTCTGCAAAATTCTACCAACTGATTTCTCTGCATCCAGTCTTGCTTCCTGCCAATCCATTCTCCATATAGAAGTCAAAACAAAATTTTAAAAAGCAAACAGAACACTCTCTTACTTGACATCCTTCCATGGTGTTCCATTGCTGAAGGCCTTGATAGGCCCATTGGCTGCTTTTGCTACTATTCTCCTTGAATTCTGTAACCGAGCCATGTGAGGCATGGGGGTTATAGCAATGAACAAGGCAGAGTCCCCGTCCGACCTCGGCAATGATGTTCCCTTTCTTGTTGGAGGTCAAGAGGGCAGAAGACTAATATCAATTGAGAGCAAATTATGGGCTGGGCACTGTACATGCATTATCTTAGTGAATCCTCACCACAAGATTCCAAGGTAGCATCAGTTTCCATTATGTAGATAACTCACTTAAGGCCCAGAGACATTAAATAATTTGCTAAAGGTGCTACAACCAGTAAGTGGTGGTGCCAGGGTTGAAATGTTCCATTTGGCTCTCAAGAAATGTTCTTTCTACTACCCCCACACAGACTGGTCACTTCACAAATGGTGGGCTCCAAAAGAGGGATTCTACCCAGGCACTGCCCACTCACCTTTGATTGCAGCCCAGTGAAGTGGAGTTCGGTCATTCCAGTCCACATCCTTGTAGTTTGGGTCACAGAGACCTTTCTTCAAAATCTTTTTCACTAAACTGTAATCCCCAACAGCCACAGCTTGGTGGAGCTTTGTCATGTCTGACATTTTGGTCGATTCCATGACTGAAATAATGGTGGGGGGGGGGGGAACATGCCCCTTAGGAAGTTCTCTACAGCTCTTTATTTTCAGTAAGTGATTCCACGGGATTCTTTACCATTTACTTTCTTTCTCAGCTCACAAATTTGCATGTGTGTGCGCTGCTGAGGGTGTATTTGGATCTCAGCCACCATGGTTAGTACATGCCAGTCCCTTACCTAAAAATCTATCGACTCTCCCCTCTGCCTCCAGACATACAGGCTGAATTCATGGGCTGGCATTTTCTATTTGGCCTCAAACCACTTTCCAGTGCTATCTCCAGTTCCCGTTCCAAAGTGCTGGTAGTGCGATTCTGAATTAGTTGTGGGATTCTGCGCCTTGGCTTTCTCATCTATAACCCGGAGACAACTTGCCAGAGTTGTTGTGAGGGTACAATGACAATCCGTGTGAAAAGTTTACTGACTGAATGCAGAGAAGGGACTCCAGAGAAAGTTAATACTGTTGGCACACCAATTCAGATGGACTAGATGTAAACATGCAAACAACACGGCTACAAGTTATCTACAACATTAACGCAGAAACCGACAGTTCTCAAACTACAGTCTACCGATGCTTAGGAATCTCTAGGACTCTTTCAGGGGATGCATGCAGTCAAAACTATTTTCATTATAATATGAAAATGCCATTGGCCTTGTTCACTGTGCCGACATTTGCCCTGAGGGTTGAAAAGCAATGAGGTACAAAGCTGCTGTTGCCTCAGCATGAAGCAAGGCAGTGGCATCACACACGGAGAGCCAAAAACAAAAGAAAAGGGGGGCACCTGGGTGGCTCAGTCGGTTAAGCGTCCGACTTCAGCTCAGGTCATGATCTCACAGTTCGTGAGTTCGAGCCCCGCGCCGGGCTCTGTGCTGACAGCTCGGAGGCTGGAGCTTCTTCAGCTTCTGTGTCTCCCTCTTTCTCTGCCCTTCCCCTGTTCATGCTCTGTCTCTGTCTCAAAAATAAATAAATATTAAAAAAAAAAAAAACCGAAAAGGTAGTTTCAACCAAGAAACTAAAGTAGTAAGAACTATGCATGTTGACCCTTAATTGCATGACTTCACAAAACTTATTTTAAAAGATTCTGTAACGAAATGTGTCAACATTTGGGAAGTCTGCATAACTCCGTGAACTGATGTCTTCCAAATGACAAGTGGATGATGTCACAAAATCATGCATGGGTAAAGAGACCCATTCAAGATAGACCTGTGGATTTTAGTGAGACAGAGGACAAAAAATACACTGAGGTTGTTTCAGATTCCAAGTCACTAAAAAACACAACCATGTGTCAGTTTGGGCACAGTATCAGAGAATATCTGCAGTTATCTGAAAAGGCTACAAAATACTCTTCCCTTTCCGAATTCCCTTTTCCAATATATGTGGAACGAGATTTTCTTTCAATATTTCAGCCAAAACAACAAACTGAATACAGAAGATCTAAGAACCCCCCTATCTTCTATTAAGCCACATATTATAGGGATTCAACTACATAAACACATACATACATACATACATAAACAATGTTACTCTTCTCATTTCTTTTGCTTTAGAAAATGTAATTATTTTTCATAAAAATATTTTTATGTTATGGTATATTATTGCAATGTATATTGCATTAATGCAATGTATATAAATGCCTGCATTTTAATTTCTAATAAGGCAAATTTATTATTTAAAGGTAAAGGTATTTAAAGGTAAAGGAGTCCTGAGACCAACAAGTTTGGGAATTACAGATATAAACAAAATAAGGGATTGGGATAGAAATTTTTTAAATGTTTACTTATTTTTGAGAGTGAGAGAGAGGCAAACTGCAAGCGGGGAAGGGGCAGAGAGAGAGGGAGACACAGAATCCGAAGCAGGCTCCAGGCTCTGAGCTGTCAGCACAGAGCCTGACGCGGGGCTCAAACCCACAAACTGTGAGATCATGACTTGAGCCGAAGTCGGACGCTTAGCCAACTGGGCCACCCAGGCGCCCCAGGGGTTGGGATAGAATTAAAGAATGAGGAGAGAGCCACTTGCGGTGGGGCCAGCGAGAATGTCTCTTTGATCCCAACATTTCAGTTGAGATCTCAAGAAGAATTTGGAGTCAGCCAGACACATTGTGGCCCAGCAGCAGCAGCAGCAGCACCTAGGAATTTATTAGAAATGTGAATTATTGAGCCTCATATCAGACCTCCTGATGTAGACGGAAATATGAGGACAGCCCTAGAGGGGGAGAGAAGTGCGTAACATAATTAACATGCAATGTCCTAAGTGTTATAATGGCAGTGATTTTTCTGGGGACAGAAGGAAAGGACATTTCCCCAGGCTAGGAAGTGAAAGGGACTTTTTTCCAAAAGTGACCTAAGCCAACTCCCCAAAGGATGAGTAAGAGTCTTCTCGGGCATGGCCATAGTGGAAGATCCAGCCCAGGCAACAGCGCATCAGGAGTGGGGAGGGAGGCACATTCTGCAAAGAGCAAGTGGCTCTAACTGACGTACAGACCAAGGATCCACAAATGTTTCCTATAAAGGGCTGGATAGGAGACTTCTTAGCCTTTATAGGCCAAGAGGCAAAACTCAAGGCGATTATTTAACGTTACCTAACTATTATGCAACAAGAGAAAACCTCTTGCCAGAGGCGGGCCATCCTGGGAGGGGAATGATTGGTGGTGGTGGGTGAGCGTCCTTTGTGCCACGCTCATCTGGAGACATTCTCAGGGCCAAGAGCAACCAGCCCGGGGAGGAGGGGTCTGGCTGAAAGGATGGTCACTTGCCCTTTACTCCAGTGATGCCCAGATCCCAGCATGCCCTCTCTCCTCTCCAACAGCCCAATCAGTTCAAGTTGACAGCTGGTGGGAGGCAAGGTAACTTGGCTGGACCATTCCTATTGCTCACTGCCTACAGCAGAGTCCTCAAAGTATAGGCGCTGACCAGCAGGGCCCTGGGCAGGGACTAGGCACAGCCGTGAGCTCAGCAGACAAGTGCTAAGAGCAGACTAGAGAGCAGTTAGCTCTCCAAAGCTCACCGTGCTTGCCCCCCGAGAGCCACCCTCATAAGTGGTGACCACATGCCTGGAAAAATGGAGTGAGCCACACTTGGCCCGTAGACCGTAGTTTACCAACCTCTGGTCCATAGAAAGCATCTGGGATCTTGTTAAAATGCAGATTCTGATTCAGTAGGTCTAGGAGGAGACCTGAGACCCTGCATCTGTAACAAGTCAACACGACAACTACCAGTTCATAGACCGCACTGAGTAGCAATGTCTCTGGCTACAAGGCAGGGGAGAGACCTGAAGTAAGGGAGAAGCAGTAGGGATGCGGCTGTTGTTCCTCACTGAAGGACTACGTGAAAATTACTGGTGAGTTTTAAAAAATAGATGCCCAGGGGCGCCTGGGTAGCTCCGTCGGTTAAGCGTCCGACTTCGGCTCAGGTCACGATCTCGCAGTCCGTGAGTTCGAGCCCTGCATCGGGCTCTGTGCTGACAGCTCAGAGCCTGGAGCCTGTTTCAGATTCTGTGTCTCCCTCTCTCTCTGACCCTCCCCTGTTCATGCTCTGTCTCTCTCTGTCTCAAAACTAAATAAACGTTAAAAAAAAAAAAATTAAAAAAAAAAAAATAGATGCCTGGGCCTCGGCCTGAAGTGCTTCAGAGTCACTAGATGTGTCGGACAAGGACATGCCTTTTTGCAGGAAGTGAGCGCTCAGTATATATTAGGTAAGAGAAGATGGCATGGGATGTGTTTCCTCTTTTTGGCTTGTTTGTTTTAGTAAGAAAACCCTTACACCGGAGGATTTGATCGATGATAAATCAAATCGTGAACAAGTACTGGAGGCTTTCCGACCTGCAGGTGTCACAAAAAACAAACCATTTTTAGAATCAGTTGTCTGGAAGCCTCTGCTTACATTTCACACCAACCTTTAACCAGGTTTGGGCTTAAGTCAACTCCATTGGGGTCACGTTTGTGTTCATACCAAGGAAATTCCACAACTTCCCACAGAGAAGTTGCAATTCAAGTAGAAGTTTCCAATGAGTAGCTACATTTATTTGCAGAGAAATTGATGAAGTGATCCTAAAACTTCATATGGAAATACAAAGGACTCAGAATAGGCCAAACAATCTTGCAAAAGACCACAGTAGGAGGACTCAAACTTCCAGATTTCTAAACTTACTATAAAGATACAGTAACCAAAAAACTGTGATACAAAGTACATTGTGTGGCATAAAAATAGATACAGAGAGAGAAAAGGGACAGAATTGGGAGTCCAGAAATAAACGCTTACATTATGGTCATTGGCTTTCAGCAAAGGTGCCAGGAAAATCGTAGTCTTTCCAAATGGTGCTGACACAGTTGGGTATTCACATACTCAAGAATTAAGTTAATCCTTTCCCTCATGCCACACACAAAACTTAAAATGAATTGCAGACTTATAGAAGACCTAAAACTAAAACATTTAGAAGAAAACATGGGAGCAAATCTTCATTACTTTGGGTTAGACAATGAAACGGTTCATAGACAGGACGGCAAAAGCACAAGAAACAAAAGAAAACAAACAGATAAATTGAATTTTACCAAAATTAAAAACTTTTTTTCTACAAACAATACCTTAGGAAAAGTATAAAAGCAAATATGGGAGAAAATATTTGAAAATTATATATCTGATAAGAGATTTGTATCCAGAATACATACAGAACTCTTACAATTCAACAATAAAAAACAAAAAGCTCCATTAACAATCGTCAAGGAGTATAAACAGAAGTTTCTCCAAAAGAATAGGCACACGAAGATATGCACAAAATAATAAGCACCTGAAAAAAATGCTCAACATCATTAGTCACGGAGGAAATGCAAATGAAAACCATACTGAAGCACCACTCACACCCTCTAGAATAACTGTAATCAAAAAAACAGACAATGTCAAGTGTCACTGAGGATGTGGGGAAATTGAACCCCTCACAGATGTGGTAGGGATATAAAATGGGGCAGCTGCTTTGGAAAACAGTTTGGCAGTGCTTCAAAAAGTTAAACATAGACTTATCATATGACCTGTAACTCCACACTTAGCTATTTACCTACAGAAATGAAAATACATATCCACCCAAAAACTTGTTACACACATGTTGTTACAGCAGCATTATTCATAATAGCCAAGAGTGGAAACAACCCAAATGTCCCTTAGTAGGTGAATGCATGAATAAAATGTGGGAGTTCATACGATGTAACATTATTTGACAAAGAAAAGGAATAAAGTACTGACACCTGATACAACACGAATGGACCTTGAAAACATGCTAAATGAAAGAAGCCAGGCGCAAGAGACCACACATTGTAAGATTCCAATTATGTGAAGTGTCCAGGATAGGCAAATCCACAGAGATAGAGAGTGGATTATTGATTGCCTGAACTGGGAGGAGGCGGGGGTAGGAAGTGACTACTAATGGGGATAGGATTTCTTTGCGGGGGGGGGGGGGGGGGGGGGGGAGGTGATGAAACGTTCTAAAATTAGGCAGGGGCAAGTGAGGCTTTCATAACTTTGAATATATTAAAAACCACTGAATTATGTACTATAAATAAATGAATTTTATGGTATGTGAATTATAGCTCAATAAAGCCGTTTAAAAACAATAAATGAGGGGGCGCCTGGGTGGCTCAGTCGGTTAAGCCTCCGACTTCAGTTCAGATCATGATCTCACGGTTTGTGGGTTTGAGCCCCGCGTCGGGCTCTGTGTTGACAACTCAGAGCCTGGAGTCTGCTTCCGATTCTGTGTCGCCCTCTCTCTGCCCCTCCCCCCCCAAAAATAAATAAGCATTAAAATTTTTAAAAAATAAATGATACTGCTAGAGGCTTTCTTTAAAAAAAAAAAAATTGTAGAAAACGTCCAATTCACTAGCCTGCAACTGACTACTGAAATTTAGCAAACTTTCCTTCACATGAATCTTCATAAATTTCATGAAGTGCACCTGAATTTCTGTCTTTCTGGTACAGGCGCCCAAATGTAAAGAAGTAGCCAGTAAATATAAGTTCTAATAATATGAATGATCCATAATAGGTGTAAAAAGCTGAAGGCAGGAGTAATATAAAAATACTTACTCTCTTGCTTGAGATCTGAGGCACCCAGCACAGGCAGGCGTCTTAGGGGCCAGAGGTTTGTTTTGTTCACACCATGGAAACTGGCCCCTCCTTCGTCAGTAAAGCCTGTCAATCAAGGTAGGCCTCCGGGAGGAGGTGCTTGCTGGAGGAAAGGGGACTGCCCCTTTGCTTCCACTGAAGCTGGTCAGCGGTCCTGGCCTGCTTCTGTAGTCTGAGTGTGGTCCTTGACAGCTTCTCTTCAAGTAGCATTTCATCCAAATGCATGAAAATGGAAAAACAGATTGCCAGTCCACAGGGCACTGTGAAGGAAACACGCTGCCCGGTGACCACCGCGGGGTGTCGTAGATGACATGCACCCCGCACTCTCAGAACCAGCTTGAGATCTTGTGCAAGACCCTTAAATTTGCTGAAACTCAATTCTCACCAATAAAAGGAAGTTTTAACACTTTTCTCATACGGCAACAAAAGATGCGTAGCTGAAATAATTGATAAAGCACCTGCTAACAGGGTGGAGGAAGGAGAAAGCCTTCAGTCAATTTCTCATGGCCTCCTTGTTTTTGATCCCTTACTCTAGCATCTCCTATCTTTATGGTGATGCTGGTCTTCCTGTCTCCCTTTTCTCTCTCTCTCCCTCCCTCCTTTCCTTCCTTCCTTCCTTTCTTCTTCCTCCCCCTCTTTATCTCTCTCCCCCTCCCTCTCTTTCTCTTCCCCCCTCTTTCATTCTTTTTTTTTTCTTTCTCCTATCATTTCTCTGCTACCTTTCTTCCCACATGTGTTTACTGAATGCCTTATATACTGTACTAGGCTCTGTGGAGAACAAGACTCGTGTTCCTTTCTTCTTCGAGCTGAGAGTCCAAAGTAAAAGACAGACCATGTTGAAAGCATTTACTACACAAATTCACTATTCCATTAGCAGAGTCTACTTCTTGCAGTGTACAAAGAATTGATATTGTTGCAAGATCAGAATTTATCTTCATCTTATGTTTATAAAGCTTTGTGTGGTATTTCTGTCAAAATTTTAATTTTTTTTAAAATTATGACTGAATGAATGCCTTCATCTGGGGTGAATGTCAATAATCTACCCTCAAGGGTCACTTGCTTATATTGTGATAGGACACAGAGGCCACCCGGCAACATCTGTGGGCCAGACATTGACCTTTGGTCACACTGGCTCAAGCACTGGGACTAGCATTTCTGGCTGAAGTGACTGCCGTTGAGTATCTTCTCCATAGAAGCCATTTTTAGATCAGGAAGGGACTTTAGAAATCGTGATTCAAAAATTCATTTAGAGATGAGAATGTTGCGATCCGTTGACATTATGTGATTTGATTAATTCACACAGTCACTGTGTTTTAATGCATCTCTTACCATCTCCCCCTGTCACAGACTTTGAGCCTGAAGTTCTCTCTTGTCCAGCAAGAGAGCGGACACAGAATTAAAATGTGAGAGAGGATGTAATGTCTGGGAGAAGACAAGAGCCCCAAGTAAGGGTCCTTGCTCTATTTTTATTAGGATCAGAAGGCCTACAAATATGACGGACGTGCGGAAAGAGACCATGAAACCACGAACATTAACATGCGAGAGAAAGGGGGTTTTGAAGATATCCTGTGATAGGGGTTTGGGTCAATACAAAACAAAATCCTGGCACTGGGCCGATGGTTGTTTACCACAGGCACAAGGAGAGCCTTCTGTTTATCTTAGCTCGCCTAGGGGTAAGACAGAGCATGAGTCCACAAGGCACCTTACTTTTGCTAATTAGCCCTACTCCAGTCAGTTTCACCCTACTGAGGTCTATGGCCCTGTCTACCTGTTTACCTATTCTGGACCTTCCTTCTTGTGAAAGCAGCTTTCTGCTTTTGTACTATGTTGGGGGCGCTTCTGCTCTGTTTACTTAATCTCAGATGCTTTCAGCCTAAACCTTCTTAACCCATTGGTGTAAGTTCAGGGAATTCCTAAACTTATTCCCCACAATCCCCACCCTAACTAAACTCAGGATATATAAGAGATGCTCAGTGACCACAAGTTCAAGGGTTGGCTGGGCCGCTTTGTCACTCCATTGTATATTTATTGCTTACTGTTGACCTCTGCTCAGAACACCATGATTTGATTTTCTTCTGCCTCCCTCCAATTCTAAAGAAGTTGATAACAACAAACCTACATAGACTTTGTTCTCAAAGCAATACTTGTGAGGAGGCAATACAGTGGGGAGGACAGAATGGTGATCTGGCATCTGGGAGTGACAGGAAAAAATGAGATATTTGTTGAATGCCTTTGTGCATCAGGCATTATTCTAGGTGTTTGGGATATTACTCATCAATCTTTTTTTAAAATGTATTTATTTGTTTTGAGAGAACAAGAGACAGACAGAGAAAAAGAGCACATGAGCAAGCAGGAGAGGGACAGAGAAAGAGGGAGAGAGAGAATTCCAAGCAGGCTCTGCACCCACAGCATGGAGCCCAATGCCGGGCTTGAACTCGTGGACCATGAGATCATGACCTGAGCCAAAACCAAGAGTCAAAGGCTTGCAATAATAACCCTCCTCTCTCTTGTCTTTCAACCCACCCACGTGACCAGTATTTCTCAGTTCTTCTTGGTTATTCATGTTATGTATGTATGTGTGCATTTACATATATTAATTCTCTTTCCCGCATACAGTAAAACCTTGGATTGTGAGTAACTTGTTCTGCGAGTGTTCCGCAAGATGAGCAAACATTTCTAATAAATTTTAACTTGATAAAGGAGCGGTGTCTTACAATCCGAGTGGTAGTACGGGATGCCGAATGTCACAAGATCACAACTGAGCCAATGGTTCTTGTCTCTCTCGCTGTGAGATTATGGGATGCCCAGATGCTTGGTCTCAGGCTGCGGTGTTTGGCAGAAACCGGTGAGTTTTCAGAACGTTGGAAGGCGCCACGCCTGGCACTAATGTATTTTTTGTCACTTCGAAACACCTATGGACAGTCCTTTGCTTTTCCATTCAAGAGGAAGCTGACGAATGCTTTGCTTCATTCTAGGTCAGGCTGCCTGCAGATTTAGACCCTTTCCTCTTACTGCCAGTTACATTAAATACGGTATATGACAAGAGTTTATTAACACTGTACCACAGTCAACATCCGTGTGAGTGTATATACAATGGCCCCCATGCAGAAAAAGGTTGAAAAGAAAGGCGTAAGAAGGAGATGATTGCTGTGGAGGTTAAGAAGGAAATCGTCAAGAAGTATGTACAAGGTATGCGAGTGGCCAAAATTGCAAGATTTTATAAGAAGTCTATATCTCCACCTCGTCTGCAGAGGAACTGAATCCCTCACTTCAAATGAGATTAGGCAGATGTGTAAAATGTGAGAAACAGTGCAAAATTCTGTGGGAAAGCACCACCCGAATAAGGCTGTAGCAGTGAGAGCAGTGAATCTGTTTAAGGACAAGGCGATGTCACGTTTCTGCGAAAGCCTCAAAGGGAGGCAAAACCAACATCATTGGATAGGTTCCTTGCTAAAGTTGCACAAAATGGGAAAGATTCCACTGAGCCAATAGACAGCAGTGATTCCATTAATGATAGTGAAAGATCTCCTACACAGTAACCCTCCTCTCTCTTATCTCCCTCACACCCTCCAGGAAGGTTTTCAAAGGTAAGTGCTGTTTATTTCTCTTTCTATTATGTATCTTCTTTATTATTTTGTATTATATTACAGTATTGTGATCATTTTTGTGTGAGTATTTTTAGGTTGTGGAAGGAATTGTCTGCGTTCCATTATTGCTTATGGGGAAATTTGCTTTGATATACAAGTGCTTTGGATTACAAGCATGTTTCTGGAATGAATTATGCTTCCAAACCAAGGTCTTACTGTACATATATATGTATAATGTGTATGTTCACATACATACACATACATATGTATTTCAAATGCTCACTCTGCTTGCCTAGTATTGTCCTAAGCAATTTACATGCATTATCCCTTTCAGTTCTTACTGCAACCTTGTGATACAAATACTATTCTTATTTCTGCTTTACAGATTAGGAAACTGAAAGGTTACAAGGGTACGGAAGTTGCCAAAGGCCTTGAGAGCTAGTAAAGGTAGAACTGGGTTCAAGCCCAGCTCTGTCTGACTCAGCCTTCTTAATTACCGCACTATGTATGGAAAAAATGTCAGGAAGATATGCACCAAATGTTAAATAACTCCTTCATGAAGTTGGGGTTGCGTGACCCGCCCGCTTCCTATGTTTGCAGTTTTGTTTAGATTTCTAACAACAGGAATGTATTATTTCATCTTAACTAGAAAAAAAAATCTCTTTTCAAATTAACATCAATTCCCTCATTTTCTCTGCCTTTGGTCAATCTGCTGTCTAATTTTGCAAGACCAGATAAGCCGCCACTCTGGCCTTGTTCCTGGAAGAGCAAACATCATCCGGGAATGCACATCACCAGACAGACTGACTCCATGACTAAGGAGTGAATGCCAGCCACCATGGGGCTCAGAAAGCTTCGAACAGCCTCAGACAGAGCCCAGGACCATGTCCCACATTATCACTCTCTTCATGCTTTACTGTTACCCAAGTCACAGCCATATCTCCTTCCTTTTCTTCTCCATCAACTATCTTAAAATAGTCTACACTCATTGTCTTTGCATCTGCATTTCTACTCCTTACAGACTCTGACTTCACCCCTCAGTCATGATACTGTTAGTTTTAGGGGTCACCACATCTTTCTAATTGCTAAGCCTCACGACCCTTTCCTCAGCCTTCATTCCTTCTATCTCATCAACAGTGTTGGTCATACTTACCTTTTAAAACCTCTTTTCTCTCTTGATTCCACAGAGCTTCTCTTTCCCATTTTCTATCCTTACTGTGACTAGCCTGTCTCAATTTCATTCATCAGCTTCTCCTCCGCCTACCGTCCATGACTGTGATGTTCTTTAGAATTCTTCCACCTCTGCTCTCTTTGCAAACCCTTGATGGCCAATCCCATGAGTTCTCAGCATTTTCACTTCCAAATAAATGACTTCTGCCCAGGTTTGAGACTGAGTTTCGGACCTGCACAACTAACGGCCCAGGAGATGGTTCCACCCAGATGTGCTAGCTCACTGGAAGAAAGGATCATTTTGTAGTGTTTGCTGATTTCTGTGACATGAAGCCCTCCCTATGGCTGATCTCAAGCTATCAGAGCGAAGTCACTGACTACAGAGCTGGAAAGAGATGTGCACAGGCAGGGGTTGAACAGGAATAAGTCAACTCCACACCCCCACTCGTTCTGCCTGGTATCCAAGGCCAAAGGCTCTCAAACATTATTTTTTAACATATGGTAGAAAACACATTCTGTGTCAGTTACCTGAGCATGTATACGATTGGAACAAAGTTGTTCTGTGAAACAACATAACCTTATTGCATGTGATATACTTTGAAATCTATCACGTTTCATTTCGTTAAAAAATGTGTCTCAACTCACCAAGTACATTTAATAAGCCATTAAAGGTTCAAGACTCACAATTTAAAAACATCGTCCTCGAGTCTTTCAAACTCAATGTGTACGGAACTGCATTATTATCTCACTTTCAACAACCTGTTCCTCTTCCTGCTTTTCCTTTCTCAATTAATGGCTCCATCATCTACCTGGTTTCCCCACTAGAGGTCTCGGGGCCATTTTGGACTCATCCCTCTGCTTTATCCTTTATACCTTGCTGATATCCCTTAAGTAGATCTTCCTACCTCAGTTCCCACTGTCACTATCCCAGTTTATATCACCACCTTTCACCCCCTAGCCTCCCAACTCATCCCCTGTTTTCAATTTCTCCAATCTCAATTTTTTTTAGTACAGTATTGTTTTCCAAAAATCTGTAATGCTACTGCTCTGCTTACAAATGTTGACGGTTTCCCATTGCCTCACGATGTTTTGCATTCATTTAAATATTCCAGAGGGCAACTAATGTGTGCTAGGCTCCGTACTGGATGCAGGGGAATAAAAATGACAGAGTTCTTGTCCTTAAGGAGCTCACACTCTACACCCCATCGCATCACTGGGAAGACTCTTATGGTAATCCCAGCTTATCTTGTCATCCTTAACTTCTGGCCCACCCCATCTATACACCTGATGCTTGCCACAGTGGGGAACTTGACATTCCCAAGGAATGTCATTCACCTTTAGGTCCCTGTGCCTTTGCTCATACAGTTCTACATTCTGTTCCAGCATTCTACGTGCTCTTGCTTTCTTTCTTCCAGATGACCTCCCACTCATTCACAAAAGCCACTCTCTGTGAAGCCTTCCTTTGGACAAATTCCTATTGTAAAAAGTTTTAAATATTTATTCAATGTAATCATGCACATACTTCAAATTGTTAAGGTGTTCTAGAACAGAAAAGTCAGACTCTTCCATCCCTACCCCAGTCTAATTCCCCAAAGATAATCAATCTTAACAGTGTTTCTTGTTGGATTTTTGGTGATCTCCCTGTGTTTCCAAAATAATACATGGTACTATTATTTCTTAGTGGATCATCTTAGGCACTATCTATCTAATTTCTACTAAGAGAGTGAGCATTTGGCTCACAAACACACCGGCCCTATCTTTTCTCTTCCCTGAGCCTCCTGATAGAATTACTTCTGTATATTCATGCTTGTTCTCTCCTCTGCAGAATTGCTATACATCCAGAACTTTATTTCTGTCCTACCAACTGTAGACAGAATCTCTCGATTTTCTAAAATGAGACCTTTAGTAACCCAAACTTCTCTCCACCCTCCTCCCCAGTTCTATTTCCTTCTACCTACCTACCTTTATTTTTACATTTAAAAATTAATCTATTTACATTTTCTTGTGTAATCATAGTTTATTCTACTTTGGCTTGTTTATAAGGTGATTCTAAAAGTTGAAAACCAATAAGCAATGTTCCCATTACTAGACTATCTGAATATTGTCTCCAATAGTCTAATAGAGCACTCTGCTCATACTTTCTTCTTTGGGCCACTCAGAGAGGTATATTCTTGGATTTCTGGTTTAAATGTAGTTTCTATATTTAGATACCACTCAGTAGTTCAAAATCAATCTATCGTAAGCTGTGTCATGCTAGCATTAGGCCTTTCCTGGACATTTCCTCCCTTGGAGCTCCTTTTATTTTATTTTATTTTTTAAATTTTATTTAAATCCAAGTTAGTTAACATACAGTTTAATAAAGATTTCAGGAATAGAATGTAGTGATTCATCACTTACACACCCAGTGCTCATCCCAACAAGTGCCCTCCTTAATGCCCATCACCCATTTAGCTCAGCCCCACCCCACCCCACACCCCTCCAATAACCCCCAGTTTGTTCTCTGTATTTAAGAGTCTATTACAGTTTTCCTCCTTCTTTGTTTTTATCTTATTTTTTCTTCCCTTCCCCTATGTTCATCTTCTTTGTTTTCATTTCACATATGGGTGAAATCATATGATATTTACCTTTCTCTGATTGACTTATTTCCCTTAGCATAATATATTCTAGTTACATCCACATTGTGGCAAATGGCAAGATTTCATTCTTGTTTATCACTGAGTAATATTCCATCTTCCGTATTCATCTTCTTTATCCATTCATTAGTTGATGGACATTTGAGTTCCTTCCATAATTTGGCTATTGTTGATAGTGCTACTATAAACATTGGGGTGCATGTGCCTCTTTGAATCAACATTTTTGCACTACTAGGTATTTATCCAAAGGATAATTTTTAAATTTTTAAATTTAATTAATTTCTTTTTTGTCATAGACTCTAAGTCTGAAGTTCTCTTTTGGCCAGCAAAAGAGCAGGATGCAGGATGAAAAGCAAGAGATGGCTAACGTCCAGGAAAAGACAAGAGCCTCAAATAAGGGTACTTGCCCCATTTTTATTAGGATCAGAAGGCTTACAAACATGGTGATGGGTGTGCACAAAGAGACAATGAATCTGTGAACATTAACTTGTGGATGTGAGGGAAGAGGTCTTGAAGATATTCGGGGTTAGGGGTTTGGGTTAATACAAAGCAAAATCCTGACACTGGGCAGTCGGGTAGAAGGTTGTTTACAGAAGACATGAGGCACCCCCCTTGTTTATCTTAGCTAGCCTAGGGGATGGGACAGGTAGGACACATGACCTCAGAATTAACAAGGCACCTTTTCTTTTGTTAATTATCTCTGCTCTGGGCTGCTTTACCTGCAGCACAGTGGTCTATAGCCCAATTTACCTGTTTACCTAACTTGGTCCTTTCTTCCTGTGAAGATAGTACTAATATCTAAGTACTAAGATAGCATCTTCCTGATGCTATAGTACTAAATTGGGGGGGGGGGGGTGCTTCCACCCTGAATACCTAATCTTGTTTATTTCACCTTTGTGCCCTTATTTTGGGGCCTTTGCCCCTCCCTCTCTATCCTGGGGGCTCTTCACCTCCCCCCCCCCCCATTCTGGGGGCTTAAGCCCCCTTTCTCTATCCTTATTCGCCAAATCTTGTGAGTTCAGTGTGTGGGCATCCTATGGCTTTGTATTTATTTATGCCTTGGTAACCCATTGGTGTAAGCCAGGGAATTTCTAAGCTTATTCCCCCCACAATCTTTTAATTTTTTTTTTTTTTTTTTTTTTTTTTTTTTTGCATTCTGTCACCAGCTAAGAGCTTCAGGGGTTTCCAAGTTCCCAATCATATCTTCAGTTTTATTGAATCCCATTTTCTCCTCTAGCTTATTATTTTCATCAGGATGGGTTGGCTTCCAGGCTAGGCCTAGCTGTCGTCTTGGGATTCCCTTTCTCTGCTCATTTGTTTCCAAGTCCCATGGAACCTACTTATACATATATATAAAGCTTTTTAGCTTTTGTTGTTTATCTGAAATTCCTTTTAACTGGGTATCTTGTTTTTATTTTTTGTTTTTTGTTTTTTTGCTAAATCTGGCAACCCTACACTGGATATTTTCTCAGGGCACTAACCTATAAAATGCCAACCACTGTCATCCCATCAGAGAATCTGATCTTATTATGATGGGAAAAGCATAGAGCTGGCTGGCACTGAAAGAAACAAATACAATATTTCATACTTGCCTTCCAGACCCGCTTTCAAAGCCCACCACATTTTTAGGTGTGATGCTGAATTTCCAGCTTCTTCATCAGGTCTTGAGGTCCTTAGAGATCTCTTACCTAGGGCACATGTACCCTTTTCCATGAATATTCTGGGACAGTTTGCTTCACAGGAGGTCAGCCCAGGAAGTACAGGAAAATGTCGTTAAGCTGATCAAGTTTTATTTAAATTTTCATCTACTGTTAGGTTTAAATAAGTGCCTGCTTCTTTAAAGATACTGATATGAGATAACAGTGTGACTGTTTCCCAGATGACTGCTCTGTCCTTGCATTTCACATGCACAGGCATTTCATTCTTCCAAGGGGCCGTCGACTGATGTGTTTTGATTATCTCCATTTTACTGGTGAGGAAACTGAGAAGCAGAAGGGATTTAAGGGAAAAAACAAAACAAAACCGTGCCCAGAGTCATTCCATCACCTCACCCAAAACCAAAAATCACTATTTTAAACGTACAGAACTTTTAATAACGCCACGCAGGAATTTCAAACTATTTTCCCTGAGTCTCTAAATGAAGTTTTAAATGAGTATGTTTTCATTAGAAAGCAGATTGAGGAGAAGGCATTGGGAAACGGAGGAAATGTCAGCTAAACCCCAAATAATTGCGTTAATTGAGCTACGAGATTGGCCCTTCTTACGTTTCCCGTCATAAATGCTCTTCTGATGGCCCTCCCCCGCATCTCCACGCAGAAATGAAACCGACACGGTGGCAGGCTTTCCAAACCTGAGCGCAGCCCACGTGTGTCTGAGTCGGAGTCGAACGCACAAGGGTCGGGAAATGAGGAAGGCGCAGGCTATTTGGGATTACAGATGGAAGCAGAGTGCCTGGAAAGTGAGCAGGACAGACAAGGTTGGCTGGATGCGGAGTGCAGCAGGGAGCGGATCTGATCAGGCCGGAGTCTGGGAACAGAAATTGGGCGGCACAGCACCCACCCGAGGCATGTTTGGGTCCATCCCTGGGGCGTGTTGCGTTATCCAGCGGGTGCGGGGTGCGGGACCCCTGGGCCGCGGGGAGGGTGCTGGGTGCGCCCGAGCGCGCTGGCTTCCCACGCGCGTCTGCCTATGGGAGGCCGGCGGCCACACGCTCCGCCCCGTCCCTCCCCACCCCCCACAGGGGCGGACCGAGGGCAAAACCTGCGCGCAGCCCACCCGCCCGCCGCGCGCCCCGGGGGAACTGCAGCGCTGGCGGCGAGGAGCGGTCCAGGGCTCCTGGTTCAGACGAGCAGCTCACTGCAGCGCCCGGGTGAGGAGCGAACGCGGGGCGCGCCGGGCTCGGACCGGACCCTCGCGGCCCCGGCGTGGGAGGCCGGCGATCCCGGAGCGGCCACGGCCACGGGCGTCGGGAGGGTGGGGGGAAGGTGGGGAGCCGCGCCGCGTCCTGCCCGGGGTCGGCTCGCCGTCCCTGCCGCCTGGCGACAGCGCGCTGGGATCTTTGCGGGGAGGGTCACGGAATTGGAGCCCAGTTCTCCCACGCCTGTTCCCCCCCCACCGAGGAGGCAACCCTCCTAACCTAAGAATTCGGTGCCCAGAGGGAATCAGGGGACACGGGGAGGTTTCTTATCTCTAAGTCTCCTGTGCTGGGACAAAACGGACACTTCTCTTTGGGGAGTGTGGCGTTTTCCAGAGCCCAGTTCCGAGTAGCTGCCGTACCACTAGGGTAATAAAAAGCACTACCTCTGCTTTGCTCACAGGCTCCGCGGGTCCCACGCCTCCCCCCGCCGCCCCCCCCCCCCCACCCCTTCAGACACCATCACCCCGGCTCTACCCAGAGTAAAGGGGAAGCTTGCTTGTAAAAAGTCACACAAAAGTCACACACAGCAGAGAGCATTCTCCTCCCATCATACTCTGGAGCTTCTGGTAGAAGGTTCTAGCCCCAGAGAACGAAAAGGTCAGGCTTTCATTCAGGTCTTTGGTTCTTGCGGTTGCTGCAGAGGTGATGAGGCAGGAGGAGGGAGAGGTGTGTAGGGTTCATAAAGGGGAGCTCACCATTTTTGAAGGACATGTGAGCTCAGGTTTGGGAGAGATTTGTGTGAACAAATCAGACTTGTGCAAATTACCTTCGACCCAAGAGAGAATCCTGAGCTGGGAGACTGGTATGGGAGTAGGAGCTGGAAAGCGTATCCCTTAAAGTGTTGACAATCCCAAAAGGCTCAGGACCAAATCTTGGGCTCCCCTTGAACTCAAGAGACCAGGGCATTAAGTATTGGCCACCACAAGGGACTGGTGAGCTGCTAGCACCCCACAGATCTCCTCAGGGAGGGAATTCTGGTGGTCCCCTAGAAGCTGGTGAGAACCTACCTCCTTGGATTTCCCAGCGTCCACTCATTGCGTGTGGGCACTGTAGGTTCTCTCCCTTCCCCAGACATTCGGGCAGGGGTTGCCGCCGTGGACGGCATGGTGATGCTCTTCGTTGAACTGGACCCTTTGTACTCAAGGCGGACACTATGAATTGTGAGGGATATTAATCTGGTTCAGCCACTCATTTTACAGTTGAGGAATCCTTTCCGAGGTGTCGAAGGGGTTTGCCCAGCACCCCAAGGCTTTCCTGTAAAGAGAGCCCTGGACAGCTGGTTCCTCATTTCCTGTCCATTGTATGTCTGTGCCCTTTGAACTTCAGTAGTGAGGAATACGCCTTCCCTACCCAGTTAGGTTTTACCATACTGTTTGAGAGTCTCCTGGTAGAGCATTGAGACAAGTGCTGACTAGGTACCTGAGCAACACGAGTGGAACCCTTGGGAATGTCACCGGAGCTTAGGAATCTGTATTCCTTTCAGTGACACCCCAGAAAACGGATTATTTCCTGGAAAGGAAGGTGATCATCAGGTTATTTATACTTTGATTCATCTGAAGGTTGATGAACCTTTTTTTTCCCCCCAAGATCCATGGTTATTGGCTAGACTGACCTCTGGAGGTATTGAGAAATTTACATTAAAGTGAAGCATTGAAGAGAAAGCATTGAGTGAAGGACATTTGAAGGGGAATGTCTGGTTCTAAAACTGCATTGTACCAGAATTCTGAGGAACCTTTGTGTTTTGAAGGGACGGGCAGCAGAGTCTTACCGCCTCTCTCTATGAAGCCAGGCACTTATTATGTACCTTCACTGTCACTTTGCTGCATTTTACAGGTATGACTCATAACACACTAATCGAAACAGTCTGATATATATGGGCTTGTCGTTTTTTTTAAAAAAGAAACTTAGTTGAGAAAGAAAAAAATCAGCTGTAAGAATCAATACTGATTGGATTCAATGGGCTAGTTGATTCCTCATACAAGTTTGTGCATTCCTTCATTGACGTCAAGAAATATTTATTGAGCACCTACTGTGTGCCTGGCACTGAGTATAGAGCAGTGAATAAGACAGATGTGGTCTCTGTTCTTAAGGAGTTCACCTTCTAGAATCGAGGGATGAGCAAGGTAAATTCAGATACCACTAGGTGTTTTAAAGCAAAGGCAACAGAGTGCTGTGGTAGAGTACTGTGATGAGTGTGTGTGTGAGAGAAAGAGAGAAAGAAGGAGGGAGGAAGACAGAGAGAGAGAGACAGAGACAGAGATGGTGGGAGAGGCCCAGCTTCTTAGATTGGGTTTTAAGGAGAGATTTTTCTGAGAGATGGCCTTGAGATGAGCTCCCAGAACATTGACAGATTGTTCTGGTGAAGGAACCGCAATCACACAGCTCTGACCACGAGAGCTCAGTGTGTTCCAGACATAGTCGGAGGGCAGCGTGGCTGGAACAGGGTGAGGGAAGAGAGCGAAGGTTGGAACAGGGTGAGGGAAGAGAGTCAGGGTGAGGGCCAGGGGCCAGGTCATGCAGAGCCTCTTGGGCTCCGGTACACTGTCTGGACTTCAAGGGCAGTGGTAAACCAAAAGCAGGGGCGTGCCATAATAGACTTAACGTTTCCTCAGAAGTTACTCTCGGTGCCTTGTGAAGAATGGGTTGCAGGGAAAGAAGGGCAAGAAGGAGACTAGCCCCAGGCTTTTTATGGTGACCTGGAAGATGATGGTAGCCGTAGGTGGGCAGAAGCTGTTTGGAGAAGCAGAGTAGGAAGTTCCTTAATGTTTTTGTCTCAAACTTCCCTTCTACTTGGTGGGGATGCCATTGCTACGTCTGGTCCACTTAGCTTGTAAAAATAAATAAGCTAGCGATTGATTATGCTCTTAAGGGTGAGGTAAGACTTCATTACCGGCATTATTTGCTAATGCCGCGTTACTTGGAATTTTCTGTGCTTCGTTTTCAAAAAGTTTACCATAGATTTCATTCTTTTCACTTACTTTATCCGTTACAATAAATTATGTGTATTGCACATAAAAAATACTTTGATCTGCTCAGAAGATTGGAATATCTCAACTAAGAGTTACCAATTAAACGCGCCATCTCAGAGTGGAGTAAAAGGATGCTGGCGTAATAACTGACTTACTGTGAGGAGTCGAAAGTGATCGGGTAAAGTTCAAAACAGAGTATTTGAATCTGAAAACAGTTCACAAGGAAGTTAGCAGATTTCCTTTTGTCCTGGATAGGGCTGTATGCAGAGATCTGAGTGCAAAGGTCTGTTGATAATTGAAAGTCTATTCGTGGCCGCAGAATTTCTGGAGAGGGCTGTGACCCAGAGTTGAATAAGAGTTGCTTCCCTTAGTGAAGCATTCTCTCTCAGAGGGGACTCTTGAACTTTCCCTGATTGATCACTGACTAAATATTAGAGGGCCAGGGAGGAGTTTCAAAGTTGTTTACCAACTGGGGTAGGGATGACCGTCTCAGGGACGGGACAACTAACTGCCACAATGAGGCAACCCTATTTCTCTTTCCTGCCTCATTTTGACATGCAACATACTAAGAGGAGATGTATCTGTTTACAAGGAAATAGAAGTCCTTCCTCATTTACACTGTGTGCAGTGGGGGATTCTGCTCTGGGAATGGGCTGTCATTTATCTTCATTTGCCAGACCCCATTAATTATTTTTTTAATGTCTATTTATTTTTGAGAGAGAGAGACAGAGCACGAGCAGGAGAGGGGCAGAGAGAGAGGGAGACACAGAATCGGAAGCAGGCTCCAGGCTCCGAGCTGTCAGCACAGAGCCGGACGTGGGGCTTGAACTCACAAACCGGGAGATCATGACCTGAGCCGAAGTCGGACACTCAACCGACTGAGCCACCCAGGCGCCCCAGACCCCATGAATTATTTATTGGCTGGGGCATCTTATTTTAGCTTGAAGTGGCCAGTCTGGTGATTCAAACTGCAGACAAAATATGACAATAATTGTGGGATCTGTATCTCCCCTTGGGGTTGGGAGTAATGGGGGCATCTTTGAGGGAGAGATTATAGTTTCTCCTAGAGACGAGTAATTATTCTCTTTGACGTCCGTAATGTTTTGAAATGTTGAATTAGCCGCTATCCTTTAAAAATCAATAGAGTCAGTAGATTGTACATAGAAATATGGTTTCCCAGCTTTTCTTGGAAAGAAGAAGATCTAGTACCATGGAGCTATCAACCTTACATAACAGCAATCAACTGGAACAGGGTGGTGGTGTTCCTTTTCAGCTGGTCTTGTTTGCCCCTGTCCCCACCACTGTTTTTTTCTTTCACACACGTCCCGTTTAGCTCATCTGAGTTACCTGGCTGGCCCTTGCAGACTTCTGATCTTAAACCTCAGGTTTAGGGTTACCTAGCCCAGCCTGTGCATCCCATTTCTACCTGTAGCCAATGCAAGAGTCCCCTTTTCAGTGTCTTTGCTAGGAGTCCCCAGACCTGCATTTACATTGCTCCTCTGATTGAACATGGTAACTGTTGAAAGGCTGCTGATACAGAGTTCTCCAGTCTGGGAGTATATACAACATGTCCTCTTTCCATGGAACTGTGGCGGCCATGTGCCATCCGTGTCTCCCCCAGAGTAAACATCCCTGGTGCCTTGAACAGCTCTTCTTTTGATTTGTTGCCTTGTTCCCTTATCAGTCTGGTTATTGTTCAGCGATCGTCCTGCTGCATAGACTGTCATTTGTTGAAGTCCTCAAAACCTGACCAGTTCAGTGAGGTGGGGTTTAACCGGTGTGGAATATACCGATATGCTTCCAGCGCGGCCGCAAACTGTCCAGCGACCTTAGGTAACTGTTAATATTTGTGGCCTGGAAGCCATGTAGGGCACCAAACATTTGGAAACCAGATGCAGGTGAGTGCACATTTTCAACGTGTGAGTAGAATCAGGTCATCGCGTTTTGTTTGCAGCTGTTCAGTGCTTACGCTTATGAGCGTGTGTTTTATTAAATTACTCGCACAATAGGAAACTGCCTCTTATCTTGCTTTTTGGAATCTATTGTTTTTCTTGGGTTGTGAAAGGATTACACAAGAGTTGTGTCTGCTGTGCCCAAGATAAGAGGCTTTAGAGACTTTGCAGAAGTCCCTTGAGAGTCCTGCATTCATTTGAGACAATGTCCAGATGAAGTGTTGATTCCCTTAGCTAAAACGGCAGAGCAAAATGATATTAATGGATTAGGTACTATCTTTTTTCTTTTTGAGTTTCAGTACTAGCAAGTCTGAGGCAAGAACTTTTTACTGACGCTTTTATTTTTATTTTTATTATTTTTAAGTTTTTTAAAACATTTTTCTAATGTTTATTTATTTTTGAGAGATAGAGTGTGAGCAGGGGAGGGCCACAGAGAGAGGGGACACAGGATCTGAAGCAGGCTCCAGGCTCTGAGCTGTCAACACAGAGCCCGACGCAGGGCTCGAGCTGACAAACCCCAAGATCATGACCTGAGCCGACGTCAGATGCTTAACCGACTGAGCCACCCAGATGTCCTTTTGCTGATGCTTTTAAAAGGAGTCCTATATCTTAGAAAAAGATGGAACCTCGGAGTCCAGCCAGAACAATGCATCGATCCCTTTTCCAGTGTCCCTGGCAGAGGGCCAGTTAGCAATGCTTGAACCCTTCTCATGACAGAGGACTCTCTCCACACTGTAAGGTATACGTCACAAACAACCTGATCATTAAAAAGTTCTTCCTTGTGTTGATGAGGCATCCACCTTCCTCTAGCCGGTTTCAGAATGAAAGAAGTATCTTCCTTATTAAATAAGGATATAGTTTCTCCAGTCTGCCTTTAGACCAGGGTTCTCAACCACAGCATTACTGACCTTTTGGACCATATATATATATGGTTCAACCCCGACACAGGCTCCAACCCATGAACCATGAGATCATGACCTGAGCTGAAGTCAGATGCTTAACTGACTACGCCATTCAGGCACCCCCTATATATTAAAAAAAAAAATTTTTTTTAATGTTTATTCATTTTTAAGAGATGGGGAGAGACCGAGCATGAGTGGGGGAGGGGCAGAGAGAGAGAGAGAGAGAGAGAGAGAGAGAGACAGAATCTGAAGCAGGCTCCAGGCTCAGAGCTGTCAGCACAATGCCCAAAGTGGGGCTTGAACCCATGGGCATTGAGATCATGACCTGAGCCAAAGTTGGACGCTTAACTGACTGAGCCACCCAGGCGCCCCTCCCCCTATATTTTTCAAAAGTTTATTTATTATTTATTTGGAGAGAGTGAGTGGGGGAGGAGCAGAGAGAGGGAGGGAGGGAGAGAATTCCTAGCAGGCTCCACGCTGTGAGTGTGGAGTATCTCATTCCGGCTCAGGTCATGATCTTGCAGTCCTTAAGTTTGAGCCCTGTGTCAGGCTCTGTGCTGATAGCTCAGAGCCTGGAGTCTAGTACGGATTCTGTCTCTCTCTCTCTCTCTCTCTCTCTCTCTCTCTGCCCCTCCCGCACTGGTGCTGTGTGTGTGTCTCTCTCTCTCTCTCAAAAATAAATAAACATAAAAAAAAAAAGTACTAGATTGCTTAGAAATCAGGGCTGGAAAATTGACAGTCTCCTGCCTTCATCCTATTGTAAAAGATCCAAAGCAGATTTTATCTTCTTCAATCATTCAGTCTGATATTGGGTCAATTTTGAGATATTTAAAGCACTTTTTATTTTTTAACTTTGGTTGAAAGTGAATCAGCCTATATTTGTTCTCTGCTTTCATTCTGTAGCTTTATGTGCTCTGTGAGTTTTCTATTGCTGCTGTAATGATTTATCACAAATTTATTGGTTTAAAGCAACCCAACTTTATTACCTTAATGTTCCATCGGTCGGAAGTCTAACACGACTTCCCTGGGCTAACCTCAAGGTGTCTTTAGGGTTTCATTCCTTCCTGGAGGCTCTAGGGGAGAATTCGTCTCCTTACCTTTTCCAGACTCTAGACGCTGCCCGTATTCCTTGTCTCATGACTCCCTTCCTCCATCTTCAAAGCCACCAGTTGTGGGTTAAGTTCTTCTCACATCTCATCACACTGACTTCCTCTTCTTCCCGCCTGTTCCACTTTTATTTATTTATTTTTTCAGATCCTAAACGCCGTCTTATTCTCTTAAAGATAAACTGGGAAGTCAAAGAGATGAAGTATTTCGAGATTAACTATTCCCAGCTGATTAAATATGTCTAGCAAAGCCATACCAGCTGTACTGGAAACGCCCCACAGGCCAGATGGTTAATTTGTACTTGTCTAACATCTAGTCTTTCAAAGGAGATAATACCGAAATTCCCATTACAGCATATTTGCTTTCCCACTGAAGAATCACAAGAGTTCTTAGAGGCACATGCTACCCATTCATCTGGCTGTGTAGGTAGATGCTTCCTGGGAATACCAGAAAGAATGCCCTGAGACACAGTTTCTAGAAAGTGCTCAGCATCTTTCTTTTTTAATTTAATTTAATTTAATTTAATTTTATTTTATTTTATTTTATTTTATTTATTTACTTACTTAGTTATTTATTAGTAATCTACACCCGGTGTGGGGCTCAAACTCACAATCCCGAGATCAAGCTCTACTGATTGAGCCAGCCAGGTGCCCCATAAAGTGCCCAAGGTCTTTTTGGCATTCACGGGCAACGGGAGATGGCAGTGGGTGGTGGACGCTGAGAAGTGTTCAACTATGGCCGGGGATAGGACTTGTACACATGTCACGGGGCCACGGGGTGTCAGCTCTTCAAATATGATGAAGGAAACGTATAGCCCCAGTTATGCCGTGAGTTCATAAACTGAGCAGTGTTAATAATGGCAATGATGACAACCGTCAGCAAAGCCCAAGGAGGCCCAGTCCTACCGGTTCTTCCGTTGGACCTGGCCCCCCCCAACTGACCTGCTCATTTGGCATCGGCAGTCTCTGGCCACCTCAGACAGACGCTGCTGCTCGTTGGGGATGGGACTGAGGGAGCCACAAACCAGGAGCACCACTAGGATTTGGCTCATCATCTTGTCGGATGCATCCACACCCACTGCGGTGGTCACCCTGCGTGTGTGTCTCAGGCATCCACAGAGGCACTCGGAGAGCCTCGAGGGACTGCCAGGGACTGGGGACTTCGCTGTGTTGAACCCAGGGTTCTTGGCTTGCACCCAAGGACCGCACAGCATGGTGCCTGGTCTCGAGACACAAAGCCCTCTTTGGCCACCTTCCTTCTTCACTTTTATTTTTTTATTATTATTTTTTTAACGTTTATTTTTGAGACAGAGAGAGACAGAGCATGAATGGGGGAGGGTCAGAGAGAGGGAGACACAGAATCTGAAACAGGCTCCAGGCTCTGAGCTGTCAGCACAGAGCCCGACGCGGAGCTTGAGTTCACTGACCATGAGATCATGACCTGAGCCGAAGTCGGCCACTTAACCGACTGAGCCACCCAGGCGCCCCCTTCTTCACTTTTAAAGACACATGATTACATTGGGCCCACCTGGATAATCCAGAATAATCTATTTTTTTTAATTTTTTTTTTCTTAACATTTATTTATTATTGAGAGACAAAGAGAGACAGAGCATGAGCATGGGAGGGGCAGAGAGAGGAGGAGACACAGAATCTGAAGCAGGCTCCAGGCTCCGAGCTGTCAGCACAGAGCCCGACGCGGGGCTCGAAGTCACAAACCGCAAGATCATGACCTGAGCCGAAGTTGTACGCTCAACCGACTGAGCCACCCAGGCGTCCCCAGAATAATCTATTTTTTTCATGTTTATTTATTTTTGTGAGAGAGACAGAATGTGAGCAGGGGAGAGGCAGAGAGAGAGGGAGACACAAACCTGAAGTAGGCTCCAGGCTCCGAGCTGTCAACACGGAGCCCGACACGGGGCTTGAACCCGTGAACAGTAAGATCATGACCTGAACCGAAGTCGGACGCTTAGCCGACTGAGCCACCCAGGCACCCCCAGGATAATCTATTTTAAAGTCAACGGATTAGCCACCTTAATTCCATATGTAACCGTGATTCCCTTTCGCCACGTGAAAACATATTTACGTGTTCTGGGGATTAAGATGTGGAATTTGAGGAGTGTCGCTATTCTGTCTGCCTTATACCCCCATTCCAGAAGTTCATCAGAAAGAATCTGAGGAACAGAGTACTGGCACTTGTGAAAGAACCATTTCTTTTCTCTTTACCAAGAACAGTAGAGTTAAGGCCCATGCCCTAATCTCTCATCAGGATTGGGATTTACACAGGTTTACCTATCAGCTCTTGACATAAATCCTGGACTCAAGAGTGGACATCTTGCTTACTATTTTGGTTTGTCTTTTGTTTCAAAAAGGGAAATGATGCCTGATAGGAGTTTACCGATAGGGGAACAGAGGGTTAGCAGAGGTCATGGCATTATATAGAGATCTCAGCTGAGATTAGAAGGACAAGTAGGGGACTGTGGCTTGAGGGACAGACGGAAGGAAGTACAGAAGAAAAGACAGTATCAACTTTTTTTTTTTTTGTTAAGTAATCTCCGTATCTACTGTGGGGCTTGGAGTCATGACCCTGAGATCAAGAGGCATGCTCAACCAACTGAGCCAGCCAGGCGCCCCAAGAAGGTATTAACTTTTAGATGGATTTAGAAAGAATATGTTCTTTGAGCTCTCTTTAAAGGGTCTTCTTGATCTATCAGCATGGCATTTTACGTCATGGTCAGGGCGTCAAAATTGAAGAAAATGCTTCTCAGGTTTTATTATTTTAAAAAAGTAGTGATTTTTTTAATGTTCTCATTGATTTAAGATATGGGCCAAGAGAAAAGTAGAAAGGATAGAAAATTACCTTCAGTTTTTACCTATACAAAACTCTTCCAAGAAGGTAAACTTTGTAAATGTTTGTTATTTCTTTTATTGATTTTGGGTCTTCTTCTTGTTGTCCCGCCGTCCTCCCCACCCCCCCCCACCCCACCCGCACTCCTTCTTCCTCTTTTATGTATCTGAGATTGTGGGTAATCCTTTTTATTTTCCACATAACAGTTTACTTAATATTAAAAGTAAACACTTTTCATGGTCATACCAACTCTACTAAATATTCTTTTAAAATTATTTGTTAGGGGGCACCCGGATGGCTCAGTTGGTTAAGCGTCCGACCTTTGATTTCAGCTCAGGTAATGACCTCGCCGTTCGTGAGTTCAGGCCCCCGTTGGGCTCTGGGCTGGCATCTCGGAGCCTGCCTGGGATTCTCTCTCTCTTCCTCTCTCTCTGCCCTTCTCTCACTTGTTCTCTCTCTCTCTCTCTCCAAAATAAACAAATCAACTTTAGAAAAAAATTAAATTGTCAACAATAAAGCATTATGTTTTATTGTAAAAGAAAATATGAAACTTCATGGGAAAATCACATAATTCTATCACCCTTATTATATCAATAGTCTTTTTAGTGTGAATTTTTACACAGCATCGTTTTATTTTTTTTTTCAATCAAAATTGCATTGTAAAGAGTTTCCTAAGTCATAATGAATTGTTTTGTAAATATGTTGTTAGTAACTGAATAAAATCCCATTGATGATATTCTCATATTGCTTGAAATCCGTAGGGTTTCCATGTGTATATGTGCGGGTTGGCTCTCATAAATGGAATTGGAATGAACACCATAGTGCATTATATTTTTAGGCTTTTCCTTCCCTGTGAATAAGATTTTTTTCGTGTGTGCTGATCTCAGGAATGAAGCGAAAAGGTCCAAGGATATGGACAACTTAAAGCTTGCCAAATCGCCTTCCAAAAGTCAGAGTACCTATTTATACTCCCGCTAGAACTGCTGACTTTGCTTTGGTAAATTTCACAGTGTTAAAGAAAAAGGTAAATCCTGTGTTCTCCAGCCTTTGGCTTACCAGTTACTGCTCTGCCTGGCCAGGTACATCTTTCTCAATGAAGATTTCGTATTGGCTGGCGCCGTTAGTAACGAATCCTCAAACATTATGATTAGTAAGGTTGCAGGATCAAACGTTTTAGCACTGTCGCTTTGGATTCTCCAGTTGTAAATGTCCAAAGTCAATATTAGACTGTTCAGGGCCCTCGTTTTCAGATGTAAATACATTTTTAGCTAACTCAAAGCCCGCGGTTGGGAAAAAGGTACTTTTCTGTGGAAGGGGAACCATGACAGCTAACAGACTCCTTATGAATTATCCCTCTGTTTGGATTCAGAGGCCTCCCTAGTCCTCTTCTCAGACATCTCAATGGCCATCAGAAGATAAAAGAAGCCAGTGTTTGAGAAAGCCAGGGACTTGTCGCCGGTGACAGTAGCCCTTTGTTCAGAAAAGCAGAAGCACTTTTCTTTTCTTTTTCTTTTTTTTTTTTTTTTTTTGGCACTTTTCATTTTAATAATATGGGAACTGGGAACTGTTTGGTCATATTGATCTAAAATGGGTAATACCTCCAGAGAGGATTGGTAGTTGCTTATAATAAAATCACATGAAGCAACAAAACAGCTCATGTAAGAAATAAAGCTAGAGAAATGGACTAGAAACCAAAAGAATGTATTGTGAAGGTCCATAAAACGGTGAAATTTGAAAAGGTGAAGGATACTGGACCTTTTTCAGGAGCAGCTTCAGTCTATTTGGGGTAAGAAAAAGGACACGATTTTTAAATGTGACAAAGTGACACACGAATTAACTGCAACGTAATGGGATAGAGTGAGCATGGTTTTGGGGTGCTGAGGAGGCACTGGGGGAGCGGATGTTACCGTTAAGGAGCTCAGATCCCCTTGATGAGGAGGTGTGGGGCCACAGCCTGGGACAGCGCCGGGGGGGCGGTGAGCCGTGGTCTGGAATTGAATCGAAGGCGGAGAGAAAGGCTCCGGAGGGAGTGTCCTCCTGGGGTTTCCGTTTTCCTTGGGGAAGCTTTCACATCTTCCGTTGTAGGGAACAGGAGGGCAGGGAGAAGGAGAGTGCATCATTTAAGGGAGCCACGATTTTCACCTAGCAGGAAGAAATGAGCTAAAGGGTCAAGGGGCGGCCGTGACATCACGGGGACACGAGTCGTAGACTGAACTGTGGCCTGGGGACACAGCTGTGCTCAGTGGCTGTGCTGAGGCCCCAGAGCCCTGCACTTTACATCCCCTGTAAACCCCAAACACACACACGTGCACATGCATACACACATCACTGGGCTAAGGACACCCACAGACAGCACTGTGCACTGCCCAAGTCATTCCTGTGTTAATTCAGCACATCTCATTGGTCACCTGCTGGTTGAAAGGCCCTCACTGCTGGGTGCAGCGGGAAGTATCACTACGTGTAGGACAAAAGTCCCCCCTGAGATGCACTGTTGTAAGGGTCTCTGTGCTCTGGCCCCTGCCCTTGCCTCCAGTCTCCTAGCATCTTCTACGCCTCACCGATTCCCAGGCTGCATCCCCACAGTGCCTTCACTTACAGCCTCCTCTGGGGCATGCCTTCCGTCTCCTCATCAACCCAGGCCAGTCCGCTAAGGCGTCCTCCTCTTGGGAGCCTCAGCTCCAGCGTGACCTCCTCTTCTAGGGCTTTCCACACCTCCCGGCATGCCCACCCCCTGAAATTGACCGTCCTCCTTGGTGTCCGCACCGAACCCACTTTTATCAAAACATCTCATACTCCAAATTGCATTTTAATAAATCCTTGACTCTCTCTGTGCCTCCTCTGCATTTAGCCAAAGCAGGGTTAAGACCTTTAGAAGCTACAGGTGTTGCAAATATACTACAGCGTCCCCGTCCTCTACCTGTAATGCAAGATGAAGACTATCCTAAGCCAAAAATCACACGTAAAACCTGTGCATATATTAATTTAGAATAATTCGTTTATAGACTTTTTGATTGAAATATAATAAATAAATTTATCAAAACTGAAATTTTCTCCTAGCTTTGGAGCCCTTGCCACACAATTTCCCTTCATAGGGTTTGGCGTGCTTATATATATAGATAGATATAGATATAGATATAGATATAGATATAGATATAGATATAGATCTATATAGATATAGATCTATAGATCTAGATATAGATATCTATAGATCTAGATAGATCTATATCTATAGATATATCTATAGATAGATCTAGATAGATCTATATCTATAGATATATCTATAGATAGATCTAGATAGATCTATATCTAGATCTATCTATCTGGATCTATAGATCTATCTAGATCTATAGATCTATCTAGATCTAGATAGATCTATATCTATAGATCTAGATAGATCTATCTAGATCTATAGATATCTATATCTAGATCTATAGATCTAGATATATATAGATAGATCTATCTAGATCTATAGATCTAGATATAGATATCTATAGATATAGATATAGATATAGATATAGATAGATATAGATAGATATATATCTATCTATATCTATATCTATATCTATATCTATATCTATATCTATATCTATATATCACAGGGTTTGGCGTATAGGTGCCAGCCATCCATTTAGCTCTCAAGACCGGGCACAGTGATGGTGCTTAGGAAATGCTTGAGTGGAAGGATGGGCCAACGGATGGCCTGGCATAGAGGCTGTTGTGGCACGGTGCATTGTGGGGGAAAGTACACACCTTTTGGGAGGAACAAATATGTGGGCACTGTGGGGAGGGGCAGGTGCCTCCGCTCGGGGAAACCATCATGGGCATCTCGGCAAAAGATCCCCAACTAGACTACAGGGAGAGTAAGATGAAAGGCAAGTGTGAGGGCGCGTGCATATCACAAGTTGAATACATTACTGAAGAATTCACATCTCTTAGTAAACCTAAACCTAAACCAACCACCCAACCCTATGTTTACTGTTAGATCAACCTACCTGCTTAGCAAGAGGGCTCATACTGAAAGTTCTTTCTCTTAAAATCGATGGTTTTCAACTCTGGTCTTTATTGACTATGTGGTTTTGCCCCATCTCCTCGGTAAGATAGGCCTGTCTTTTCCTTCGCCCACGTTTTTTTTTTTTTTTTTTTTTCGAGAGAGAAGGCGCAAGTGAGCGAGGGACAGAGAGAGAATCCCAGGAGGGGCAGAGAGAGAGAGAGAGAGAGAAGCGGGGCTCACCTGAAGCAGGACTCGTATTTTACCCAGAGTGGGGCTCATGTTCACCTAAGTAGGTAAGATAGTCATTTACACCTCGTATCCTTTTTAAAATTTCTTAACCAGTAATCAGGTTTTGGATTCAGGAGAACCGAGTTGCAGTGAACATACTTCTTTGTTTATCTTTAGAGTTTCTGCGAAAAGTCACGTAAACCAAAACCAAAGGCAACAAGTTGAGACACTGGAAAACTAATCTCCAAGTCTTTTCTCAGATGCCTACGATATGTTAATCAGGAGCATTGCCAGAGACTTCCAGAAGCATGCTTCAGCAAGTCCTTCTCCTGGGCCAGGGAGTTCTCATTCAGGTTTTAAGAAAATGTAAAACTGGGCACCTGGCTGGCTCAGTCTGTAGAGCATGTGGCTCTTGATCTCAGGGTTGTGAGTTCGAGCCCCACACTGGGTGTAGAGATTACCTAAAAATAAAATCTTAAAAAAAAAAAGAAAATGTAAAACTGATTAAAATGCATTTAAAAATGTGTATCAAAATCCTCTTTCTTATTATCTTATTACTTCTTTAGCTTTTTTCATAACATCACGAGTTTGTTTGTTCTTTTATTTGAGAGAACGAGAGAGTGTGCTCGCGAGCTGGGGGAGAGGGTCAGAGGAAGACAGAGAATTTTAAGTGGGCTCCATGCTAAGCACAGAGTCCAAGGTGGGGCTCCAGTCCACGCCCCCGGGATCATGACCTGAGCTGAAATCAAGAGTGAGCCACTCAACAGACCGAGCCACCCAGGCACCCCTCCCTAGTTTAGTTTTAAAAGGACTTATTGCCCAGAATTGCCTGTTTCACTACTAAACCTCCTAAGAGAGTACTGGCTGATACTGTCCCAAATACAGAGAGAAAAGAATGGTTTCAAAAAAACCAATTTTCCCTTTTTTTTTTTTTTTTTAATTATGAGAAGTTGCATCCCAAGAACAGAGCTGTTTGTACCCCTTAAGTATTGTCTGTTACCTATCACCTTCAAACACAAAAGTTACATCACAAACTATACTCGGGACAATTTAGTCCCCTAGTTTATAGAGTGTCTCTTCAGTGCCGTACCGAATGGTAGAGCACAGCTCGCTCTTGTCTGAAGCTTGGAGGCCAGAGGGTGCTGGGGTAGCCAGAGTGGATTACTGAGCACAGGATCTGACTTGCAGGACTTTGAAAAGCCTTTTTTTCCCCAAAGCATTTCTTCCCAATAGCTTATGATTCTCTCCTTGGGAGTAAATCTTCAGGGGCTTTGATAGATTGCCTCCGGGAGAGCTTGGCTAAAGGAAAGGGCTGTTATTTTGGAAGTCGATGAGGAAAGCCCCCATGAACACACCAGTACCTTGTAGCAGCTTGCGAGACTGGGGAGCTGTCACTCCGAGAAGCCACGTGAGGAGCTGAAAGGTGGAACATTTGAGAAGTCTTAAGAGGCAGGTTGTAGATCATAAGAAGCGCGCAGGCATTATGGGGGCACCAGCAGCCTGCAGAGGGGGAGAAGGCCAGTGAACACAAAGTTCCCCCAGAATTATAGGGGAGATGCTAATGACAGTGTTTGGGAGATATTGGAGCCCTTAATGAAACCTAGATCTATTCAGCAGAACCACCTATGGACAAAGGGGATGATGACCAAGCATGACTTCCTGTTTCTATCTCAAGGTCTCAATTGGCACACTAGCTTTTATTTGGATGACACTTATTGAGCAACTCCCTACCTGGGAGTGACCCATGGTGCTTGGAATGCAAAACGAGTATGCTAATGTTTGCATCTAGCTCCATGCAAAAACACTGTGTTACGCATGTTAATCACTTAACCCTGGGTAATATTATTATCATCCTCAGCCCCATTTTACGGATGAGGGAATAAGGCAGAGAGGGATTCCATAGTTTGCCGAGGGTCACACTACCAGCGTCCAGGCTGGGATTCAGACCCAGGCAGTTGGGCTCTAGGCACTAAAGCCCAAGTAATTGACCCCTACCCACTGTGGTGTATTGAGAAGTCACCCCTGGTGTGAAATCATCTGGGAATGTGTTTCTGGGCTGCTTGGTAGCCCGCACCAAAAAGAAAACAGGATTCTTCATCCTCATTAAGGAAGTATTTACTCATACTTGCTACATACTGGCCCCTTTGTAAGTAGTAAAGAGGTAAATGAGACCAATCCCTGCCCTGGAGGAGCTCACAGGCTAAGGGTGAAACAATTCTGTAAACAGAGCATTGTACTGGAGGCTGCAAAGTATCCAAAGGAGGACGTGTATAGAATGCTGCCAGAGGGGCGCCTGGGTGGCTCAGTCGGTTGAGCATCCGACTTCGGCTCAAGTCAGGATCTCGCAGTTCGTGAGTTCAAGCCCCGCGTCGGGCTCTGTGCTGACAGCTTGGAGCCTGGAGCCTGGTGCGGGTTCTGTGCCTCCCCCCAACTCTGCCCCCCCACCCCATGCTCATGCTCTGTCTCTCTCTGTCTCTCAATAATAAATAAACATTTAAAAAAAGTAAATAAAAAAGTTAAAAAATAAAAATAAAAAGAATGCTACCAGAAGGGGGCAGACTTCTGTGTTGGCAGTGGCTCCACGGCACAGGAGCCCCTGTTCTCTGGGGTGGGAAATGCCTTCTTCCCTGGTGTCCTTGAGGAGCCAGGCCCAGAGAAGGCCTCCTTTCCCGACTGCAGGGAAACCTTGGTGACGATTGTCCACTGCTTTGGACCCAGCTGTCTTGCCATCAGCTGGGGACAGGGTTGGCATATCGTTTCATCCCACAAAGCACACCAGCAGGAGGCAGCAGGGGAAGGCAGTTCATTCTGTGGCACGGGGAGCGGGGGGGTGGAAAGCAGGGAGGACCCATCTGGATCCTTCTATCACTTGGTACACGGGGGCCAAAGGAAGAAGACCCGCCGTCCATTTCTGGCCGCAGACAGTGACTAGGTGACCTCAGGCCGGAGCCGGAGCCTTTCTGTGTTTCCTTGACCATCTTCCCCCAAAAGGAAAAATCAGGTGCTAAAGTTTGCTTCTCCTTTATGTCCACTAAACCTTTATTCCCCCTACATTTTGAAAATAATCTGTTACGGCATTTACCACAATTGTTTGAAAGTCTCTCTCCCCACCGGAATTTTTAGGATAAAAAAAATCACATCTATTAAAAAAAAAAATTGGATTTAAAAGGCATTTTTTTCCCAAACGTGGGCTGACACATTGGCGCTCTTAAAATTGAGTGCATGAGTATGTGAACAAATGAGTGAGTCAGCCAATCATTAAATTATTTAGAGGCTTACTCTCTTGAGGATGAGCTCAGATAGCACATTATAAGAGGGTGGTGAAAACCTCTAAACAGGTAGTAAGTACTCTCTGGGCGCCTGGCTGGCTCAGTTCGCAGAGCACGTGTCTCTTGATCTTGAGGTCATGAGTTCGAGCCCCATGGGGGGAGTGGAGATGACTTAAATAAAAAAATAGTGAGTTAATTAATAATACTAACTGAATAGTACTCTTTTCGTCCCACTGCAGCAGTTTCCAAATGCTACATTCTGGGAGTGGCTATGTTGGGATCCCTCAAGAGCTGAAGCCCCAACGTGATGCCCCAACGTGCCTTCTAAAAATTCCGAGTCAGTAGGTCTGGGTGGGACTCAAGAAGCAGTCTGTTCTGAGGTTCCCCAAGAGCCATTGTAGCTTAGCATGAGGTCAGGGTGGGAACTCTAACGTGCCATTTCACCTGGCCTTCAGTCTGTCCTGCTTCACTCTGAGGACCGATGGTGATGGCGTTGGAACAGTTCTGGTAGAAACATGGGCGGGGGGCAGAGCACCCCAGTCCTGCGTGGAGGACCTGGCGAAGCCCTTCCAGCAACTGGCCGTCTCTAACTCTTCCTGAGGTTGTTAACAGGGAAGCTGTCATGAGTACCACAGAGCTGTTGGCAAGCTAACTTTCTTTGGGTTAGTCCAGTGTTCCTAAAACTCTCTGTTGATCTCCTTGTGTGTTTCACGTGGCCTTCCTTCTTCCTCATCTTCATCCCCAGTGATTTTCCAGATGGCCAAATGAAGCTCCTCTAACTCAGCCATGGGCTGGAGCACCAGGGGTAGAATTTTCTAAAGCCCTCTGCTCATGCCCCTGTAAATACTTTCTGCGGATGGTGTCATTTGGTGAAAACCCCAGTTGTGACGGTATAACAGAAGGGTGGTTGGTGGAGGCTGGGGAGCGGATCGCCTGACTTCTGTTCGACTTCATCTGCTGCTTATTTGGGAAACTCAGTAGCTATTTCTCTGGATGCATACACAGCACTCTGCCGTCTCCAAGGGTTCTAGCATGTTGCTCCAAATATGAATTAGGGCAAGAACGATGAGACAGAGTCTCCTCTCTTTAGAGAACAGTTTCTAGCCCTTTATTAAGTCATCTTTAAAAAAAAAAAATGTTTAGGGGCACCTGGGTGGCTCAGTCGGTTAAGCGGCCGACTTCGGCTCAGGTCATGATCTCGCAGTCCGTGAGTTCGAGCCCCGCGTCGGGCTCTGTGCTGACAGCTCAGAGCCTGGAGCCTGTTTCAGATTCTGTGTCTCCCTCTCTCTGACCCTCCCCCATTCATGCTCTGTCTCTCTCTGTCTCAAAAAAAATAAAATAAAAACGTTAAAAAAAATTTTTTTTTTAAATGTTTATTCCTTTTTGTAGGGGGGAGGGACAGAGAGAGGGGGAGAAAGGATTCGAAGCAAGCGACAACACAGAGACTGATGTGGGGCTTGAATCCATGAACCAGGAGACCACGACTTGCGCCAGAGTCGGACCCTTAACCGACTGAGTCACCCAGGCACCCCTATTAACCCCTCTTTTCAATCCAGGAAGTTCCTAAACACATTAGCGTCATTAAAATAGGCATTGTGTTCGTTAACTTTAGAAGATTATCATTTTAAGGTGAAGAGAAATGGGTGCCGCCCAAAGTTGTGGTTAAAAGCAGGGCCTCAGATAGTCTGGGTTCAAGCCCCGCCTCCAGCCCTTGCTAGCTGTTTGATCAGGACAAGTCAGTTAAATTATCCTTGCCTCTGAAGAAGAATGAAATCATGCCATTTGCAACAACGTGGATGGGACTAGAGGGTCTTACGCTAAATGAAATAAATGAGTCAGAGAAAGACAGGTATCATATGTTTTCACTCATATGTGGAAATTGAGAAGCTTAACAGAAGACCATGAGGGAAGAGAAGAAAAAAAATTATAATCAGAGAGGGAGGCAAACCACAAGAGACCCTCTTTTAAAAAAAAAAAAAAATTAATGTTTATTTACTTGTGAGAGAGAGACAGAGCATGAGCAGGGGAGGGGCAGAGAGAGGGAGACACAGAATCCGAAGCAGGTTCCAGGCTCCGAGCTGTCAGCACAGAGCCCGACTCAGGGCTCCATCTCACGAACTGTGAGATCATGATCTGAGCTGAAGTCGGACACTTAACCGTTTGAGCCACCCAGGCGCCCCATAAGAGACTCTTAAATCCAGAGAACAAACTGAGGGTGAAAGGGGATGGGGAAAATGGGTGATGGGCATGGAGGAGGGGACTTGTTGGGATGAGCACTGGGTGTTGTATGTAAGTGATGAATCACAAGAATCTACTCCCGAAACCCAAGAGCACACTGGATACGATGTATGTTAGCCAACCTGATAAATTATATAAAAATTGTTTTTTCCTTGCCTCAATTTCCTCATCAGTACAATGGGGATACTTAAATCTCCCTCACAGATTGTTTTAGGGCCAACTGAATAAGAAAACACATGCCAGAAACTATGAAAAATGCTGGGCACATAATAAGCCTTCAAATGTTGGCAATATTATCATTTGTTTAGTGAACAAGCTTTTTGAGCAACTCCTAAGTGCCATTTTACATAAAAAGACAAACTATAGTGCCATATACTCATATGAAAAGACTCTAACCATATTATCAAATTAAAAGTGTAACTTGAGGGTCACCTGAGTGGCCCCGTCTGTTAAACGTCTGGCTTCGGTTCAAGTCATAATTTCACAGCTTGTGAGTTCGAGCCCCGCATCAGGCTCTGTGCTGACAGCTCAGAGCCTGGAGCCTGCTTTGGATTCTGGGTCTCCCTCTCTCTCTGCCCCTCCCCTGCTCATGCTCTGTCTCTCTCTCTCTCTCTCAAAACTAAATAAACGTTAAAATAAATAAATAAAAGGGTAACTTGAAATGAAGTTCTGCAAATAAATTTTAAGAGTATAGTTTTACATATTGATATTTATATGTATGTGTGTATTTATAGCTATGTATGTATTCTATGCATGTATTCAAGCATAGAAATACATCTGAAAACAAAAGTCTGTCAGCAAGTTACTACCAGTGAGGAAACAATTCAGTTTTATGAAGGGAGAAATTCTAGAAGGTAAAGATGATGCACAAATACAAGATAGGCTTTTGCTAATAAGATGTTAGCATAGCGCCTAGTTGTAACATCATTTGTTATTATCATGAGTCTAATATGCCATGTGTTGGACTACAATCATTCTTTCACAAATTCTGTAAACATTTATGCAACACCCACGGCATGCCAGGCCCCTGGTAGGCAGTGGGAAGAATACATAAGGCCTGACCTCGCTGCCTCTGGGAAGGTTTCAGTGTGGAAGAGGCATAGAGATCACCAAAAATGAAACATCATTTCTGCAGCAATATGATCATTTTATAATTGTGACGGAAACATTAGCCAGAAATTCCGGAGTGTTTACGAATGCGCTAGATGTGTGTGGACATTATTGACTGCCATCTGTGATTGCTACAATTATTCTATTTTGATGCTATTCTTTATAACCAAACTAGACTGCTACAGAGTTAGAGAATTAGTGACCAGAAACCTAATATGACTGCCTCAAAGTGTTATTTCTACGCGCTATGATATGATCCGGCATTCCCAAGGATTTGGCCACCTTGATGCCTTTCAAAAACCCGGCCCAGAAAATGCATATTCCATTTTTTTCCAGGGGGTTTCTTCCCATAATTGTATGTAAAATCATGTTGCTAGTGCCTTAATCTCCCTGATTTGTCAGCCTATTAAAGTCCTCTTGATTGCATGTGTTTTTTTTTTTTTCTTTTAATAACCTGCCTTGAAGAAGGTTAAGCTGAAACCACTCCTCAGCTTCCAAGATGTTGCCATCCAAATTGCATGCGCTTTTCTGCCTCTGCAGCAGCCTCGCACTGGTTCATCCTTTTGACTGGAAAGACCTAAATCCTGTTGCCCATATTAGATCATCAGGTAAGAGGCATCTTTGTTCCAGGGCTTGAGCAACTGATCTGTGGCCAGATTCCACGTGGCCCCGGAGAAGTTGCATGTGTGGACTTCTAACCAAGTTCTATTACAAAAAGGCTCATGGAGACCTGTTCTCCTGGGGTCGGGGAGAGAGCCTCACTTTCTCCTCATTGCACCTGCAACTGAAGAAGCGCCTGTCTTCTTCAATATCATGACTGCAGGACAGAACCAAGATGAGGCATTTTCAGACAGACTGGAAGCTCAGCTGGCAACCACTGTGGAGAACTTCCTCAGCGTGGCCCCTTCTGTCCCTCACTGCCCTAGCCCGCTCTCACTCAGGCGCAGTGACACAAAGCCCCTGGAGTTCGCTCAGAGGCAACCTCAAAACCTGCTCCCATGAAGGTGAAGGAGAGGCAGGTGTCTTGATCAACAGGTGTAGTCCTGGTTAGTACTGGGGTGGGGGGGTGATGTGAGAAGACGACCATTTAGGCTCTTGGGGTCCAGAGGGAAACCATGTTTTCTATGTTATCACAAGGGGAAGCAGGGACCAGCTGAAGAGCTCCAGGGGAGAATGGATGCACATCTCTTGTTCTCTCTTACCTTGTGGTGGGAGGGAAGGGGAGGAGGGGAAGGTTTAGTCAGGCCCAGAAGAGGTGGCCAGAGTGGGACAGCCACCTCTAGAAAGGTACATCTGCCATCACCGAGAAGGACCTGTATTGCAAAGAGATTGCTTCCGGAGTTTTGTGGGTTCCTGCGAATCCCAGAGCATGGTGATGCACGGTCTTCTCTGTCCAGCTTCTCCTCAGGTGAGCAGTGTAGGTGGCTTCTGAAGCCACAGACCTGGTGACTCTGGATCTAGCTGTTCAGGTTTGATGGGTGACTCCTTACTGTAACATTTACAAAAGGGCTTTCATAACCCTGCACCTGATAAATACTGCCTTGCTTTGTAGTTGGCAAAGCAAATGCATCGGTCGGACAGACTATATGTTGTATCTGTATTTACATAGGAAATGGCATAGTATCTCACAGGTGCATTCATTCAACAACACTTATCAGGAAGTTGAGTCATCGCTGATACACCGGTGACTAAGACAGTGAGCTTGTGGTCAAGCTCAAGGACCTTCCAGCCTAGTGAAGTTAATTTTCCCATTACCTTTTCCAAGGATTGGAAATGAGTAACATCTTACCCGACGGACAGATTATCAGCTAGGAGACATTTACATCATGCACTTTTTATTGGCTCAGGGTGGGAATTTCAAAACATGTTTTATATCCCATGTTTGAAAGTCATGGGAAGGCTGTCATTGGACTGGCAGAAAGTTAAGAACAGCGACACTACATTATTTATCTTTTGTAGTCCCACAGTCAAGGCGAGTGTCCCATTCAGTCTTGAGCAACCGAATGCATACATATTTTGTAAATTGTTAGAAATCCTTGATTAAATAAAGGATTAAGATAATAGGCGGTTGTTCATATCCTAACTGAGTATGTAGAAAACATGGTTATGCAGGTAAAGTATGGGCTAGAAATATCCTTTTTTTTTTTTTAAATTTTTTTTTTTCTCAACGTTTTTTATTTATTTTTGGGACAGAGAGAGACAGAGCATGAACGGGGGAGGGGCAGAGAGAGAGGGAGACACAGAATCGGAAACAGGCTCCAGGCTCCGAGCCATCAGCCCAGAGCCTGACGCGGGGCTCGAACTCACGGACCGGACCGCGAGATCGTGACCTGGCTGAAGTCGGACGCTTAACCGACTGTGCCACCCAGGCGCCCCGAAATATACTTTTTGTTAATGGAGGACATAAAGCTGAATAAGAAAATGTAATGTTCCTAGCGTGTATACAATCCATCTCAAAACCCAGGAGCGAGTATCAGGAATATTTGACAAATGAACACCCCAAAAAATGTATCGTAAGATTAATAGCCTATCAATAGTCCAGAGGTTCCAACGCTCCTATTAAAATAAAGTTGAAGAAAAACAAGGAGTGACATCTATGAGTTCTGAACCACAAACTGTATCATCTAGAGGATGGACGCTCAACCTGATAAGACTCCTCATTTCTCCCTTCATGATGAGTCCTGATCGATGATTGGAGAACAGGAAACCGGGGACAGTGACTGGATTACCTGCAGGCTGATGAAACTTTTCTGTACCCCCCTGGCACTGAACAGCCACAGGGCTCTGTAGACCTACACCCACACCTGGGTTAGCTCCAAGATTCCTGAGGGGCCGTCTTCAAATGGGCAGAACTGTAGACTCACCTTGACCTGCGGCTCCTGAATGCTGAGCGAGGGGGCTTTTTGGTAGAGCAGGATTTAGAGAACCAGGGCACTCCTAGGTAATTGGAGAAGGTTCCCAGAGCCGAGGTGGAATTGAGATCTCACAAGAGAAACCCTGTGGGCCTTGGAACCTCCCATTACTCTAGAACTGAACTCCTAATTTCCAGAGGTAGAGTACCTCCAAGGCGGCTGTGCGTTCTCTGGGCTCCTCACCAAACTCCATGAGCCGTAGCCCTCCCCTTCGATGCCCGTACCATCACATCATGGCTGATGTGGGTGGGGGCACAGCCAGACACAGCCTGCCCCTCACAGAGGGAAAGGCAGGGCTTAACATCTCCCTGTTACACCACGAAGCCTGACTTGGTAGACAATCTTAAATGGGAAGGAAAGAGCCTTTTGTGATTCTAAATAGCACTGAAACCGTTAGCCTTTACAGGTAAAGTGGCTTGTTGTTGTTGTTGTTGTTGAAATGTCTGAGGAAATACTTTGGATTTTGAATCTGCCCAAAGGGAAAATAGTATGGTCTAGTCTCCATCTGCTCAAACTCTTCTGAGGGCTTGAATTTGGGCAGCCAGAGTTAACTCCCTCTAGGTAAGGGACACACAATGTCAGTTGTCTGCTGCTGATGTGTTCTGTGCTAGGCCCTTGACTTCCACCATCACTTCATTCTCACAGCTGTCCTGCAGGTTGTCAAGTGCTTTTTTTCCCCCATTTTACAAATGAGAATAAGAGAGGGGAGCAACTTGCCTAGACCAGAGCACCATAGTTTCTCAGGGGTACAGCTGGAATCCAAAATAGGATTACCTGGCTCTAATACCCCAGGCCATTCATCTCACTCCCACCTTCCTTGGAACTAGCTCCTACTATTGGACTATGAATGGCAGATCAGGTGGTCTGGTACCTTCGCCTAGTCGTTTTGCAAACTTGAATAGGCACAGCTTTTCCGATTTAGTAGAATTGGGGTACGGCTGAAGATCCTGATTTCCAAGCTCCCAGTGATGCTGATTCATGGACCAACTTTGACTAGCAAGCCTCGTGTATTGAAGGGCTCATCGCTGGCAAGTGCTTCACACATTAGTCACCGACATGAAAGACAGGCTTCTTCTCAGACCTCAGAACATTTCTGGGTGATGCCCCATGATATCGACATAAGTTCCATACCTAAAACGGCTCCCTGTGTCTTAGTGGCAGAGGCGGAATGCGATGGAAAGCTTGAAGGAGTCTGTCGAGCAGTGAAATTGACTCGCACGATATCAAGTAGGCAAGCTCCGAAAGACAAATAGAAAAGTGAAAGTCTGGCTATAATGATAGTTGGACTTACCATCTTACCAAGTAAATACGGATTCAACTGGGATTCAGAAAGGAGGGTAACAGGTAAAACTGCAGATGTGTCGAAGAGTTTAGGCACCAAAGAAGGAGAAACAGTTTCAAGAGTGGGTGGGTAAAAGAATATATACCATAAAGGGGTTGATGCAGATGAGAGCCTGGTGAGCCGTAGAAAAGCTCAGCTCAGCTTACTTTCACAAAGATTTATGGAGCACCAGCTGTGTGCCAACATTAAGATCTGAAGATACAAAAGTACACAGCTCTTAAGAAATAGCCTAGTGTGGGAAGCAGAGTATACAAACACATAATTTTAATATGATAGGAAAAAAAGAATGATAGAAACACATAGAGGGAACTGATTTAATACTGAGAATGAAACAAGTCTGGGGAATGAGGGAAGGCTTCGGAGAAGACCTGACATCTGATCAAGATGTTAAAGGGCGAACAGGAGTTTGCCCCGGGGATTTCAAACACAAGGAATAGAATTTATAAAGGTGCCGAGGCGTCGAACAGCTCCGTGTATCGCTCAGGAGTGCTGGAGCCCATGGAAGGCAGGTAAAGAAAAAGCAGAAGAGTACAAAGGCAGTAGACCTTCAGATCACTGAGGGTCTTTCTTACAGTGCCCAAGAACTTGGGATGTAACTTATGCGCCTATGAAATCTACACATTTCAACTCCAGAACATTGGAAGGATAGGCCACATTTGTGCCTCAAGTAGCAACGGAAGTAGCTTAGGAAGACGTGTAGATTTAAATACCGCCTACAAACTGCCTTCCAAAAAGATTCCAATATATTCCTCATTCAGAAATAGCCACTTAGTGATAGGAAGCCATTGACAAATTCTAAGAAGAGTAGCCTGGTAAAATGTGAAGGATGCATTTGAAGGTTAAGATCCAAGATGAATAGGACAGTTAGGAGAGATGACAACTGTCTGAGACCTTGAAAGTGTAAATAGACAATTAGGGGATCGGGGCTATACTGGAGAGGGAATTTTAGGCTAAAAACAAAATGTTAAAATTGAGACTCGTTGGATGGAGGGGTTTGATGAGAAGGACATAGGAGGAGGGTTCCCAGGTTTCTGACTCGGGATACACGAGCTAGGAAATGCTGGAGCTGCGGGGTGTGCAGTTGGGGGATGAGGAAGGAGAGTTGCGAGATGGCCATTCAATCTTATTTTGGACCATTGGCCTTGATGTTCCTCAGGGAAGGATAGCAGGTAGAGGCACCCAATGGGAAGTTGTAAGCCCAAATCTGAAGTGTGACATAAGGTTCCTGTTTGGGAAAAACAGTCGGGGGAAGGGGCTTTTAACATGATCTGGATCAGAGCAGAGGCTAAGGGCAAGGCTATAAGTGTTAGGAGGTGATGGTCTTAAGCATCCTAAGAAATGTCTACCTCTATCTTTATGCCCCACAATACTTTGCTTATATCAGGCCTTTAATAATTATTTGTATATTTTACTAGCTAGGTAAAGAAATGAAGGAGGCCAAAAACTAAGGGGTGTAACTTAATTCCCTTGGAATTTCCTTTTGCATGATGAAGTCTGGGGTGTAATGGATGACAGTGAGATAATATTCACTTTTTTTTTTTTTTTTTTTTTCAGCATGGGTCAATAAAATACAAGCTCTGATGGCTGCTGCAAGCTTAGGCCAAACTAAAATTCCCAAAGGAAATGGCTCTTATTCTGTCGGTTGTACAGACTTGATGTTTGATTACAGTAATAAGGTAATGCTTTGATTAATAGCACTAATCTTTATGTTCTGACATTGACTGTTCCTGTGGTCCCCTGGAAGGTTTTGAAACTTGCTCTTGCCCTCACCTGAGAATGACTCATGTTGTTATTTATGTTGTTGCATAAGAAGCCTTTTGCTACTTAAGTCTTTCCCAGATTTGTTGCTGTCATCTGATTTATTTATCTATAAGCTCTATTTTCCCCTTCCTTAATGGTTGAAACCAGTCTGCTCGTGCTTTCTTTTCACTCAGGAAGCATGTTTCACCTTCTCTTTCCACTGTATTCAGGCACCACAGCAGCTTAAAAAAGTTCTCTCTGGACCTCCTTGTGAACAGCCGAGGTTTCCCCTCTAATTAAATATGCCAAATAGCTGTTGGGACATAATGGAGAAGCAACTTCACTAAAAGTACATTGATTTCTTTTCCTCTCCAGGGCACCTTCTTGCGTTTGTATTATCCATCCCAAGAGGATGACCACTCTGACACCCTTTGGATCCCAAACAAAGAATATTTTTTTGGTCTTAGTAAATTTCTTGGAACACACTGGCTTATGGGCAAAATACTGAGCTTCTTTTTTGGTAAGATTTCTGTTGATCCTGCTTTGGTAGGCTCTAGAATATAAGAAAACCTTGAAAACAGCAGAAGTTTCTGGCAAAGATCAAAGTAGATTTTCTCCAGTCTAAACTTCTAAGATGACAAATTGCTTCTTAAAAGCCCAGGCAACTGTCAGAGAAACAGGGGTCCTCGTTTTGTTCGTTTTGCATATATCGGGGTATATGGAGGTAGGGAAAGTGCCAGACTTAAAGGCGGCTGTAATATCTGCCCATGGCAGATATTCTTTGATATTCCTGCTCATATACTGCAGGGAAGCAATAATCTGGTAAGTGCCCACTTCCCTTTTGTATGCTTTGTACGAAAGTGAAAACTAATTTCTCACCCGTCATAAATGATGAGACTCTGCTCTCATTCTCATCTCCTACCCGCCAAGGGACCAGCCTCCCTCACCAAGACAATCTGATGTGCATTCCCCACTTCATTTGTCTACTTAAAACGAATATAGACGTTTCCTTCCTTATCTGTTTGACCAGACACTACTGTTGGGCCGGTGTTAACTACATCTTCAAATTTCCCTCTCAAAACTACCTGCCACTTTTGGCATTCTTTGAAACATCTCCTTGGAGTTTTCCTAAAAACCACCTAATAACAGAAATGATGGAACCGTAACTAACACCTCTTTATGGTGCCAAATAAGTTACAGATCACTTCCACGGCAATCATCACGTTCAAGCTTTATGACTGCCTCTCCATTTTATAAATGAGAAAATGAAACACAAATAACTCATGGTGATAATGACAATAGCAATGGAGAAGTGAAACGAGGGAAGACAATGCCTTCCACGTTGTGAGCCCTTTCTTACGGCACGAGATAGGCGCTTTACATATGTTGCCTACTTAGATAACATTCTCACAAAAGCCCTATCAGGTATCATTTCCTCCATTGTGCAAAAGAGGAATCGGAGACTCGGAGAGTTCTCGTTACTGGCTCAGGGTCAATAGTAAGTGGTAGAGCTGCATCCAAAGGCACATCCGGGTATGAAGTCAGTGGTCTGTCTTGATCATTACCAAATTAGCATGGAATGAAAGGAGATTTGAAGATTCTGGTTCTCAGGGTAACGCTCCTAAGGTTTATTCGGTAGTTTGGTTTCAGAATATTCCCTTTGAAGTTTCACCAAGACCCGGGGTTGGTGCTCAGGAACAGCCTTCTGAATACACCTGTAAGGGGTAAAATGTCTCACCCTCAGTTCAGAGCTGGCAGTGAAAACTGGTAATTCATGATTTTACCGTCTTAGGAAAAACTACATGCTTCAGGTCTTTGGGTGTTAAGCATCTAGCAGCAGACTTTTTAATGAATTTACTATTAGCACATAAAAACATAAGTATAAATTCCATGAGTTAGGATTTCTACTAAGAAGATGCAAATTAGGCGGCAACATTCAAGTCGGAGCAAACACTAATTATAATCTCTCATTGTTGTCTAGGTTCAATGACAACTCCTGCAAACTGGAATTCTCCTCTGAGGACTGGTGAAAAATACCCACTAATAGTTTTTTCTCATGGTCTTGGAGCATTCCGGTAATGTGTGAGAGGAAAACTGTTAACCCCTAAGGCCCAATGGCAATGCATTCCCTGCCCTCCCCCCGCAAAAAGAAGAGCAGAGTTTGGAGTATCATGGTCACCCCCGTCTTGGAGGAATTGGGGTTCCTCAAATGTTGGCCATGGTCTGTTGATCAGTCCAGCCCTATCTGGTCAAGTAGTTTGTTCTCTCCTTCCAGCTCATGGGGACTAGCCTCATGACGAGGACAGAAGAGGTGGCATTTGGGGCTGTCACCCTTCTATAGTCCAATACACTCTCAAAACCATCCCCTGGATTAGCTCAGGCCTTCTGAGAAGCGTGCACCAAGATTGGATTGGCTATAAAAGACATTTATGGAGAGAAATGCCCGTGAAGGATAGAGGGAACAGAGAGGAAAAGACAGAATCTTCAGACCATGATGCAGGTTGGACACTTGGGAAGGAGATGGGGAATGGAGAGATTGGGTGTAGAGAATCCCAGATTACAGCACAGTTCTAGCAGAGACTGGACCAGGCCAAATGAGAGAGTGCTTAACTCGAAGTTGCTCATCAAAGGAGCCTCGCATCTCACAGGAATGGGTCTCCATTGGTACCTGTGCCATGCCCAGTCACTGGGCACAGCCCACAGGAAGCTTAGCTGGTGGTGGTGGATCCAAAGGGGAAGGGGCTCGGTGGGGTCTTTAGTCAACTATGCTTTCTGTGGCATGATCTCAGAGTGGCACGTTTTCATGACCGCCACACCCACGCCTCCTCTGTTTTCTCAACTGCCTACCTTTCTTTCTACCTCAGAGGATTATAAGACTTTCAGAAAATAAAAGGTGACTTTTAGTTGACCAGAAGTTGGGTAGCTTCTACAATAAGAAATTATCTTCGGTACTTCAGTTGGAGCCATTTCTTTGATTTCTACCAGACCAGTGGTTGGCACGTTAGAATCTGAGGACCAACTCTAGCCTGCTGCTCAGTTCTATAAATAAAGCTTTACTGAAACACATCCACACTCATTCGTCTTTCGCATTGTCTGCGGCGACTTTTGTGCTACGACAGCAGAGTTGAGCAGCTGTGACAGATATCGTATTGCCCACTGAGCTGGGAATATTTACACTCTGGCCTTTTACAGAAGACGTTTGCTGATCCCTGTACTAGACCCATTTCCCCTTCCTGGGTAGATTGCGTATCTTCAACAATAGGGGACATAGTTCCCACTACCTCTCTTTGGTTCTCTATTGCCATTTCCTATTGAATGCATGACACGAGAAGATCGTCCAGAATGAGGAACTGGAAGGGGTCAATGCAGCTACTTAGCACATGATTGTTTCCAGTCATTTAAATAAATAACAGTTGACACGTGTTCAGCCTTTCCCCTGTTTTAGATGTGGTTATAAGCACTGAAAACATATTAATGTACTTAACCCTTACAAGAATCCCACCAGTTATCATAGTGTTACAGAGGACAGATAAGTGACTTATCCAAAGCAGACAGCTAATAAGTGGTGGATTAAAATGTAGTGGTCAGACAGCAGGTCGTGTTCTCTTAAGCACCACACTACACTGCCTTCCTACTTATGCTGTCTTAGCAAAACCTTCTAACTGTTCTAAAGCAAAGGCTTTATAAAGTCCCATTTTACAGGTGCAGACAAAGATCTGGTAATGCAATTGCCTAAACTTATATACCTGATCAGTGGTAGGACCAAGATTAAAATCCAGTGCTCTCAAAGGCAATATTTAGAATCACTGCATCACGGTTTCTCAACCTCAGGACTACTGACATTTCTCAGAATTTCTCATCGTGGAGGGTAGCCCTGTGCACTGTAGGATTTTTAACAGCATCCCTCTACCCACTGGGTGCCAACAGCACCCTCTGCCCGGTCATGATAATGAAGTTCCCTCCAGACATTGTCAGGTATCCCCCGAGAGGCAGAAGTGTGCCCCCTTTGAGAACCACAGCTCTCTGGTGTACCCCTGGACACTACCACAGGGGTGTGATGGCTTCCACATTCCGAGGCTCGTTAGTGGACCCCGCCTTTGCATGACAGCTATTTCAGTGCTTCCTGTTTGTTTGTTTGTTTTGTTTTGAAGGACAATTTATTCTGCTGTTGGCATTGATCTTGCATCTCATGGGTTCATAGTTGCTGCTGTAGAACACAGGTATGTCGCCTGGGCTCTAACTTCCAAGAAGATTTATAAAAAGAAATCAATGAAATTGTCAATTATGGTTACGTGATGAGGGGAAAAAAGGGGACTGAGTTAAATTGTCAAGAGTTGAAAACCAGCTAGCATTTCTAGAGTTGTCATTGTGTGCCATGTTCCTACATCATTTAATCTTTGGAACAACCCTCTGAAATGGTTACTGTTATCACTCTTTTAAGGAGGAGGAAAAATGAAGCTGGGAAAGGTTGAGTAACTTGCTGTAAATCACACAGTGAAAAAATGGCAGCACTGGGATTGGATTCCACGCATGAGTTTGCGAGGGGGCCTCCTAGAACAATGACGATAGGACGGGTTGACTTGACCTGCAGCGATGGCTCTTTCTGAGGACTCCCTTGGGGGCCTCTTTGGTTTTATTTTTATTTTCATTTATTTTTAAAATATAATTTATTGTCAAGTTAGCCATCACACAGTGTGCTCTTGGCTTCGGGAGTAGATTCCCGTGATTCATCCCTTACTTACAACACCCAGTGCTCATCCCAGCGAGTGCCCTCATCAATGCCCATCACCCATTTTCCCCCTCTCCTCCGCCCCTCCGCCCGCAACCCTCAGTTTGTTCTCTGTATTTCAGAGTCTCTTCCGGTTTGCCTCCCTCTCTGTTTGTGACTATTTTTTTTTCCCCTCCCCTTCCCCCACGGTCTTCTGTTAAGTTCCTCACAGTCCACAGACGAGTGAGAACGGTTTTAAAACAAAGGTAGAGTGGAAGAAGAAAGGGAAGTCGGAAAGATCAGAGTGAAGTGCGGGATGGGGATGAGGAAGAGCGAATGTAAGTAATTGATTTGTTTGTGTTGTAGAGACGGATCTGCGTCTGCGACTTACTATTTCAGGGACCAGTCTGCTGTAGAAATAGGGAACAAGTCTTGGCTCTATCTTAAAACCCTAAAACCAGGGGACCAGGAGGTGCCTCTACGAAATGAGCAGGTACATTGCAGCAGCAGGAGGAGGCGTGGTGACTAAAAATCGTATGCACGATGATGATGCTTGCTGATTTAATTTGCACATGGTAAGGTCTGCTCGGAGCTCTCCCATTTCCCATTCCCAAAAGGCCTGTGGGAAGATCTTCAGAGTGATACAGCTCCCTTGATGAAAAGTCTGGATCATGGTAAAAACAAAAGACCAACATAAAAATCTTGAGAGATGACAGTAGATATTCAGAAATCATTGGCATCAGAACTTCTCTAATTTTAGGGGCGCCTGGCTGGCTCAGTTGGTTGAGCGTCCGACTTCGGCTCAGGTCATGATCTCACGGTCCATGAGCTCGAGCCCCGCGTCAGGCTCTGTGCTGACAGCTCTTGCTTCAGATTCTGTGCCTCCCTCTCTCTCTGACCCTCCCCCGTTCATGCTCTGTCTCTCTCTGTGTCAAAAATAAATAAATATTTTAAAAAATTAAAAAAGAAAAAGAACTTCTAATTTTAGAATCTCAGAGGTGCTAGAAAAGGAATCCATAAATACCCTCGCTGCCAAGGCAATATTAAAAGCACTACTTTTCGGAGAAGCAGTATAGGATAATATTAAGAGTCCAGGCCTTAGAATCCAAATTTCTATGTTTGAATCCTGATGCCCTCGCTTCCTAGTGGGATGATCTCGATCAAGCGACTTACTCTATTTTGCTTCTGTGTTTTACCTGTTGCAAAGTAGTGAATAATAACCGTATTTGGCTCACGGGGGAGTCTGGAAGATAAGTGATAGACGGCACATTGGCTTCCACCTTTGTGCCAAGCTTTACTACCATGGGCGTTTTCCATATGTCATTGCATCTAACCCCGCCCACATTTCACTGAGGTAGGCATTATTACACAACAAATGGGAGCTCCGGAAGTTAAGGAAACCGTCTGAAGTCACACCGTGGGGAAGCAGCAGAGACAGGATCTGGGCTCAGCTGTAACTACCTGCAGGGCTAAAGCCTGTGTCCTTACACTAGGTTGTGTTCCAGTCACTAAACACTGAGACATTTGTAGTTTATAAGCAATCAATCGTCTTTCCCACAAGCAACTCGTACACACTCTTTAAAATAAGTATCGCAGCTTCTTTACTGGTCATTTCCTTGTTCTAATAATCACACCAGGTGCGCCAAAGGGCAAAGGAGTGTTCCCAAGCTCTCGATTTGATTCTGGACATTGATCGTGGAAAGCCAGTGAAGAATGCATTAGATGTAGAGTTTGATGTGGAACAACTGAAGGTGAGCTTGAAAAAGTCATTTCCGTTGTCCTGTAGTTCTTTATTCCTTATCATCTGCTTTTCTGCTGTAATGCATGGAACCGTGTGACAAAAGGCTGCAAATTAAAAAAAAAAAAAGTGTATGTGAAGTATTATAGTGATGAGGAATGAACTAGGCTGAACTGTAGATGAGATTGCCCACAGTCAGCTTTGAGCTACAGAAGCAGCCGTTTCTGTGGTTCAACTCAAGAGCTCCAGCAGAAGTGTCGTCATTTCTCGGATGGCTCCTGCATATTGTTGAGCGTGATCCTGAAATGGTGGCCAAAAGTTTTAAGCAGAATATGGACAGGAGGTGGAAGAGTATCAAAGTGGACGGCATGCACAAAGACCCAAGAGTGTGTATGGAGGACGGAGGACAGGGAGTAGAGGGGACTAGGTAGAAGGGCTTCAGCCTGGGTAGAAGATGATTCTCTGTTCTCCTGACACAGTGAAGAGTTTCTTGTCCCTCGACCGTCTACTCCCTCTCCTGTCTCCATGATTTTGTACATGTTTTCCCCTTGGCCTGACACATTCTTCTCCCTGAGTCCTGCTTAATCTTCATCTCAAGTCAGGCATCACCTCCTCCGAGAAGCTTTCTTGGACCCCATTGTCATCCCCGCCCTGGACTGGCGAACTATCACCCTCCTAGCTCCTTGGCACCACCCTGTTGTATTTGCATCACGTGTCCATGTCTCTTTCTTCACTGATAGACTGAGAGCTCATTGAAAATGAACTACGGTGCCTGGCACAGAGCAGGTGTTCAATAGATACTCATGAAATGAACAAACTAATTAAATGTGGACGGAGGGAGAGGCAGAAGTCAGCAATGATGCTGGTGTTGCAAGTGTGGGTGCCTAGGAAGATCATTAAGTTCACTTCTGAACTTCTATGAATGCTCAGTGTGTGTGTGTGTGTGTATGTGTGTGTGTGTTATTTGTGTATACGTATATACATATATGTGTACATACACGTGTATGTATGTGTGTATTTGTGTGTATGTATGTATGTATTTCTTTTATAAGAAATCAAGGTACTTAACCATGCCCATGAAATTATTAATAATTTTATAATTTAAAAACTAATTTAGTCTATTCTAACAACCTGTGAGATAGTTATGAATATATATCATGCTTTTTCATATAGGACTCTATTGACAGGAATAAATTAGCAGTAATTGGACATTCTTTTGGTGGAGCCACAGTTATTCAGACTCTTAGTGAAGACCAGAGATTCAGGTAAGAGGAGGCAAAGAGAGAAAACAGTAAGCTATTGGAAGAGAGGAAGTGAGAACCCATGTGAGATAGAGTATTTTTCAAATTCTTAATGAGGAAGGGACCCTTCAGGGCTTATAAGTCTGTTCTTTTGCCTCCGTAAGTACTCTATATGAATTTTCCTAGACAGAAATAATCTACTTCTTTTGCTATCATAAGATCTCCCCATTCCTATATATTTTTCTTCATCATTCTTATTTATCTGCTTAAGGACTTAACATTTTCACTTGGAAATTTATCTTGATACATCATTGTATTTTATTATTATTATTTTTTAGTGTTTGTTTATTTTGGGGAGAGAGACACAGAGCGTGAGCGGGGGAGGGGCAGAGAGAGAGAGGGAGACACAGAATCTGAAGCAGGTTCCAGCTCTGAGCTGTCAGCACAGAGCCTGACGTGGGGATCGCACCCACAGACCGCGAGATCATGACCTGAGTCGAAGTCGGACGCTCCACCGACTGAGCACCCAGGCGCCCCCGTATACATTTCATATATGACATATGATTGTGATGCCAGTAATGCGTCTTGTAGTATTTCTAGACTTCCTCAATATGCAGGGCATTTTTAATTTTTTTTTTTTTTCCCATCCTTAAGATGGACAGAGGTCTTAAATTACACTTAACTTGGGTGAGAGTCAGGACCAGACCCCAGAAAAAAATACTTTCTTTCCTGAACTATGTCATCACAGACTAATGAGATCATGTAGAGCCAACCAGTTAGAAAATGGGTAGGATCATCTCTGAAACTTCATCTCACATTTCTTCCTTAAAATCGGTTTCCATTTAAGGGAATTATCTTAGTTTGCCCATTTAGCACATAAAACCGAGTGTCCAAAAGGTCCAGAAACAGGATAAACTTACTTTTAAAAAGAAAGTTACATTTTCGAATGATACGCCCCCTATGTTTTTCTTCAAGCCCCACTTTTTCAGGTGTGGTACCTCAAAGCAAGTGGTCCAACGGTTGCTCTGAAAAAGGCATAATAAATCAACCACAGACTGGCCGTACGTGCTGGCAACAGGGGCAATAGTGCATGTATTGTATTTCTTCAGACACCCTACAGTTCTGAAGAAATCGTTACTTGTTCGAGAATGTATTTTGAAGACCGTAACAAAAATGAAAACATTTTAAGCATATTATATCGTTCTAAAGGTCACGATTCCTAAATGTCTCCTAAAGAAAATGATTATGTGATGCCAAGTCGACCGTCTTATGAAGCTAATCATATTCCCTTCCCACACTGAAGTATAGTACCAGTGAGATTAACCTGTAATGAACCAGTGTGGTGCATGTCCATTAATCCTGGCATCATCAGGAACGCTGTATGTCGGCCAGCGTGTAACCAGCTTTCTTTTATCATTGTCGACAAACACCTGCAGGTGTGGTATTGCCCTGGATGCATGGATGCTTCCATTGGGTGATGAAGTATATTCCAGAATTCCTCAGCCCCTCTTTTTTATCAACTCGGAACGGTTCCAATATCCTGCTAATATCATAAAAATGAAAAAATGCTACTCACCTGACAAAGAAAGAAAAATGATTACAATCAGGTAAGTATTAGTGATTTATTTCATCCTCTGAAAAGAAACTTGAAACTTGGATAAGCATCCCAAGATACCATTGGTAGCCGTCCCAGAGTTGTTAAATTCACTGTTTAGACTTTCACTAAGGGAGAATATTAGATACTTTCAGGGTCTAAGAGCCTTTGTGTTTACTCTTTAAAATGCAAATGTTTTGAGCAGTGTTAACATATGTCGTTCATATATTGATCATTAAAATTTGCATTAGGATACATGCTATTTTTATGTAAACACAAGAGCAGGCTTATGCATTTGGGGGGGCGAGGGTAGGGAGAGGTATTGTATCATTAAGCCAGGCTGGGAACTCTTTGGAAAAAAAGTCAGAGCATCTGTTGAGATCGGCAATGTGTTTACCTGTTTGGAAAGAATTTTGAAATTCCCAAAAGCTATAATGGGGCCCCCTTGAGCATCTGTGATACGCGTATATCATGAATGTGAAAAAGAAATCCCAAAAGAGTTTTGAACTCACAATGTGATGTTATAAGGTAGGGGGCATTCCTCTTCTATCTGAAACATGGTTTATTTCAAAGAAGACAAGTGGTGGCAGGAAGGAAACCACAAAGAGCATAGGTGATAAACGCTGTGATAGGGTCGGAGAATGGAGTCTTTTCTATCTGATGTGGTCAGAAGACACCTTGGAAGACACAGGAATAGAATTGGCCTTGAAGGATCAAGAGACATTAAACAGATAGTGAGGAGGGTCTAAGGTGGTTTAGTTAAGGACCTCAATTTAGCTTCAAGTTAGTTAAGGACTTCAATATTTGTGTGTATAAGTCTAATCCTAAAACAGAGGTAATGCAGAACGCCTAGCCTCCCTCAACCCCACTTCCTTACTAGGCTCTTCACCTTTTTCATCCTTTCTCTGCGAGGAGCCTGGAAAGAATAGCCCGTACTTAAGAGCTCATCCTGACTTCCATTTCCACTTTGACTCCTGTGGACCAGCTTCCTGAACGCCACCAATGTACCGAAATGCGTCCTGTGGAGGACATAAAAGGCCCAGCAGCCTATTCGCAGCCTCAGCCTTGCTCTCTGCATCCGTTACACACTGTGGACTCCCCCTGTTTCTCCTCCCCTGGTTACCACACCCCTACTCTTTCCTGGTCCTCCCTCCATCTAGACCGCACCCTCCCTTTCTCCCCGACCCTCTCTGTCTCCTGAGGCCATTCCTCCACTGTTGATAGCATCCAGTTTTCTACTCCCAGCCCTCTCATGACCCGGTTCTACCTTCTGACACTCACGTTGTGTTTGGAAGCAGGGAAGAAGGAGCAGGAGGCAGGTGGCTCTGGTTTGAGTACAGATAACTGAAAGAGTGGTGTTTGCTTAGAAGCAGCAGCAAAGTGAAGAGGAAGAGTTGCACCATTCAGGGCTGGAGACATATGTTTTCATCTCGGAATTTCTTAGCTTGGGACGGGGAAACCAGAGTAGAGATGTCTGGCCACAAACCGGGCAGGACAGAATTTGTGTCTTACACTTGAAACCTTGGGAGTAGATAAGACCACCAAGTAGGGGAAGAAATGGTCTGAGAGCAGAATATCGAGGAATGTCTATATGTATGTGAAGAGAACAGAGTTGTTACGGGAAGAAGGGAAGGTACAAACAAGGGAAACGAGATCAAAGAAACAAAAGGAAAAAAAAAACGGCGAGAAAGTGTCAAATGTCTTAGAGGCAGTGGAAAGTGATCACCAAAAAAGGCCGTTTACTTGATGTTAGGTAGATTTAAAGAGCAGTGTAAATGATATCTGTAAGGTGTTTACAGCTTAAATAATACAAGGAAAAGAGGTTCCCCCCACCAAATATTTAATCCAAGGTTTAGTGCAGTGTGTTTTGAATGGCATCACATAGATACGAAGTTAAACAGTGTTGGTAAAGGCTTCTGGCTCTGAGTATATAGTCCCTGCAACACGTAACACATTTTGTCAGCTCAAATTGGGACTACTCTAGCCCACCAAAAAGCTGGAATCATTTCTTCTAAAACCAAGATGCCAAGGAACTCAGGAATCTTTGTTTATCTAGAGGGGAAGATGTATAGATACTAAGATGCACAGCCTGTGACCCACAAACACATCTACAGAGATCAAATCTACAAGTTTTGTTTCCTTAGTTTTCACTCAATAGGCTACCTAGACCAGTATCCTTCCTGCACCCTAAGTACCAAAATAATTTTGTCAAACAATGTGATTTATAAACCTCTCATTTCTCTTTCAGGGGTTCAGTGCATCAGAATTTTGTGGATTTCACTTTTGCAACTGGCAAAATAATTGGATACATGTTCACTTTAAAAGGAGATATCGATTCAAATGTAGCAATTGATCTTAGCAACAAAGCTTCATTAGCATTCTTACAAAAGCATTTAGGTAAGAAACTAAGAGTGTTTCATGACATAAACCAGGTGCTTCTTAAGACAAAACTGCTTTATTGCAGTGTGAGTCCCATTTTAACTGTCTCCAGTTGGTTTACAATGTCCCAGAACAGTAAATCAGTTTGAAGAAAGAAACTTGAGAGATTGAGTTTTGCTGCTTCTCATGCTACATATCATAGATAGGAAGTCTACCTGTTAATTTATCTTTGAGGCAGAGCATGAGCAGGGGAGGGGCAGAGAGAGAGAAAGAGAGAGAATCTGAAGCAGGCTCCAGGCTCTGAGCTGTCAGCACAGAGCTCAAGGTGGGGCTCAAACCCACAAACCATGGGACCGTGACCTGAGCTGAAGCCAGACACTTAAGGGACTGAGCCACCCAGGCGCCCTGGAAGTCTAGCTTGTTAAAGGGAATAGTCTTTCTGTGCAGACTTGGTGGCCGTTTGTGGTGTAATTTGTGAGGCTGTCCTGCCACCTAGAGGCACTGAGCTGTCTCATACTCTCCAAAGCTTCATATTCTTGTTAACATTTTTCTCTTCCAGGACTGCAGAAAGATTTTGATCAGTGGGATTCTTTAATTGAAGGAGAAGATGATAATCTTATTCCAGGGACCAACATTGACACAACCAACCAACATGTCACTCTACAAAACTCTACAGGAAGAGAGAAATAGAATTTAGATCAAGAGCACTTTTTAAAAAGCTGTCTAAAAGTGTGTGTATGTGTGTGATTTTAATGTTTGTTTGTTTTTTCTCAAATAACTCTATTGTAAAATGTAGACTATATCATAACAGTGATTGAAGCTTGTACTGGAATTTTTTTCCTTAAATGTAAAGAACGACTGCTATGTATAACAATCATACCAGCCTAAATTTTTATTTTACTAAAATGATACTTTTTCAGTGCCAAAATTAATAACTATTTTTACATTCCTTTAGTGGACAAGTATATCAAAACAGGCACAATGCTAATGAAAACATGTTGCAATGACATAACTCCCCCCAAATACAATAAATACAGATTTTTTTTTTTTTTTTGCCTCTCTTTTCTATTATGAGTAGAATTGAGTTTTGGCAATTTGGTATTCTAGGTAGACTTTGGAAGCACTCCCCTTTGACTTTTGGTCATGGTGAGAAAAATCAGATCACACAGATGATAAAAGCACTGATTTATCACAGGATTAGGGATACTGTACAATTTCAATAGGAAAACTAAATTAGGGGAGTGGCCAAGGATAAGAATATTGGAGACAAGGCAAAGGCAGCAGATTAAAATGGATTAAAGAGAGTTTATAATTTGTTTGCATTTACTTAATGCTTTATCTCTGATGGATTCCACCTACTCAAGAAAGGTGCACGAGACCCGGGCCAGGGATTCCAGTTATAACATATTAGTTATGCAGCCGAAGGCTGTGAACGATAACAAAGGAAACAGAATTGCTTTTAATTGGTTTGTTTTTCCAATTGGCTTTATTTATGTTTTAAATTGTGTATGCAGTGGTAGAAGTGGAATAGCACAACACAGGCATACCTTGCTTTATTGCACAGGGCAGATACTGAATTTTTTACACGTTGAAGGTTCAAGACTTCCGTGGAGGAAAGAAGTGCGTGCAGCTGTGGTGGAAATAGCAAGAGAACTAGAATCAGACGGGGAGCCTGAAGATGTGCCCGAATTGCTGCAAGCTCATGATCAAATTTGAACGGATGAGGGGTTGCCTCTTACGGATGAGCACAGAAAGTGGTTTCTTGAGATGGAATCTACTCCTGGTGAAGATGCCGGGAAGACTGTTGAAATGACAACATAGGATTTAGAATACAAGGTGCACTTAGTTGACAGAGCAGCAGCAGGATGTGAAGGGATGAACTCCGATTTTGAAAGAAGTTCTACTGGGGGTAAAATGCTACCACACGGCATCACGTGCTACGGAGAAATTGTTCATGGAAGGAAGTCAATGCGGCAAACTTCATTGTCTTTTTTTTTTAATTTTTTTTTTTTTAACGTTTATTTATTTTTGAGACAGAGAGAGACAGAGCATGAACGGGGGAGGGGCAGAGAGAGAGGGAGACACAGAATCGGAAGCAGGCTCCAGGCTCTGAGCCATCAGCACAGAGCCCTTCGCGGGGCTCGAACTCACGAACCGTGAGATCATGACCTGAGCCGAAGTCGGCCGCTTAACCGACTGAGCCACCCAGGCGCCCCCTTCATTGTCTTTTTAAAAGACGCTTTAAGTGTTTGTTTATTTTTTAGAGAGGCAGAGAGAGAGGGGGACAGAAGATCTGAAGTGGGTTCTGTGCTGTCTGTGCAGAGCCTGATGCAGGGCTTGAATTCATGAACCGTGAGATCATGACCTGAGCTGAAGTCAGGTGCTCAACTGACTGAGTCACCCAGGCGCCCCCATTTTGGGTGCCACAGCCACCCGAGCCATCAGCAGCCTCCTGATCAGTCAGCAGCCATCAGCATGGAGTCAGGACTGTCCACCAGCAAACAGATTATGACTCACTGAAAGCTCAGATGATGGTTAGCATTTTTATAGCAATCAAGTATTTTTAAATTAAGGTATGTACGTTGCTTTGTTTAGACATGCTATTGCACATTTAATAGACTACACTCTAGTGTAAACATAACTTGTATACACACTGGGAAACCAAAAAAGTTATTTGACGTGCTTCATTGTGGTGTTTGTGGCGATCTGGAGCCGAACCCACATATCTCTCAGGTATAGCTGTAAATGGAGGTAAAAAGCTGGCTTAAAACTTCACACGCTTATACATCGGGCGTCATGGGAAATAGTTTGTTTCCCGATGAATATAAAAATTTATGCCACTCATAGTTAAGTATATTTTGGCTTATGGTCTGGCTCCTATGAATTCTTCACAATTAAGCTTGTTTAAGCCTGTGTGAACAGGATAACCGGGACTTCATAAGCAAACCAGGTTAACTGTAACTATTCCATCCCTACTTATTTTGCTCAGTTAATAAGCAACGGTGTGTTTTGATTTGGCACTTCGGGCTATCCTAATGTTGTAGGGTGCAAAATCGCTCTTTTTGAGAAATTTAATTTCTCCCAGCCTATAGCCATTTCCGATTTTTAAAATTTTTAAGAGTTAAACTCTTTAGCAGGACACTGAAGCCTCTCTATCATCTGGCCCTGATGCATCTCCTCTGACCTTTTCTGCCAGTACCCCACAACTGTATCTCCTACAGGAGTGAACCAAACTTGTCTATTCTCATCCCAGGAACAGGTAACACGCTTTCTCCCTCAGCTCTGTTCAACGCAAAACCCTCTCCTTTCTACTTATTGAAATTACACCCAGCTTTTAATGTCCTTAGTTCTCACCATTACCCCATCAGGCTTCAGGGTCTGGTAATGTCTCGGAGGCAGGGATCTTTTCCCCGCTCACGGAGCAAACCTCCCTACTCATTTTAGAAATGGATGGTCCTTCCAATTGTGGTGATGGCCCATTCGGTAGCATCTTTGTGGGTGGTACATGCAGGTGCTGACAGGAGAAAGATCCAATGAGTTAAAGGTTACAAATACAATAATGACCTAGTGCGCGCACTGAGTATCTTAAAGGGAAAAGAATACTATTTCTAATCTTAAAAACACTTTGAGAAAGGTTTTATTAACCCCATCTGACAAATGAGGAAGATGAAGCCTCAGAGAGATTGTATAACCTGCCCAGGTCACATATCTAATCAGCAGCATATAGCTGAGGTCCTAAAGCTGGGACCTGTCTCACCACCTACACAAAACCATGTTTTCAAAGCATGGGCTTTGAAGTTAGATCGGTCTGGGTTTGATCAGGTTTCTGAGACTCTCCAGCTCTTTGACCTAGAGAGGTTATTTAACTTCTCCAAAAACCTGCAATTTCCTGTGGCGCCTGCGTGGCTCAGTCCCTTAAGTGTCTGACTTCAGCTCAGGCCATGATCTCGTGGTTTGTGAGTCCGAGCCCCGTGTGGAGCTCTGTGCGGACAGTTCGGAGCCTGGAGCTGCTTCGGATTCTGTGTCCCCCTCTCGGTGCCCCTCCCCCGTTTGCATTCTGCCTCTCTCTCAAAAATAAATACTCAATTTTCTCACCTATAAAACATGGATAATATTAATACGCCCTTCGGAGTTCAGAATTGAAGGAGAAAATGCACTTAAAGTACCAGCGGAGTGACTGACACATAAGAGCTAATACTGACTTTACTATTTCCCCCATTTTTAGAACTGTGATTCCATTACTACAGATAATCCAGAACCACAGATATTCCACAATCGTATTTCCTATTTGTTTTAGACTCTCATCACCATTTATTTCCGATTTTTTAATTTTTTTTTTAAGTTTATTCATTTTGAGAGAGTGAGAGAACAAGTAGGGGAGGGGCAGAGAGAGGGCCTGACACGGGGCTCAAACTCACAGACCATGAAATCATGACCTGAGCAGAAAACAAGAGTTGGACACTTAACCAACCGAGCCACCCAGGGGCCCCATTTCAGGTTTTTTACATGAACAATGCTAATGTGAGTTTACAGGGAATTTTTCTTTTCTTCTCTTTTTTTAATTTAAATTCAAGTTAGTTAGCATATAGTGTAGTATTAGTTTCAGGTGTAGAATTTAGTGATTCATCACTTATGTATAATACCTATTGCCAGTCCCAACAAGTGCACTCCTTAATGCCTATCATCCATAAATCCCCCACCCACCCTTCCAGCAACCCCAGTTTGTTCTCAGTATTTAAGAGCCTCTTGGGGCACCTGGGTGGCTTGGTCAGTTAAGCATCCAACTCTTGATTTTGACTCAGGTCATGATCTCACAGTTCGTGAGTTCGAACCCGCCTCAGGCTCTGTGCTGACAGCGTGGAGCCTGTTTGGGATTCTCTCTCTCTCCCTTTCTTTCTGCCCCTTCCCTGCTCTTTCTCTGCCTCCCTTCCTCCCTCCCTCCCTTTCAAAAAATAAATACGCTTTTAAAAAAAGAGTCTCTTATTGTTGCCTCCCTCTCTGTTTTTATCTTATTAATTTTTTCCTCCCATATGTTCATGTTCATCTGTTTTGTTTCTTAAATTCCACATATGAGTGAAATATATTTATCTGTCTCTGACTTACTTCGCTTAGCATTAGACACTCTAGTTCTATCCACGTTGTTGCAAATGGCAAGATTTCATTCTTTTTGAGTGCCGCGTAATATTCCATTGTATATACACATCTTCTTTATCCATTTATCAGTCAATGGACATTTGGGCTCTTTCCATAATTTGGCTATCGTTGATAGCACTGCTATAAACATTGGGGTACATGTGCCCCTTTGAATCAGCATTTTTGTGTCCTTTAGATAAAATCCTTATAGCGCAACTGCTAGGTCATAGAGTAGTTATATTTTTAATGTTTGTGAGGAACCTCCATACTGTTTTCCAGAATGGATGCACCAGTGTTCATTCTCAGTACAAAAGGGTTCCCCTTTCTCTGCATCCCTGCCAACATCTATTGTTTCCTGAGTTGTTAATTTTTGCCATTCTGACAAGTGTCCTCACAACTGTATCTCATTGTGGTTTTGGTCTCTGTTTCCCTGATGATGAGTGATGTTGAGCATCTTTTCATGTGTCTGTTATCCATCCGGATGTCTTCATTGGAAAAGTGTCTGTTCATGTCTTCTGCCCATTTCTTCACTGGATTATTTGGGTTTTGACTGTTGAGTTTGATAAGTTCTTTATAGATTTTGGATACTAACCCTTTATCTGATGTCATTTGCAAATATCTTCTCCCATTCCATCGGTTGCTTTTAGTTTTGCTGATTGTTTCCTTCACTGTGCAGAAGCTTTTTTTCTTGATGAGGTCCCCCAAATTCCCCTTGCCTCTGGAGACATACCTAGTAAGAAGTTGCTGTGGCCAAGGTCAAAGAGGTTGCGTGTTTTCTCCTGTAGGATTTTGATGGTTTCTTGTCTTACATTTAGGTCTTTCATCCATTTTGAGTTTATTTGTGTATGGTGTAAGCAACTGGTCCACGTTCATTCTTCTGCATGTCGCCGTCCAGTTTTCCCAACACCATTTGCTGAAGAGACTGTCTTTTTTTCCATGGGATACTCTTTCATTCTTTGTCAAAGATTAGTTTGCCATATATTTGTGGGTCCGTTTCCGGGTTTTGTGTTCTGTTCCAATGATCTATATGTCTGATTTTGTGCCAGTACCATACTGTCTTGATGATTATAGCTTGGTAATACAGCTTTAAGTCTGGGACTATGATGCCTCCAGCTCTGGTTTTCATTTTCAACATGACTTTGGCTATTTGGGGTCTTTTCTGGTACTATACAAATTTTAGAATTGTTTGTACTAGTTCTGTGAAGAATGGTAGTATTGTTTGGATAAGGATTGCACTGCATGTGTGGATTGCTTTGGTTAGCATTGCTATTTTAACAATATTTGGTCTTCCTATCCATGAGTATGGAATGTTTTTCCATCTCTTTGTGTCTTCTTCAGCTTCTTTCATAAGCATTCTATAGTTTCAGCGCACAGGTCTTTTACTTCTTTGGTTAGGTTTATTCCTAGGTATCTTACGGGCTTTGGTGTAATCATAAATGGGATAGATTCCTTGATTTCTCTTTCTGCTGCTTCATTATTGGTTTATATAAATGCAACATTTCTGTATGTTGATTTTATATCCTGAAACTTTGCTGAATTCATGGGCCAGTTCCAGCAGTTTTTTGGTGGATTCTTTCAGGTTTTCCACAGAGTATCATGTTGTCTGTGAAGAGTGAAAGCTTGACTTTTTCCTTGTCAATTTGGATGCCTTTTATTTCATTTTGTTGTCTGATCGCGGAGGCTAGGACTTCCAGTACTATGTTGAACAACAGTGGTGAGAGTGGACATCCCTGTCGTGTTCCTGACCTTAGGGGGAAAGCTCTCATTTTTTCCCATCGAGGATGATAGATATTAGCTGTGGGTCTTTCGTATATGGTCTTTATGATGTTGAGGTATGTTCCTTGTATCCCTACTTTCTTGAGGGTTTTTATAAAGAAAGGATGTTGTATTTTGTTAAATGCTTTTTCAGCATCTATTGAGAGGTTCTTATCTTTTCTTTTATTAATGTGATGTATCACATTGATTGATTTGTGGATATTGAACCACCCCTGCAGCCCGGGAATAAATCCCAGTTGATTGTGGTGAATAATTCTTTTAATGTATTATGGGATTCATTTTCCTAGTACCTTGTTGAGAATTTTTGCATCCATGTTTATCAAGGAAATTGGTCTGTAATTCTTTTTTAGTGGGGTCTCTGGTCTGTAATTCTTTTTTAGTGGGGTCTCTGGTCTGTAATTCTTTTTTAGTGGGGTCTCTGTCTGGTTTTGGAATCAAGGTAATACTGGGCTAATATAATGAGTTTGGAAGTTTTCCTTCCATTTCTATTTTTTGGAACAGTTTCAAAAGAATAGGTATTAACTCTTCCTTAAATGTTTGGTAGAATTCCCCTGGGAAGTCATCCAGCCCTGGACTCTTTGTTTGTTGGGAGATTTTTGATTACAGACTCAACATATTTTTACTGATTGTGGGTCTATTCAAATCTTCTGTTTCTTCCTGTTTCAGTTTTGGTAGTTTACATGTTTCTAGGAATTTATCCATTTCTTCCGGATTGCCCAATTTGTTGGCATATAATTGCTCATAATATTCTCTTATTATTGTTTGTATTTCTGCAGTGTTGGTTGTGATCTCTCCTCTTTCATTCATGATTTTATGTATTTAGGTCCTTTCATTTTTCTTTTTGATAAGTCTGGCTAGGGGCTTGTCAATTTTGTTAATTCTTTCAAAGAAACAGCCCCTAGTTTCGTTGATCTGTTCTGTTTTTTTTTTTTTTTTCTATCATTGATTTCTGCTCTAATCTTTATTATTTTCCTTCTTCTGCTGGTTTTGGATTTTATTTGCAGTTCTTTTTCCAGCTCCTTTAGGTGTAAGGTTAGATTATATGTTTGAGACATTTCTTCCTTCTTTAGGAAGGCCTGGATTGCTATATACTTCCCTCTTATGACTGCCTTTGCTGTGTCCCATATTTCCTTTTTAACTTTAAAAAAATTTTTTTTAACATTTATTTATTTTTTGAGAGACAGAGCATGAGCAGGGGAGGGGCAGAGAGAGAGAGGGAGTCGCAGAATCCAGAGCAGGCTCCAGGCTCTGATCTGTCAGCACAGAGCTTGATGCGGGGCTTGAACTCATGAGCCGTGAGATTATGACCTGAGCTGGAGTCGGACGCTTAACCGACTGAGCTGCCCAGGCACCCCTCCTTTTTATTTTTTTTTAAGTCTATTTATTTATTTATTTATTTATTTATTTATTTATTTATTTTGAGAGAGAGGGAGGGATGGAGGGAGGGAGGGAAAGAGAACAAGTCGGAGAGGGACAGAGAGAGGGAAAGAGAGAATCCCAAGCAGACTCTGCACAATCAGCATAGACCCCAATGTGGGGCTTGATCTCAGGAACTGTGAGATCATGACCTGAGCCAAGACTAAGAATCGCAATCTTAACTGACTGAGCCACCCCAGCGCCCCTCTTTTTTAATAAAATGAGACTACCACACCTTTAAGGAGAAACTTTATTCAAATGTTGTGTCATATTAGAATACTTCCAAAATCAAACAGAATATTAATCAAATGTTAACTAGACTGACAAGACAAAGCTCAGAAACAAAACAAAAATCTGAAGGAGTTATTGCTAACAAAGCCATCCCTGTAAGTAGTATCATATAATATACTTGCCATAAACCTAGCATTTTCTATTTTAATTTAAACACTATATTCAAAAGAAACAGAAATAGGGGTGGGTTGTTTTTTTTTGTTTTTTGTTTTTTTAAATTTGAGTAATGTGTTAGCATATTGTTTAGCAAAATAAATCCACCTAACTGATTAGAAACATAACATATTTAAAGGGAGAAGAAAGATCCCAGATCCATATGTACGGCAAAACCACTGTAAATACATTTCGTAGTGGCCCTGAGATCTATTTTGTTTTCAGTGCATATCAGAGTTTTCAAAAATGACAACTTCTTGTGATCATATGCTCTCGACTTGCTCAAATACTCTGCCGGTCTGGGCAAGATGCCACATGTTTAAGAGCAGTTTCGGACAGATTGGCCACGTCTATGGATCCACAGTTAAATTTATATCACCTCCAGACCCCTTTTCTGGAAAAAAAGAGAGAGAGAGAGAGGAGAGAGAAACCTCAAGTTGAGAAAGAAAAACAAGAAAATTATCTACACAAGTGCTACCACAACAAATTTAATGTCCTTTCAAAATGGTGAGAATTATTCTATGGAGAATTATTCCTACAGAAATGTTTTTTGTCTTTTAGCATTTTGGTTCTCACACTCTACCTATTATCAAAGTTTCTCTAAAATATATAACTGGCATATTTTATATTTTTCTAGAATGATGTTAGTAAAGCTGATAACTGAACAGTCCTTTGTTCTCTTTCACTAGTATGTGTTTTTCAAATAATGGGAAAGCCACCAAGAGTGGATTTCACTCTCAATGTACCTCAGTTCTAAGGACCATGTGCTACTTATGAACAAGATCATGCAATAACCACTAACTTCCAACAAATTGAATCTTATCACGAGATAAACTAAAAACCCAGAAAGAAATTCTGAGAGATCATTTAATATATGAAGGTCACTTGAATGTATGAGCTAGTCAACGCTGAGAAAATTCTTTAAAATCCTTTAAAATATAAATTTATCATATTCACAATTTAACTTTCAAGATTAATTCAACCCACAAACAAATTTTCTATGATATTTCAAGAAATCCTCTTCTTCGTTATTTATTCCCAGATGCACATTTAACATTTTTAGCTAAAAATTTTCTACTACTAACATCCAAGGAAATTGATAAAACATTTTTGTTTGAGGATTCAGAATAATGGTACCTTTAAGGCTTGGCAATCTGTTGATAAAAGCTATTTTCTTTTAAAAACACAAATCCCCTTCAATTGTAGTGCAATCTAATGACACGAAGTAGAGATCTTTCCCCACTGTTTGGAATACAGCCTAACAAAAGGAACCTTTGCATTACCACCAATTCTTTGTTACAGACACAAAATGATTAAAATCAGAAAGGGACCGTAGATAAGCCAGAAAAAAATGGTAAACAATGAAAAACTAAGCCTCTTGAAAGTGTGGCAATCTGATTTTGTAGTGAAGAATCACCCAAGAACATTTTCTATCCTTCCAATACTCATTTCTCTGGAACATCTCTACTGGAGCGTCCCATACCGGAAGTAAAGTAGCCTTTTCCAATTTTCAGCTCCCAATCTCCCACAACTTTGGTGTCTGATGCCTTTCTCAAAGGGCTCCTATGCAAACACATTATCCACGGTGAGCCACAGATCCTTTACTAAAGACTTACTGAAGAGGGGTATTTCTCCTATATTCCTTTCAACAAATAATAGCACTGTGTGTATGCATGAAGTCTATACAGAAATTGATTCATGAGACATATTCTTACAATAAAATGAAATCTCTCACATACAAAAAAAATCCTTAAAAAATGCAATCAGATCACAGTGACTTGACCAAAAAAGTCATGCATAATTTAATACCTCACAATATCCACTTGTAAAGGAAAACCAGCTTATTTGTAGACACATATCTAAGAGTTCCTTCAAATTTGAGGAAAGGATCATTTAATAAATAAAATTAATAACCAAATTTTAAAAAGTAAAGCCTTATCCATAAGTAGCTTCTGTATTTGCTAACTGATGTAAAAGCCAGTTGTGTCTATACTATCTTATGAACACTCTGAGTTGCCTTACATAGTTCTCTATTTGGCAGGCATAGGGTAGTTTATCCAAATAGAATCCCATATGTGTACATCTATGCATTTGGCTGTGGATTCTTGAAAAGTAATGAACGGAAAAGATCAGAATGTAAAAGAAAAACTTTAGTAAATACTTATGCAACCTAAGTGAAGCAAGCTGTTATTTTTGACAAGTAAACAAAAACATGAAATTAATATAAGAAGGCGAAGAAAGATGTTCAGTGGTTTTTCATAGTGGAAAAATTTCAAATGACTTAAATGTGCACCACTACAAGAAATGGTTTAACAAATGACTGACCATTTGTGCCATATAAGATTATGCAACTATGGCCTTCTGGCTGTGGCCAAGATGGAGTAAGTTGACTATAGCCTGCCTCTCTTATACTTGCTACAACTAAAAATTCTGGAAAGTATACAAAAAGTAACCGTGGGCTCTGAAAAGTAAATAGGAACAGGCAGATTGAGGACTGAAGTAAAAACCTGAATAATGACTCATAACAGGGGTGGATTCACAGATGTTTCTTTCCTTCCTTCCTTCCTTCCTTCCTTCCTTCCTTCCTTCCTTCCTTCCTTCCTTCCTTTCTTCCTTCCTCCCTCCCTCCCTTCCTTCCTTCCTTCTTCCTCCTCTCTCCCCTCCCCTCCTTCTTCTCTCCTCTCCTCTTCATTCCTCTCCTCTCCTCTCCTTTCCTTATTTTTTTCCTTCTTTGTCTCTTAGTTTTGACTTGAGCCTGGACCAAATCAGAGCTGCCCAGCCTGTGTGGATGGCAAAACTCTGAGGGAGATCCCTATTTCTAGCCAGCAGATTGGGAAAAGAGGCCCCCTGAATGCTAGAAAGTGACGAATGAATGGGAAATCTCTTCACTATTTTTCTTTTTTACCTTCTGACCCTGTCATGAGAGCAGCCCCAACTGAAAGTCTGAGAGAAGACTCTGACCAGTGGAACGGGAAAAGGGCTGTTTGTTATCTGGAAATGGGGGGTGGGGATTGATTTTTCTTGTTTCTCTCTCTGCTTCACTCCAAAGGCAGGCTCAGTCAAACAGAACTGCATGACAGCAAAGAAGGAAACCTTGAGAGAAACATACTCTCTGTCTAGAGGAGCAAGAAAAAGAGCCCCTAGGAGCTGGATTAAAGAAGATCCTTGAGGGACACCTGGGTGGCTCAGTCAGTTAAGCGCTCAACTTCAGCTCAGGTCATGATCTCACAGTTCTTGAGTTCGAGCCCTGCGTCGGGCTCTGGGTTGACAGCTCAGAGCCTGGAGCCTGCTTCAGATTCTGTGTCTCCCTCTCTCTCTGCCCCTCTCCCATTCACACTCTGTGTCTCTCAAAAATGAATAAACATTAATAATAATAATAATAATAAAAATAAAGAAGATCCTTGAGGCCAGCAAGTGTGGAGGAAATCTCAGAGAGAAAAGGAATTGAAAAATATGAATCCCTGATACTATAAATGAACTGATATAAATCCCAAGGTCAACCCTCAACTATGCATATGCAGAAGAGAATCAACTAAAGATAGCAATCTTTAACAGCCGATCTACTATATAAACTGCTACCTGAGTCCCTGGGAGGCTTGTGCTCTGGGCGGATGCAAACACCAAAGCAAAGTCTCTGAAAACTAAACTGACATTGGAACCCACAAGCAAAGAAGGAGAGACAGAACTTGTGGTATGAACCCAACTGGGTTGACCACCTGCTAAAATAAAGACTTCAATATTTTCTAGAAGATTTTAATAGGATCCAAAGCCTTGCAACATAATGTTCAAAACATTTGGGACATAATCCAAAATTACTCAACATACAAAGAACTAGGAAAAGCTAATCATATTTCAAGGTGATCAGTAGATGGCAAGCCCTGAGGCGACCAGATATTGGAACTATCAGATACATATTTTAAAGTAAAAACGTCAACAAATGTCAAACAGAATAAACTCAAATGCCCAGATATTATAATGGCGTGGGAAATTGAACACAAAATATAAAATATAGAACACAGAACACAAAATATAAAACTATGCAGAATGAAATCAATTATGCACAAAACATTTCGATGACATACGTACATTCCATATAAACAGAAAAATTATGAAATAAAATGAAACCGATCAAGCTCTTTGTCTTAGATGGATGTATTACAGGTGATAGATACTTTGTTTCAAATTTGCCATTTTTCCAGATTTTCTACATCAGATGTATTTTATAAAGATCTCAGACACCAAACAATTTTCATTTTTAAAATCCCCCTCTTCCCCAAATCAAGGTGTAAAACATTAATAACCAGTTTGCCCAAAGAGATGCTTGGCATAAAGTCCAGAATCACTGATTTTGTTATTGCTCCTTTTCATTGTCATTAATTCCAGTATTAGTATTCTTTTTTCTTGATTATTCCCAAACACAAGGGCTTTGGAAATAGTTTAAACTACCTTTCAAAATGAAACACAATGCTTTCACTAATTAGTATTTATATCCATACCTCAGATGGACTCTTATCTAATTTGGGTATGCCATTCCAGACATTCTCAGGGTTCACTATCTCCTCCATACCATTTGAAAGGTTCAGAACCTACAAGAGAAAAAAGGTATTTAATAAAACTTGGTAGTTTCCAAAAACTGTAACTGATTTATGGACCATGGCAATCCTTCTTCAACTGAAATACCTCAAAAGGCAATGAAAATAATTTTATTAAACTTCAACTTTACGCTTTTAACTCTATGGAACTTCTGGTCAAAAAACATATTGAGTATGCCTAGATATCAAAGGTAGCTAAAAATGAGATCTTAAGAAGCTCAACATTTTGTGGAGAAACAGATCTCTAAGCAGATCATTACATCGTAGTAAGTACAGACCTCTGTAGCAGGAGAAACGGGAATATAATATAGGTATAAAGTTTTTGGTGTGTGGGGAGGGTCAAGAGATGGAGAGATTTAGAAATAATGCTAGTGAATGCTCCCTGGAAGAGGCAATGCAAAACGAAAATGAAGACGCAATGAAAATCTTCCAAAAATAAGTGAAAATCGGGGCACTCACGTGGATCAGTTGGCGAGAGTCTGGTTCTTGATTTCAGCTCAGGCCATGATTCCAGGATCATGGGATTAAGCCCTGCATTGGGCTCCTCGCTGAGCACAGAGCCTGTTTAAGATTCATTCTCTCTCTCCCTCTGTCCCTCTCTCCTGCTCACACTCTCTCCTCTCTCAAAAAAATAAAAATATTGCAACTACGTGGATGGAACTGGAGGGTATGATGCTAAGTGAAATTAGTCAGTCAGAGAAAGACAAAAATCATAGGACTTCACTCATATGAGGACTCTAAGAGACAAAACAGAGGAACATAAGGGAAGGGAAACAAAAATAAGGTAAAAACAGGGAGGGGGACAAAACAGAAGAGACTCATAAATACGGAGAACCAGCTGAGGGTTACGGGAGGGGTGTGGGAGGGGGGATGGGCTAAATGGCTAAGGGGCACTAAGGAATCTACTCCTGAAATCATTGTTGCACTAGATGCTAACTAATTTGGATGTAAAATTAAAAAAAAAACAAAAAAAAACAATAGTGGAAATTAGGTGTCTTTGTACTATCTTCATGATTTTTCTGTAACCTAAAACTCTTCCAAAAATAAGGCCTATCTAAAAATAAAATAATAACAAAATAAAAATAAAAGTGAAAATGAGCCAGTGTGGGAGGGGGATAGAATACAAGTGACTGGATCTGCATTATGAAATATATTGAAGAAGCCCTGGGGAATGATATATATAAGAGAAAGCAAGCAATTTGGTGCCCATCCAATATAAGTTACAAAACACAAAGGAGTGAACCTAAGACTGGAGAAGAATACGGACACTCAGCCCTAGAAGACCTCAGGTCCCCTAGAGGACCATGCCATGTTAGTGAGCATGGCTTGGCTTTTCTATCCTAGACCAGTGGCTCTCAAATTTTAATGGTAAGAGAATGCTCATTCCTGGTCCTACCCCCAGAAATTCTGTAGTAGCCAGCCAGGGCAAGGTGCAGGAATCTACAGCTTAAGAAACCCACCAGGTGATTCTGACACAGGTGGTTTTTTGGGACCACAGGAGAAACTCAATCAACTGGACGTCCCCAAGAAGTTTTACACACAGGAATCCTGCCGTCAGATTTGCATCTGACAAGTGTCACACTGGTAGTGTAGAGACTCAGCTGAAGGAACACTAGAAGAAGTAAACCAAAATAGGTTAATAGAGTAATCCACTTGTAAAATAAGGGACTTCACACCAAGGCAGTGACAGTAGGTGTAACAAGTTTTAACTAAGTGATAAGAAGTGGAAAGTGTGACTGATAGGATTTGGTGACTGATAGGATTTCAGAGGCAAGGGAGATACAAGAGTCGGGGATGATTTCTTGCCAGGATGCTTACATCTGACCTTCGAGATGAGTTCTGCACTGCACCAAATTTTTAAGGGGAATGATCAGGTAAACGTCTGTTCAAGTGCATTTTCTAGTCTGGTAAAGTTGGCTAAAATTTCCTCAACAGTCAGTATCCTTTGAGATAAAGTGCTTCCATTTCACTTACCCTTGTGCCTTCTTCACCTATTTCCAGAATCTCACATTTAGACCATGTGTTTCTTAGACTTGACCACACAACACACTTGGATCCAACAGCAAATCCTTCCAGAGTGTAGGTCTTCTCTGCGTGAGCTGCCAAATTGAATAAAGACTCAGTGTGTACCTCTTAATCCCTTGATGTTAAATACACAAGCAAAGCATTTTCTTATCTGCATTGACTATTCCTATATAATCAAGGTCATGGATGGTCTCAGTCTGTATCTTTTCCTGGATTTTATTTTAAATTCTTCCAGGGCCCTTTCCCAATAAAATTCCTTATCGCTTTCTTCAAAAAATACCAGCATGATGTGATGCGTCTTTTAAGAATATGAATCTGGGGGCGCCTGGGTGGCTCAGTTGGTTGGGCGTCCAACTTCGGCTCAGGTCATGATCTCAGCGCTTGTGAGTTCGAGCCCCGCGTCGGGCTCTGTGCCGACAGCTCAGAGCCTGGAGCCTGCTCTGGATTCTGTGTCCCTCTCTCTCTCTGCCCCTCCCTCGCTTATGCTCTGTCTCTCTCTCTTTCTCAAAAAAAAGTAAAACATTAAAAAAAAAAAAGAATATGAATCTGATTCCTGACTTCGAAACTTACTGTTGGCAGCTGGTTATTGTTGCCACATGCGATGTGGTCTATGGTTACAACAGCTGTTTCTGAAGCAGCATATTACAAATTGGTAGACATTCGTATCACAGAGCTATTACTTATTATTAATAAAATGTGGCAAGGGGGACTAAAAACCTAGGGTAATATTTAAATGAATTGTAGTACAGCCACTGAATGGAATCCTAGAGAGTTAAAATATTTTGAAAACATGTTTAAGGGATTAAAATGCAGGATTTGACACTATGATAATATGATTTCTTTTTTTTTTTTTTTTAACGTTTATTTATTTTTGAGACAGAGAGAGACAGAGCATGAACAGGGGAGGGGCAGAGAGAGAGAGAGACACAGAATCCGAAACAGGTTCCAGGCTCTGAGCTGTTAGCACAGAGCCCGACGCGGGGCTCGAACTCACAAGCGCTGAGATCATGACCTGAGCCAAAGTCAGATGCTTAACCGACCAAGCCACCCAGGCGCCCCAATAATGTGATTTCTATTTAGTTCTTTAAACTGTATGTAAATAGACACAGGATGAAAGACAAAAGGAAAGAAGTGCACTGCAGTTTTAATAGTGGCAGGCTTATGGTGATATGGGAGATTTTCATTCTCCCTAGACTACTGTTTTCTCTATTTTGTACGATGGCTCAAATTTAATAATCTAAAAATTGACATATGGGGCACCTGGCTCGGTCGGTTCAGCGTCCGACCCTTGATTTCGGCTCAGCTCATGATCCTAGGGTCTTGGGATCGAGCTCTGTGCTGAGCATGGAGACCATCTAAGATTCTCTCTCTCTCCCCACCTCTGCCCACCCTCCCCCCACCCCCCAGGACACATTCTCTCTCTCAGATAAAAATAATAATAATAATAATGATAATAAGTAAAAATTGACATATAAGAAGTCTAACATTGATTATTTCCCAAACCCTAAAAGTTAGGCATTTCGTGTAACTTTGTTTTGTTTGTTTGTTTGCTTGCTTGTTTAATTTAGAGTGTGAGAATCTTAAACACACTCCATGCTCAGCGCGGAGCCAGACGTGGGGCTCAGTCCCACGACTCTGGGATCACGACCTGAGCCCAAATCAAGAGTTGGATGCTCAGCCAATTGAGCCACCCAGGGGCCCCCATTTCATGTAACTTTTAAATCTTATTAAGTAGAAAGAAAACGGCAATACATGTAGCTTACTTAAAAAGTTCATAATAAAATTTCTCCAATATTTACTCATGGCCGGTCTCTTGCTTGGTTACTATAAGCTCCCCAAATCTAGTGTTTGTTTAGGGGTTTCGAAATAAATGACAAGGTGTATGCATGAAACAAAATGGTTAAATTTGAAAACTCTGCAAAAATGATCCCTATCATCAATTCACGCCTACAGTAGTGCTTAGCAAAGGAACAACATGTTTTTTTAAGACTTACCAAAAAACGGAACTTTTGATTTTAAAGATTATTTGCTTACATTTGAAACCTGATTACTTTTTGGAAACACTGATTCTAAGCATTTTATTCTTAAACACAAAATTAATAATTTAGCAGCATTTCATCCAGCCTACAAGGTATGGTTCTACATTGATTTCGCAACTTCATCTCCCCACACTTAAAATGCTCGTCATGAAATCCAAATCTGATTCTCTTTTCAGGTTTTAATCTTTTCCCCAAAAAATTAATTAAGAAGAAAACAAGGCAAAAAGTAAATAAGAATTATTGTCTTGAAGACAAGTAGGTATTTTTTGAAAAACACTAAGTTAAGTAAAAGTAGAAGAAATTACATACCTGAGACATGATCTTGTAAAGCATTATTGCGCTTCCTTCCGTCTCTGGATTCTTCTTCGGAGAACAGAGTCAGTGGTGAAATGGCATCTCTGCTTTTGTACTCTGTAAATTCTTCTTTATATATGTTCATTTCAATTTGCCTGTTGGGATCACAATTCCTTCCGTGTAGGTGCAAGGGTAACCTAGGCTGGTCGTCAAAACATTCCATATAACTTGACTTCCTTGTGTCCTCAGCGCACATGGGGTCTTGGGCTCTCTGACCAACTGGTAGAGACAAAGGGTTTATTTTGTCGTCTAAACACAGCTGGGCTGTGGGTAATTCTAGTTCCGGCTGTTTCTCAGATTCACAGTTGAGGGGAAGCTGCACTGTAAACGGATGCAGGGTGGCTTCTGTGTCACAGCCTTGGGGGAGGGGCACAAGTGGAGGCACCCGGCCTGGCTCTTTTTCTTCATCCCCGACTAGAGAATGCTGTAACTCAATGGACTCCAGCTCCAGGAACTCTTTTGATTCATCATCGGGAGAAAGTGGCACCTCAAGTGAGTTCAGTTCTAATATCTCCTTTGTTTCACTAGCCTGCAGTGGTAGTAACGTGTTAAATCCTGTCATGAGGTGTTTATCATCAAACTTTGCTTCGTCGACCAGACGGCACTCTCTTTTACCTTCCAGTACCTCGACGCCAATTTTATCTTTGCATGGGTTTTCGAAAGCTTCAAAAAGGTTGTCAGTGTCAGGGTCATAGAACTTAGTTGGTTTGGCTTCAGTGATGTTTAAATCTTTTTCAGTTCTTTCAGAGAGCTCATCTGTCTGTGACTCGACATATAGGGCTTTCTCTTGTCCAGCTTTACTACTTGGTTTCTTAAATCCAACCTCAGGACTGAGGGACCCCAGAGCTCCCTTTATCTCCGGGTCATGTTTTTCATAGGGCAGATCACTGTTACTGATGCCAATCTTAGAATATTTCTTCATCTTCTGGTTAATACTTTCGCCTTTGCTTTTCAAGTCAACGATTGCTAAAGGGATATTACAAACATCCCTTTTGATTTCTAATATTGTTATCTCCAACACATCTTCTGTTACTATTTCATAAAAATAGTCATTTCCCTCTTGAGGGCACGCACCTTCTGAAATATTAAATCCTGAGAGGCAACATGGAAAGGCTTGCATGGGAACCACCAAGAGTTCAGAAGGGATATTCCAGAGTGCTTTGGGGTCCACGCAGTCTTCGACGTTTCCAAAGTCCACAAGCCTGACAGATACCAGATAATCATCACAAATATTGGTGATAAGTGCCCTGTAATAATGCCCATCTTCTCTATATCTCACTATGCAAGGATCTCCGATATGAGGGCATGGCACACAACTCCTCCAAGCCGTTACTTGTTCTCCAGCGGTTTGTACTTCTGCTTCTAAAAACTGAAGTTTCTCGGTATCAGCAAACTGACACCAAAAATATTCAGGTCCATCTATCACCGTGGCGTATGCTCTTATCATCTTCATATTTGGGTTGTACCAGTTAAGAAACAGTGAAGTGCCAATGTCTGTTTTGTGGACAGACTTTGAACAGGCACCTTTAGTGATTTGGTCAGAAAGTCCTACTTGAGATTTTTCACTGAAAGCATATCTGCTAATCATGTCTTCTGCTATGATCCCATGTTCATCAGCAAGAATAACTTCCCATCTGTCTTGGAACTGAACAAATTCACATCTTATTTGAACCTCGTCTGTCCTTCGGGAAAAGTAACGCGTCACTGCCTTACAGTTTAAAATCTCAGGAGCCCAAAGTCCTCTCAAGGAGCAGTGAATGCACAGGGCTGGTACCAGTGCGTTAAGAAGGTCCAGCTTACCTATCTTGTTAGTATGGACCACAGAAACATTGCCATAATCTATAAACTGTACACACAGAAGGTCATTGGGTTGTTGTTCCCTGACCACAGCCCGATACCACAAACTGTCTTCTGGAAAAATGGCACATGTTACATCTCCTCTCTGCAAAGGTGGACCTGAATAAAATTCTGGCCTGGTCCTAACATCGTTTAATCTCTCTGAAAGACTAGTGATTTCAGCTTCGTCATCTGTTAGTTGAACATAAAAGTCTGAAAGGTCATTTATGTGGGAAACATACACCACTGTTTTAAAGCCAGGCATTATAATCTTCTGAGGGAGCTCAGAAAATTTTAGAGGCAAATCTTTGTTACACGGATCTCCTATGTTTCTCTCTGAAAGGGTAGCTTCTAGTCTTGTGGCTTTCAAAGGCGACTCAGCAAAACTTTCTTCTTTCTTCTCGGCTGTGAAGGGACACATTTGATTATCTTTATTTCCCACGGAGTCCTGATACTGAGTGACGAAGTTTGTCTTGGTCAAACTTCGTAAAAGCTTGGGTTCCCTACATGCTGGGCTGGTCTTAGATTTGTGTGGTTCTCCCAAGATCTCCATGCTACATAATGCAGAGTTCTCTACTGATCTACTTGAATACTCCGTAGGTGACAACTTGAGATTTTCCTTCTTTACTTCAAGAGTTTCTGTCGCGGTGAGGAGATCTTTGCTTTCTTCTTTTTTTCTTGTCCCACCCTTGTAGCCAAGTAACCCTAACTTCTCATTGATATTAGCGTTGATTTGGATACTGTCGTCATAGAGTTCTATAATCAGTCTCCCATCTGGATCTTTTGCCACCACCAAAGCCTTCAATGACTTATCTAAAACAGTCTCCTGGAACCATGTTGTAATTTCGTCTGGTATGTGAGCGGGTATGTCAGACAATGAACACTTAACAGCTTGCATGGGCAGAAGTAAGACATCATACGCATCCTTAGGTAGCGGAAGCAGATCATCGCTGGTTACCACATGTATATTTCCAAAATCAACAAAAAAGACTTTCTTTGGTTCTTTTCCTATTGTCATCCCCCTATACCAGTTTCCATCAGTGTACCTGGCAAGGCACAAGGTTCCAGGGGTCAAGGGGGATGTTTTTAAATTCGGCAAAACTTTACTCAATTGTGTAATATTACAGGACAACTGTTCTAAAATATTTGCGTTTCTTCCCAGTTGGCAATAAAATGTCCAAGGGTCATCCACATGCGTTATATACACCAATTCTTCACTTCCAATTTTCATCTCGTGTGTCGAATAGTAGTAAGAATGTAGCTGAACGGAGGACTCCAGGGGCTTCTGAAGTTTCACTGGCCTTGCAAGTCTCTTTTCTACCAAAAAGTGGCAGGCACTCTGAAACGGTGTTAGCAAATCCACTATGTTAAACAGCTCTTCGTCATGCGCTGAAGCCAAAGCAAATACTGTGCATTTCAACTCGAGATTGTCTTCCCATGCGTTGTCTACAAATTCCCTAAAAGCTTGGATTGCCTTTTCATTCCAAGCAAAAGGATTTTGACCCGTTGGTTGAATTAAATTATAAAGACTGCACCGAAAAGCCTGAGCCTTAACCTTGAGAAACTCTTCACTAATTGAGCAAATATTCTTCACAGCTACCACATCTTCGTCTCCATAATCTACAAACATTACTCTGACGCGCTGTGAAGATTGTGCCCCGCGGATCACAGCTCTGGACCATTTTCCATTTACCGTGCGTTTTGCCAGACAAGCGGGGGCGGTCCCCTGGTAAGGAGCAGCTGTATTCTCGCAGTAGTCCTGGATATCACACATCAAAGTTTTAAAGTCTTGAATGTTCCTGGTCAGCTGGCACCAGAAGTAGCCAGGGTTTTCAACAGAAGACACTTTGACTCCTACTGTACTTCCGACTCTCACCTCTCCTTTACAAGAAGAGTCTGGCGTAATTTCCAGGAAGTTCTGCACTAGAGGAGAATAAACAGATACTCTTTTTTCTTTCTCCTGCACCACTAGTCCAGCTGGGGTATCTGCAGCGACTGGTGGATCAGTCAAAATTTCTGCAACAGAGCTAGTTGTGTTGTCTCTCTGGGCCTTCTGTTCTACGTCTCCCCTCTTGGCAGGAGAGATTTTGTTATTCTTGGCAGTAAAATGGTTTGAAACATGCCCTGGAGAATGGGCACTTACGGGAATGTTCTCCTGTGTTTCAAATTCCTGATACTTTGCATATCCGGCTTGAGCCATTACCTTACTAATGTTTTCTTCCCCTGTTCTTGATTCATCAAGAATCTCAATAACATATTGCTTATCCTGCTTATCAAGGACATGGATAACCAATTCTTTGTGGAGCACAGTCTTTTTGAAAAAGGAAACTGCCTCCTGGCTCCAGCTTTTCCCCAAAGGCCAAATATCGGCCAGCGTGCACCTCAGAGCCAACACTGGCAGTCGTCTAAACTGAGGAAGCAGCATCCTCACGTCGTACCAATCCACATTTTCCAAACTGCCCCGGTCAACTAGGAATACGGCCACACTCTTGTCATCTAATCTGGTGACCATGGCCCGATAATAGCCGTTCTCTTTCCATTTGACACAGCAAAGGTCATCGGGTTTGGGTTTCAACACCACCCCCTCCAGCTTACTGGCTGAGGAATAGAACCTGCACATCCTCCTCATCAGCTTGCTGAAGGTGCCGTTGTGCTTCCTCAACCTAATCCAAAACTCGGACGGATTTTTAACAAACTCTACCTGGGCATCATAGAAGGCGTTTATCTTCAACCTGGTAGATCTTAAGGCCGGGAGTGGAATCTCTTCATCCGCTTCTTCAGCAGGAGACTGAGACTGAAGAGCTGTGGCTTGTCCCTTCTCCTCTTCCTCCTCTTCTTCCCCTTCCTCCTCCTCCTCCTCCCTTCCCTGGCTCTGCAGGAATTGGTCCGCCAGGCAACAGGACTGTAGCCCGAATACACAGTTCAGGTTGGTCCCATCTTCTCCATACAGAGTGACATAATACACGTGCTCAAAGGAACAGTAAAATTCAATCTTGGCATTCACCGCCTGGCCCAGTATCAGTGTCTTCAGGTCACCCACCTGTGACCGAGACCAGCCTCTCCCACCGTCCCAGAGCCCATACAAGGCACAGGGGTAGGTCACCACGGGCATTCGAAAATACTCGGGCAGCAAGTAGCGGAGACTGCTGCAGCTCACTAACTCCTTCCTTCCATAGTCTACGTGGAGCACCTGGGCACAGCGCTGGGGCCGAAACGTCTCCAGCAAGAGCGCTCTGTACCAATGTCCGTCCAACCCACAGGAGGCACACGGAGAGCCAGGCTTGTCTGGGCTCTCCTCCCTCTCCTCCCGGGTGGCACTGGTAGAGTTCTCATCCCCCGTCCCCGTGGAACCCCAGTATATCTGGGCCATGCTCTCGGACAGGCGGTGGATCTCCTGCGAGAGGCTCCGGAGCTGGCAGTGAATGCGGTGGGGGTGGCACACCTGGGTCACCACCACCGGCTCCGTCACGCCCAGCTGCAGCTGCGGGTAGAAATAGTCCAGGCCAGGGTGCTCCTGCTTCGGAGGGACTCGCGGGAGGACCCGGGCCCCCGAGCCTAGGCCGGCAGCGGCCGCCTTCACGTAGCGCTTGAGCAGCGAGCGGAAGAGGCTGTCGGGCACCTGCCGCGCCAGGCTGAGCTCCTGCATCTGCTGCGACAGCCCGGGCACCTCCAGAAGGACCAGGCGATGGAGCAGCAGCACGTCCAGCACGCGCCCGTGCACCTGCCCGCCCTGCAGGCTGCTGAGGAAGTCCACGGCGCCGGGCGGCCAGTGCTGGGGCTCGCCCCCGCCCGCGCCGCCGCTGCCCGCCGGCACCAGGCCGGCCAGCACGCAGCCCAGCACCTCGGAGGGCAGGTGGAAGAACTCGCTGCGCCCCGGCGCCAGGGAGCCCGCGTCCGCCGTGACGGTGCGGCCCTCGTCGAGCAGGAAGACGCGGCTCTCCTGCGCCTGCTGGCTGACCACACGGCAGCGGTGCCATACGAGCCCCACCTGCACCAGGCACAGCTCGCCTGGAGAGGCCGTGGCGCTGCCCGGCGCCCACGGGAGGCGCGTGGCCGCCGCTTCCTGAATCTCCCGGTTCAGGCGCAAGTACTCCTCCCGCCGCTCGCCCACCAGCCCCCAGAGCTGCACGGGGATCACCTCAGGGCGCACGTCCACGAACGACACCCGCAGGACCAGCGAGGTCCCCGGGGTGGGCAGCCCGGGCGTCGAGGACATCTCCGCGGCGCGGTTCCGCGCTGGCGCACCCAACCGCCAGGCCCGCCAGCGCCCCCGCACCCGTGCCGCTGGAGGGACGGCCCCACGGCCCCAGGCTCCCGGCACAGAGGGACCGGGAAGGACGCCCGGCGAGGCGCCCCCACGGCGAGATCCCCGACGCCGGATCTCCGGGACTCGCGCCGACTGGTAAGACCGGTGGCGGGACCAACCGCCGCGGTCGCGCCGCGCAGGCATTTGCAGCGCGCGGCGCCCCACTTCCGGGCGCGGGAGGCCGGCCGGGCCCGCGGGCGCGGCGCGGCGCGGAGGAGCTGGGCCCCGGCGCGGCGCGGGGCGAGGCCTGCGGGTTTGCCGAAGGGGCTGGGAGGGCTGTTCCCGGGGCCACGCGGTGGCGGGGTCGCGATCCAACCTACTTCTCGAAAGAGCGCCTTCCGTCGCGGAGGGCGCAGTGGGCGGGCCTGGCGGAGGGCGGGGTGGGGGTGGGGGGCGACACCGAAGGGGGGCTGGCTCTTGGCCGTCCACCTAGTGCTGCTGGAGCCCCGTGTGCCCATGCTAGGCTCCGAAGGAACGGGAGGAGACCTGGGGGCGCCGAGGGCACGTGCCTGGGCGTTAGGGCCTAACGCTCAGAGGGCCCGGGGCTCAAGGGCGGAGGCCGACCGGGATGCCCCTGCGTCCCGCGGGCGGGGTGCTTGCGTGCGGCCCATTCCCCATTCGGTGTTGTGACGTTGAGCAAGTTGCTTACCCTCTTCTTGAACCTGTTTAGTAGCTTGAATTGATGAAGTTGTTAAGAGGGTTACAATAAAGTATGAATGTATTTGGAGACTGTTACATCTTCCCCACAGCTACTGGGCTTGACTTGCTCTGCTTTTTTGGCCTAATTCCGGCTTCTCGGTTTTGCAGGCATTTATTCTTTTAGTCACAGGGCTAGCGCAGAACCGGACTTAACAAAAGGAGGTCTAGAGGAACGGAAGAAACACGGCTTGGTATCTTGCTGTATCTACTACGGCAGGGGACCTCTTGGCTGTCCTCTTGTTCTGTTCCCTCATTGAAATCTTAGCAAGGTAACCCTTAGAAGACTGCAGGGGGAGGGAGTGGAAGGGGAAAGTGCAGGGTGGTGGTGGTCGGGGGGACTGTGAGTAGCTCCCAGACATATGCCTAGAATAGATTTTTGTTCATTCGCAAAGCCAGTCATGTTCGTGGGAGTTTCTCGTGTCACTCCTTCACATTTTGAAATATCATCAAGGGGCGCCTGGGTGGCTCAGTCGGTTAAGGGTGGGTCTTCACCCAGGTCATGATCTCACGGTTTGTGGGTTCTCCGGTCCCTCCCAGCTGTGTGCTGACAGCTCAGAGCCTGCGCCTGCTTCAGATTCTGTGCTTCTCTCTCTCTCTCTCTCTCTCTCTCTCTCTCTCTCTCTCTCTGCCCCTCCCCTGCTCTCTCTCTCTCTATTTCAAAAAATAAGCATGAAAAAAATTAAAACAAGAAAAAAGAAAAAGAAATACCATCAAATACAATGTAAATAAAATCAAGACAGTTCTTAATATAATCCTGGGCTATTAAATCTCAGCGTTTTCAATCTATCCAGGTTAGAAGTAACCTCCTTCTGCCGAAACCTCCCATGCTTACTTCTTTCAAGTTTTTTTTTTTTTTAATATTTATTTTTTTAAAGTAAGCTCTAGGTGGGGCTTCAACTCATATCCCTGGGATCAAGAGGCACATGCTCTAGGGAATGAGCATCCCCTCAGTCTGAGGGGACT